>NW_022595244.1:17783030-17981868 GCF_009176505.1 Sitodiplosis mosellana | reverse complement strand
AAAAAATACCATTAACTTAATTTCATAACTCAATTCAGCGCTTGAATGCACATCACAACGACATATGTGCGACTCTCTGCCAAAGTAATTTTATTAAATCAAAACTCCAATCTGTTCAACGACTCGCATAATAGATTGCTCCGTGTTCAATTCGAACAAGAACACTTCCAATGCTCACCTCTCATGAACATACTATATAATCGAATTTACCGCAATTTTAATCGAAAAATACATGTATTGGATGTGCCGAGCTCTCAAGTCAGTTTTTTATGTTGCATGAAGGACCATTGCTTGCGGAACTACATTAATGAATGGACATTCTAAGGAGACGTCATAAATAAGGCTCAAAGTTCAATGCAAACCTTTTCTGGAATTATTATCAATTTTCAAACCCGAAATTTTTCAACCGAAAAAAAAGCTTTTCCAAAAATCTAATTGCCATTTAATTTGGCAAAAATATATTCTGTAACTGATTATAATCAGCTTTTCGCGTGCAAGGCCAATTCTGTTTCTTGGTCGAGTTCATAACTGCTAATAACTAACTGCACATTCATGCACACTAATATGCTAATTAAAATTCTTGCCGAAATTAAAATTATATTTGCATAATAATTCATTAAAACTTATATGGTTTGTGCATTTATTTATATCACATTTAATTAAAAAATACCATAGGTAAATTATTAAATTTAATTTGGTGTGTTTTTTTTTTCTTTTTCTCTGCTTGCAGCTCGTCGGCAACGGAATTAATATCGCGGCGTGGTGTATTTTCACGTCGTCATTATGGCTCAACGGATCAGGTAATAATTGACGTAAATTCAAAATTAGACTTTTACAGGAAAAAAAACGCAATTTCTTCTATCCATTTACCGGATACGGATAGCATATACGCTCATCTAAATCATGGAAAATAACGGCGAAAGAAAATGAATGAACCTCATTCGCGTGGAAGCCAATTGGCAACTTTTATGATGAAATTCAATGTGTAATATTCTTTTTTTTGCAATCGACTAAGTTTGCCATGGCTGAAGAGAGTGGAAATAAACGTATTAGTGGAATAAAGTTATTTTATTTTCAAGTTTTTTTTCCACTCCCCAAATATATACAGAACAAACAACACTGCATCACCTGCAGTGCGATGTATACAAGTTTTATATGGAATTTGCCAGCCATCACACGAGTGCGGAAAATTTTCGGCATATTTCAACCATTTTTCATATGTTTCGGAAATAAATGAATGTGGATTATTACAATGTGAAATGGAAACGGTGGTGTATCCAAACAGAATATGATATCGATTTCAAGCTGAAAAATGTGGAAAATGCTACCAATCAAACATTTCGCTCATTTCGGTGTGTTTTGTCAGAGTTTGTTATTTCAGTTCGGAAAGGCTAATGCCTGATAAAATTTTCGCTGTTAACATTCATGACACATGTGTGTGTATATGTTTGTATGTGAAAATGAGTGCTGCGCAAAATGTGGATTTAAGTTGTTCCCCAACTTTTTGATTGTTTGACTTTATTCGCCTTCACCTAGCAAACAACGAAAACTAAAGAAGATCACAGCAAACACACACACACACAATACCCAAACATTTCGCAATTACGCGCTTTATAATAAGCAGCTCATAAATGGTACACTTACAAGATCAAGATACAGAAGAAATAATGTTGAGAAGTAAACTTTGTACAAGCACACACAGAAACACACACACACATCCAACCAACTTAGTGAAAATATTTCGCCAATTCAGGCACACATATATCGCCATCCAATGAGATATAAGAACGTAAATATCACATTTACATGGATTCCACGTAAGGAATTGGTAGTGATTTTTTTTCTCGAGGCTTCTGTGGGATTGCGGGAGTGGTTTGACTTTGAAAGAAACACTAAACATAGCTTGACACAAAACTCTAATCTTTTGATGTGTGTAGCCGATTAAATGGATTTTTGATGTTCGCCTATAGACGCACGAGAAAAATTTTATTGCTATCCAGGATTAAAATTTATATACTTGAAAATGCGCAAATCACAAGAGAACATACCAACAAATTTAACACAGTTGAGCTCTACTCGTGTTTTTATCGAGATTCCATGAATTCCGTGTACAAAATGAATTTCTGCCCATGAGCAAATCATTTCTAAGCTAATGCTTTGACGCCTTAATTGCAAAACTCAAAGTTTCAGCTTGCCGAAATTGCAAACTCGAAGAGTGTAAATTGAATCAAGTGTGTGTGTTTTTTTTCTCTCTCTCTCGATGTCTTAGAACGAAAACAAACAGCCAAAGTTGTGAATTTAACAAATTGAAGTGATTTAACTTTGGACACTTTTGAGAAAATGCTTGAAATACAAACAATTTTAATTTATCTTTGTATTTCGTGACAGAAAGGTTCATTTTTGGCAGATGTTACAACACAACTACATTAGTATCAATCGAAAGTGTTTGCATTCTTCATTCGGTTTTCATTTACGCGGTTTCCATCCGTTGCCATTCGCCATTTGCCAAATGGTTTTGTTTCAGAAAAGGATACACCATGATCAAATGAGTTTATTGATTTTCCAAAGAGAGAAGATGGTGAGAGAAAAAAAATCGTATAGCAGCAACGCCTTTTGTGTTGTGTCGAATTGACCGGACGAAATACAAGTAACATGAGCGCATGCAAATTGCCAGTTTAGCGTCTAAACAAGTGATAAGATACACATACCGAAAGAGAAAAAATACACAATGAAATCTATCAGGAAAATTTGTTTCATATTAATTTTTTTTTCCCTAGTGGCTATGTGCACAGCAAGTACGAGTTTGCTCTCCCCTCCGTTAGTGCGACGTACATGAAAGCTGGATCATCTCCTCGCCAAAATTACCAAATGATGAATAGTGCAGAGCTCTCATGTGGATAAAACACGCCATTTGTGCTTCGCAAACATAAAAGAACAATGTTCGGGCGGAATATTTTGAATGAGGAAAAAAACCGAAACAGCAAAATTTTGCTTAAATTGCACAGTAAATTTGTTTGAGAGTTTTTGAGAGTTTTTGAGATTCTTTTGTAATAAAAACGAGAAGAAAAAAACTGAGTGCTCTTCACTTAACCGGAACTGAATTTTGGGGCTAATGGTGTAGATAATCACTTATGTTGTACTTGTTTTTGTTGAATAGAACAAGTCGACAACTTTTTTTTATGGAGTCACTTGAATGTTTCAATGGAGGCCACTTAAAATCCAACTGTGACTGACTATATTTAGAGCTCCATCAGTGTCCACAAATATCGTTAGCCAATTATTTTATAATCGAACGCTTTTGTGCGTCGTCTATTCAACTCACTTTATTTCTCTTTCGCTCTCGCTCCCGCTCTCTTTCCGAATGTTTATTGGCCATTGAACATTGTTGTTTTCTTTCTGTGCGCTCAGCTTCTTTTCACTTTCACGGAACCATCCAGTTTAACGGATCACAATGATGCTAAATGGAAGAACTGTGTCCGGGCAATTAATTTGATGTTATGGTGGTTCAGTCTAATCCATACGTTTCAACAGCTGGATATTCACCGCTGATGCTGATGATTATAATAACAGCTATGATAAACCAAAACGGCATTGTATTCTGTTATTTGACGAACATTACGAAAGCCGTGTATGTGTCTATACTTGTATGCGGTAGATGTATAACGGGGTGAAATTCATCGTCACAGTGTGATGAGCACAAACAAATACACACATCATAATAATCGTAAATATGTGCCCGAATGATTGAGGCCATTACTTGCTTGGAATGGTTGTGCTTTGGAAAAGGTTACGACCTTTTTGCTCTGGTGGAAACGTTGTGTCGCTTCACTCATAAATGGTCGTGAAAATATTTAATACATGCAATTATGTCACTCCGAAAGGCCGAGAATGTCGTAAAAATGGTCATTCCAGCAAACCTGCAGCGAACAAGCCATAAATTGGCTTTAAAATACGGAAATTTCCTTCCATATGGGAGATTTTAAACTGTCGATTGCTATTGGATCCCACTAATGTCATGAAACTGAAAACTATGACCATTTGGACCATGCCGTAGAAAAGTTCACATAAAATGTTACTCATCAATTTGTTTTTTTCTTCCTTTTAGCTGCCCCAAACTGATCTGGACGCCCTTGACCCGAACTGTCGACGTTTTCGTTTGGAGAATGGTGAATCTTTGGCCGAAATAGATGAGGTGAGAAAGTTTTTTAAGTCTTGGGTTGCGCTGTGAAACAGGCTAAATGGAAAAATCGAAATAGGTTGTATTTCCGCTCCACATTTTGTGAAATTACTTTTTTTATGTATCCCCATTTCAACAAGAAAAAAGCGAATCGTTTATATTTTGCCAGCTGTAAAGTGAAAAATTGCAAGACAACGAAAAATAACGTCAACTAATGGCTGCACTACAGCATTTGCAATTATCCATTACTCATCATGTCATTTTGTGGAAGAAAGAAAACTGAATCGACGGTGGGAAAATGCTTGACATTGGTGCCATTGAAATGATCTCAATCACTGTTTTCAAGTTAAAACGGAAGACTCGCTTAAATGCAAGCATTTGCAAAAATTGTTGATACGATTTCAACAACTGTTCAATGATAGTCAAGTGGCAGGAAATCCTTTGCACATTGCACAGGCTCCAATTCAAAGCTGAGGGAGTAAACAAACGTAGTAGGAAATTGTGTGAATGCACGACATTATTATGCGATTTATTGGTGTCAATATGAAAATTTAGGCGTTTATTATGCAAATTTCGTGCTAACTACCCACCACACTCACATTGAAACAGGTATTAGAGCCATAGAAAATCAAAAAAAAACCAAAGACAAAATAGTTTTTATGTTCATATACTCCAAAATGAACTACCATTCCCTCTTCAACTGTTGTGACTGTGACGAATAATTTATTCATGAAATTGATTTTGGCCCATG
Organism: Sitodiplosis mosellana; assembly: GCF_009176505.1. Classification (NCBI taxonomy): domain Eukaryota; kingdom Metazoa; phylum Arthropoda; class Insecta; order Diptera; family Cecidomyiidae; genus Sitodiplosis; species Sitodiplosis mosellana. The sequence continues at coordinate 17,976,940 of NW_022595244.1, read as the reverse complement.
AATATTCTATGCTTTCACTTTTTTGTGCTGGAATCCTTGTGCTCGTAGAAATGAGTGCTGCCCATAGGGGAAAAAACTCATACGAAAGTGTATATAAAACACTGTGATAAGCATCTTTTGTGTTCAGCGCAGAGGATATATCATTGGGAATAGATGTGCACTTTAGGACAGCTACACGGCCAAAAATGATAAAAAGTCGAAGTGTAAAATGCCTCTAGGAACATCCAAACTCAAATAAACGATTCAAATATCAAGGTATATACTCTGTGCTACGGTACAATATACATGATATGTTATTTAATTGTTGCTCGCACATCCAAATCCCAACTCGAAAAAGTATACCAAGCATTTTATTGTAGGGCTTTTCTCTTGAGAAAATGATTTTGAATTGCCTCCGCTAAGCCGTTGTCATTGAAAGATTTTCCAGAGCTTCTGAGAACAACTTGATGCGCACTCGTTATGGATGGAATAAATTAAATCACTCATCTTCATCGATATCGCGATTGTCAATAATTTTCAGGGCCTATAGAGAAAAAAAATCGAATAATTGAATTCTCATAAAACGAAAGAAAACCAATCAAGTTTGAAAAATTACTCCTCACAAGCGCAACGCATATTTTTCTCGTTTTTTTTTTTAAGCGACCTTTTATACTGAGTCATCGAAGCAATATAAAAATCAATGACAATATTTACCATCGAATGTGATGAAAAGCAATAAAAACCAAAGCATCGGCTAATAAACTTAAAATATTATCAAGGCGAACGTGCGTTGACAATACTAGACCCATAATGTGGTTAATAACATAATGGCCGTTCAAGAGAAATGACAGAGAAGTCGGAGAGAGAAATAGAGGGCGTGAAAGAGGACTTACGAGAGCATAAACAGCATTTAAAGCGACACATTGATCAATTCAAATGAAAAAAATGGAAAATTCAATTTATGTCAACACGAGCCAACTACCATAACAATAACTGCAACACAAATTCATAAATCGATATGAGCGCCACCACATTGGAAGCATTTTAATTTTATGGACGAGATACACTGTCGTTCATTTCCATATTTTAATATGAATATCTCATGGGGCGGCTATTCCAAGCCAAATGAGATTCATCTGATTTTTGTTCTTTTTACTTTGGAAATAGAACGTATGAAATTCATTGCCACGACATCACATCAAAAGTGACGACAATCTAGTTATTTGTATAAATGGTCATTTCACACAGGGCTTAATGTCATAATTGAATGCTCGACCATCAAATTCTGTATGCAAATTATGTTTAAAAAGGAAAACAATTTCACGGCAAAAATAAAAACGCGACGCTTGAACATCGACAGAATTTGAGAATATTTCATGGGCGGAAATTAAATTGAAAAAGATACTAGTACAAATCAGGTCACAACCACAATCATATACGAATATGAGGTGGTCGCACGGCAGTCATACTCAATAAAGCAACTGAAGATATCCCAGTGAGATGATTCCGCTTTGTTGCAGTTGCTTCGAAGTGACCAACAATTTTGATGAGAAAGACATCATTTCCATACATTTCACAATGACTTCCTATGTTGACTGCGCAGCAAGCAATAATATTATTTTTTTAACACAAAAAAGACAAAATTCAACTTAAATTTACCTATTGTGCTATTATATTGTGAAAACATTATTTTTTCATTTTCCAATTCACATTCTCATAAGGTAGTCTTATTAGATAGCCAAAAGTATTTTCCGCTACTAATTTCAACGTTACGGCCAATGATGGCTTAGATTTATTTTGCTGTATCCAAATTTGAAAACAAAATCACCAACATTCAGTTTGAGCACGCATTATGACCTATCGAAAAGATACTTGAAAAGAAAAATCTCCCTCATTGATCGATGTTGTAATCATTTCGAGTGGAAACTTTCCATGTACAAGGAAAACATCGAACCCAACCCTCCACAAGGAAGTAATTTGGCATGCATTAAAAACTATACATCTCTCTCTTTTTTGGAAATGAATAAATAGGTTTTCGGGTCACCAAGTACACCGATTTTGGAGAATCCAGAACATCAAACAAGATGGTACTTCAAATATTTTCTTGGAAAGTGTAAGTAGCAACAAAACAACACTTCAAAAAAGCCCATTTGAAAAGATGCTAAAATATAGAACTGTATTAATAGTGCACATGGAAATGTTATGGTGAAATGTGTGTTCATTTTTAAATGAATGTCCGAGAATGAAAACGCAACTTCTATTCACAACACATATAAGTGAAACAAAAATAAAAAAATTTATTGAAATGAAACAACACAATCGAATTTTTTCAAAAATCTTTTTTGTTGTTACACTTTGAAAAAATTCGATTGTGTTGTTTCATTTCAATAAATTTTTTTATTTTTGTTTCACTTATATGTGTTGTGAATAGAAGTTGCGTTTTCATTCTCGGACAATCAAATTAAAACGAAAAAGCTGTTTTTGAACGTATGAAAATGTTCATTCAGTTACATTTTCATTGCTTCAAAAATAACTTTTTCATTTTAATTTAAAAAAAAAAACAATTCAATCGTAACATACTTTTTGTGTCAAACTTTCAAATAAAAAACGTTAAAAAAAATTCTTTTTTTTTCATGGATTCAATTGATTAGACATGTTTTCCGTTTTTTTCTTGGCTGAATGTAGTGCACCAAAATTATGTGGGCATAGACAGCGAGAAGAACCCATATTTTTTATCAATTGTTTCGCACGAATCTGGAAATAAGTCTACACCGCTATACCGAGCCATGTTGTTCCGAAAACAGGTGAGTGTTTTTTTTTCTCAAACATTTGTAGTTGAGACTGTTATACTTTCTATACGAGCATACGGCCGTATGTTTGGTTGAAAACAAAAAAATAATGATATACTATTATAATGCGGCATGAAGTGAAATGTTGAATAATTTGCTCTTGAACAAACTTTGTGGGTGTGCTGCGAGACGGTGACATGCGTCACTTTGTGGATGAAACCCGTTTGTCTTTTCATTTGTTTACTTCATAGCCGAATGAATAATAATGATTGAATAAAATATTGATACAAATAATTTGGAAGTCCTCATTAGATATTAAGCGTGTTCATTATATTTTTTCGTGTCATTTTACAAAAAATAGAAAAAAATGTCATGTATGCTTTTCAAAGTTCGTGTACCGTATTTCATTATCGTCAATTGACGCACATGATTTGAGAATTTCAGATGTAGAAAGTGATTCACTTGTGAATCGCTTGTATTTTGTGTGCGAAGGGCTGTAACAGTGATTTTATCGGCACATGAGCACCATCTCTACTGATTGCCATTATTGCAATGTAAATGTATACAATGTCTACTTCTTCTTCTTCATATTCTCAACATCAATTACATAAGACTTATGGTAACTCTCCGTAATCATTAGAGGTGGCGCTACTTATGCACATCAAATGACTTTTGCATTAGCTCTTATGTACTGTGCGTGCCTTTTGTTTGTGTGACGGCGAATGTGGTCCAAAACCGATTCGGAAAAGAAACTTTCAGGCAGTTTTGCTTAATCAAGCGTCCGATGCCCACGTTTATCTGTCAGAATTCTTCTTCTATTGTTGCTATTTTTAGCAGCGGAAAGAATAACATAGAGAATAATCATAAACTTTCATAGATTTTTAAGTTATTTGCATCACAAATAGAACTTTAATATAAAAAAAGAAGTGAAGTCAGTTCTGAATGAGAGCTGACATGTGTCAAAAACAGATTCAAAATTATGATGAACACCTGTTTCCATTCAAAATAGCTGTCATATCTGTGATTACAACACATTTTAATGTACATCGTTCAACTGCATCTCGGCGGAATCGACCCGTTTTACTTCTTTTTCTCTGTCATTCGTACTTTCGCATTCGCAGCCGATGGCTCGATGTGTAAATTCAAACTAGGGCAAAGCAAAACGAAATTAAAGCGTTTTCACTTGACAATGCAAATCCGTTGGTAATTGGGCCATTTGAAGGCATAGTTGAATGTAAACGAAGCGCAAAATGTGTCTAGTGATAAGAAGATTGGAAATGGTAGTATTCTTTCAGAAATACCTTTCCATGTTATTCATTTTCACATACCGAGAATTAAGAAGGTAAAAAAAAGAAAGGATAATTCCATTCAATTCGATTAGAAGCGTACACTCACATCAAACATCCCGAATAAATTGGTCGACTGATACAAAAACGGAAACCGTTTGAATACAAATGTTCGAAGTAAATGATCTCAATTTGAACGAATTATATTATCTGTGGGAAAATGTGGGATTATAATATTTCAAGTTTGTATGAGAGCGTGAGAGCGTGAGAACGTGAGAAAGAGAGAGAGAGAGAGAGAGAGAAACGTGAGTTTGAAATGTAATGCATGATAATTTCGCTGTTGTCAACCGTCACAATTTCCATAAAATATGCGAATGAATTCATCTTTGTTCATCCATTACTACAACGAATCATTCATAAATCGGTTTGTGACATGTTGTCAATGAAAATAACCTAATTTGTATTCGTTTCGTAGAAAATCCGAAAAATGTTTTTGTGCCATTCGAAGTTCGGCATATACCCAAACCCATGATGAATGAAAGTGAAAATCGACATACACACACATACTATATACGGAAAAATTCAAAATATCAACACTGAATTAAGCACATGAAAATCAAATGCGCCCGATGAAGGGATGTTAAAGGTTTTCATCACAAATTTTTGAGCGCACGTGTTAGCAAATTGACATTTAAAATTGAAATTTTCACCTTGGACGGGATTTGAAGAGTTTGAGGTATGGTTTTTTTTTTAAATTTCCTTTTCGCTATTTATCAGAGCGAATAATTTTGCCAAATAGAAACCGAAATGGAAATGGAAATCAAAATACCAGCCCAGTTTTTGCGGGAAATAGAAATGGAGATGTTTTTTCCTCACATTGATTGATCTCAGGTTTTTCCTTGCTCAATGCCAATGTTTTGAAATGTTTATGCAGCAGTTGAGAGCATACTTTTACAATTTCAAGAGACGCTTTTGTTTTCATTCTCAATTGATGAAAATGAGTGCCAAAATCACACAGACAAAATAAATGGAAGTGGTTCGGATTCATTGAAATGTTAATTAGGAAAACTCCCCCAGGCACCTAGCTATCTATCAAACGGTTGATTATTCCATGAGGATCTAATTTGCTACGACCACACACGCACACACATGAGCACGATCACCACATATGTAATCTAAGTATGTTGCACCAGTTCATGCTATACATGCATTCCGTATAACGTCATTGCTATCGTAATCCGGCTGGTTATGGCATACACTATTTTTGCTCCTAATGTTTCTTACGGATAATGGGTAGAATGGATAGCAGAGAAAGCAATTTATGCATGTCTTAACTGCCCGTAACAAGGACTCCATTCCAAGTATCACATTGACGACGACATTAAATTGAATTTAAATGTGGAAGTGCTTCACAATAGAAACTCACCCACGTCAATTAACTCATTCACGTCTGTGGAAAATGTATGCAGTGAATTGAATATGAAAATAATAAATCCGTAGAAAAAAGAAAGAACAATTTACATTCTAGTTAACGCTCAACCGCCTTTTCGAAATTTTATTTCATTCCTCGCAAATGGATTTTGGTATGCGTCAAGAGAACGCAATAACCGTAAGGTCGTTGCACGGATATCACATGCAAAAATAAAATTTCCGATTCGAGAAAAAGAGGAAATCCAGCATTTCCCTTGAGTTCACGTTTCTTCGCTTGTTTATCTTGATCAAAAACATTATTCTGTCAAAACAAACCGCAACACCAGCCATTTTCGGCCATCAATTTATACAATTGGAATGGTTTGGCGTTTTTGTTCTATATTGTCAGTGTTACTCGGTGGTAACGCCACGAAAACTTCCAAAAAAAAAAATATTGAGTGAAAGTGAAATTGCCTGGAGCAGCACGAATACGTGAAAAGAGCTCGTTTCGCATCGATTCATAAGAGTGGAAACGAAAAAAGAAAACATACTTATCGGCTGACATTCAAAGTACATTGAAAATGCCATTATAAACAGTTAACAAAGTGGAAAGTGAAAAGTGTTTTATTGCATTGATTATTCGAAATACGTGCTTCAAATATTATCTTGTCTGCCAACCTGGGCTACAGGTTCTTTTGTAAACAAAAACCGCACACCATTGATTCGCTTTGGGATTTTCGAAAACGGCAGCGAGAATTGGCTTGTAGACTGAGCTTTTGTACTACACCGGTGACTACACCATAAATGTATACAAATTTCCGAGACAATCGCTTTGAATGGATTGATGGACGTTAGAAAAAGACGTGTTTAGTGGTAAAAAGAGGATGCCATTGATGTTAAATTCTAATAATAATAAAATCTAGACCTTTTTTCCCACTGATGGACAAACATTATTTCATTCAAACTTATGCGAGCTTCTGTTCAGTGTGATATTATTGGATATTCTTCTTTCACTTCAATAAATTCAATTGTTTATTCGATTTTAAAATTCCCGGCGCAGAAATAACATTTCGAGACTTTTTGCATTCGTAGCTCAAAAAAAAAAAAAAAAAAACCAGTCGACACTGGTTTGTACTCGCGCATTTTGCCTCATCGTTTGCGATTCAGCATAAAATAAATCTACGTCATGAAAGAAATATAATAATTCAGCTTGAGGCTGATGGTTCGTTATGCGAGCATTACATACACTACACATGCATAATTCAATGGGCATAAGTCGAAAAATGTCTTGATAAAGTTATTTTTCGCCGATGCATATACCAACCCAAGGGGAGAAAAAGTTCAAACAGTTTGTTACATTAAATTCGACACGAGTTCTTCCTATCGTTCTGCCCAACTAATAACAACGTTTGTTTGACGAAACTTTTTTTCCGGTTGTTTATTTGTTTGTTTATTTTTTGCAGGGAGCTCAAAAGATATCGCTCACTCTTCATCCAAATCAAAAGCCCACCGTCAAACAAATGCTATCGCATTTCTCGTCGATGGATGCTACCAAAACACCAAAAGAGATCTTTTCGCCGGACATACAGAAAGATTTATTGCTACTGGAGGAGCAAGAGGGATCAGTCAACTTTAAATTTGGTGTGGTCTATATGAAAGCGGGCCAAAAGTGTGATGACGAGATGCTGAGTAACGGTACGTTCGCTAATTTTTGACTCAATTATTGCCTGAAGCGTTTCTCAAGTGGTGGATCCTTTTATATAATGAACAACTGAACTGAAGCCATCAATTTACGTTCGTCTCTCTGTCGCGGGCATGCGAATAAAGACATTGACGGATTGTGTTGTGTGCACGGTTCACTTTTTGTTTCATTGCGCTTTTTCAAACACCGACTACATCGTGAAATGGCTACAAGCCATCCTGCAATCTTCATCAGGATTAATTAAAAGGAATTTGCTCAATCACTGTAACGCAAAATTGGATTTAAATAATTGAGAAAAAAAAAATGGAAAATCTCTCGGCATCATTTAATTATTTATATTTTGTGCGGTAAATGCCGGCATTCGATCATCTTATATATTTACAGCAAACTGTGCCAGTTCCAACGTCAACAGCTCATTATTTGCGTTTCAGACACTTATCGTCATCGCGACCGTTGACAAAATAATCGCAGCTTATCTTCCACCTTCTTCTACATCGTTTCAATTCATTTAAAATACATTGTGTGAAAGTGGAGCTTGTTTGGGCCATACACAACACAACGATTGTGATAAAATGATTTATGATAATTTATAAATGATGACGTGTCTGCGCGCAAAACGTTTTGCCCGTGTAGTCGCACTACCACAAAAACTCACAGTTATAAAAAAACACATATTTATAATTAATGGATGATCATCTTATCCGTTTTATCAACGATGTATTTACCAAGAGCTTAACAACAACAACAAAAAGAATTCCCAAGTTTTGGACATGCGAAAAGTAACCGTTTATTGCAACTCGGTTGAAATCGAAAAAAAAAATTATTATAAATCTAACACATATTTTTTTCTTCTCGTCCACATTTTGCTCGCAATTTGTTGCGACCATACGCATACACCATCATCATTCATCCGGCCTCAATATTTCATCGGATGTGCATGTCTTCATTTTCATCTTTCGTCTTATTACTCCTACGGTGGTTGAACATTTCCTGCGACTGGAAACATTGAATGCTGGTTACAAATGACGCTTTGTTTTCCGGTCGGATTCTGACTGCGTGTGTACGGGCCTGTCACTATGCATCATCGCGCCGACATAACAACATGTGTACCAAATCACATATACACGACACGCACGTAGAATTCGGAAGCGAAAGTTTTGAAGAATTCTTGAGCATATTAGGAGAGAAAATTCGATTGAGAGGATGGGAACGCTTTCGTGGTGGCTTAGATGTGAAAGGTAAGATAATTCCTTTTTTTTCTGCTCTTCTATTTTCATCGGAAATTGGCTTCGACTTCTTCATTTTTAAATAAAATTGTAACATTTTTTGTTGGTATTCTTGCTTTTCCATATCTTGGCCCATTTTCAACGCATACAGGATGTTACTTTCATCTTTTAATATTTTTTATATTGCACAGCAATTAAGTAACACGTTTATCATTGTTCCGAAGTTTTTTTCTTCTGCAAAGCCTATATTCTTTGTCATATTGTAACTGTTGTTAATAATATCCATTGTTATTCATTTTTCAGGCGATATGACAGGAAAATATTCAATTTATACGCTGTACGAAGGCCACGAAATCATGTTTCATTGCTCAACGCTACTACCATTTTCCCGAGATAATCGACAGCAGGTGTGTGTGTGTTTGCGTTTTTTTTGGTACATTATCAATATATATATATACAATATTCCTTTGCTGGTTTGGTAAACCATTTTTCCTACAATATTTTTTGCGGTATAATTTCAGAATTAATTCAATGTTTTTTTATAATATCGAACCAAGGCCAATTTGAATGTAAAAGAAAAACATTACTTTTTGAATGGAAATGCTATTCTTTCTTCTGGATCAAAATTTACATACAAAACACATTATGAAAACATTTTTTTTTCGGCGTTCGGTGTTTGATTATTATTGTTTGGAGCTGATTGAGACAGCCAAAAGCGAATCTTCTTTTCAAAACATTTGCACCATGTTCTTTTCACTTGAAATGATAATCTGTTTCAATCTAATTTCGCAACATATAAATTGATATGCAAATTACGGGGTCGTATGTCGCATGATGTAAAATCAATATCACCCTGAGCTGAATATTAAATCCCCGAATAAGCACAACGAATAAAAATGAAGAAGAAGAAGATAAGCAAGAACAAATTTGCCATGCATTTGATTTCTGGATCGCATTATATTCTCTATAACATTCAGAACACCGAAACACATGCATTCAGAAAGGTAAAGTTAAATGCGCGAGAGAAATAAGAAAAAAAAGGTGCACAGAAATATTACTCCATTTGATTCGATACAAATGACTTTATTCCCAGAACAGCAGAACCAGCACATATCTCTCTCTTTATAAACTAATTTGAAATGCTTTTGCAGACGCTTTTTGTACCCAAGCGCAATTCAGCCAACCATGTTTTATATGTTCTTTTTGACATTTTAATTATATACCTTTTTCTACAATTTTATGCATTTTGAATGAACGAATGAATGTATAAGTTCATCTCTTTTATATCCACTTTCTCCAATTTGTTTTTTCTTTCTTTTGCAGGTCGAGAGAAAACGTCACATTGGCAATGACATTGTGAACATTATTTTTATAGATGGTGATGACAGCTGCGACTTCTCACCAAATTGCATCAAAAGCCAATTTACACGTATCCTTTTCAATTGATTCCATTGTCTGTGCTCTTTGTTTCAGATGCGGCGTCATGATGGGTTGTTTATTCTTTATTGAAATGAATGTTTTTTGTTCTGTCTTAACTGCGTTCTGATCCAACTTGAATTAATTACATTGGGATTTCTCCTCCTGTCTTTTTCTCCAATTTGATTGACGGCACGTTTCTGTTCTGTCGAATTCCTTTAATTTAATTCAAACATGTTTATGTTAAAAGTTCATTTAATCAAAACATTTTTCCCCTTACTTTGTTCCACATCAATTTCCAATTAAAGCGATGCTCTTCCGACGCTTGGCAACATTTCATTTAACCGTTTTGGAAGAAGAAAGACACAAAGGAATGGGAAGGACATCTTCGTTGTTTTTGTCACTTGAAAAATACCTACGTCAGTTTGATATGAATCAAATTTTGTAGCCGAAAATGTTCTTTACCTGAGCATTCTTTTACATATATTTTGCTTCGTTGCCATGCAATAAAAGTATAATTGAATTTTTTTCGTTCGTGAACGCAAGGAAAAAAGTCAATGTGAAAGCAAAGAAAATCACTGAATTAAGCTATAAAACTAGAGACGAGTATCCTGTTGTCACATTTCGTCTCATTTTGTTCCGATGTGACTTTTTTTTTGGTGTGTCTAAACGTTTCCTTCTGCTGCCACCACATTGAAGGTAGATCCAATTTTTTGTAACCGAAAAAAGAAGAAAAAAAAGATGAAAACCTATTACTTTAAGCTACATCTGACGATGCTAACAGACCGTTTTGATGGCTTTCTTATAACAACAACAATGCAGCTAAAAGCGACAGAAAAACCAATTTCGTTTTTGAATGAACATAATTAAAATTTGCTTGTGCGTATACGAATTCCGTATATTTATGAAACAGCCAATGGGTCGTAACACACACACACACACATCCCAGAATCCCAGATGAATTTACGTTCACTTTGTATCTAAATAGAGAAAAAAAATCAAGTGTTTACTTACAGTTTTCTTTTTCTTTTTGGAGCAACCGAAGATAACCCAAGAAATATAACATAAATTCTGTGTGCAAAAAAAATACAATTTTCCTTAATCGAGTCGATATGCAATAGATATTTTTGCGGTGGTTATGAAGCAGAATGGTATCTATCGGTTGTCGGTGTTTTGTGATGAAAGCGTGCCTGCCTTCGGACCAACACTACCAAATCCACCAGATTTTCAGGTAAAAATACAACTTTTTTTGCACATATTAAAACCGAAAATAGACACACTATTAGCCGTGTCGGCTCAGAAGTTTATTCGAATGGAAACGCATCAAAATCCAACGAGATCCAAGTTTAAGCCATCTTAAATAACATGCGATACATGTTATGTGCACTTGTTATGTGTGAATTATATATAACTATATCGCCGTGTATTTTTTTTTTCTTGTTTTTCTCCACATGCTTTCGTCAGGATGTTGCTGCATTTAGAGAATTCCTACTCGTAAAGTTAATCAATGGAGAAAAGGCGACCTTTCAAACACCCACGTTCAGCCGGAAACGTGAACGCACGCTAGAAATGTTAATCAAAGACTTGTACGAAGAATATGCACACGATACAAAGACGGTAAGTTGACTCACTTCATTTTAATTACCATCGGCAATCGATTGATATTCGGGCATCGCATTCATGGCATTTATTTTTCTTCGAACACTGCAAATCCAATATAGAATATGTTGAATCGACGTGCGTTTTCAGAGGTGTTGTATGACGCCCCACGTACATCCAAATTGAAGGAGGATGCCCGGCAAGTGGAATTCGTTCGCATTGGACAAGCATTAAAATTGGAAGCCATTGTTCGCGGTGATGCACCGACCAGTTTGGCTTCGACTGGACCGGGTTCGGTGTTCAAACGAAGCCCATGGGAACCACAATGTTTTTATGCAGCTTTTCCATACCGTGGAAATATGATTGGCGATTCAATTGGCCATGACACCTTGGTGTTGGCTTGTGATGAAGGGACATTTCTTATTCGTGAAGACCAAAGCTATCAAACGATTTTTGATAAATCGTTTTGTGTGCGGCAAATGAGCGTTGTTGAGGACCATGGTATCGTATTGATTCGGGGCGGAAGTGCAACTAATAAAGATGGCCATCGCATTCATGTGTTTCGCATCAGAGAATTTAAAGAGGAAACAATAAAAATTAGATCTCGGATAGATGTAAAAGATCGGCGTGTGGAAAAAACCCGAGGATGTCATCTGTATGCTATTTCAAAGGGAGGCGACGGTCACTTGAGAATGGTCGTTGCGATTGGTAGAAAGATGTTGACTTTTCAGTGGAAATACACAGCCGCTTGGACGAGCTGGTGTTCATCGAGTAATGATATGGAAACGGCAGACGGTTTCTTATACCAGAAAGTAAGTACATACATCGTAGGCAATAAGAGGAACTTAGCTAACATCAATGGTTTTGTGTTTCATTCCAATTCAATGCAGTGACACTTTGACTGAATGAAAAACTAATTGAAATCATTTGTTTTCTACTTGAAGGAAATCACACTACATGATTGTCCTAGTATAATAACAATTTTGGATACACCAACTTCGGCTAGTACGGGACTTCTTATGTGTGTTGGCTACAAGTGAGTGTTGTAACATTTGGTGCGTATATTAAAAAAGTTTCTTAACTCGATTCGTGTTGTTCGGTTTGCAGACATCATTTTGAAGTTGTGTGTGAGCAAACGGGTCAGTGTACTCGCCTTCACGATATAGAATCATCCAAACGGTCACAATCCCAATTGGTTACTGCTGTCGACTTGTGCGATGGACACGAAACGGAGCTTCTGCTCTGTTACAACCGTAAGTCATGATTAATTTCCGAAGTTTGACCATACACACTCATACACACTCACTCATTTGATATTTGATGTGCACATTTGTTATTCTATTTCCAGACACTTGTCATTTTCAGAAGATCTCCGATGAGAACAAAACCAACGAATTTGATTTTCATTGGAACACATCGCCAACGTCAATTGTTTGCGCTTTTCCCTACATAATCGCATTCACGCCCGATTCAATCGAGATTCGATTGCTGGTGAATGGCAGTCTTGTCCATACGGCTACAATGCCGGAACTACAACTCATTTCGAGCAAGCGTGACATTTACTTTGCGACCACAGCTCCGATTTTTTTCGCTCCAAAGGATTTTCGCATTGGTTGCTTGGAAAATGAGCAAATTCAAGAGTCTACCGCAAGCCGACGTCCTAGTCGAATCAATGAATTCTCCAATGAACGCATCCTTGAGATTCGACATAAAATTGATAAAATCGAAGCACAACAGCGATTTGAATGCACCGAGAAATGTATGCAATCACCATCCAAACTGATTGCACAGCCAGTGGATAAATTCGAACCGACAATGCACATCAATAGTGACGATAATTTCAGTAAATTTTTGCCGTTGCCACGAAACGATCAATCACCATGCATCCAACGGGCTCGATCTCTGCAGAAACCAAAGGAGAAAAACTTGGCCGACGAATCAAAACGATTGATATCGAAAAGTAATTCGTGTGGTGAATCATGTACGGCAAATAATAAATCGGACCTATCACTTTCTACAAAGAATAGTTGCGAACCATCGGTTCCGCCAAACTCACCCAAAGTCAACTCCTCTTCGCACAGTCCGAATTCTCCGACAAAAATTCGTCTATTGAAATCTCCAAACAATAATAAATTAATTCAATTTGCCACGTCGAATGCTGAACCGTGTCAGACAGCTGAGAAGCCAAAGCCTTTGCGTATTTTCCGCATACCATTATTCAATTTGACAGGTACGCATTCGCATTACCATATTCACAATTCGACACCGAAAGTTTCGGTTAAAATACCACCGAGGAAAATTGAAGAAGATGGATTTGAATCACTTGACAGTGAACATGTTGATGAAGCTGGTGCCGCTGCCGTGACCACGGCCACCAATGGTGTGGCCACGGAAGAGGTAGAGCCTTGTGATATGAGAAAACTTCGAAGTAATCTACAAAAACTCTCCACAAATTGCACGAATTTATCGTTATTTTCATCAATTTAATTAGCACGGAGAGGCTTCTAGCGATCAATTTGATTTGAGCACGTCATTGATTGAAAAAAATATGAATTGACGAAATTTACACACAACAAAAGAATATCATGAGTATTTTTTTATACGAATGCAGAACAGACAGGAGCAAAAAAAAAAACACTTTTTTATTACATTGTAATTGGCGATTCGGATTGAAGCGGGTCATATGAATTGGGATTAAACTAATCCAAAATGTTTCTATTTATAAACAACACAATTTTGTACATATACATTGATTGATATAACAAGAATAACAAAAAAAAAACAATACTAATTTCGAAGGAAACCTACAAATGGTGATTTTAAAATGGTGAAACATTGCAAATGAAAAACCAAACAATCAGAAGTTATCATATTTATCTATATGTTATTATGTCACACAGCATTTCAAACAACCAAATGAAGAAAAAAAAACAATTTTATGTAGCAGTTAGTCTAGAGCTCCGACTATTGATATGTTAAGCTCTCACCCATTACTGTACTAATACAAAAGTAAAAGATTGATTTAAATTGACGTTAATATCTAGGAGAGAATTTAATCTATATATATTCGATTATAAGTGACATAAGTCAAAATCAAAATGTATCGCTTAAGCATTGTATGTGATGATAATGATGATGATGATGGCGTTTGAATTAATGTTTCAAAATAATTAAGTGTTTGTTGTAAATAAAATGTTTCAAAGTGTCCACAAACGATTTTGGCTTTTATTTGGCAAAAGAAACGGCTATTTTTTTTCGTGTAGTTCCATTTGGTTTTTTTATTTATTCAAAATTGGCAGAGCACAGATTTGTGATACAGGTTTATACGAAAATTTATCGATTTGGTACAAATAATTTAGATGTCAACAGAAAGAAAAAATTTGGTAAGAACTACAACAAAATGGTAAAATAAAAAGATAAATACTACAATAAATCGAACTTATCTATCAATTTTTTGTTCATTCAAATTGGTGTGTCTCAAAATTTTCGTTATTATACACTTTCAATATCACTCTTAATTTATCAATTTTCATTTCATTAATCACTGCGTAAAAGTAAAAAAAACGTGTTGTTATTCTTTAAAAAAAAAAACATAGCATCTCAAACAACGATTTACAGAAGGATAAGGTTAGAAACAAAATATGCGTAAATAATCGGCTTGATGTCAAACAGTCTTTGCTTTGAATTGAGTATTTCAGCACTTAATCTATTATTTTTTTTCTTCATAAAATCAATCAGTTTCGTTGTGCTGACCTCACTGAGGTAAGTAGATTGATTTGATTGACTTGACTGAAAATAGCCTCACATGGATGGAATCAGTAATTCGGACAAGAGATTCCATCATTCTAAAATAACTCGCACTATACTCATAAAATACAATAGCAATCGAGATTTAATCGTAGACGACAACTCTTAAATCACTCTTGCAAAGAAAAATGTAAACGAGAGACGCACAATAATGTACTAAATACTTGGCAGAGCGAGAAATAAAAAACAAAAAACAAATGACAAGTTGATGGACAATCACAATTAATATGAAACGAATTGGATTTAACGAATTGTGTCTCACTCTCTTAATGCACCCGATTATCATTTATGCGAATAGAAGCTTATCATGTTGTCTTATTATTAACCTAATGATGCATTTGCAACCTAAACGCTAAACGTGTTTTGCTTGTAAAAATCATCACATATCATATCGAAAAATGTCTAATAAAAACGATCAACGTTTACTACATTATAGAAAATCCAATGGGATTCAATGTATCGAAGTTGCAACAAATCTTGGTCTATCGAACTTAAACATCTAAATCCTCCCAATCTTCTTTGATACGTTCCGGCAATTCAATATGAAATGATACACGAGCGTTGCGTAGCCGATCCAAGCACTGCGGTGTCAATGGATTCTTTCGGAGATCGACCAATTCAAGTGAATCCGATGCGATGATTTCGTCATTTTCCACATCTGTTTGGGAAAAAGGAAGAAAAATAAGAACACAAACCAAATTAATTTTTCCATTCTCTTTCAATGCTGGACACTCATTCGATAATGATTTATAGGTTCGATATTCACTCACCGATTATTGCATTGTTGTTGGCTTTAAGTTGTCGAAGTTTGGGCATTTTGAACACGACCTTTGGCAATGACAAGAACAAATTGTGTGAAATATCCAACCGCAACAATTGCGTTAAATCCGCCAATTCATCCGGCAATTTATTAAGTTGATTCAAACTCAAATTCAAATCTACAATAATAACAACAATTCCATACACTCAGTATTGCTAGCTATTATTTATGGCACATGATATTTTTCGTATTTCATCTTGAATTACCTGTAATCAAACTGAATTTCATGGCAAATTTTGGCGGTATTTTCTTGATGACATTTGAGCTCAAGTCACATGTTTTCAATTCAGTATTTCGCATCAAATGATAAACTGCATCTGGTACTTGTACTAGTTGGCACTCGGAGAGATCTGCAAAGAAAAAAAAAACCAAAATATAAATCAAAATAAAATAATTTAGAGAAATGGCTAATTGTTCACAAATTATTCTCTCTATGAACACGTAGATTTTGCGCATTATCATCAGTCTGTCTAGTCTTTTTTCTTCATTTTACATAATTCGAATAATGAAAACTCTAAAAAGTCTCTATAATCTAAGCCGACAATTAAAAACAGCTGTTAAGTAAAATAAATGTCGAAAATAGCACCGGGAAAAATGAATAAATGTATACGATGAGCTTTTGTTTAAACGGTTATGCAATGAATGATGTGCATGCACTCTATAATAACTCATAATTCATTATGTTGACGGCACTCTATATACTAGATCACATAATCATTTCAATTCTAAGCTGCTGCTTCACGCAATTTCACAAGCACAGTCATCGCGCCGCATTGCATTTGTTTGACTCGACAAGTCTGTCGACCGTTATGCACTTATTATTTTGTATAACAATAATGGTCTGAAGACTTGAACGGAAAAATACACCGTACAAATGCTTGCGCGCGCGCGCTCACCAATAAAACAAATAAAATTGCATGCCAAAAACAAATACCAATTAAATTATGTGTGTTCAAAATCAATGGATTTTGCACACAATTTTTGTGGGTCTGAAAATGAATTATTATTACCCAGATGTGCGGTTTCAGAGGCCGTTTCACAACGTACTACAACTTGAACCACTTGATTAGCCATTTCGCCAAAAATAAATGCACATAAATTAAAGCAAAAATTGAATTTCCTTTTTATTTTATAATTATATTGGGTTTTTCGTTGGCGATTTAAAATGTGATCCACTTGCTGGGAAATGGTAGAAATTTAAGTCAAATTATGGAATTTGATAGATGGATATTCAATTGAGTGTAAAGTGCGCAACAAAAATTGTGTTCGAAGCGATGAAAGAAAAAGAAACTGTCAAAGATAGATCTCGATTTTCCCAGAAAATCATTAAGTTTTTTTTTTCTCTTATTTTTCTACAGATTTTCCTTTGAACACGCGCAAAATGGCTAAAAATAAGTTCGAGTCACGCTGCCGCTGCTGTGTGATCATATCATCATTGTCGTCACACAGAACAACAACGAAAAAACATTCACACTGTGGAATATTTACACTTAAAACCGTAAATGTTAGGCCATTTTCCGATGCCAAGTGACAAAAAATCACGAAAGAATATCAATCAACAGACAATCCGATCACCAGACGTCAATTCGAAAGAAAACACACATGAAAATCAAATCACAGAATATTCTGAGTAGTGTGACTTCATTGCTGTTTGGTTTTTCTTGTCTCAAAATTCTTAGTCAGCAAATGTCAAAAAGTCAGTATTTACGTATTACGTTTTTTTTTCTCTCTTCTCACTCTCTTCATTCGATGTGTCATTTTCTGCAGAGACGAAGAGCGCCAAAAATAAATCCACTTTTTTTTCAACTTCATTGAAATGGCAAAAACAAATTTATCCAATTCACTGCGTTTAATTTTGAAATCGAAGAGAAAAAACAGAATCAATGTTAAATCGTTGGATTCAACAAAATAAAGTCTTTTTACGTATTTTCAGATTGCAATGCTCTAGCATTGGAATAAGCTTTATTGTTTATTTATCTCACGCGCACCGCTTACGGACGACGCATTTGGCGAGCGATGTTGTGTGCGCACATGCTCCACGTGTTCGTCATACATCGCGCCTGCAGTCGACGTCGTCACACAGCGACGTGAATTTAAAGAGACAGACAATTTGGTATATATTCAATGCGGAAACGTCAACAAAAAATAGCTTCAGGTGTGAACGTACAGCATCAAACATAAATCAATTGAATTTTTAAATTGTGTACGCCGTTTAAATAGCTTCAAACATATGCATGACCTTGGCTCAGGACAAAATGTGTTGAATGGAAAAAACTAATTGGAAAACTTTTTAATCTTAAATGAGCCCAAAATGTTCATTCTCGCGAAGTAGAAATCAGTTACGGATAATGCACTTATGTTGATACCGTGCAATACGTGCTTGCTAGATCATTTATCACAGACAACGGATGCGTGTCGGCGGGTAAATTTTGCTCCAGATTTTTCGCCGTAAATCCGATCCAAAGCAGAATGATTAATGAATCTCAGACGTGTGCTGGTGGCATAGAAAGGGATTAATTCTCCTTCAACTTCATGTGTGAGATGGTAAGGCTTACCGTCATCGGTAGATTTTAATACTTTCCTTTTTCTTTCTTTCTGAATGTGACGTGCAACAATTGCGATGAGTTAGAATCAATGATTCAGAACGGCAGATTCTACGCATAACATAGATATACATATGTACATGTATATTACATAAATTGCACCATGTTTCGGTTGTTTTCGACCCTAAAATTGGATACGCTGATAATAGAAATGTTCGCTTGCGAGATACGGCGTCACGGAGAAAGTGAAGGTCAACCAAAACGAATTTTAATCATCTATAATTATATTCACAGAAAATGCGTAATGCGAGCAATCAGATATCTTGTATGGTCTTATATTCATCGCAGTAAACTAGCGCACTTGGGGAACTTTGTGTGCAATGAAAATTAAACATAAAACAAGAACGGATTTATAGGATATGCATCGATGAAATTTCACAATTTGCTCTTTGTTTTGTACGTCTTTGGATTTATGAGTGTAATAGTTTGCGAAACAAACGAATGAAAAACATGCACTGCGAACCAAAATAGAGAAAAGAAAAGCGAACACACAAAAAAAACCCGACATGAACATGCATGTAAACAAAATTTCCATAATTCGTTGCTGGTTCTCCGGCCAACATGGTGTTGTTGTTTTATTTCTCTTTTGTTTAACTTTGATTTAAATTCCGTTTTTATTCGTTGTGCAAATAGTATGCATGGAACACTGTGTCGATGTTTTCAATATCGATTCACCGATTATTCAATTAAAAAGCGTTTTTTGGTTGACTGCAGTCATCGAAAAGTGGAGCCGGGGTTTTGTTTCTACTTCTTCTCATTACTATCTAGTGGTGCATTGTTGAATACTGCGATGGGAGATCACGGTGTTGAATGGAAGTGGTCAACTGATAAGCAATTTCCTTGAAATCGAAGCGCGCACGCCGTATCGTAACGGCACCGGCTCAAGGATGCTCTTTTGTTCGCTTCAATGTAAAATCGAAAAATTCACATCGAAAGTAAAAAGGCAATTAGACGGAATTTTCATAATGACCCAATGGGAAATTCAAATTTCGCAATGCGCATATGAACTATTTTTGTCACGCGACAAAGGCTTTTGGAAAATCGACATAGCCATAAATACCACAATATTGGTGCGAATGATTGAAAATTTTTGACCAAATTTCGTTTGAGACGCAATCAAAACAAATTAGAAAAGCTAAAATTTTCCACATAACAGATCGTTCGCATCGCATGTGACTTTTGTTCGTTGGAAACAAAAAACAAAAAACGTGTCGTTGTTTTATTCCACTAATTGGCTCTTGTCCAACTGAAATGATTGGCTAGCGGGCTGGCTGGCTGGTTTGAGATGAAAAGCAGCGCAGAAAACAAGTCATCGTTTAAAAAACACATTGAACTCTCTGCTGCAATTAAAAGTCCACATGAATACGTAGAAGTGATACGTAGTCTGAAACATTATGAATCAACCGAAATGAACAAATGTACGACGCAAAATGGAAAATTTCACGGCAGCCACACAGGAAAATGGGAAAAACAACGACGTTATGGAATACGCGTGGCAAGAGGCAAAAACACAAAATATCTGACTCAAACTGCGCGGTTCCTTAAACTCAAATGACTTTTCCACATTTACACTGCGAACATTCCATAAATGTCGGGGGCAATTAATGTCAAATAAACAGCAC
The DNA here is from genome assembly GCF_009176505.1 of Sitodiplosis mosellana. Taxonomy (NCBI): domain Eukaryota; kingdom Metazoa; phylum Arthropoda; class Insecta; order Diptera; family Cecidomyiidae; genus Sitodiplosis; species Sitodiplosis mosellana. The sequence continues at coordinate 17,956,681 of NW_022595244.1, read as the reverse complement.
AAGAGTCAGCGCGATGACCGTGCATATGTGACTCTCTTCTTTGTTCAGATGCACATGCGAATGCAATTTTATTCATTTGCTCTCGTAAAATGAAATCATTGAAAAGAAACATGAAAATCCGATTTTTACGCGAAGAGTTCTTTTCTCCCGAAAACGTCACATGTTTCGATCCGACAATTTAATATTCGGAAGAGATATGAATGCTATTGTTTTTCGTATGAAATCTGTCGATTAAGAAAGAACATGTAATATGGGGCTCATGTATTTATCTTCGATAAACAATAAACAAAAGAACGTGTACGGAGGTAATTGGACGTGAACTCTGTTTCAATATTTATCATGCATTCACTTCTCGTTTGTTCACCTGTTCGGTGTTCCAGTGAGAAGTATGCGAGACAGAGAGAGAGAAAAAACATTCGTATACACAACGAATAAAACAAACAAACAACCAACTGGAAACGAGCTTGCATAATAAGAGAATCCAATGGAATGGAAATCGATATGGGGCATCGATTAAATAATTAATCACAGTGATTATCGAATGAAACACATGCATTGCATTAATACTAACAATAATCTTGTCTCGTTTTTGGTGATGAGCTAAAGATTAATTTAACATTCGCAGAAAATGCACCGAAAATTAAAATCTGAACTTTTTTTTTATTGTGTTTACAATTTAAGGGCGATGCAGAAGAAAAAGAAAACATTATTGTTACTAGTGCACGCATCACACCAATCGATTTGAATTTCAAAGCCATTGAATTGGCTTTGTTACAAAATGTTATGTGTATATGTACTGTGAAAAAAGATGTACGCAGCGCAATTAGTATGAGCTGAAACAAAAACAGAAATCATCAACAAAAAAAGCGAAGCGCCAATGAATATCTCTCTCATAAATGTATAAAAATTTAACACGAATCGAAATTATACATTGTGAGCTATTGAAACAAATAAAAGGCGCATTTTAACTATACGAACGATCGCGTCTGACGTAAAGCTCATTTATTGAAAATGAAAGAGAGAAAAAAACGCACAATCCCAAACAACAAATTGAGCGTAATATGAACTGTGACAGCTTTTGCTTTCCATTTCGTAAATTTTCCAATATTTGTTCTGCAGCTCGTTTTGGTTTCGTGTGTGTGCGCTCGTTTATACACCAGTGGTCCGATTGTCAATTCAATCGACACTGCTGTATAATAATTTATTAAGGCCATACATAATAGATGTGCGATGTTGAACCAAATCGCACATTGCACTCCACAAATGTGTGTGTGTGTGTGTGTGTGTGTGTGTGTGTGTGTGTGTGTGTGTGACTAACGTTAAATCATGCAATAGACAAGCGCTTATTCAACAACAAAAGGCTCGGGCCAGTGAGAACATATGATTCACCTCGACGCTATAATCGAAATGGAATGAATGCATGCATGCGGTTTAATAACATAACATGCTTGAACGCACCATGAATTTATCACTCTTTTTGTAGTATTAGCCGAGAATTCATGAACCTACAAATGCCAGACATTGATTTTTTTTTTTTGCGCCGAGTGTTGGTACCAGACCATCGATACGTGGATTTTTGTTTGCCGATTTTTTTTTCTTTCATTTCTTCTCTGTTTGCTCTTCTACACCGCGCTTTATTTTCAAATCGTACGCTATTTATAGAATCACATGTAAATTTAAGACGCAATTTTCAACGGCTCATGGTTTTTCAAATAGACGTTGAGAATCAAGTTCATTTATTCTGAGTGCTATTATCCACAACAGTAAGGGCTGGTAGAATATATTTGCCGTGTGCGACATACGACATTATTTAAATGCGCAAGAAATTTCAGGTTTGTGTTTTTCGTCGTTGCCGCAAAAATTCGATTTCATAGAACAAAGAGCATTGTTCTGTCTGATTCCTTTGTTTTTTTTTTTGTCGTGTAAACGCAACGAATGTGTTGCAATTGCAGCTCAAAAATGTGTCTAATTTAAGACACACAATTTGCGAAATATAATTGCCTACTTCGTCGACGAGATCTTACTAAAGTGAAAACAAAAAAAAAATCTGTCCGCGTTTGCCTATTCGCAATCTGACACTATTCACCTTGATTCGATTGTGAAATGAAACGTTTCTTTTTCGAATTGAATGAGCGCAGAGTAAATAACAGCGGATCTTTCACGAAGGTCATGAACATCATTGAAATGTTAAAATGATCAAATTCCGGATAAGAAACACCAAATCGATGAGAGTTTTTTTTTTAATTAATTGAGTGCTACTGTATCCATATCAAAAGAAAAACATACAAAATGAAAACTAATAAACGACCTGCTCACTTCTTTTGTTTGATTCTATTCCATCGTAATTGTTAATTATAATTGTAGACTGAAATTTATTTCATCCGCCCGTACGTTCGATGCTTGATATTTATGGCATATATGACTTTCATCATTTCCGATATATGCGACGCGATCGTATCGTCAACAGTTTTGAACGTAAACCGAAATGCATTTATAAGGTAAAAAATGTATGTTGTTGTGTTTTTGTTGAATGGCGAAACAAAAATTGTACATTAATTACACAGATAATCCAGAAATGGAAGCTTAAACTGACTAATAACATATTGAATATTTTTTTTAGAAACTGTAACCATATTCGAGCACATGCAATTATGACACAAATTATTCCATAGAAATATCGAAACAATCGCTTGTTTGCTGAGATTTACGAGAATAATTATTGTCAATAATGTTAGATTTTGCTATAGGCAAAGCAGTTGCCTGCGTGTAATTGATGTTTTACCTAATTCGTTGTTCTCTTTGGCGTCGTCACATCGTTTTACGACTTTAATCACACCGCGTCCAGCTACACCTGTTTATTGAATATGTTCCATTCAAATTTGTAGTGTCAAAATGTATTTAAATTTTGGGATTCAATTTAACTATCGAGGTTTCTTACGTGGAATCAATAATGTTCCTCCCATACGTTCGATGTTTTGTAGCTGATTGCGATTCAAGTCGTTCGATCCATCATGGGTGGTGTTTGTAATGTCTTGTCCGAAGTTTGATGCTGCTGGTGGCATTTTGTCTGATTGTTTTATTTGGTTTTTTTAACTTGTTTAAAAATTTTGAATGCTAACAAATTTGATTTAGTTAATTTTTTTTAAATCAATTATTTAACGCGTTTTGTTTCACTTGCACTTTTTGTTTCCAACACTGTTCACCACAAATTCGTAACAATTTTCAATTTTCTCGCAAGAAAAATACTAAAATTGCGAAATAATTCTCCGATTAGAATTAGTGTTTTTTTCTAAATTATCGAAAATTTAACGCGATTCAATCAAAATCTGTAGAAAAATCGATAAATATTCACGAAAATTTTCTTCAGTATTTAAAAAGACTGAGCTGGTTTTTATAACGAACTAGTAGACTTCCGTTTTTTAAGTGTTTCACGCTGCAGTGAAACAGCTGATTTTATACGAAAATCCACAAAACAGCGATTTGAGCGAGCAATAAACTGCTCAACAAGCATACACGAAATGCACGTGCGCAAGCGAGACAGAACGAAAACATTGACGCGCATATATGCGTAGTTTGTTTTGTGTGTATTCCAAACACGAGCAAAAACAGTAAACAGTCAGTGCGCTTGTTTGGAATAGGCTTTTGATTAAAGCGTATGGCTGTGTATATGTGTGTTGTACACACATGTATGAGTTGACTGCGCGTGTTTGTTGGTTCATTTCATGTGTGTTATTTTGATCGTTTTGGTCGAGTGTAGATGATGAAAAAAATGAACGTTTTGAATATTCGCTTGGTTGAAACGCATTACAAAACCATGGCAATCGAGCGTTGACTGACGATGCTAATCAATTTTTTTCCCTCTTGTTTTATTGCGCGAGACATTTTTTCAACGAGTCATTGAATTTTCTCTCTTTCTCTTTACATTTCCGTATTGAATTGTCCATGGTTGTTTTTTTTTTGGCTTTTTCAAATTCAAGATTGATTTGAGGTTATGTGCTGCTTTCTATTGCCTGATTCTTTGCTTATGACCCTAATGACATTTGCACATGTCAAAACTTGACACATTACAACAGATGCATGTATGATGTATCGTAAATACAGGTACATCTATATATATACACATATGTATGATCACTTATGCTTCATTTACTAGCCCAACACAACCATGGCACTGATGTTGATTGTGTGTACTAGAGTATCCAGATGCTTTCAACTCATTTTGACTTTCTTTGTTGGGAAAAGAGAAAAAAAAATACAAGAGAGCGAGTGCCACAACAACGACAAAGAAACACACTCGATTGTCTTCGCAAAAACTAATTTCGATATAAATCATTTGCTTTTTCTTGTATTAAAGTTCTTTTTTTAGAATATTGTTTGTAAACACTGTCGAAACAACGTTGCAAATAAACAATTGCATCGATCCGTGTGTGAGTGATATTTTACATCGCATTCAATCAAAATGATCTTCTGAACATAAATCAGGTAAGTACTGTGAGAATATTTACATTTTTTTCCGCTCGAACTTTTTTTTAGTGCACATAAATAAACTAAATAGAATCGCATTGGAGAAGTTTGTACGTTTCGAAACATTAACGTAGCAAGTTTCTGAACATTGATTTTTCGTGGAAAATGAAAATTACAAAAGTTCTGCGCAAATATGAAAATTAAGTGGTGCTCACTCGCAATTGGAATCGCATTCAATGGCCAACCAATTCAGATTTAATTAAGTGAAAGTTTTGACTCACGACAAACTCTTATCGCTATTTGCGATTCGCAAAACATGCGATAGAATGATAAATTCTTTCCCTCCAACTTGAACTGGATATAAAAAAAATATTTTATCACAAAAAATATCATTTGAATTGCTCATAGCATGTAGATAAAAAATATTTCTAGTTCCTCACTTGATCATGAAACAGTCGTTCAAACGAAACATTCGTTCTTGTGTAAAATTCATTTTCAGCTTTCGTGAACACAGTAAATTTGCTGATTGGCAATGAATTTTCCATTGTGACTTCACTGCATTGATATTTAAATATTCTCAACGGGAAGGTTCATATATATTATTTACCCAATAATAGCATCTGTTTTCCAAATATCTGCAATGTCGTTCATAATTTTCTCTTACATTTTTGCGTTGCGCCAAATTCCGTTATTCCGAAGAATCGGGAAAAATACAGCCGCAATTTATATACACAAAGGGGTTTCGCATGCGAACAATTAAAAATAGATCCAGATGCGATGCTGCACATTGAGGCCAACACAAAACTGTCCAAAGTCCTTTCACTTTGTGTGTTTTGTCGTTTAAAAGAATTATCCTCTCTGCACATTTAGACGATCTAAACATTTTCGGCGCAAAACGAGAAAGTCGTATACTTTTCAGCCACGTGATAAGTGTTTTTGTGTAAGAAAAACTTTATAAAATTCCGTAGCTGAGTTTATCTTTCCGCACCACACGAGCACATAAAGTAAGTTAGTCAGCATATATAATTTCCATCGGAAATACTTTTGTGAATTTATAACTCATTTGTGCGCTGTATCCGTTTTTCAATGTGACAAATTTGTCGCACACGTATTACATGTGCTCCTGAATATCCCATTTATTTTCGTTTCATTCAATTTTTCCCGTGAGAATGTGTGAATGTTTTTTTTTTGTATCTGCGTATATGCGTCGATGCGATAGAATTGTTGTCACTGTTTTTGTGATCATAAACAAAAACAGAGGACAAGTACCGCTATTTCTCGAGAAGAAAGAAAACGAGAAAAGTGCGTCGTTTCAATGGACGACGGAAAAGTTTCGAGACGCAAAATGATTCAAGCGAGAGAGAACGAAAAAAACTCACTTTCCACATTTGTGCGCATTGCTTTTTTATCATATCACTACCCTTTTTTTTCGGTTTCTCAATTAATTAATGGTCACTGTATGCCAATAATAATTCATAAGCTTGCCGCTGTTCTCATTCAAGGTGAAAAGCTTGGTTTGGCGAAAATTTTGAATTGAAACATCAATTGAGATCATGTCATTCATCATCGTTCATTTGTTATTCATTTTAAGTAGTGGAGCAGAAAAAAAGTTGAATACACCCTGTGATAATTCTTCTTTTTTCTGGCTATTTTTAGCGTTCGCAACACGCACTGACCCCTTGACGTCGTTTAGTTCAACGATTTTTGTTGAGCATCTTGAATTTTTTACTTTTTTTTATCTCGTCAAGTCCGAAGAACTCTTACTGTGTATCCTCTTCACATTCGACGCAAATCCTGAACTATTAAACTAAACTATGCGCTAGCGGCAAAATGTTCATCTAAAAATACGCGCTCGAACAAAAAAAAAGCATTTTCAAAACAGTTCACGTACGAGAACAATGTTGGAAAACGCACAAAGGCGTCGCGCCAAGTGCTTCAAGTGACACAATAAAACAACTTATGCCAGTAATTGGATATTTACAAATGTTCGGCGACTTTGTCATACCATAAAATATCAAGCGACCAACGGTAATGAGACGCAAGATGCGAAAGTGCCGCAATCTGTGCAAGCATTACATGTACCCATAATTATTTCATACACAAGTTTGTGTTTGAATAAACATTTCCATTTCTCATTCGTAAACAGAATTGAGGCGCACATATGTAGGGTAATTTGAATCGCAAGGAGAATGCGGAGAAAAAAACCATTGTTAAATGCTTCATTCAAAGCTCATTCCCCTTCAAATCATATAGTGACTTAAAGTCTGCATTTTACGTGCACACACCGAACATAAACATCATTGCAAACGTTGAAAAAGCAGTCTGTCCAAAGAGTAATATAATATTGACACTTGAATGAACGAAAGAAAAAAGGAGACGCGTGCGCATTGAGTGCCCTATTGATTTTTCTCTCCAGTTTCATATCAATGCAACCCCTACCGCTGGCAAACAAGAGAGAGAGAGAGAGAGAGAGAGTGAGAGAGAGCACAAGAGAAACAATCACCGACAAGATTGCAAGCAAAATTACCGTATCGAATCATAACATCATCTAGCGAAGTGACAGTCAGTCGGAGTTCAGATTCATACAACTAACATTGGTGTAATAGCGTTCAATGACAGACAAAAATCACTTTTAGTTTGTGATTTATGCTCATAAATATTGTTTGTACGTTGTGCTGTTGAAAATCTGTTTTAAAGTACAATCCAAATTTTGTTATCAATATTTATTTGCTGGTTGCACTATTCAAAATGGAGATAACAAATCAGATAAAGCTGAAACCCACGTCATTTTAAAGTATGGTGAAATTCTAAATCACTACCGTGAAGTACATTAGTGCAAAACAATTTCTCGTTCAATTTACAACCGGATTTTCCGTTTCATTTTGTTTTACAGTTTTTGCAGCACAAGAATTGGCAAATTTGTGGCGCTTCTTGTGTTTGTGCAACTTTCGATTTGTGGCAATCAGTTTTGCGGTCGGATTAACTGCTAATGAGGCTGCTTCCACTTGACTCATCGCCATTGACTACGTCGCATCCTTTGAGCGTGTGATTTTCGTCAATTTCAATCGCAGATTTCTACACCATAAGCCAATTTTCTCTTCTCATTTCGGCCAGCGTAATGGATTTGACGAGCATTTTTTTATTTTGCTTGATCTCATTGGTCATTGGAGCTGTTCTTATGATCCTCGTGCAATACTACATTTTCATCAAATATTTTAATCAGCCGGACGATGACCCAAATGCCCAGCAACGAAATCGGTCACTGAACGAGAGATACCAGTTGCCAGACGTAAGTACACGAAACACGCATTAACATCTATGATTTATGTTGGCAGGCGGAACCAAAGTGACGCCAAATGAATTTTTGGCAATAGCTGGCGCATTCGTTAAAATTTGAGCCATTAAACCCTCTTCCCCACAAGCAGTAAACACACACAGTCATATCGTCTCCATGCCTAAAAATATATAGATAAATTTTGGCGAAAATGGAACAACAACCAAAATAAATCGATAAGTTATACCTAGAGCGATTGTGCGTGTGTTGTGCGTTCGACACATTCGATATGGCATTCTATGGCTTTTTAAGTATTAATTTATTGACGTTTTCGATGTCAAAACTTTGGTAGTGCAGCAAATCACAAAAGACAGGTAATGAACTGATGTCGCACAAGCGGCAAACAGCAAATGGGTAGAATATTTAGGTTTTAACGCAACTCACTATCAACCTTACCCTTTTTCGTGTGCCATGTCAAATCCAAACGCGTAGCTAAATAAACAAAAACACACCGTGAAGAAACGATGAATGGGCCGCTTTGTAGGCCATTTGAACCTGAGAATGAATCACACGTTTAATGCTATTGAATATTTTATTGACATAAGTATACTGGTATAGTGTGTGGGACTCATTCTCATGGATTCTATGTGTAATAATAAGCGTCCATAGCAATATTTTTTGTTGTCAAAGCCTTCGATCGATATATACACACAGACACTAATGATTTTCTCCCTCTCTCTCTCTCGGTTGACAGGCAATTTTGGGTAGTATTCATTCGCCCGAACTGGAAAATCGTAATCCAACCATTGCATTCAATTTAATATTTCAATTCCTGTTCTTTGAACTTCGAAATGCGAATCGAGTTCGTAAATGGTTCCATCGTAAATTGTCACTCGAATTGGACGAACTTATTACTAAAACTACGACTGGCAAATTGTTTGAAAAACTTTCCGTAAGTAACCAAATGAAATGGTTATCTTTATGTTGTGCTATATATATAGATCATAAATCAGCGCAACACGTTGACACTTTGTTTCATATGGCAGATTCGTGACTTGGACTTGGGCGCACAATTTCCGGAAATCCGAAATATTAAAGTACTAAATGCAGACTTGCACGACACCGAAGGCCATCTGGAAAACGTTGAACTTTTACTCGATTTAGACTATCGCGGCAACTTCCATTTGTCAATTGACGCGGATATGGTGCTCGGCAAAAAGGGTTTTCTATCCATTAAAGGTATGAGATGGCTGCACTGCACTGCACTTTGGCTAATCAAATGAATGAAATTTTATGAGATGATTTTCTTTTCACACTTTTCACAGTGAACCATGTGTCTGGATTGGCTCGGTTGCATTTTACAAGGAAACCGTATACACATTGGTCGCTTTGTTTTATGGGTGACCCTGTCATTGAACTTGACATCAAGACTGAGTTTCAAGGGCGTCTAATGTCTCAATCGAACGTGACTAGTTTAATTTCCAATCAAATTCGAAAGGCCATTCGTCGCAAGCACACATTGCCTAATTATAAACTGCGATACAAACCATTCTTCAATGCAACTCTGGACGACGATATTGATCTATCTGAAATTCAATTTGATGGTACGCTAGATGTAAATGTGGCCGAACTAACAAGAATATCGCTGCCCTGTCACGTGAATCAAGTATATTGCACATTAATCATGGCAACCATTCCATTTGTGACCGCTTCACAATACGACGATCGAAATGTTCTCTGCACATTCGACATTGAAATTCATAAGGCCAAGAATCAGCAGATCGGAATCATTTTCAAACAAATCGAACAAACCGTTCTGATTGATGCAATCATTCCGAATACACCGGCAATGAAGGCACAACTGTGCAAAGGTGATATGCTCGTTTCAATTGAAGGCAAAAAGATAAACAATATCAATCAAATCACAAAAATTGTGAAGAGTTTGAATCGGCCGGTGTTTATTCTGCGAATCGAACGAATCGTGGCCGGAGTAATAAAAAGTGATATGAACTCATTTGCGGTCGGTGATACGGACGAAGAGTCGTACGAAGTGATCAATGATATTAACATTAGCTTCTCTAAAACGGCAGACACAGTGCAAATATCGAAAAATGTGCGCCAAAGCTCCATTGATAGATTATCAACAGACTCCAGTCGATCTAATACGCCCACCAATTCACCGATAAAGAGCAAAGAGGATATTGCGACTAAATTGCGTTACAGGGGCATCAATCGTAGCAATGCCGACACAAAAACATCGGATGACACCGTGAAGTGTTCGACTCCAATTAAAGTAAATCCAAAAGCGAAAAGTGACACTGTCGGCGATAGGGACGGCAGTGAACCGGAAACATCGGAAGGAAATGAAAATGATTTCGAAATGCATTCGACAATTGAGTGTGCAGTGAATAGTTTCATTAGCATGAACGATTTATGTCAATTCAAACTAAGCCAAAAATCACAATACCTAAATTTAAATGTTCTGGGACGGTGCAATGATGAAACCATTCTACTTGGATATTTAAATATTCCCATTCAAAATGTTCTCTACGAATGCAGCGATTCAACGTTGGCCCATTTCATCAAACAATACAAATTAAACCCACCCGAAATACCTGATTTGTGAGTTGTTTTTATCATTGTTTATTCTTTGTTCCACATTAAACTAGTCTCTTTTTTTTCCTGTTTCAGGATGAGCCATCCACTTTCATCGCTGTCCGGGTTCGATCCGAATCTCTGTTTCGGCGATGTTTTGATATCGTTCTCTTGGACTGGTGCCGCGAATACTGATTCAATTAAGAAAACCAAACCCATGAAGTAAGTTTGTCCTAACTTATCCATGTGTGAATCTGTTAACCATTTTTATTTTATCGTTTCTTTCAGATTATCCTCAAGTGCCGAAAAACTGACGACGGAGGAAAAAGTTGATGCGAGTGTTTCACGTCAGCATAATTTTGAGCGAAAGCATTTCCAATCCACAACGCAGTGTGATTTTTGTGGCCGTAAAATTTGGCTGAAAGACGGTGTTCAGTGTCGTGATTGCCTAATGAATTGCCACAAAAAGTGCATAACGAAGTGTCAGCAATCAACAATCTGCGGCCCAGTCGATGCATCGGCTGCATTGCAGCAAAGCTCTTTGCACGCCTCATCGGTGGAGTTCAAAGTGACCGATGCGGATGGCGAAGGTGAAATCGATGATTTTGAAGAGATCGAAGAGCCAAAGCTAAAGTTAGACCAGCATCGGCAAAGCTTCAGCGAAATGATATCACAAGGAATCAAACGTGTGAATTCAGCCAACAATTTAGCAATACCAGCGATTGTATCGTCTCTGAATCAAGGTACACGCAGTTTACCGCCAAGCCCACAGCACACTCCACGGTAATTTTGCCAATTTCGTAATTTGTTTCTTTTACGTTGCCAACCAAATGCTGATGCTCAATTTCTTCAATCTAACTAAACAAAACCGAAATGATTTGCTAATTGGCCGCTTATTCTTGATGGTATAACATTCTTTTTCTTTTTCTTCATCCTAATTCCAAATGATGACTAGAAAACAATCTCTTGTTAATCAAAGCACAAATCCTTTTGTGGTCGTCATACAGAAATTGGACCAACTACCGAACCACATAAACGATATAACACGTGAACAAATCGTTTCGCTAACTGAACCGCTGATCGGCGGTTGGGGCGGTCCAGATGAAATGATGGCCTTGGCCAAAACGGCAAGCCGAACATTGTTCGTTGAATTGGAACCGAACGAACGTGTTCAAGTGATAAACAATCTCGTGAGTAATACTAAAATATGCTTTTTTCGATTTAAATTCTAATTTTCTTGTTTTCTCTTCCGTTTCCTGGGGGGGTGGCCTGTAGTTATCGAAACTAAAATTAGCATTGGACAGTGAAACGAAAGCGCACGCTAATTTAGTGTCGTGTGAAGCGACCGCTTTGATATCTGATAACAAAAATGTTGGAGCTGGCAATGCAAGTAGCACACTAACCACCGATTACCGCAGCAGACGTAGCAGCAGTGCTGAATCGACACCTAGGAAAATGAAAGAAAGTGAACATGAATTGGCTGGTAAAGCGTTTTTGGTTGGACAATCCGAAGAGCGTGTACAAGCATTGAGTGTGATTATGCTGCATCTTTGCACTGGTTTGCAATATGCCCAAGGTGTTGCCAATCAATAACATTCCAGCGAATTGCAATAATTTTATAGAAATGTGTTGTGATGTTTTACATATATGCGCCAGTTATTATGCCGCAAGAGATAATAAGATTTTGTGGCAAAGCCCATCAAAACGATCAATTTTAAAGAGGAAGAGAGAGAGAGAGGTATCGATATATTCGGTAGATTTTGTAGGTGCTTGTAGAGATAATAATAAAATGGCTCTAAATATATAAATGAATGTTATTCATTCGGTTTTGGGATTCGATTTTTTTTTCTATATGAAATACACATTATTCAATCCAGTATTATATCTATCGAAATTGAAACGTAATTAGGAAATGGAATTAGATGAAAGTGCTTCGTAAATGGCGAAAAGTAAAGGTCTAAATAATAGAATATATATATATAAATTAGCAGGCTGCTAATAGCAACTATTCAATTTGGTTGATGTGATTGTAAAGACGCACCTTTGGGTTTTTTTAAAGTATGTTTTTATTGTTTTCATTCTCAAACGAGTTTAAATACGAGGTTTATATTTTATTGTACAAGTACAACGCACGTTTTGCACATTATTTTTTATTTTATTTGTGAAAAAAAAGAAGATAACATTTAATAAAACTTCCAATTTATGAAATTTCACTCCAAAAATGCGAGTATTTTAATTGAAAATGAAGTGTGTTCAAACGAATGTTGAGTGCAAAAATCGTGTATAATTGCATTTTGAAAATTGCGCTACTTCGAACTTTTTATTTGATGTTCAAAAACGTGACATCGAGATGGCACCACTTGGAGCCAGCAGTATAGTTTCCTATCGTTTTTGAACGAACAAAAAAAAAAATGCAGCTTTATTTATCTCCAGTCATCGAAACGGCGAAGCGAGACAAAGAAAACATCTAAATTAAACTGTTTTACATTTCAAACAATTGAAATCAAACCTGAATATCCATATATGTTACAAAAGACCATGTTCAAAGGTAACCGAAGTTAAACATATAACTTCGTATTTGACACAACATGAAGATATTGACGTCACAAATACACGCATACACCAACACAAAAGTGTAGTGATTTTATGACGAGCATGGCGCTAGTACATAACCTACCGACGCACACACACAGCGATATGGCTGCTTTCTAAAATGTTCATACATTCTAATAAGCAGTAGTATTGACGTTCAGGTTTGTCAAATAGTAAAAGTAATTGCGAAGGAGAGCTCACAAGAGACGTCACGTCGTCTTTTTTTCTCTTCAAACAATCGGGGAAAATTACAGACACACAGTGAAAATAAAGACGAAAAATACGAAGCATTTTCTTTTTGGTTTAATATTTTCGTATTCCACGAACAAAACCCGTCGCACAATTTCATCGTGCAAAGACAATTTTGTTTTTTGAATCACATACGCCGAAGAAGGGAATTTCTCTGCACCATTTTTTTTCATCCATCCATCGATTCATCGAACAAGAGGCATAACACGAAGCATAAGTGGAATTGTTATCAAATTAGTTGCCCCAGTTTGTGTTCTAAGTGGTTAAATTTTCACATACAAAACGCAATTGAGTCCATTTATTTTGTGTTAGAATATTAGGTTTTTTGTTTTTGCATTTTCTTGCCAATTTTTTTTTTCTGTGCGAATTTTTGTGCTACGAAGAAAGAAACAAATTGTTCCAAACGATTTCATTCCTGATTTGAGTTATACACATAAATATATGCGTTGTTATTTTCTGTTCCAACAACATGGGGTTAAGCGCTTTTAAATTATTTTTGATTGGTCTGGCTGTGTTGCTGTCATGCAATTTGGTGCTGTCATTTACGACACCCGAAAAACAAGATTTTCTCAACGAGCAACCACATTACCACAGCGAAGAAGAAATGCTGGACTTTATGGCGCATTTAGCGAAAAAGTATCCAACGCTTGCGAAGGTTCATTCAATTGGCAGTTCGATAGAAGGACGCGATTTAGCAGTTATTGAAATCAGCAGCAATGTTGGGCGTCGTGATTTACTCAAGCCAATGTTCAAATATGTGGCAAACATGCATGGGTATGATGGAATGTTACAGTTTACATTTTATTAAAAAAAAATTTGTCCAAAATGGCTTCGAGTACCGTTATTGACAGTGATTTAGTACATGTTGATTGTAATATCGTGAAACTAAAAATGACATTGAACCCGAAATGAAGTGTTATTTTTTTTTCTTCGGAAATATGTTATCAGTTTTGATTTATAAATCAACACTAACAAAGTTCACTTTTTCCGACATGTTTCTAGTGATGAGACGGTTGGACGTGAAATGCTCATCTATTTGGCACAATATTTACTGGACAATTATCATATTTTGCCGGAAATCACGAATCTGGTGGACAGCACCGACATATTTTTAATGCCTTCGATGAATCCAGATGGCTTCAATCGGTCAAAGGTTCGTATCAATTCCGAATGTATTTTGCGCCCACGTAAATTATAGATTTTTTTTTGGTTGTATCATCACACACACACTTCGTGGTACTGCTGCTCGTTATCCAATTGTAGTTCATTTGCCGCTGTGTATGTATGTATTACGTCTGTACGCAATAGACCGAGCGATTTAGATAATTTTTGTGTTGGATAAAAACTACATGATTTAATGATTAACACCTTTTATTAGATTGATATTGGTGTAAAGCAAAGCAAACGTATTTACAATATGCTATCTCTGATATTTGTGTGTTGTTCCGTGAATTTAAATTTCTCCTACTCGTAGAATCGACAGCGCGCCAACGTAGACTGCACTCATTCGTGCAAAGTCCTTGAAAATATTTTATCGCTTTAAGTTTATCAAACGGGTATTCGTTGCCAACGTCAAAACAAGTTTTATTCCATACAGAAAATCTCATCAATTCCAATCAATATGTTTTTTCTCCATATGTCCTGCTTTCGTTTCACACTTCAATGAATTCGTGTTCATATCAAACAACAATTCAAGTTTATTGAACTGCCCAATCTTGCTCATTTTGTTGCAAGTGTAATGGAAACATTTTTTTTTTGTTACTCTGTATTCGGTAAAAGATGCTTGAATTTTTTAAGCATATTACGTCCAAAACAGTTCATTTCGTTCGATGTTTGCATATGTTTTCGTCAGATATAGCACGCAAATCCATCACGACTGGCCAACGTATGTGCATCAACGTGCTTGTATTGATTATACATATTATATACACATGTGTGGGATTCAATTATACGCAACATAATGTTCTACATTAAACATTCGCTACTTTCTCATTTGATGACTATGTCTATGAACGGTTGTATATATTTCATCAGTTTGTAATATTGAACCAAATGAAAACATTTTATGAGCGTCAGAAAATTGATTGAAATGCAAATCAATTGTCGATGTTTATTAAGCTAAATGGGAATTTTATTCGACATAAAATCGATTCCATATCAAAGATATAATTTTTATAAAAAGAGTGTTTATTTTTCTCTGCGGTGCTGTTTCAATTTCAAAATATTTACATGTACTTATTTCATTCCAAAAAATGCACAACAGTAGCGAGTGTTTTCAAAGTGGCAATATAAAATGAAGGTAGCCTATTGTTGTGTGCACAGCTGGCAGTCGGTATTCAAATGGCGTTCAACTACTTAAGGCCGTAATAACTATTGTTTGTTGCCATTTCTTTCAAATGGGAAATTTTTTGAATTTGCGTACAAAAATATGAATGATTCGCGCGTTGATGGGTAAACAACGAATGAATGAGTGAATAAAAGCAGAAAGTCCGGCATTGAACGATATCAGTGCGTCATGTGTTCATATATGAGTAAAACGGTATACAAACCTTTCTCTGCTTATCACTTATTCAAGAGAGCTCTTCGTGGCTTACGATTGTTGTGAGGATATTTTAATTATATGCGATTGAACTTCCTTCAAATGAATTTTTTTTCTTTATTGAATAAATTTTTGTCATACGGCAATCAATAAAAAATTGTTGTTCAATTTTTGTTTCAGTGTCTTTACATTTTTCTTGCATTTCCCAACCCGATTATCAAGTCAACCGCCAATCCTCTCGATTTTGGAGCAGATCACTGTGACTAGATAATTAAGATGCAACTTCTTATCACAATTTTATTCACAGATTGTTTACAATTTACATTATACTTATTGTTCAATTCATATTCCATTCCACAAGATTCGCTTACAGCTCAGTGAATTGAATTTAATGGATTGGTGTTCCTAAGCATCCACAAAAATGAAAAATAATTTAAACTATCATTGGTGTGTAACTCAATGATGCCGATCATTGCAAATACAAGGTTCTCGTGTCGAATGTGGTATAAATAGGTGTGATATGACGAAACGACTTCCAGCCTCAATTCACTTCTCTATCTATAAGAAAAGCACTAAAATGAAGATAAACCTCCATTAGCTAATGAATGAAAACAGAGTTTTGATTGCAACAGATTATGGATTATACAAATGCTTCGTGGTTGCAGCAAGAAAATTGTTTTCTCAATGAATAAGATTTGATTTGACTTTATATAATTGAGAAGCATCTGTTAGCACAGAGTTAATTTTATAGCCATTCGCAGAGAGTGGTGTTTAATGCGTCATTCCTTTGACACACCTACGCAGAACATCACATCGGCATATGACGCTAATATCTCATCCCTCTCAACAAAATGGATGTTACAATCCATTCGAGATAGCACTAAATATAATTTTATGCTGAATTTTAAAAGGTTTCTTATTGGGATTTTTTCAGGAAGGATTATGTGAATCGCGCGAAAGATATGTTGGCCGTGGCAACGCGCTAAATGTTGACCTGAACCGTGATTTTCCAGATCGTTTCGAGTCATCATTGGTCCAGCGTCTTAAGCAGAACCAACCCGAAACAGTGGCGATGATGAAGTGGATCGTTTCTTTGCCATTCGTTTTGTCGGCTAATCTGCATGTAAGCAATTGGAGTGATTGAATATATCTTTCGACTTATTTTTTTAATTAATGAATTTTTTTTCTTTTTCTTTTTTATCTGTGTGATGATTTACGGGGACAAAGGGAGGAGCAGTAGTAGCAAGTTACCCATACGATAACTCAATGTAATTATTTTACTCATTGTTACGTTTGCTCACCTTTTGTTATCTATCCGTATTTACTCTGTTGATGTTCCATTTCGAACAGTCATCATAACGAGTGCTGCAATGACAGTCCAACGCCCGATGATGCAATGTTCCGCACTTTGGCTTTGGTCTATTCGAAAAATCATCCAACCATGCGAACTGGACACAATTGTGAGGAAGTTTTCCCAGACGGTATTACGAATGGCGCTCACTGGTATGAGCTCAACGGTGGCATGCAAGATTTTAACTACGTCAATTCGAATTGTTTTGATCTCACATTGGAGTTGTCATGCTGTAAATTTCCCAACGCATCCGAATTGCCAAGTGAATGGGCAAAGAACAAGCGTAGCTTGATCGAATACATAAAAATGATTCACCAAGGGATCAAAGGTATTGTTACCGATCACAATGGCTATCCTTTGACAGACATGGAAGTTCTGGTCGAAGGTTTGGAAACGAAACCAGTTCGTACAACTAGACGTGGCGAATTTTGGCGCTTGCTTCTACCAGGAACTTATAACGTTCAAGTGGTCGGCTTTGGGTAAGTCCATTTGGAGTGCTTGCGGTGCTAAAGGCTAAACGAACTAAACTTTCTTTTTTTCGCAGCTATGAGCCCAGCTCGATTCAGCAAGTCACCGTGGTTGATCATCAACCAACCATACTGAACTTTAGCATGTCACCAGCACCAGCGGCTATCGAAGGTATTTATTAACGAATACAAATCTGTTTTATTGACAAGACTACTTATGTTAACTGTTGAATGTATTGAAATGGAACTTTTCTTTTTGGTTTTTTTTTCTTTCTTGATCTTTCTTTTTTAGTTTTCGATTTAACGCCAAAATTTGCATTTGACTAAGCGTTAACTGCCTATCACACTAATCAATTCAAAGCAAATTTACTGACACAATATCATTCTCTTTTGAACTGAAAGCATACGAACAAATTATTGTTATAGAAATGGTTTATTTTTGGGGAAATTTTACAAATATTCTTATACTTTAAATTCGATTTTTTCATTACAATTTGTTTTCGTTTTCATTGTTTTAATTTCATTTTTCATTTTGTATTTTGGTCGCCTAAACTGTGTTTAATTCAAGTGGTTTTTTTACTAACAATTTTGATGGATAGCATTTGGCAAGAAGTGAACTGGAAGCAGATTAACGAAGGATTACCAAAGTAGAAAATATGATTGAATCATATTCGTCTGCCATAAAAACAATAAGTATAATGGATCAAAGTCTACGATTTGAAATGTCAAAGTTCAACAAGCACTTCTTCAAACCGTTTTTTATTGATGTAAATTTCTCGATAATAAAAAAAAAGTCACTACGAAGAATCTCTTACACCGAAAAAGTGATGAATGCTGATTTATTTCACAAACATTTGCGAGTCAAAACAAAAATATTTTACAAGTTGTAGCATACATTTTACCAATAGTTTTGTGCATTTCGTTATGATTTCATGGAAAGTTACCGTCGATTCAATGGATTTTCCAAAGGATCATGCTGCTGTACGTCCGTATCTATATCGCTTCATTTTTAAATGCGTTGCAAATGGCATTGAATTTAAAACTATATTAATGAAGCAGGCGTATTTTTACACAGTCTTCAATTACTCCATTTAACCATGTTACCGATTCAATTAGATACGCGATAATAGTCCCACGTGAATAAACCGCCATTGAAATAAGAACAGCACGCGTTAATGCATAGAGACGTTAATGAACAATACACATTTTTTTCCATCCACATAGACTGTATCCGTCGCGCTTTTCATATTGAATTAAGTTCTATATTTGTGTTTTGTGGTGAAAGCATACGTAATTAGATTGCTATCGCATGGTGTGGTTATCCAACTTGCTGCTGATCTCATGGCTTATTATTAAATGCTGTATCAGTTTTAAAGCTCTTTTTCCATGGCATCGCTTTTCTATTAAATTTAAATCTCACTATAAGACCATAATAAGAATGCAAGCAAGACAACTCTTTTAACACAGATTTCTTTATTTCCAATCCATCATGAACAACTCTACAGGATTTAATTCAGCGACGCAAAATTCACCACTTCAATTACTCATTGTGATGACTGTAATTCCAATGTACTTATTTTTTACAATTCAAACTTTGGGTTGGGCATTCCATTTTTGACTGCTCTAGCTTTAGTCTATCATTATTTTTCTCTCTTTTTTGCATTTTCATTTTCGTTTGAAGTTTATTTTCAATTATAAGCTATAGACCAAAATGCAGGGTTCATTTGGGCTTAGGTTTTTCACTTCTCAGAAGGATTTTCGAAAATGAAAATGTCAGGCATAAACAATTGTATATAATTTGTAGATTTTGGGGTTAAAACAACAATTAATACAACCCACAATATATTAACAATGAATTTTTGGCAATAGATTTTGTAATAAAAAAATACAATATTATAAAACACAAAGCCCCGATAAATAATCATACTATACGGAGGGAGGGAAGGTAGGAAGGAAATAATCCAACCTATGGTTGGAATATTGAACACAACCACACACACATGTTAAATTATTAACAAATTAGGTTTACAAAATTTATTGACAACATTTTTGTATGGTCGGAATGTTTCTTTCCTTCGTTCTCTCAGAGTACCATGACTCTAGTCGAAACGATGAGTCTCCTTTCATTGAAAAAAAGAAAAATGCGATTGAATGATTCTTACGGAATCCATCCCAAAATGTTACTTCATGAATTATGTTAACATTACAAAAGTTATTCTTTTAAAATTTGCACAATTTTATTTTTGTTAAATATTTGAAACATATAACCACCAGCAAAAAATCTTTTGCATTAATTTGGCAAACAGATCGCCCAATACAGATCTACTCTATACTAAAAATAATAATTGTATATATACCAACAGAATGAGAAAATGGCAAATATCGAAAATTTGATAAATCGAACAGAATTCTTTCCTTGAATCAACTGACAAAATGGATCAAATAAAAAATTATTTGTCATCATGTTGACAATTAAAACACAGAAATTCAACAATTTTTTTTCTGAAAAAAAAACTGTAATATTCAACAACAGTTAAAGTTTACATTCAAAATGACACTATCTTTGCAGTGATTTGATATATGGAAATTCCAAAATTGAAAGAAAAATTATAAAATAACCAGAAATAATAAAATTATTTTATATAACTAAAGTTTGCAGATTTGATATTAAAAAAAAAGTACATAAAATCAGTGATTTCTAATTTGATTTGAAGACATATAAGTCAAACTTTGAACAATCTTTTTTTATTACAACATTTTATAATATAATAATTTTCCGAATCATGCCGAGTCAAAGATGGCGCTTAGCATATTTCTTCCCCGAAACTCTGACTTGTTTAAATGTCAAATCAAATCTTAAATCAATGATCTAAATTAAAACATTTCGAATAAATTTATTTAAATTTGATGTCAATCTATAACCTAATTCAAACATTTTTATTGTATACATAATAACTGATGGCATTCGATTGTTAAGCTCAAAACTGCAATTATTCTAAAAAGAAAAACAAACAAAAAAGCTGTTTGATTGAACTAGAATTTCGAATCATCAAATTTCTGATCATGAAGAATTTTCTCGAAGAGTCTCTTAAACTGGATAATTTGATATAAATTCGATGGTTCGAAATCATTTCACGGATTAACATTTAATATTTCACAGTAAAATTGGTTCTTATATTGAAATCTGGTTCAGCACAAATGGTACAATATATCAGAGAAAAATAAATAGAAATCCCAAAAACCACTCACATTTGTTTTATTGAAATTACTCTATTCTCAAAATCAATATATTGCGGGTGATAAAGATGAACTAAACTCACGTAAATCGTAAGATCATTCTGTATGCATATTCAATTAACGTATTTCATGTTGTTGCTACGCTTTGTATGTATAAAAAAAAAGACGTATGTAATCTGTTTGGCACAAAACTAACCAATGGATATGCCATATGAATATTTTATCATTATTTAATGTATTCAATGTTGTAATTTGCATGCTCTAATTCGCATTTGTGTGAATTTTGTCACGAGTCAATATTTTTTCGCAAATTAATTTTTCGAAAGCGTCACTTTTGTTCAGCAATGGATAATTTTCTATTTGATCCATTTTTTTTTTTGCAAGAAAATATATGTCAATGAATGTAAATAAATGTAAACTGTTTAAATTGATTGGTACGAGATATGAAAAACATGCCTTTTCACACTCTAAATAAACTGTTGCAGTCACTGTTTTTTCTTTGTCTTAAATGGTTTTTACGTAACACATTTTATTTATTTGTTTGTTTATTTTTTTATTTAAGGAAATTATTTGCACCCAAAGACAATACGCTCAAACACGGGAGAGCATGAGCATGGATTTATTTTACCCGTTGAATTCAAACACCATAATTATGAAAAAATGGAAAGGTAATCGTTTGCATATAAGCTTCGAATGTAAATGTGATTTAATTTTTGTTCGCTTCAATTTTCAGAGTTTTGCATGATTTGGCAAATAAGTATCCAAACATAACGCGGCTCTATTCAATCGGTAAAAGTGTTCAGGGTCGTAAGCTGTATGTGCTTGAAGTAGCCAAATATCCCGGCGAACATCGTTTCGGAATTCCAGAGTTTAAATATGTGGCGAATATGCACGGAAACGAGGTTAATCACGTGAGGATACACAGAAAATGAACAAAAGGTTAATCTTTTTTTTCTCTTTCAATCTCAGGTTGTTGGTCGCGAGCTACTGCTTTTGCTAGCAAAATATTTATGCGAGAACTATAAAATTGATAATCGAATCACAAATTTGATTGAGACGACACGTATTCATTTGCTGCCCAGCATGAATCCAGATGGCTATGAACTATCTGTGGAGGGCGATGCGAGATCATCGGTCGGTCGGAAAAATACAAATAATATCGATTTGAACAGAAATTTCCCGGACCAGTATGGAACGAATGAATTCAATCGAAATACACAACCGGAAACACTAGCAATAATGGAATGGTAAGTCACATCACACACCCAAATCTAAAACGAAATGTTTTCTTCCAACACATTTTTATAACATTTCATTTTTAAACGGCAACATTTTGAGATTTCTAATATTGTTTTTTTTTTCTTCGTTTTCACAGGACGAAATCGCTGCCATTCGTTTTGTCTGCCAACTTGCATGTAAGTAGTCGATAATCTATGAACTATTATCGGAATAATGGAAATGACTTTTCATTCATAAAACTTGTATTCCCATAAATTAATATCCAAAAAGGGAGGATCATTGGTAGCTAATATACCCTACGATGATTCGGTCAAAGATTTTCAACCGGGACACAATGAACGAACCGTACCAAATTTGACACCAGATAATTTGTTGTTTGAACATCTGGCTAGGGTATACTCGAATGCCCATAAATCCATGCATTTAGCGCCAAAGTGTCCAATGTTTAACGAGAAATTTGAAAATGGCATCACCAATGGAGCTGCTTGGTAATTTTAAATTTGTCACCGTACATTTTCATATACATAATATACGGGGCCTTTTTTTTCCTGAACCCTGAAATTATATTTCATATAAATTTTTTATTATTTTTTCTTGGTACAGGTACAGTGTAACAGGTGGAATGCAAGATTGGAATTACGTTTTTGCTGATGTATTTGAAATCACGTTGGAAGTTGGTTGCACGAAATATCCAATGGAAAGAGATCTACGAGATTATTGGGACGACAATCAGGAGGCTCTTATTCAATACATTGAACAAGTACATCAAGGTGTATTCGGATATGTTAAGAGTTCGATTGGAAAACCGATCGAAAATGCTGCCATCATAATAAATAACAATACACACGTCTCATATACATGGAAAACGGGTGAATTCTGGAGATTACTACTACCAGGCCGATACAATATCACTATCGAAGCTGAAGGTTTTGAATCTCATTCAGAAGAAATTGTGATTACTGAACAAGATAAAGTGCTGCGATACGATGTGAGCCTCATGCATGATGATCCACAACATTGGTCGTCCGCATACGACTACAGAATTATGGATAATATCATCAATACAAAGTAAGACGCTTTAAAAATGTCTTTTGTCAAACTTAGGACATCTTGTTGACATAAAAAAAATTGTTAACTCATTGACTTCTGATTCTAGTTATCACACTGACGAACAAATCAAGCGAAGATTTGCAGAAATCGAGAGCAAACACATAACGATTGCCAAGTTCGAAGCCAACGAAAATGAGATATCCATGTCATTTCCATCGTTAACTGTAACAGCAGATGTAAGAACATTGTTCGCCCAACACGAAGAAAAGTGGTTTTTCTAACGAAATATTCCCATTTTCCAGATCGGTTCCCCGGAAGAGACAAAGCTGCACATTTTGGTTCTGGGCTCATTTTTTGATACTTCACCCCTTGGACGAGAATTGACTCTAAATTTGGCGCGACACGTCATTGAAGGTTATAAAATACAGGAGCCGCCATATATTCGTTTGCTAAGCAATTCAGTGTTGCACTTTGTTCCATTCACCGACAGTTTTGAATTTATTCTCGGTCAGTATTCAAGCAACACAAGTGTATGCGATCCAATTATCCGTGAAGAATTTGCTGATCGCCTCCTAAGTCCGGAGTTTAACAAGAAGAAATCGGCATTTTTGAATATGTTGGAATCAAATCGATTCGATCTGGCGATGACATTTTCGGCTGGCGGTTTTGAAATTCAAAGTCCACGCACAGACGATCCCAACTCTATATTTGCGAAATCAGCGATTAAAATGGCCGAATTCCGACTAAGAGAAACATACCAAGAATGTGCACTCAATCCGCTTCGCATTCATCAGACATCAACATTACAGAAAATCACACAGTTCCTTCTGAGTTCCTACAAACTTCCATTGTACTCGATTCAAGTGAGCTGCTGCAAAATGCCACCGCACAAGACGATAGCGGATATTTGGCGGCACACCATACACAAAGCTCTCAATTTCTTGAAGCTAACCGAAACAGGTGTCAAAGGATCGATCCGAGATGTTCAAGGTGCTCCGCTTAGGCAATCGATCATAACGGTTGTAGGCACCGGTTTAACGATACCAGTTACAAAGAATATGGCCTATTTCCGGGTCATTTTGCCAGCCGGCCAATATGATCTGCAAATCAATAACAATGAAACTGGAATCCAAACGGTACCCATCAACTTGTCCGAAGGACAAATAATTGATCTGGGAAATATTCTACTCGCAGCGAAAAAAGCGGCTAAATATCACCAAACAATGGCTCAAAATATTGGAAAAGCTGAAGTCAAAGCCATTCTCGGCGGTAAATTGTCGGGTGTGGTTTTGGATGAACGAAATCATCCGATCAAGGGGGCACAAGTTTATCTGCTTGACTCAAAAGAGAAAATCATGAATACGAGTGATGGGATGGGTAAATTTCAACTTTCCGAAACGCCATTCGGAACGGTCACTCTTAGGGTGGTTGCCTATGGTCACGAAAGTGCTACTAGGTTTGTCAACCCAAAGCATATTCAATTAAGAGTTGAATTTAATTTTGTTAATTCTTTTTTCGTAGGAAAATCATGGTGAATACTACCATATCTGCTGTACCAATCGTGCTGCGTTTGGCTATCGACGAAAGTGTGATGGGACTACCACGACTAGCCTTCGTCCTTGTGTTCGGCTGCATCGGAGTTCTGACCGTTGGATTTATCGCTCTGATGATTACATGCTGCTCGCAACGGAGGAAGGACAAGAATTATTATAGCTTCTCATTACTCTCACAAAAGCCTGAGCAACGAAAACTTTTTGAAGACGACGATGAGGATGTTGATGAAACGGAACTATTCCGCACACCGATCAAAAGTACATTCACATATTAAATAATGAAAAACAGAAATGAAAAATATTAATGTTATTTCTATAATAAAATGTAGGTAAATTACAACCATACTACGATGACGATAGAGAGCCAATAATGGAGACTGACGAAATGGATTCGGAAGAAGACATAATAATGGTCAGCAATCCAAATAAACACGAATACCATGACTAAATCTACTAAAAAAGAAGAAGAAGAAGAAGAAGAAGAAGAATGGGGTTGTGCTAAAGCATTTGAAATTGGCATTTATATTCGAAACCAAAATTTCATCCACATGCTAGACAATCAGATACAATTTATTTAGCATTCGAACTAGGACTGCGAATAATTCCACATACATGTACATTCATCGATCAATCGATAACTACTAAGTACTACAGTTGAAGCATAGAAAAACATTTAGAGCTTGTGGAAATGGAGTTTTATTGTAATTTACAATTTGTAAATTGTTCAAACAAACAATTAAAAAATGTAGATAGATTGCGGTAGTTGTGATGTTAGATGTTACAAATTGACATAATAAGTAACGCTGCCGTTATGTTCCGACCGCAAAATATTAGTTTATTTTACTAAATGACATTTTAATGAATTTGAATGGCCTTCCGAAATAACAAACAACAAAAATTTTGACTAGTATAAACTATAAATTGTGAAACCAAAATTTAAATCAAATTTATTGAAAGTGTATTTTTGTTGATTTGTCAACACAGAATTTAGTGGCTGAAACCATATATATATATTTAGATGAATTCCGTATAGAAGAAAATTGCTGAAACTTAAAATGGATTAGACTTAGGACCAAAAACAAAAATAATATCATGTTATACACAGTGGTCGATGCTAATGCACATCGACGAAAACACTTCGATAGCTTCCTCTCCCCAAATCCCAATTCTAAACAGAAAAAACTAGAGTACAAAACACATAAACTTCTAAATTCTAAATACATAGAAATATAACCAACACACTTTTGAATAATACCACATAATATTACTCTATCTACTATGAAGACCATTGAAACAAACCGACAAAAAATCAAAAGAGAAAAGATAACGACGAAAAGAAGGAAAACACTTGTTTCAGTTACATTTTGAATTCTACTGCTTACGATAAACACTGAATATGGCTCGAGTTCACACAACCTCAGGCCGAATGAAGCTCCATTGTAAAATGAGGAAAACAACAACAAGAACAACATATCGGTGCATTTCAGTCTTAAGCGAAATAATTAATACATTCTCATTGTGTCGACCATTTTCCGTCCGATGAAATTTTACCATAAAAGTCAATCTCCAATCATCCAATGAATAATTCGCTTGAGTGATATTTCCATTGGTTCTCTGTTTTTTTGTTTGTTCAAAAATGAACAAAATTCTGGTATATTTATTTTATTTGTTAATTTGTTCTCCCTTTTTCTACCTCGCTAACTCGAAATATAATTTAGTTTTATATTACGTTCTCGTCGTTTTGTAATAAAAAGAAAAAAAACGCCAAATGTGATATCTAATTAAGAAAATGTATAAAATAATTTCACCCTTCGGATGGATTGCCGACGAATTTTAAGCGAAAGAGAATAAACCACTTGCGAGTTTTGCGACCACAAACAGACACTCAACACATACACGAACACGGACACGAACACAAACATCATGTACAAGCTATAACATACAATTTTTAGTTCACATTCCATTTGTTGGATGAATGGTGTTTTATGAAGTTCCATAAGTTAAATTTTAAAAATTTAGTGATTTAATCGAATTTCTAAATGCTGTATGCAAGACATACACACACCCACACACATACACACAAAAAAAAACTGTAAAAAGTCAAATAAAATCATTGATTTCCTTTTATAAGCATTTGTTCATTTTATTCCTTCAGAATGAAGAAGTGGCAATTTGTTGCCACAACAGACTCGAGCGGGTTAACGCAATTAATTCTTCAAAAGCAGCAGCAGCAGCATATTGAGTCAACCGGCACATCTGTTTACCTTTTCGAATGTATTGTGTGTAAATATGTCAGAACGTGAGATATTCTAGTACCACAATCATCATCTCGTGTAGTGCGCGCTAACAAAAGTATACATCCACAAAGCCGTAACGTTGAATGCCTCAAAGTGCGAACGGGAAGAACAAAACGAAATGGATATATAACGAGAAGAAAAAAGATAAAAATAATTGACGGTTGCCGTCACGATGTACGAAAGAGAGGATAATATTTGCATGATTTGCGTTTGCGCATGATTTCTAACGAAACTTCGGACAATCATTTATGTGTCTCTTTCATTCTGCCAGTATCGTTTGTCGCACTTGCACGCAGTTTTCGGTTAGGTGAAAAATTCATTTTTTGAAATAAAAGAAACAAAAAAAAAACGAGCAAAGCAGTGGAGAAAAAATAGAATTTTCAGCAAAAATACGAATTCTGTCAATAGCAAATTCGAGTGTTAACATATTTAAAACATCTGTTTTTACATTGATTACGTGGAATTTCAAACAGAACCGTCAATTGAATTGTGTGAAATTTTTTTTTCATTAACCGTGCTCGGCATTAACCGTGTTGGATCATAGTCACTTATTGATTTTTCGTCAGTATCGCAGTGTGTGAAGTGTTAAAATTCCAACGAAATTCAATACGAACCACCGAGAATTTTTAGCGGCTAATTAAGATATTAGTTCGCTTGGAGTTCAAAGACAATATTCAAATATTGTGCTCAGAGTTAGTGACGATATAATCAAGATCCACTTTCAAATCCCCGAAATTATTTTTGTTGCTGTTTCTAGTGTCGTGTAATGGCGTTTTTGCGTTCAGTTACCCGCTGTAATCAATCGCTAGCAGTTTCAAGAAAGTTCTCGTCATCGATTCAGCGGTCGGGTGTTCAGCGAAAAGGCAATATCTTTGCAACGTTGAACAATGCAACATTTTCACGGGCTGAGCTACTGGCATGCCAGAAGTATTACTTTGATTTGAGACGCGACATCAATACATCGAGCCATGATAACGAGCAAAAAACATCAATGTCTACGCTGGCCGCCACCAAAACCCCATTCTCGTCGGCTGACAGTGCTTCGAACGATTCAAAGCAACCGCAACGTGATCCACTAGATGTTAGCTTCAACGATCCGATAGCTGCGTTCAAAAGCAAGACAACATGGGAATTGATTCGCGCCTACTTTGTGTATTTAATGTGCTCGTCTGAGTATCTCGTTGAGAATAACATGAAGGTAATGAATGGAATATGGAAAATGAATAATAATTCATCCGGACCATCATCGTATCGTTTTGGCTGTAAATGTCTTTTATTTTTATACTGATACATCGTCGTGCTAATGCGAATGGAAATTTTCGGAAGCAATTCCATCGATGACAGGGCGCTTCAGTCAGTGCGAAAAATATTGCGCATGTAAAAATATTACCATGTTAGCCGAGCTGAAGTCATATATTACGTAATCGCATAATGGTGTCTGTGAAAATCCAAAGTCGGTTATTTTGGGAAGTGTGCCGAAATGAGACAATCGATTTTATGCAACGATTCCTATTATTCTTACAAACTTTGAAAGTGTTGCCAAGCCACATTCAAAACTGTCACGCATCCCATTACATCAAAGATGTTTCCGTTGAAACATCACAACCTTACTTCCGAATTCTCGATTGAATGAGAAAACACTCTTTGATTTAATGAAAAACAGCCTGTTTACACTGTAGTGTATTCGAAAATTTTGGCTCTTAACGCATATTTTTCGTATGATTTTCGCTTAGCATGTGGTCTATAAGTAAAGCAGAACAAGTAGTCAGAGCTCCTGTAATTTTTATTTATAGCTTGTTTCAGAGCTAAAAGAGCAAACAATGTAGTGAGAGGAGGAAAAGAAATTGTAATCATGTCACGAGATAAACTGAGATAATGGCAAAGATGTAAATTCAGAAGTCACGGTTTTGTATTGATTCCATTCCAGAGTGGGATATTACGCATTTGGAACAGTTTTTTTTTTCTGTCTGAATTCTGAATTCACACTCCTCGATGCTATAATTATCACCTGCTTGAAATTAAAATTTAAAATGAGAATCATCCACACCTGATACACCTATTGCCAAATTCAATACAGTAACAAAAGACAAATTCGTCTTGATTTCCTAGTTGAGATTATCAAAGTAACTTATTTGCCGAAGTAAATATTTGACGAGAAAAATAAAAACGTTGGATTCAACAAGATTTACAATCAAATTATCATTATATAATGACAGTAAAAAAGCGTGCTTCGAAACAATTTTTGAACGAATCCTATTATATAAATCGTTAGGAAAATTTTCGTGTTTTGCTTTGGTTGCCATTTATTATAATTCTGCACATAGAACTCGTCATTGATTGCTTTCGTGATACAAAAACGTCAAAACTATAGATTTTGGTTGAATTAAAACAAAGTATGAGTTTCTAGTTATGTGTATGCGTGTTCGTGCGATTGGATGAAACGATAAATAACCGAAGAATAAACAGTTTTTGCTTGTACAAACACATTCACACAATGACTCAGATGTGAAAATGACAAATGAATAAAAAGAAACAATCGAAAGCATACCGCAGCCGTACCTTCTCAATCAATCTATTCTAATTCGTTTCAATTCAACCATAGAAACAATAAATTCTTTTATCACGTGTCTTAGCAATTTTATGCATTCATTTTTGCATTTTGGCTCTATTTTGAAGGAAAAAATAATTGTGCGTTGTTTTTCAAATCAAATTATTCTACTTCCGAGAGCCACAATACGTGATCACAAATGTGTCATATCTAAACCGAAATTAAATATAGACCATATTTACTACATTCCATATGACATTTCCGTACCTTAGAAACAAGGCCCAAAACCATGCTTCATTTTATTCATCGAAATATAAATGCTTTATCAACTGGTATGACTTGTCGGGCTCTCATCCTTTTGATAGGAATTTTCTTGAATAAATTACTCATACACGCATACAATCGAGACAAATCTTAACAAACACAATGACAGCTGCACGAGGCACGCGGTTCTGCGCATGTGGGTGAAATGGTTTACAACACATTTAGACGGCTCCTAAGCTGTATTACATATACCATCTCATGTTCATGGTAGTACATACACACCAGCTAAACCATAATTCGGTGTATATTGTGTTAAGACGAGAGCGAAAACGAGCTTTTGTGCGAATGCAACAAAAAAAACCCACCGCATTAAATTGATATATGAAGCACAAGCAAAACGACTAGACGTTTGTTTAAGACGTATAATTTATATTGGGCTGCAAACCCATTTTCCCTTTATCACAGAGAAAACATGCAACAAACGCGTTGCAAATTTTTGCCCGCACCTTTATGATTGCAATAAAATGGTTGGAACTTTGTACATGATATGGAATAATTATTATTACTGAAGTACCGGTGTTGTCTTTTTTCTGCCCATATATGTATATAACCTTGCTTCTGATTTTGCGTGAATTAATGGCACTTAATATAGTTAAGTCTGTTAATGGAGTTTGTGAGACTAATTGACTTTCTCAAATGATATGCACACCGGTAATATAAATGAGGCGACATCGATAACAACTGAGTTGAACGAATCAACCACAAACAGAAGAAAAAGAAGATTATGAGCGAGCGAGTGAGCAATACCGATGCGCGATGAATCTGTTTACATGGTGTGTGATTAATTGAGTCACTCACGGTGAATTTGAATTGGCAACAAACCCAAACTTTTCTATCAAAACCAATGAACAAGATTTGTATTCCGTGCACGTAAGTCAAACGTATGCAAACGTATCGTATCGCTCTCAGCAGACGGGTATCGATGTGCGAAAGCCGGTCAACGCTTGAATGAAACAGATGCTGCGACGCGCACAACAGAAGCAACGAAGAAACAGCGAAGCATGATCCGTTGTTAAAACACAAACGGTTGAGTTTTATCAGCCGCATACAGACACTGTGAATCAACGTGAACGCAAGTGTGAACGACGAAGCACGTGTTAAACGTAGAAACCGTTTACACTGACAACGGCTTTGAAGTGTGCGTCGTAGCAGTTTATGTGTTATGGCATCGATTACCGTTTCGTCGTGCCAAGCGAAAAAAAATTGCCCAAATCTTTGAACTGATTTTTGTTCAAATTGTAGCTCGCGACAAAATGATCAGTTGTTACATCAATGGAATTTGACTCCACTAAAAATTCAAATATAAAGAGACCGATCAAATGTATTAGGCACCGAATGGAATGCGAAGTTAATGGAACAGCTTGCCGCATATAAATCAAAATGGAATATTTCATTTCCATCGCGGATATTTCTAGTGGATTTGAATATTCTGATGAAGACGCTCACTTTGGCCGTCGTGGGCACAAGAAAAAATGTGTTATGGCTCAAATAAATAAGTCACACTCATTTGTGCATGTATTTGTGCATCGAGGGTAAAGAACAAACACGTTAAAAATATCCAAACGTTTGTAGTCATGTGATGTGTGAAAAAAAAACAAGAATAAACACGTTACGCTATAATAAGCGGTTGTGGGTTAAAGTCCAAATAAGTCGTCACCCCAGCTATTTTCATTTCACTCAACTCTTTTGTAACAATCGCCTGCAATGAAAATTCGTCAAACAGCTGACGCGTTTTGTTTGTGGTTGATATAAACAAAACGGTTGATTAATTGACATTTCCAAGTGTGATTGCCAAGACAGCACTTTGACGACTTCGAAATAATTAGTTGTTGCTTATGGGGATAGAATGAAAACAAATTCGATTTTCTATGGATTGTCAGAGTAGTTTGATTCGAAGCGTAAACTTTCATTTTCCATTCAAATGGAAATTTCTGAATTGACGCAAAACTATCCAACAGTGTTTTTTTTCATTTTTATTGACACAAAAAATAACAACAATTCCAATTTAGATAATGCGCATGGTACAAGCAATAATAGGTCAACGATTATTTGCCGCAATAATGAAACATACATTCTACGGTCATTTCGTGGCCGGCGAAGATCAGTATAAAATAATACCGTGCGTTGAGAGGTAATTTTTCTTTTTATTTACAACCGATTTTTAATCAAAGAACCCTTTTTCTCTCTTTTCTTTCTGTCGCGCGACTTTTGTATAAATATCGACCTCCAAATAAATGGATTGACCGCGAAAATCTTTGAATTTAAAACCGAAACAAATTGCCAATTCAACAACAACACAAAAATGACTTAAATAGCTATTGAAAATATCGAAAGCGATTTTCGGCGAAAAACTTTTCGGTTTGATAATGAAGGCAACTTTCTACGGCCACTTTGTTGCTGGTGAGGATCGCCACAAAATCGTACCGACTCTTGAAAGGTTAATTCGTCTATAATATTTTGCTGTTTTGCAATGAATTTGTTTTTTTTTATTTCCTTTTTCATCCCGGTGCCTTGTTACGTTTATGTCATGAGTTGTGTCAGTTTCAATCGAAATTAATTTTCATTATTTAGTCGCACCACTCATACTTTCCATTTACTAACGGCTTCTTTGGTTGATTCAAAATGGGAATTTCAAATTTTAATTTATTAATTGCATTTATTCAATGTTTACGCTAAGTGTAGCTTGTCCCACTTTCGAATTTTTTTTTTCTCGAAAAATTCAGTAGTTCCTACTACGCACAATATTCTATTTTAAACGAAATTCAATTACCATTGTCCTTGCTTGCTTCAACGTTTCGAATTCGATGTGACAACGTTTTTTTTAAAATTAAATTATAATTGAATTTTCAGGCTTCGTTCGTTTGGAGTTAAGCCCATTCTTGACTATTCGGTTGAAGAGGATTTATCACAGGAAGAAGCTGAGCAACGTGAAGTTGAGTGAGTACCAAGTTTTGTATTTGACACGGTTTGAAAATCAATTTTGTTGCTGCTCCCCTTTTGTGCTCCCACATCAATAGAAGCTATCCATTGTGAAGAGAAAAAAAAAAACAAAATCGAAATATTCAATCAGTCCCCGATTAGAAGCGACCGCTTTAGAAAGAAAAATCGATAATGTTCACTATGATGTTCATTCTCATTCGTTTCCATTCCGTGATCTAATATTCAATGAAAATTCGTTGATTTTGGTATTCTAGTTCAACATCCAAATGTCTTCAACAAAACGTCGATAAAATTTCAAAGCGTAAAATCAATTTTACTCAATCAACTGCTGAAAATGCTGTTGTCTGGTGAGAAGTCAGATATATTTCTATCTCTCATCACTCACACCCACCACACACACACACACACACGAACAATTAAAAAAAAAGATCTAATATCCAAAGGAGTAGAAATAGCAACCCAATGATGTGACAAATATGTATATCCCATTCACTTGTAAGACTTCATATTCATTATTTCGTTGCAGTGCATCAACATCTTCAGCAACTGCACCGAGTGATGCCTCCAATTTACCGCAGTATACGGTTGACAAAACCTTTGCCGATCGACGTTTCAAAGTGAAGAGCGCTCGAACCTACTTCTACTTGAATGAAGCCACTTGCGAACGAAACATGGAGATTTTCATTAAATGCTTAGAAGCTGTGTCAGGTAAATTTAGAAATTGCATACATATTATATCAATCCAACCACCCACCCACTATGAACGGTTTTTTTTTTTTCAAATAGAATTTCGAATCATTTATTTGCTCTTTATTTCTATTTCATTTATTCTTATGGTATTTTGGAATTTGTCTACTTTGCCTTTACAATTTGGTTTTAAAAATTTGATCATAACGAAACAGACACCATCTTTGAGAAGTAAAACATTGTCTTTTCCAAATTCTTTAAAGATTCATTTGCGTCAAAATAATACATTTTGAAACACGAATCAGTGTCCATAGGGAAATATGAGTCGGTACTCGTATTTATCAAATGAATCTTTATCATTTTTTTCTTGTTTTATTAAACACTTAAAGTATGACACATTGTATATGCTAGTAAAATAGTCTCTCTCTATTTGGATGAAAAATTTCCAGCTCATTTAATTTATCTCATGTTGTTTTTTTTTATTCATTTTGTATTTTCTACTTCTTTGTGTGTAAAAAAAATGGGAATATTTTGGTGCTGCTTCGAATGAATCAAATTCGATCGCCGCTGGCCCTCTCTTGTTGCAACTCGCTTGAACTATTTCTATCAAACATGCTACTAATCAATCGAACAAACAAACAAACAATTTAAACTAAACTTTCATAATTTTTGAAGTGTATGATTCTAAATTGCCAAACAGGTGTAGCGGCGGTAAGACCTAACTAATGATTCCTTTTTGCTTGTTTTGTATTTGCTTTGGTGTCCATACTGTATTGTATTACAGATGTGTTTGACATTTATTTTGATGTAGTCATTATCGTAGCATGAAGCTCATAGTTTTGTACGCAATTAGTATTACATGTATAGATTACCACAAGATAATTTCAGAACAAGTCATGAATTGTTATCATTCTCATTTTAAGGCGCCACATTTGGAACGGGAATTACAGCCATCAAGCTAACAGCCCTTGGACGACCACAGTTGCTCGTGAGTATTTCCCTACATTATTATGTACAAAAAACTGAACGCCATTTATTATGATTTCTAACACAAATGATTGTTCGCTCGTTACACACAGTTGCAATTGTCGGAGGTAATTATGCAAACGCGTCAGTATATGATGGATATGGTCGGCGGCCATGGTTAGTATCCAAATGCGAACATTTCATCACTTACGTCACATAACTGATACATGTTGATTTACATTACAGGTAATGTGATGTCGCATCACAAAACGATTAAGGATCTCGAGCAGTATTATTCAAAAGTGGGCGATAATAAGGATGTAAAGAATTTTTTGAAAAATATTACATCAGACAAAGAAGGGTAAAACGGGCATGATCCAGCGATTCTCATATTATAGTGATGTGATTTTGGATTTTTATTTTCCCGTTGCAGAATTTTGCATTTATTCCCATGGTCAGGTATTGTGAATGAGGATAGTCAATTGTCCGACACGTTCAGAGTGCCGGATCCAAAGACCGGTCAAATGCGGCGACTTATTTCTCAAATTCCACCCAATGAAGAGGAAATGTTCAGGAATATGATTCGCAGAGTCAACACGATTGTGAAGGTTTGAAAAATATTGATAAACAATATCTCTATATAATAGTAAACAAATGCTCATTTTGATTGTTTTCCTATTCACGGTTTTAGGCTGCCGAAGATTTGGATGTCCGCATTATGATCGATGCTGAACAAACCTACTTCCAACCGGCCATATCGCGTATCACCTTGGAAATGATGCGAAAATACAACACCAAAAAGGCCATTGTTTTCAATACGTATCAATGCTACCTGAAAGAGGCATTCAATGAGGTAAAAAAAAAATCCCCGAAGTCAATGTCGTTGTCTTTTGTTTCTATTTCCTTTTCCTTCACAACAGGTTTGCATGGATTTGGAGCAATCGAAACGGCAAAACTTTTATTTTGGTGCGAAATTGGTGCGCGGAGCGTACATGGAACAGGAACGTGAAAGAGCTGCAGCTCTTGGCTACACTGATCCAATCAATCCAAACTACGAAGCAACCACCGAGATGTATCACAAAACATTGACCGAGTGCTTGCGTCGAATTAAGCTCCTAAAAGACAAGGGCGAAGATGCCAAGAAAATCGGCATTATGGTGGCCTCACACAATGAAGACACGGTGCGGTTTGCCATCGAAAAAATGAAGGAAATCGGCATATCACCGGAAGACAAAGTCATTTGCTTCGGTCAATTGCTTGGAATGTGTGACTACATCACAATGCCACTTGGTAATATGATTAAATAGAACAAATTAAATAGTCGGAAATAATAATGATAAAATTTGGGTTCAAATTCAGGTCAAGCTGGTTATTCTGCATACAAGTACATCCCATATGGTCCTGTTCACGAAGTTCTACCGTATTTATCACGACGTGCTCAAGAAAACAAAGGCGTTCTGAAGAAGATTCAGAAAGAGAAACGACTTTTACGTTCGGAGATCACGCGTCGACTTTTCAAGGGTGAATTATTCTACAAGCCAAACGGCAAATACGTACCGATCTAAGCGCGCGCACACATACATTCTCTCATATTGTTCCTCCATCCATCACAATATTCATAAGCAATGTAATCGGAACTGAGACAAATCTTCGCGCAACGGCACACAACAAGCACATACAAACACACACCAACCAACCAAAACTACGAAATGTACTCAATTAACTATTGAAACTAAGAAGAAAAAAAAAACAAATTTTAAATGTTTTGAGAAATTTATAAAAAAAAAACCAACAATTGCAACACACATTAAAAGTTCGTTGAAGATTTTAAAATGCGACGACAAGAGAAGAAGAGTATAGTTGAGAAAAGAGCAAAACGGCCGATAAAATTGCTATTTTAGAATCTCTTTTAGCGCATTTCGCAAACGACGAAAAATTGGAATCGCCCGTTAAATTTTCAACTCTGTTTTCTTGAAAATGGCGCATATCGTTGGCTGAAAAAAGATTTTCAACAACATATTGGAATGTGTATCTCGTTTGTTTTTAGTGAACGAAAAAAAAGAACGAAAAATCAAGATGTTATTCCTTTTCAATTATTATTTTAATATTTCAAGTATTTATAACATAATTTTACGGTATGTGATTTTATTTAATTTTCGATTTAAGTGGAAACAAACAAATAGCAACAAATTCTGTCCAGCGAATTTGTTCTTTCACAATATTGTTCTCCTCGGTTCTCACAAACGAAAGAAGAAGAAAAAAAAACCGTACTTAAATTTAATTTATTCGATTTGCATTGATAATTTTCGTGATCGCGCGATTCGCACAGCCAGATAGGAATTCATTACAACAAAACCAAAATTACATTGAATGTTTTATGTCCATGTTAAAAAAACAAGAAACAAGAAAATGAAAACAAATTGCAATTTATAACGATTATACTAGTTGTGATGTCATGATCAAAATGAAAAAAAATTTGACTGTACATTGACTTGATTGAAATATATGAACTGTTAAAGTGAGGTAAAACATTCGAATTGTTCAATGACACAACAGATGGTTTACAATCAATATATTACTGTGGCCTGTTCCCAAGGGAAGAGGAGAAAAACAAAAAACAAAATAAAATTCTCGAATTTGTTTATCGACAAACAAATATCAATGAGTGTCTGTGCTTTTTTGTCGCTTTGTACAGGTCAATTTATGTAATCGTAAAATTGCAGAATTCTGATTTAGCCATGCGTTTGAGAGTTGAATTTGTTAAACAAACAAAAAATAATACAAAGTGCGTTCAACATGTTCTATTACGATTTAACCATTCTAAATGTATTTTCGTTGAAATGAGTGATCATGCAGTTTCGAGTATTATTAGCTGAAAGAATATTCAAACAAAATCTTTTTGAAATCAAATAGTCCATATTCGTAATTGTAAAAGAGTAAAACAACAAAAAAAACACATACACGCAACACAAGCACACAGTAAAGTATCTAGACAGAAATTTGACTTTCGGATTCGTATAGTGTAGGTTCTACACGCAATCGGTGCAAGGAACGTTGTGATCCTCGTTGTAATGACCGGAACGAAGCAATCGAAATTTGCAAAAGTCACCACATCCACAGAAGACGATAACAAAATATCTTGATATAAAAAGACATCTTAGAACTGTAATCTGAAGATTAGCTAAAGTTGAATGACAATAAATTATTATGTAACAATATTTTACTATCTTTCATTCCAATACTCACCGTTTACTTTCAGCTTGGCGAGAGAAATCAAACACAACACAAAGTTTTATGCTTTTAATGCATTAGTTTGTCATACAGACTTCCACCAACTTTATTTGTTTCTTTTCGCCATAAAACTCAGAAATTCTTTCCAATTAACAACTTATTCCTTTTTCGGGTACACCAAAACACTCACCCCAAGTAGTGTTAATACTGTAGACAGGTTAGTGAACTTTTTTTTTAGACAATTGACTAGACATTTTGGAGCCTTTTCACATTTTGATTTGATGATAATAATGAAAACTCATTCAATAACTTTGCATTTATAATGTTATGATATGTTGCACTTTCTGTTACATATTCAATGTAATTTCCTGTCCACTTTTCATTAGAAAATTCCCAGTTGAGTTTTCTACTCGAAGAATCTACTGGAGTATGGTAGGTATTTAGTGCAATAATCGACATTCCGACTGAGAAAATATGATCAACGTTAAAGCCTTGAAAGGCTTGAAAGAATGTTTCGCTCCTCAAAGACTAATAAATTGTTGTTCGTTTATAATAATTATTGTTACGAACAAT
This sequence comes from Sitodiplosis mosellana, assembly GCF_009176505.1. Classification (NCBI taxonomy): domain Eukaryota; kingdom Metazoa; phylum Arthropoda; class Insecta; order Diptera; family Cecidomyiidae; genus Sitodiplosis; species Sitodiplosis mosellana. The sequence continues at coordinate 17,918,505 of NW_022595244.1, read as the reverse complement.
ATTGGGTAAAACTAAATAACGGTAAATTTTTGTTTTCGGATGCTGCAACACGATTTCATATAAATTCATATAATAACGCTCATCCGTTCAAAGGCTCTTCTATCCATTTATTAAAATACTTGTTTTTTTTATTTTGCGATACCTATAATCTGACAATATTGTTACTTTTAACGAACACTTTAACATCTATATAACTATTCGCTGCTTGATCGAATTTTAAATTACTAGGAAACATAGCTCCATTCTTTTGTTACCATAAATATTTTTTGTTTCGTTTTCAGATTTTTTTTCTCGCTATTTTTGTATGTGTTTTTTCTTGAACAGTTCCATACTAATATTTCAGTACATAGTAACAATTAATGCTAACAGAGTAGTTAAGAATGGTAGTTTTCAACTTCATTGTTTGTCATTGAAGTTGCCACAGTACAATCAATCTTCAGCAATAGTGTGTAGGTGTAGGTGTACGTGTTTGTATGTGGATGTGAGCATGTCGCTAGATGAAAATTGGCCATGGCTGTAGTTTTCCTTTCCTGTCATATGGAAAAAGTTCGCTTACAACAACAAACACCTCAATAAAGTTTGTATATAACACTCATTTTAATGCGAAAACTAAACAACTCTTTGTTTTTAGCAGATCATTTGTGTCGTTGAGAATAAAAATGGGATTAGCCGAAACCGCGTGTTTTTATACGAATCATTTTTGTGTTTCTGGTACAAGATATGGGGCAAGTATCTCAAGCAAAGATAAAGATCTTGAAATGTTCTAAAACATTGCAGCAGACATATGTCTTCTATCTCTTACCAGGAACACAAAAATGATTCAAATGTAAATGAGCGGTTTCGGCTAATCCCATTTTTATTCTCAACGACACATTTCAAGCGCAGCTGAAATGATATTCGACAAAATGTATGCCCATAAATTGAGAGCCATGCCATAGATGTGAATGTAAAAATGCGCCGTGGTGAATGTTCGATAAGCACAATTCCAAAGTTGATTTCGTTCAAATTTTCGGATGGCTCAATTCACCGTTCAATCGCTGAGTGTAATCGATACCATTTTTTTTTATCATGATATAATAATCAATAAACTGTGAATTGAAATTAAATTTTCAAAAGCGTATTTCAACATTTTTGACACTTTATATCAACATAAATTATGATTGATTCAACAAATAGACTTTGATCCTTATGCGGTAAAATATATATATATATACGTATCTTAAAATCTATCAATGTTAAATTCAATTTTCAATGCTGTTTCGTAAGCTTTTTTTTTCTTCATCTAAACTTGCGATAGTGTTGTTATTTTTTTATTTACTTAAATATCTAGTGTTAACTCAATTGGCTGGTTTGATAAACTCATTTCCATATAGTACAATTTCATTTACGAATTTATTTCATAAATATTGAAATAGCTATCGATTCGCTGGTTCTTATAAACTAGACTGTGACTGACTTTGTGAACAGGTTTGATATCGAAAATTTGTTGATTTGTCGTCAAGGTGCGCTTAAAGGTGATTGAAATCGAATACGATTGCAGCCGAAGAATGAAGGTAAATTTGACGGTTGAATTGAAGAGGAGAACTATTTTATCGAAATATCTAGAATCGAATTCGGCAACTGAAGTACCACGAGTATCCACGATTTGGTTGCGGTCTTAACTAGCTGAGCATTTTACGTCAAATGCTCTGCGAATGTGCCTTGCGTTGACCCTCCATGCGGATTTCGAGCATTGCATATGGAATGACGCTGATCACAAGCAATATGAATAAGATTAAAATTTTCAAATTTTCACATAGAAAACCGTGTGCAGCGAATGTGATCGAAAGGCCAAGGAATCTAAACGCTTGCAACGGTGACGAAATTTGTGTGATATTATTGGTGTGCGTTAATGTGATTAATGCGAAGAGCAACGTTTCCCAAATGCCATTGCATGCTCCCCAAGCCATTGCAATCACATAAAATAGCGCGCTGTCATCCTGTGACGGTTTCCATCGGGACAAAACCAGCAACAAACATGCTTGGAAGAAAAATGCTGCCACTGCAAAACAGTTAATGGAGCAAACAAAACACAATTTGTAAGTAGTCATTTTTCTCGAAGTTATTTCGAGCGCGCAAAACGAACCGAAGAATAAACGTTCGCTTTGCTACATACAATTTATCACATGCCAAACATTTCGCACCTTTTTTTCTTTCTTTCATGAAAATGGGCGATGTACTTACCTAAAACGGCTGAACGTTTGACGTGGCGAAGTAACATACTTAAAGTTGCTCCAACGATAAATTGTAGGGATGCCATAGCTAGGATGCACACACATACCGCTGGTACGCCAAGCGTACACGATACAAATGCCTGAGCAATGAGAGAAAACGATGAAAAATACGTAAAACACGATGAAAAAACTGATGTGAGGAACGGATCATATTTCTTATAGACATTACAATACCATTCCTTCCTTCCCTCCGCACTACTACTTCGCACACGAATGCTCGCGCACACACACACACACACACAACGGAACAAAAAGGAATCTCGCTTATTTTCCGATATTATTACATTTTTATGTCAAATTTTGCGACAGCACATGCCATTCAGCATCAGTCGCAGTAAAATATCAGAATCCGAATTTGACGAGGATGGGAAAAGGTGGAATTGTTCTTTCAGCTTACTGACACAAATTCATAACCGAACAGTCGGATGCGGCCTCATCATACACATTATGATACGATGTGGCTGCTGCTGCTGCTGCTCTTCCATTGGTGTCAAATATTCATACATCAATTTTACTTTGGATGACTTTTCATTTATCTTGAGCAGATTCTAAGTGAATGTGTGTGTGTGTGTGTGTGTGTGTGTATCGGTGAACGATGTTGTTTGTTTTCGTTCCTTGCCATTGGGAATGGAATGAGTTTTTTTTTTGCTTCGAAATGGAAATCGAAAAATAAAATTTTATCAAATGCCTCAATCCAATACGTCACACACGTGAATGGATTGCTTTTCAACTATTCTTCCACCGATGAACCAGGGCACATAGTTATGTGATGGAGGAATATGGTTATTTTTTCTCCACAACAAAAAAATGCGTCGAACGCAAGGAAAGTTATCCAAAGATTGCGATTGATAGAAGCGGAAAAAGCGAATGGGTTTTCATGTTTTCGATCGTGATGTACTGTACACAGTAAGTGTGGGAAATGGAGAAGTGAAAGAATGTCAGATTGTGCCAATTGTGTGATAATTAATTTCCGGTAATATAATAGTATTAACGAGATGTGATGTGTATCGATGAAGATATCTAGACCTCCCTGGCATAAGCCCGTTCGGGATGATTACACCCACGCATAAAAACACACAAACAGAAAATGAGGAACAAACAAAGGAAGTGATCGCATTAATGTGCTGTCATTGCTGCTGCTGCTGCTGCTGCATGATTTCGTGCGGAATGAGCGAAAATGCTGTTATTCGTCTGTTTGTTCAACAGACGCTCTTATAGCCCTAAGCAAGTATTGAGTAAAATGAACGTGTCAAATTGCTTACCCGCGTAAATCCACCGATAACATATCCTTGTTCGGTGCCTATAAAAAATGCCATTGGGCTGGCTAATAGTAGTGTGTCGGTGACTCCCTTGAAATTCTCATACTTGAAAGTGCTGTCAACTTGTTGCGACAAAGAAGCAAGTACTAACGCTATCGCTGCCAAAGTGACATATAGCAGTGTTATTGGTATGGTGCCGGAGAAAGTAAACCAGTTGTACTCCTCGGTGACATTGCTTTCAAAAGCTCGAGCATTCCATGTTGGACACGAACCCGCACCACAAATGCGTACTCCCCGCTGAAAATAATAAATTTATCAAAAATGCTGTTTGACTGGTGTCATTCATATTTCTCATTTCGTTTCGTATTTGTAATTGAATGCATCACCTCCTACTTACCTCGTTTGTATTGAATAAACTGTTCAGCAATTCATTGTGTTGACTGAAAAACGATTCCTGATAGTATTTCAAAATGCTCAGGCCATCTCCAAATGCATCTGATTCGGTTGTTGTGTGTGCCGCTGAATCGGACGGTGCTGATGGTAGTGGCACATCTTTCAAATCACTTGGATCAGTGGTCGATTTTGATTTATTTGACAAAAAATTAACTCTACTACTTAAATTACTAGTATCAATTCCTCTATGGGTGTTGTTAAGCGTATTCATTTGAAAATTTTCGATAGCCGTACCATTGTTACCGCTATTATCTCGATTTAGTTTGAAAAAATTTTGCGTTAGAATGCAGTTTGATTCGGTTGCCGCGCACGAAATTACAATTGATGCAATCAACGCACCAACTAAAATACCAACATCTTGAACGGCATGGAACCAACGTGCTAATCTTCGCACGCGTTCGTTTCGATTACAAAATCCCTTGTAGTCATCGGTGCCGCCACTTTCATTCATCATTGCCGTCACGGTCGGACATTCAGTTTGACCACAACTCATTCGACTCGCGAAGAGCACGACCAAGCTAAATTTACATATAAATGTGGGGCCAAGTGTTGTACCAAGCAAAGAGTAGGCAAATATCAAAATCCAAATCGTCGGATACAGATGAAGCAGCAGGAAAATGCAAAGAATGGTATAGTGGGCGATAATTAAACGTATGTAGCCGAGTTTTTTGACTAAAAATTGTGTTGCGAGACACATGCCGGATGTGACTAGACAGCACAAGCTTAGAAGTAATGGGCCAACGTTCGGTCCAATTTTCCGTAAAAGCCACGATTCCTGATGAAACCACATCGAATTGGATGCCTGCATATTTCAAAATAGATTTAATTGTCTATGTGGTTTTCAAAGTATGGCGAAAACAACAGCATACCTGTAAACCGAACAGTGGTATTAGAACGGCCATCATCAAACCATGGGAAATGATGAGAAGTGTGAAATTTTTCGCAATCTTCGAACGAACATGTGACGATATTTTATGTCTACATCCTCGATTAACTGTTAGAAGTCGCCGAATTGAGGTGGCACCAATCGAACTGTTTATTGATTCGCGACGTCTAGAGCTTCCCGAGAGATTTCCGTGAAACATGTTCGGTAGAGTGCCACCCACATTGTAAGCTGCTGTCGTTGAAATCGCTGAATTGGCAATGCTGGAAATATGGTATGGAAGCGCTGTGTTTATACGATGATTGCGAGATGAAATCGGCGAATACGCTGCCATATGCTGATAAAAAAAGAAAAGAAAACAAAACAAAACGAGAAAACGATTTACAGCATCAGACATTTTCTCCAATCATACGATTTCAATTCAAGGGAGGATCACATCTAGGGTTATTTTTTTATTTGCTATTTTGATACTCAATATTGAAAACGAAACGATTAATAGAAATGGTAGAGATGAAATCGAAATCGATCACGTTTTCTGTTATATTATTAATCTTTCGAATGGACTTCGTTCAAGAAGAACGAAAAAAAAAATGACGTTTACTTATAAACATACACTCTTCTATGATATTTGTCTCGTTCGTATCATCCTATTGCCGCTTGCTTGCATTTTACTGTATGTTTTTTTTTCCTCCAGAGACTGAGCAAAATTGTCATCGTTGCGTAAATAATGGAAAAACAAAGGAGGCCCATCGCACACAGATCCACAATTCAAATCCGTACAAATGAATATAAATCACGTTTACGTTTCCGTTGTTCGGTTCAATTCAAGCCAGTTGGCCTTGCGTATTCGTTGTGCACAAACACATTTATAATACTCTCATCTATTAAATTGCTAACGGAGTGTAAAGTAACAAACTCCGTCGAGAAAATAACAACGCAAAACAAGTGAGAACAGAAACAAGACGAACTGAGAACGTTCTTCTGGTTTGTACAGCGTATTTTTTCTTCTGTGCTGCCTTTTTTTTTCTTCATTACAATGCATTTTGCCTTACAGAGCAAAGCACACAATCGTGACCTGAATCGAAGGCCAATAAGATGTATCGTATCTCCCATATTGGACGCTTTTCAATTCCATTGGTGGTGTGCTCTGTGCTTGTCAACTGCTTTCGTCGACGACAATTAGATTCGTTGCTACAAAGGAAGCATGGCAACGCCGCTCAACATCTTTTATTCGAGTGAAGAAGAAGAAGAAGAAGAAGAAGAAGAAGAAGAAGAAGAAAAAACGACCTTCTATTTTCCATCATGCTACTCAAAAATCGGACGAACATGCTAATAATAATTAGATACAGTTTATTGACGATGCTAGGAATTATCAAGCGACTTTGGTTTCCGATCGAAAGCGACACGAACCAAATAGGATGAAATTGAATGAAAAAGACATAAAGAAAACTAATTTAAAGCAATTTTGTGATATATAATAGTCATGGTGTGTGTGTGTGTCATCGGAAGCACTGTGACTGCAAATAATCAACAGAGTGTTTGCCCTGCTTCTGGCAATGACATGACATGACCAAATTATGAATAATGAATATTGAACATCTTTCCATCTCGCTCAGCTGTGTGTGTGTATGTGTGTGAAATATCGAGCTTGGCTATGACATGGGGACGAACAAAAAAAGAAACAAGTGGGATGAAAAAAAAAAATCTCTTTATTATTGAAGCCTTCGATCGAACAGAAGTGTCATTAAAGAGGATGATTGAAAGTGGCAAACTCAATTGAGTTTACAATCCTTCTGCCTCTAAAACCACTGATGCATTAACGAGGTTAAATTTCAACGTAAAATACCATGGACTATATACATGAAATCACCACTCGATGTACCACAGATTAGATGAACAATTATCGGTTGCAATGAAACCGTTCCATTGGAACGGGTGTGACATCGTAAGTGATATTTTGTAATAAGTCATGCTTTCTCATCCATTAATCAACAAAATTGACTATTCGTTAGCGTTGGCATGTTGTTTCTTATTCGCTTTTCTTCTTTAATCTTCATCAAGTCCGGTGGGAAAATTGCCAAAAAAGAAATTATGCAAAATCATTGAAGTATACACAACGAAAATGGTGTTATGTTCATGCCAAGCGTGGAAAGTATTGCACGCAAATGCTAATGTTCAAACATCAATCATAACAATTCATTATGAGTAAATTGCCTGCGTATACGAATTTGTACCGAGCAAATCAAGAAATGGAATTACACATAAGACTTATATCGCCAGCATTTTGTGCACTCCAACTACTGCTATCACCGAAAACATAATCAAACGTGTTATACGAAATCCGATATCACAAGAATTTATGATTAGAATGTGAGCGTGTGTATTGCCAGTATTACTCGGCTCTAAGATGCAAACAAAACGTGCGTATCGTTTATTTTTGGCAAAAAATTGAAGTTTCATACGAAATTGGATTAGATTCGCATAAATGGATATTGCACGCTCCAAAACTTAAATTGAGAATGTAATGCGGTATCGGCTTGATTTTAAGCTCATTTAGAAGAAAATGATTTTGTTCACAAATTTTTATGTTCGATCAAAATGACAAAATGTGACAGCTAAAACGATCGAAAAGGTAAACCCAAAGAAAAGTGATACACTACAAATTGAAAGCTCTTTTGAACCTCAAATACGATTTCGCTTTTTTGCTCGTTTTTTTTTCCTCTGTGGTTTTGAAATCAAACGATTTTTCATTATATACATTTTATGTATTTTGTGTGTGGGGATGTTTTTTTTTTTAAATATTTTCTATATGTATTGAAATGGTCTTTGTTCCCATTTTATGTTTTTTCTTTTGTTTTTTATTATCACGACTGCATCTGACGAATGTGCCATTTCCTGTGGAATGCAAATTTAACAACAGTCGCCATAAATATTATGTAATATATGATTTTCAGAGATATCACACAACTTTTACGGATTTGTCGGGCCTGTTTGTTATATGCCATTAATTTTCTCAACTGTATCAAATATAAATGTTTTATTACTTTGCTCCCGTTTATCATTTGGGTTACTCGTGAGATGAAAAGAACCGAACAAGTGTTACGATTTTGTTTTGCTTATGTTAGATCTTTTTTTGTGTATGTACGCGCTCCGTCCCCTGTTTTCGGTAATTCGTTTTGTCTTCCATGTCATTCTTTTTCTTCTCTTTGTTGAATTATGAGGAATTTTCGGTGCGCCATCACGCTTGAATAATTTCGCTTTTTATTTAATATCATCGCTGGGAAAATGGATTCTGAAGGGAAAATAATAATCGAAATTTGCACCATTTTACGCCATCAGCTAATTGAAGCTACGTCGTTCCTGACCGTCCATTCTACGATTAATTTTTCACTCATTTTTTTTTCATCAAATAATAAATGGCCGTTAAAAAGAACAATTTTTTTTTCATATTATTCCACTTTGGTTGCTTCTTTGCCAGCATCGCCATTGTCGTTCTCCTTGGATTGTTTACGCTTTCGTTGTTTGCAAATTTTGTCGCCGAAGGCGAGTTTGATATTCAAGGAGGATTACGTATTAAAATGGATTTCACTCCAAAAGTCGAGCAGATCAGCAATAAAATGTGCAAAGCGGTTTATTGTACAAATCAAGGATCAATATGAAGGAGAAAAAAAGATAGAGATCATTTGCAATGCTGATGGCATAATTATGTTCTGCTCTCTCTATATAACTCTTTCTTTTTGTTTCTATTAGGTTTCATTTTCCATTTTTCATTTCCCGAGCTCTATTTGAATAACATTTTTTTCTACAATGTCCGTTTGCTTACAAGACCATACTATGTCAATCAATTGATTTGCAAATGAACATTGTGATGATATAGTTTTAGTTATAACGTTTGTGGTTGGGAATGGTATTGCAAATGGAATACTTTCCCACTATTTTCTACATTTTTATTTCCTTTTACTGCGACTTACCCATTTTCAATATTAAAGTGGCTTTCAATTTCGGAATGTTTGCTCATTGAACTAATATTTGTTCCTGATGAAAGTGCATTAAAGCCCACAAAGTGGTTTTATGTCGGGTTTGATTGAAATATAAAATAATTTCCGATTATTGGCGCTTGTTAATCGGATTTCAATTTCGATAGCTGAACTAAATCAGTCCATCGATGGTAACCATTCATTACGATTATTATGAAGATTGAAACACTAGAAATAACAAAATAGCATTGACTATTTATCAGCTTATGCTTCGTGCCATACATCACATTGACTTTATGATAAAATCAATTGAATGAATAGAAACCTCATGCAGCAATTGATATTCGATGGACTTATCCATTTGGTCCGGTGGCACATACACACAATAGGAAATCGTTCAACATGTATTTAGGAGCGAGAAGCAACAAAATTGAAATGCATGTTGTCCATTCATTCGTAGCATATTGGAAAAGCTTTATTTGCTATGGTCAGGCGACAGTGAGCACTACTCAATGCCAAGACATAGCACAGCGCAGCACAGCATAGAACAGAGCAGATTTGGTGTTGGCATCATCTTCGATCGATACGTCGGCTTTTATTATCCAAAGGAAAATCAATCACCCCACATATTTTCCTTCCTTTCTTGCTCGCTATTCATTCACCCTACTTAATCTTCGTCTAAGTGAAAAAGAAAAATCCCGGCAATTTATCACATTGAGTTGATTGTTGACATTCATTATTATTAGTTTCATCGGGCTTGACTTCGGTCCGGTTCCGAAAATGTGTTATCTATATCGACAATTTTGATATAGCCATATCATTTGTATCAAAATCAATGAACTTCCGAGACATTTTCCGATTGAAAACTTATTGGCACTGATAATGGATATTAGATTCATCATGATAAGGTTTTCATTTTTTTTTGGCTTGCAAGCGACACGTTGTATTCATACATTAATGGTAAACTTGGTAATTAGTAGTAGTTAAAGTACAAACCTCCATCATTGGATCGTCGAAAATGTGATGTGTTGCACCCGAACTTCGTGTCCGATGGACTTTACGTGATGTCAACGAGTGCCGATGCTGATGATGGTGTGTAGGAAGTTGTGACTGTAATAAAAAATACAATAAAAAAATCAAATTTGATGACATTAAACATTGCAGTGGGTATAAACTTATGCATATGACGTTTGCAGCAGCCGCAGCAGTATTCAAGAACATTTTTTGTTCTGTGTATAATGCACATCAAGTGTAAAATTGAAGCAAATGTTCTAATATTTCGATGGGAGAAAAGAACGTGGAAATAAAACGGCAGAAGCCGTGAACATCAAAGGCAAGCTGCCATGCACATGTTCGCATCTCATTATATATGCGCATAATCCCATTTTCTCTTCACGCATTGTCAACACGTAATGCAAGACTGAAGTCGCAGTTCATTCAACACATTCCGAAATAATTCGATGTGCACAACGCCGTCAACGTCGTCATCGTCATCCTACGCACACATACCATCAAATTGGGAATGGATCATGCCCTCGTCAACACATTTATCAATGTCCTGAAAGCTGCAAATCGCGTCGCATTCCACGATTGTTCATAGAAACTTTGCACTTTAGCACTGTCACGCTATGCAACTTCAGTTTTTTTTGTTCATTTCAAACAAACTGTTTACACGACCATGGAATGATTCACATGGAATGTTGTATATATATTAAATATGTTCATAAGGCATTCCTATCAAATTGGTGTTTAAATGGAAGTCAATGCTTTTTAAACACATTGAATGATATGCGTGCCGCTTTGCAACAATGCTGCAAAGCTAATTTGACTAAGTTTACTCTCGGAAATTGAAGATCACAAGCATCTGGTAGTGCTCTTGGCTCTACATATCCGTAAAACATTTGCGCAATTATAATGATTTCCTGGAAAAGTTTCGCAAGTTTTAGGAAAACTTTTATTTGTAATTAAATCCCAAATTTTATGTGCCAACAAACAGTCGTTGCGCATTTGTTCACACTTCCAGTCGACGGAGAAAATGAGAAAAAATACTATTTCATCCACTTAAAATCTACTTGAAATTCCGTTGAATTGTGATTGTTTTTTTTACCTGAAATAATGTTGGCAACTTATCCTTATCCTTAAGACGATTGTTTTTGTAATCTCGGCTAATGAATTCCAATTGCTGGGCACGTTCGCGCACTGCATCACGTTCTCTTTCGGCGGTGGTACGACGCAGTGTTTTCTCTTGGCATAGCTCATTTAAATTTGGCAAACTTCCCATGGTTCCTTATTACGTTATAGTATGTGTTTGTGTCTGATGCTTAGCTATCGCAATTGTTTTCCGTTCAGGAAAATAAAAACCGATCCGTTCAGTTTAACCCGTTTCTTTTTTGCATGCAAATCGATGTTTATTTTTCACTTTAGCCTGCTTTCGATGCCGTCCCAATAGAGCTTGCACATGGACAAGTGGATTTCGGTTTTTTCCCCTTCCTCACTCTCGCTCCCTTCTTCTCTCGACTGATTTGGATACGTGCAATGAATTGTGCACCACACTGCGACTACTATCATCCGTTGGCACAATGCGATTTCGATGGTGCTGCTTGCATTAGCAAATTTAAGCAATTTATTCACACCCCGAAAAAAAAGTCCCGTTCTACCAAATATTTCAATTCGTCTTTCATTTGGCGCAGCCTGGCAGCAAGTCACAATATATGTTTACATTGTGTGCCCACATCGGTGAATAATTTTTGTGGTTTTATCGGTCATGCACACAAAATACGAAACATACAATGAATACGGTAATCCCTATGCATTCATTGTATGCAAAGTTTCGGTTTTCGTTAGCATTCGCTGCTACTGCTGCTGCTGCTGCTAGATAGTATTTCTTGGTGGAAATCGGAAATTTGAGTTTGGTGACTGCATTTATTTTACGTTTTTTTTACGATCATGTGAACAATACTGAAACTATTCACGGACTTTTTCCTCCTGTTGTCTCTTCTTCGCTCTTCTAGTTGATGTTGTTGTACAACATTTTTTTCACACGCCCCACTCTCAGCTCAACTGTGAACGTGAAAAAATAGACAGAGAAAAATAGACTTGAAGCATTACATTCGGGAAATGAAAACAAAAAAAATATTCAAATTGTAAATGTAAATAAATAACAATATCAAAGTTTCCGCTAGTCTTTTTTTGTGTCAATGTGTAAGAGGCCATCTAGTTGGCGCAGCTTTGTAACATGTATTTCTGCATAAAACCCAAAAAAGCACTCTAGGCGATGCTTGTTTCGTGCTTATGTTTATTAATATATATCTCGTGTTTTTCGAATGCAAATGGCAAGATGTGTGTCGTGTGTATTTGTGTTTGGAGTTGATAATAAAAATGCAAACAGAAGAACACCAAGTTCGACACTCGTCACAAACTGGCGAAAGCAACTTCGACTTTTGATAAATTTAACCAATTTCAAAAGTGGAATGCGACAAACTACCATCCACACTCATTCCTACACATCCATACTTATGAGGGAGAGAGAGAGAGAGAGAGAGAGAGAATGAGAGTAAAGTTTGCCATTTGTATTCATATAAAATGCGAGAACATTTCATATTTTCTCGCAGAGAAAAAAATGTGTGAGAGAGAGAGAATGAGCAAACTAACAAAATGGTGCAGACGTTTTTATCACTTTTCAGTTGGCTTACAATATTGAATTGTGTCATCAGGAGCACTTACTCAAATAATTGAACTGAATTCAAATCAGGAGATTTTTCGCAGTTTGTTCGCGATTCGCTTGCTTTCATCTACAACGTCTGTTGACATTGTCCTGAATAAATACTCAACAATCTATCCTTCGTTAATTCATTCTTGCTGTTTTCACATCGACTTTTTTCTCGCTCTATCTCCCTTCCTCCCTATAGCTCTCGTCGAAATATGTGTGTGTGCTGCTCTAAAACGTTTGATGTTATTTCTACACACAAACTCTCTATCTCTTGCCATTTCCGTATCTCTCTTCACATGTCCAATTCACATTTCTTCGGATCGTTTTACCATTCGTTTTGTCTCCCAACTTTTGCTCGTTTCTTTGCGAAAAGCTCTTATGGTTGCAAAACAACATTCGTGCCATGAACACAAGATGAAAACTAACTGGAGAAAAAAAATTGTACATTAAGAGTTGGCTTTTCCACTGAGAATCTCGAAAAGAGACGATATGAAAAGCACATTTGGATTCGCATGGCGAAAATGCAGTGACGACATTAGTTGATCGTTTCACGTAATTTTCGATGAACGAATGCGCACAGAATATTATATTTTTGAAGGTATAATAATAGTTCATCAACAAAGTAGGAAAATAAGTCAACACAGCACATGCGATCAATACACACATACATATATACATAGAACTTTGTCGAATAAACTTTGTGTTCATCATTTCGCATTTCAACAACGCTCAACGGTTGGCCTAATGTATTCTACGTTAGCTAAGGTATAAACGGCCAAACACGTGCTATAAACACACAAATACACACACACACACACATAGATTCAGACGCACGCACCCCACAAAATAACATCAAGCGCACGCTCTACACGTATTCGATGAAATATTAATCAACTGCGAAAAGTCGTTCACAGTTTTCATCAATTTCTTGCCACTTATTTCCATTCCGTTGCTTCAAAGATACAGTTCATTTGTAGTTGGTAGCCTGCAACTGATGTAAATACAACAAATGTCCGAGACATATTAGCAAATGGGAAAATACAACCGCTTTCTTCTGTTTTTTTCTTTCTATCGGATTGAAAGTGTTATTGCCACTTGAGTGTTCTATGCTTGGAAATGTGTCCCTGGATTTGTTTGTTTTGCTTGCTCAATTCATATCGAAGGCATTGAGCGTTTCCCTTCTGGGTCATTATTTTGTACGTTGTACCTGTTCAAGAATTCACAGCAAAATAACAGCTCATTGCTTGCCTGCTCATAGTGCATAAGATATTATATTGGAATCTTTGAGAAACGCATTATTACGATGTCTTGTATAATACGAAACATCTGTCATTTGGAATTTATTCCCACAGATTGACTCTATCCGTCAACGTTGCGGCATTGTGGCGAATTACTCTTCGACCTTTGTATCCATTGTTTATACGAAAGTTTCCCATCAAAATCGTATTAACTTTGTTGTTTATTGTTTTCTTTTGTTTTTGTTATTCCAATTTTCCGTACGTTTCAGATCCGGTGCTGAGTGGACGGAAGCCCTATTAAAGCTGCTGAAAAATGATCAATCCACTTATTAGTTGGCCGACTGAAACTGAAATAGTAATCCTGACAATTTTCACAACCATGGAAAAGCATTTAAATTGAGGGGAAAAAACCCACTTTTGACTTGAGCGGAAAACCGAAAGCAGAAATGAAACAAGACATTTTGTCGAGATTGAAACTTCAATTTTTATGTCCCTTTTGTGGCTGAGATACATAAACGCTTCGACGTGAAAGGAACTCTCCTTCAACTTTTCTCACTCTAATAATATCAATGAGGCTCATTTTGTTGCGGTTAAATAAGAAAATACAAACAGATGATAAAATTATTCTAATTAAGTCAGAGAAAATTTTGTCAAAATCTTATTTGTAATTTGTATGCAAATGTTGTTGTTCTTTTTAGTGTGCCACTTTCTGCGACACACAGTCATTTATCACGGAGGCTCTAGTCGCAAATCACTGTTCATTGGATAGATAATTTACGCGTAACATCTTCATTTCGCCGAGATGATCATTTATAGTGAAATCGATTTGAGCATGTGCACATGCTATGCTCTGAATATATTCGAATAGGTCATTATGAGCCTTTGCATAAATTATTTAATTGCTGCATTAAAAGATTATTAGGATTAATATTACCATAATATATCACAATCTATGGCTTCAACACTTATTTTTCATCTTTATTTGCTTTTATACTTCGCGTACACAGCAAAGACCTATATGACACTGTGCTGTCATTTTTGTTGAAGATTGATATAAAATTCAAGGAACAACTATTTCTTTAGCACTGTAATAATCCTTTCATCAATCTTTTTATCCAAGCTCCTTCGCAGATTGTTCACGTAGGAATAACAATTTAAAACGGAGAATGTTCATTTGTGTTTGACATGAACAAAATGGAAAATGAGAAAAACTGACCATGCGAACGGTTATCATGAGCTGTCCATTTCGTCGATTCTCCGGGCGGAATCTATTGGAATCAAAAGAAATGTGCTGGACATTGAATCTTGCCAAAAATTCTTTGAATGTAACAACATTGCGAAAATTATTTCTATGGTCCATAGAATAGGGAATCATGCACCAGAAACAAGCCATTGATAATAAGCGTAAGCGAATTGAATTGTTTTGACATTTTCGTCGAATTGTCGTACATTCGAGGAAAAATGATTCTTTCCTTCCATACCGAATGTTTGGATCACGTGATGAGCATTAATTAAATGGCATTTTTGTTCTCTTGTTGAGGTTTGGTTTCAATTAAAATCAAGTCATATTCTCTCGTCTTGCTCCATGGTGACTGTGTGACTGAGTGCTTCGTGACAAGCTGTCACTTGTAGAGCCAGAATAATATTCAATGCTATCATTCGTTGGTCTGTTTTTATCGTCTCTTCTCTCTTACCAAATCAGTAGGAGATACTCTATTACATATATCAGATGACATTGTCTGCTGAAGCATAAACTTTAGAAATCACATGGCCGCATCTCAAAACAATTGTCCCATCATTAGAGATTTATTTTCGCTTGGTTAGTAGTACGTCAAATTCATCATCCGGATGCAGCTTCAGTTGTTTCGTTGAAATCGCGAATTATATGATAAGAAGGAGAGAAAGAGAGACGAAGAAAAAAAGCCAAGAATTCTTCTAAAATGTTTTTTTTGTTGTTGTTCTTTTGTTTATTTTGTTAATAAACATTAAAACGTGTATTTTTGTTTTGTTTTCTTCTTCTTCTGTAAGCTGTTGACTTAGCCTAAAGTTTTATTTTCAGATTACAGATTTTTCTGAGCTACATCCTAGATAGAACAATGTTGAATATTTGCATTATGAACGCAGGATTACCGCCAAAGAATGGTAGACAAGGGGAAAAGAATGCATGATAAAAAAAACTCTTACTGTACGGCTTTTTTGTACCCTGAAGCATTTTCATTATCGCGATTGGAAAAACAAACAGCTGTGAGAAATGGTGTACATAGTGCACGCTACCAACAGTTTTTGTTAGTGGGAATTTGCAAAAAAAAAATATAAACACTTTCTTGAAGTTTACAAGTTTCAGTCTTGGTCTCAGTCTCAATGCGATCCTGTATCAATGATTCGAATCACAACCACTTATTTGAAATTAATGCAGTCAATCTCGAATAAGTTTTGCAAACGATTTTTTCAATTTATTCGGCTTTTTTTTGCAAATCAAATTTCGTAATAAATCAAGTTTACAAATAGGTTTTGGTGGGAATTCAATTCAAATACGCTTTATCATACATCAATCTCGTTATTGTTTTTTCTGAAAATGTAAAACAAAAGCAAGTGAAGAAGACGCAAGTGTTTGATGTAAAGTCATATAAATCTGGATTGAGAGACATCGAATGGGAGAGAGAGAGAGACCCTTGCGCGTGAACTTTCTTTGTGCAGTCCCTAAACAATATTATTTGGGTTCCGTTGTCTCGGTTGCTTTATTTGTCTTTGGCATAGTTTATGTTTGGATACGGCTTATGTAGAACGTTTCCAACAGTTCGGAATTGATAGAACACAAGAAGGAGAGAAATTTTCTGCAATTGTGTTGATGAAAATGGTCGTTTCAAAGCTCGTAAAATACCACACATCCACACAGACACCTCTACATCAGCACATTGCTCTCGCAGTCATTACAAAGAGCCAACTGTGTTTCGTCACAAGCAACTCTTGTTGAGTAATACTTCTCTTTCATTCCTTCTCTCTCTCTCTCTCTCTCTCTCTCTGTCTCTCTCTTTCTCGTTTGGCATGAAAAACATATGAGAATATGAGAATATAATGTCAGTCTCCAGTGTGATGTAAAAAAAATATATACTAGTTATTAGTATGAATCGAATCACATTGCTCACTTCATCTTTCTGCGGAGCGTAAACACTACCCCATATACAGCTTTGACACATAAAATGGCAAATGTTTGCCCGCTTTACGCCGAAGGATCTGTTTATAATTCGAAAGAAGTAACGATTGCTCAGTCCGAGCGCCACTCTTCTCTCCCATCTCCTACGGTCAGCTATACTTTGTTCAGGCTCGTTCCGTTTCTTGAACTGATTTAAGCGAATTCATGCGATATATTCATTGGATGTGAAACGCGTGGGCTGCTACTGCCACTGAATCCGGCCATTTAGTTACTTTTATGTTTTTGTTGCTATGACCCGTCTGATTTCATATTATATATGTATATAATGAAATTTCAATCTTTTCATCCCCGACAGGCTGTCATGCACAGAGCAGCAGAGTGGTTTTGCTTTATTTTTATTCAGCATGTTATTATGGCTTGACCAAATATTCAACTTTCTCCAATTTGTCACCACTAAATTGAATTGGCACCACATTTTTACACGATTTTTACATCATCATGAGCTGTCAAAATTCATTACTTTATTCTCGTTTTATCACTTCATTTTCGATAAATACATTTTGTGCGACGCTGTTATTTTAATGTATTTTTTTCTGCGTTTCAAATTTATTGCTACAATAAGCAATTGGAATATATAAATCAATAGGATCGAATATTGGACGCAAACTTTATCTTTTTGTTTTGTTTTGTTTTGTTTTGATTTAATGGCGTCATCGAATGAATTTGTAATAAAGTCCAGCTGTGATTTGTGTGACACTTGGAACACTTGGATGATAGAATTGCTAGAAAAGACAGCTAGATATATGTGTGTCTGACTGATATCTAGAACGTTAACAAAATAGACACATACATTTAACAATGTTATCGACATAAAAGTGAAAACACATCTCCTTACAATCGATTTGGATGAAAAACTGTATCATACT
The DNA here is from genome assembly GCF_009176505.1 of Sitodiplosis mosellana. Lineage (NCBI taxonomy): Eukaryota > Metazoa > Arthropoda > Insecta > Diptera > Cecidomyiidae > Sitodiplosis > Sitodiplosis mosellana. The sequence goes on along the minus strand of NW_022595244.1, from coordinate 17,900,633 downwards.
CCAGCGAACTCAATCTATCGAAGTGGAATAAATTCAAACACTGACCAATGGTGTTGGAAATATTCTTTATGGTGAATGTAGTTTTGGTCGAATCTTAGTGGCAAAATGTGACTTGAAATTGAAACATTCATCACACATATATTATCTTGTGTCTATAGACATATAGTATTTGTATGCGTTTGTTATACGAACAATGAAATCAAGTTCGGCCTTAACGTCCATTTGCTAAATGATTTGTGAGTACAATGCGACGACATTTCAATCCAAAAGGGCGACCATTGTCTAGATGAGTCAATGTTAATAAGACATGGACACCAAACGTGCTGCCCTCTAACATCTGTACGGGTCGTCATTGTCTCTCTCTCTCTCTCTCTCTCTCTCTCAAATTGTGTTTGCTTTATTTACACTTTGACTGTACAAATGGGCATAGGTAGGCGGTCCCATTACACCCAGGTGGTTTTTATTGTCGTGGTTCAACAGCTGCAATGGATCTTTGTGTCCAAAATTATACCTTGCATACTTGTCTCTGCATTGTGCCACAATTTTCCCTAACATTGAATAAAACGAGATAGCTTTCATATGTGAGATTCACTCGAATAGAATGTGGTTTTATCAAGCTCGATGAATTTTCTACGCAATCCAAGATGAGTATAATGTATCCGCTCAGACAGAATTTAGCGGAACAATGATTCTGATTTATCGGAATTAAAACCAAACGAAATGATAAATCGGAACAAATGTTCCGAGATTCCGATTTATCGGTATTCTTTAATGTAAAATAGTTATTAAAAATACAATTTCAAATTTGCGCATTAATCATTGATGTTCGACATTCGTCGATACAATTGACAGCGTGCAAAAATGGAAACTACTGTATTTTCTTTCTATCGTATTCATAACTCATGCGGTAGCATATTATTTGCATTCTTTCTCTTCACCTATTCTTCGTTTAATGTTCGGCTGACTTGCTGTATCCTGTTTTGTCTTTATGTATATTACTCGATCTCTTTCTCTCTTCCCAACACACTCCGTTCTTGAGATGTGCGTGTAATAGCATCTCTCTTTTCAATACTATTGCACGCACATCGCAAGAACGGAGTGTGTTGGGAAGAACGGAGTGCAAGATCGGCCTGTATTACGAAGAGAGAAAGAGATCGAGTAATATACATACAGGCAAAACAGGACACAGTAAGTCAGCCGAACATTAAACGAAGAATAGGTGAAGAGAAAGAATGCAAATAATATGCTACCACATGAGTTATGAATACGATAGAAAGAGAATACAGTAGTTTCCATTTTTGCACGCTGTCAATTGTATCGACGAATTTCGAACATCAATGATTAATGCGCTAATTTGAAATTGTATTTTTAATAACTATTTTACATTGAAGAATACCCATAAATCGGAATCTCGGAACATTTGTTCCGATTTATCATTCCGTTTGGTTTTAATTCCGATAAATCAGAATCATTGTTCCGCTAAATTTTGTCTGAGCGGTAATCCGGGGTATTTTGAAATTAAATTGTTACTCGCACTCACTATGCACTATTTGTTCGGCAAATCGAACTTAAAAACTGAAACTATTATTACGGAACAAAATATACCAGAGATAAAATAAATTTGATGCAAACCATGTTCAAATACTATTTTGTGCATAATTTTGTTGTGCTTTTCATTTCAGCTCTGAAATAGGACAACCGGAAATATTTATGATAAATGCTTTTGCATACGTATTTCCAAAAAAAAAAAATGCCCCACATAATCTATCTATCATTATATGGCATATGGCCTTCATGACCTAGTATCTAAACCATTCGAATTTGCAATAGTTGGACATGATAACTTTCAAAATTGTTTGAACAACATATGATTGCTTTCAAGTATATGACAAAAATGACAACTTGAAATGCTTTTCATCGCCTCTGTTATACAGTTTACATTCGAAGAAGAGAAAAAAATACAAAATCCGCATTGAAAACTGTTACACCATTTCTATGGGTGAGATTGAGAGTGGAGTATGTTTTTTCTTCGATTTATATTTTTGAAAAGGCGAGTATGTTTTCTGATGATTCTGTTGACGTTAAAGTAGAGTATGTTGTAGTACCTTCTAGCCTCCGCGGTCTTCATGGTTTTCACGCAACTGATAAAAGATAACAACATGGTGTCTTCGGCAAAGTTGTAGTACTTGAGGTCTTCTATAACTAAGCTGAAGACAGTTATCTCTTATCAATTGCGCGCAAATCGCGCACATAAAAAAGCAAATTTTATATAGAACTTTTTTTTTCTTATCATTTTTAACGCTTTTCGCGGAACTGATAAGAGATAAGAGATAACTGTCTTCAGTGATGTTATAGAAGACCTCGAGTGCTACAACTTTGCCGAAGACACCAAGTTGTTATCTCTTATTAGTTCCACGGAAACCGTGAAAAACCACGAGGACCCGCTAAAAACGAACATACTCGCTTTTAACCATTTTTAAGTCGACAGAAACTTGCTCTTCTCTTTCGTAACAAAGTCAATCAAACATACACTACTCTCAATCTCACCCATAGATTTCTTAAGTCCACCGAAGAAAACTGAACACGCTACATCAATTATTATTTGCAGTAGTTTACAATTTTTCTTTTGTTTTCACGAGAGTCTTTATTGAGCGTAAAATGTCGTTCGACAGCAAATTCCACTTGAGTCGGTGGCGTCGAGAGCTTTCTAGGATATATTGATCATATAAATGGATGTAAGCTGAATGTAACTGCAATAATATAATTTTCTGGCTTTTTTTGGTACATGTTGCTCCGCATTTGTGGCATTATTATGTGAATGCTTGATATGAGTGCGACGCTAAAGTTTACCAACGTCAAAACTTTTGAAGTACACATTTCAAAACAGTCACACCACACGCTCTATATTGACAATGTATTTTTTTAAACCTTCATTTTGATACGCCACTAACATAATTTACACTCAAGTATCTACTTTGTGTATAAAAACGCCATTTAAGGTGCTGCCATCTTGCGTATCACTCACGGAAACTTAGTACTCTCAGATTGGACAAAACGACGAGCATGTGGAGTGACTGTTTCAAAATGGAGAGAGTGAAAAAAATGTCATTGTAAACATTTGATGTTTCTCTTTGTATTTGTATTTGTATTTTTGTGAGTGTGAAATAAGGCTTCGATTTGATGCCAACACAATTCTTGGGAAGACACAAAATACAATCAGCAAATGTAAAGGAGACATACTCTTGCTTTGTATCTTTGTTATTTCCGCCGCAAGAAACACAGTGTTTGGAATCGCTAAAATTGTTACGTGGAAAAATGGGCCGGATATGCGTGGTAAGCGTCATTTTTATATGTCACTCAGACACATGTTGTTAAATTCACTTAACTTCACTGCTTTTGTTTTATCTCTCAGTCAGACAGCAGCTCTTATTGTATTTCCCACATGGTGAGTGGATTATTATGTGTTCTTTGAACATTTTTCCCTGCTCAAGCACACAATACAATCCATACAATGTACAGAATGAGACACAAGCGGAAAACAATAGCTGCCAACAATGCATACAAGATTTTGCCTGTAAACTGTCAAAACCATAGTACATTTATATCGAATAATTGTTAAAGCGTCGAATGGCTTTCCATATTACATCCATGAATATGTTCCAAAGGCAGAACATGGCAACATTTTTTTTATTGGTCAAAAACAAAAGGCTCATATTTTTGCGTGTCATCGATGTCAAATTGTCATTTACACGAGGAATTAATTTTTTTTTGTTTCAGCAAAAAAAAAACAAGTCTATGATTTTGAATCAAAATATTTGAATGTTTTCAACGTGAAAAATACTTGAGCCATGACAATGTCCTGTTGAGTTCGAGGGCGTCATTGAGTTGTGTACGAGTGGGTGGATTTTTTTTTTATTCTGTCAATTGACGTAAAAACAATTTTTACATATCCGTTGGCATTTACCTTACCGCACACGATCCTCTTTCGAAAACACCGTAAACGACACGCACACACACATACACAAACGATAATTTATGGCTTAATCCGATAACAACGGTTAACAATTTCGTCTGTAACAAATAAGTTATCAATTCAATTGATTTATGTGGATGACAAAATTTAATAATACTTCACCATTCTGGTTTTACATGTTTCACATCAGATTTGGCTCTTTTGACCACCGATTTCGGTGAATCGCTCAATTTAAAACGGACCATAGTCGTTCGACATCGTTTCAAAATACGTTTTAAAATCCATGAAAATATGTCACTGATTCGCTGAAATTTGATTATATGCAATCGCAGCCATCGAATTATTCAGGTTAATGGACGTAATCGTGATTTATTTGCTTCGTTTCCAGATTTGGAACATAATTTTGATCGTAGACTCGCACCACTGGCACATTCGATTCGCGAATGCGAAAAAATTGCATAACTTGCATTCAATGGGGAAAAATTGCCAAATTGACAGGGTGAAACCAGCCCGCAATTCCATATGAATGCGATTGTAATATGCGTACAACACGGAAGCCATAGCACTGTGTGGATTATCATCGATGAATACAGAAACACGTGCCTGCTTTTCGTCTCATGCATCATATTCAGATTCCATTCGAATTGCATGGAAGAGAAAACCATCTCTCCATTTGGGTCAACTACTATGCGATTTAACTTTAAAACATTTAATAACGCGATTGTTGAAACAGTTTTCGAAATTATGATGCACAATCGCTGCAGCATATCTGAAGCAACCCGTTCAATTCCAATGAATCCAAAGTGTCTTGTCATGTAAGTACAAAAATATACGGCTTCATACAGCTTACGAAAAGAAATTCACATACACACTAACACAGACACAAGCCATTTATATATTTTCATTTTCAATGGGTAATTCCATAAATTGTCGAATTTTAGAGCAACGACAGCTCGCTTATTTCCTTGCAAATGCAAGAACATGGCATGAGTGCACTGCAAACAATTGCATTGCCATTTAGTCTTCAAAATGGATGATAATTTGGTTTGTTACACTGTTAGCACTGCTGTAAATGGCTTCCAAATACAACTCCATGAATACATCGCACTGCATTAAACGAAATTTTCAAGCAAAAGCGTAAAACACACAATTCTCGCAGGCACTGAAATTGATTACATTCATTTAGTAGTCATTGTTCGCATACAATTGCATTGTATTTGGCTCAGGTCTTTGTCAGAGTTCGGAGCTGATGATTTGTTAAACTCTTTGGATCCCAAAAAAAAAGGAAAACTGGAACAGTTCGAATGAGAAGACGAACCGATGGAAGAAAATCTGCAGCACTTTTCGACATTCAATAAAAATGATATCGCTCCGGGAAAAAAGCGTTTTTCTTCTAGAAGCCATAATTTCTCGTTGCCAACGAATGTTTACGACTGCCATATATTCATTTAGAAAGTAACTGGCGAGCTGTTCATGCGTTTCATAGGTGCTATTTGCTTTGGAGCGCAGTGAATACATCGTCATTGAAATGAATCTACAAATTAAGCAGCATAGAATGTATGGTATTACTTCGTATCTTTTTGGAGATTTGTAGTATGACAGCGACGAGGATCCATCTACATCAATTTGATTGTATCGTACAGTGCATATTTTTGGCTTGTCGTGTCAATAATTTTGTAAAGTTTGAACATGTTCAAGAATGAATGTGAATACATCTATTGTTACGCAAATGTTGATTTGGCGCAACTAATTTGATGCGATTGAAATCTGTATTGAGCTTATTGTGAATCAAAGTGACGCAGGGAGGATTTCTTATAAGCTTCAAGTGAATTAGAAATTCAAAATATCCAAACGATCAGAACTTTTGTGTAACATGGCCGTGGATTTTCATGTTAGCCTGATTGACTTTAAATTCCAGCTTGAAATGTAAATTTACAACACTTTTCCCACTTTATTTGAGATAAGCCCAGTTGGCGGATGGTCAGAATACCAAAGTCAATGTGCGTTTTGGCATAAACAACCGTGCTCAAACATTATCCTAACTTAGTTTTGGTGTGTGTACGGAATTCAGATACAAACACGGTACGTTCAGGACTACCAAATTTCGGCTTTGTCCGCATTTGTATGGACCACGTGCTAGCCTCATAAATTTACAAAGCCAAATTTATGTGTTTTGTGGTCGGTACGACTGTGGTGGTGGTGGTGGTAGTAGTAGTGGAGTGAAATAGTGACATGACTCCACATTGAAAATATCAACAAATAAAAACTAGTAAATCCCCTACCTTTTTCCCACTATTCTCTGCCGTACTTGCTGTACAGCGCATGAATCCAAATTGTGAGATATACCACCAAATTTCCCTTGCAGAATACAAATCAAATGCTTAACAATTTACCAACCATAACTTTGGTTCATTTCTTTTTCCCACGTTGGCTTTTCTTACTTAGGTTTTTAATTTAAAGTTTTCCGCTTTATTTATGAATTTCAGAGAGAAATAATTTTTGGAGGAAAACATGCAAACTCTGCATTTTCGTTTGAAATAGAAAAAAAACGATGATTTATTCGAATGCTTTGCTGCCTATTAATTTTTGGCAACGAAAACGATAGTCATTTTAATGGTTTCGAAATGAAATCACTCGCTGAGTGTGGCGCATATAGTATATGCTATACCATTTTTTTCCCTTCAATACAAAGAAGAGCAGCCTTCGCTTAAATTGATCTGATCCTCCATCTTATGTGCCGAGAGGGAGTCTGTATTGCTGTTTGCTCAAAGCCTCTGCTTGCATGTTTCAACAGGTAATCGTCATGCATACGAATGAATTCACTACACACAGAAAAATTAATGGAAATTCATATGCTTGAGATTCAAAAAACGGTATTCACTTATATTTTATTAATGTTTCCATTTGCAGAGCACATACAATATAATCAAAATTGGTATTGAAACAGTGTAAATTTCCAACGAATCAAATACTTGTTACACACTGGAAATGTTCGAAGCAGAACCAATTGCAGAAAACAATTCGTTTTTTTTAATGAAAAAAATGCGGCAATTGGTTCTTCGCAATGTAATTAATTACAATTAGTATGGGGTAATCAGTCGATTCGCCTCATGGCGTTACCTTGGTATTTCATCCATCCACCCATCGATTGATGACTATTATTATTTTGATTTTCCATAATTTCTGAATCATTCGATGATGATATCGTTCTCCTCTCTGTGCAGCCATCCTTTGAACCATCATTCTTTCTGATGATGGAGCTTTTTGGTATTTGTTTTCCTTTCATTTTATTTTATTTTTTCTCTACCTCTTCTTACTCAATGCGTCGACATTTGTCGCTCGTTGCCTAGCGATGCAAATTGAATGATTACTACGTTGGTATCGTCTTTTCATGCTAATATTTACATATTTTTTTTAACAACCAAAAAACTCCGTTCACCAAGAGAATGACACAGAATAACGCAACGTAACGCAATATATACGGGAATATGCGGAGCTAAGCATTATTCTATATAATGTTTCATGAAAAATTCAATGCCCGCATGGAAGACTATTTACAGTCTCCGGCTTTATTATTTCATCACATTTTAGTCGTTTCACGCAAATTGGACATCGCTTAAGGGTAGTCAGGTATCATGTGTATGTTTTCCATTGGTTTAGCGACGACGATGGTAAATGAAATGGATTTTGAACGATGAAAAATGCGAGAGAATTTAGAAAATTGGATCCGTTTACCAGTGGAGCAAGAAAAAATGGAATGGTTTTTTGCGTTCATTTGTATCGCTGCTGTCAATTCTACCAGAAAAATTGATTAGAATCGCGTACCTTATTTAGTGCGACATTATACAAGATGGGATGTTTTATGGAGTAAATCTGAATACAACTTGGCAACGATTTCATGGAGAAAAAAAAATGAAAACATATCATTGTGAATTGGCATTTCGCCCAGGATGTCGCATGTCGCATTGGATTTATTTAGCTTAAATCTAATTTGGACGTAACGTTCGATGCATTAAAATGAAAATAGCTAATTAATATTCGCTTCAAATTCTTTAGTTAGCCAAGCTCAAATACTTAAAAAACAAATCGTATTTGTATGAATCGCATCCATAATTCCGATGTTTTCCCTCTTTCAAAATTTCCGATACAATTCCTCATTTATTAGCATGAAGTCAAGGGCTCGTGAAATTCATTAAATTCATCATAATAATTTGAGGGAAAAAAAACATTGTTTGAAATGCAAAAAAGAACTATATCATAATTGGTTGCCTAGCACCAGACCGTGAAACATGCCTGTTCAATCAGATATTTTTTTTTGCGTCCAAAAATGTCGGGTCGACTGTTAGTATTTGACAAACCATTCAGCGAAGGACGAATGGCTGTTCAGCGTTTACTCGAGTTGCTAGAAATGAGGAAGAGAAGTAGGAAAAAAATGCTTTTTTGCCATGACAGCAAGAGAGCTGATGCTAAAATTGTGTTAAGACATGCTCATTTCAACAGTTTTACTGCCTCATGCGGGAACAGATGTTCGCATAAAAGCTAATGTAATTTGTTACTTCTTGTTTTCAAGTAATTTAATTATTATTTGCCATGTTTTTACTTTGTGATAATATTGAATCGCTGATTTCTGCCAAGGCTCTACGCTCCGCAACAACATAACAAACAGACAACCTAAAGAACAGAAATAATGAAATGCGTTCCCATTTGAATTCCACGAATATGAGTATTTATCATTTCGTTGTTTGAAAAAAATGCCTTCAACATTCAAACTGCTATCCATTGACAAAGCGATGATGGTGCCTTCATACTCGAATTTCGTAGAAGGGTAAGGTTTTCATTTCTCCGAATTTAAGATGGACTTGATTTGATATCAATGAGTTTTTTTTTTATGTTGAATAGCAAAAAACTTTTCCCGCAATAGCCACATGCCATAGTATACAGTAGTGCTTCAAAACTTGTTTCCTCATGACTGCATTATTCATTGTAATTGAACAACTATAGAGAATTCACATCCTCGACCAAACTAGTAACTTTTTGCATTCATTTGGCTTTCCAAACAAATTCAAATGAATACATGAATGGGAGAAGAGACAAGTATGGGTTTGAACATTCAACATACTATCGAGTTCACGCCGAAAGTTTTATTTCAGTTGCGTATTTTATTCATTTTTTTTTTCTTCTCTTAACAAGAACTGGGAACCACATGCACAATTGATTTGAATTCAAATAACCGTGCTTTGTTTTCATGAATATCGGCCGAGGGATTGAGATCAAATGTCAAAGAGACTTGTGGACCATGACATGTTTTGAATAAAGTGGAAATTAGGGCAAACTCTTTCTCTCCGTCTGTTCCCAACTTCATAATATATAATGAAAATATTGTGATTTTAAAATGGGAATTTGCCAACATTGAAGGCCTGTTGATCTGTGTAAATCGAATGTCGGAAATGTGTTGTTGCTTAAACCCATGTTAATTATAACAAACCACATAGGAATTTTGAGTTTGGTCACACGTTTAATGAAGTGGCTATTTTTCTATCCATTTCTATGGTATTATGGTCGTGATGACTGACCAATGTAGAATTGTGCATACGAACTGTGAAAAGCAGCCATTTCACCCACCAAAACCGGATCAATGGTGTTTGTTTCATCAGGCAACGTTTGCAAAAATGTGAAATGTCGAAAGGTTTCCCATTCAACTGATTATTCTTCGTTTAAATTGGAATTGCAGAAACGTTTTACATTATAAATGATGTTGCATGTATTCAAAATGAGTTTGTGCCTCCACAGCCCAAGAGGCATGCAATGATGGCAATGTTACAAACCGTCGTATTTACGACGATCTCGTTTGTTTTTCATGAGAGAAATTAAGTTTCGAACTACTTTCGAGCAACTATAATATATTTTATGAATTTATCGGTGAAACTTTCGTAACAGAAGCGTCGCTGGCAGTGGCTTGCGTGAAGCAAACACAAAAATGATAGTATCTAGGCGATGTTAATGTGAATACGAAGTGGGTTGATTCTCTGCACCAATTTCAAATAAAATAGGAAAATGTGAATGCATGCACAATGAGGACGTGAGTAGAAAGTACAATAGGTATCCATTTTCGATGGGCTGAAGTGGAGGAGAGAGAGAGAGAGATAGGAACACAAACGTACACATCCACTACATTACTACATTTATACTATTCGTTCAAATCTGACAAAATTTCCGCTCTCGTTAGAAATTTCCGGATTATAAATATGAACATCAGCGGCAATAGCTAGCTGGCTTCAATCTCACCATATACCAACGATTAATGCTGAAGTGAAAAAATGCTTAGCATTTGCATCTATTTTTTTTTTCTGAGAGGGTAAAATTGTGCTTTCATTTGGAAATGAGAATGGCATACGGAATTGAGAGTACAGTAACTATGTAGAATGGAATGCACGGGCTGCTGAAAATAGCACGATGAATGTAAGTGTAGTCATCCGATGTTTTTAATTTTGTGAAAATAACCAACCACTTTTTAGAATATTTCAAGGTAAACCTGAAAGAATAAATATTTGCTACATTTCTTCATTCAAGCATTTTTTTTTTCATTCATTTCCTGGCAATTTCATTTTTAGAGCAAGCATACCAGCATAATGCAGCTTTTGAGCGACCACTCTTCGAATTTATTCATGCGATTATTGTATGGGTTTTCGTTCTGATTTCTCCTTTTCGTTGATTTGCACCGTTTCGCTAAGTTTCGAAATTATCGTCAATATTTTAGCTCAGCAATGAATACTTTCAAATACCAAAGATACCTCGAGAGGTATCAAAGGAATGTTATGGATTCGATCCTATCAGCAGGCATGCATATATGTTTTCAATCTTATTAACATATGACCACAAAGTTTGTGTACTTTATTAAATCCAAAGCAAACAATTATTCGAGCTGTGAATCGAGTATTAGAGCTAGCGATCAGATTGTAGATCAGCTTACTATTATCGTCTGTGTGCGTTAATTAACTTGTGAGGCTCCAGATGTTCAATACACTTTGTTTATTTGAACAAAATGATGGCTTAACATTGTGCACGAAATGATTACCTAGAATTGACTGCTTTGCTAACAGCCATAAACTCCGCTGAATCACCTTTTATTTCAGAGCGCTGGTTATTGGTTTACTTGGGGTTGTTTGTATGATGAAATCCACTAAAAAGCGTCAAGAGTAGTTATTGCAATCTTCATTTCCCACGCGAAGAAACTATCGTAAAATTCTCTTAATAAAATACAAATTGCTTTGCGTTCATGAAACTGAAGCTTCAGGCGCCAGCCATGAGTAGCGAGACCAAATTTTGTATTCCATGCTCAAAACTCATAGGTGTATCACTTTCAAGAGCAATTAAATCATCGAATTATTTGCTTCTCAGACCATGGAAAAACATTTTCGAAATGTCAGACGAACACACGACACATTGTTGCAAAGTGTTTTCAACCGAGCAAGTAGTGCGGGGAACGAGAAAAGCGTTCCACTCTGAACGGTTTTCATTGCATTTCATGCTCTGTACAAATTTGTGTTCTCGGATCAATTCACTCAACTAGGTTGAAATTCACGTTGAATTAAAAGGAAATAATGATCCCATTGAGTTTAAATTGCTTTAGTTTTAAAACGGCCTTGTGATCTAGAATCACAAGGCATTTAGCTGCAGAATATGAAAATAGAATTTATGTATATTCATGTTGAAATGCAGATTCGAATTGCTTTCTGTTTTTGCTTTCTTTTTTAAAATTACTTATTTAAAAGTTTTAATCATCATTTTGTAATGATATAGGGGAGAGTGGGGCAATTCCGGACACTTCAGGTCTCTAGTCAAAACTAGTGCATTAGAATTCATTATTTTTCCAAGTGTTATATACCATTTTGAAGCTTGAACCTTTAGCTACAAAATGGAACTTTTGGTTTTTGAAAATATGCAATAGTATTGAGCGCTATGTCGCTTAAAAAGTAACCACCCCAAAATCGAAAATCCAAAAAATGGTGGGACAAAGTTGTCAAGTGGATTTTGAAGCTGAAGATTACCTGAATGCAATGATACTTTCGTTTCTTTGATTAAATCAAAAATTATGAAAAATATTCATCTTTGTCCGGATTTGCCCCACGTGGCCATTTTGACTTTGGTCACCCAATTTTTTTAATAGTTTCAATTTAATCGAAGAAACATAAGTATCATTGTATTCAACTCATCTTTAGCTTCAAAAACCTCTTACCAGATTTTCTATGCGGTTGAAATTTATTCAACGATAAAACCTAATAAAAATAAATGACTGAATTTTTTTTGGTTTACTTTCGAGTGAAAAAAACACCACATCTGCACTTATCGACCAATGATGCAATACTGACTTGGTCAAATACGTTTGGTGACATAAGTCGTCAATGCATCTCATTAATACGCGTTAATAGAGACCTCCCACGGTTCGATACACCGAAACAGTATAAAGTTATTAGCAGTGTTCGGAATTGCCCCGTGTCCGAGTTTGCCCCACTCTCTCCTACTTCGAAAACCAAGCCTGACTACTTTATATTTTAATGTGAATTTTCGAAATGTATTACTTTCAAAGCATCATTGAAATTGGAAAGAAGAAATGTTCCAATATTTCCATAGCAATGAAATACGTTATTGAATATTCAACGCAAATGTTTACACATTAAAAAAATAGACTTCAGACGAAACACTCTATAAGCGATTACAATGTAGTTCAAAGGCTGACTGAAAACTTGGCAACAAAAAATTCTAAGAGCTCATTAAGCGGATCGAAAGATGTATTCTCTTATCAAACATTCCACAATCCATTCTAATGAGTGAAAACCATGGCTGAACCGATTTTCCTTGTTATAATAATGGTTACGTGCCAAAAGATTCTCTATTTGCGCAGCGCGCGAATGATTGAAAATCGTGTTATTTGGGAGTGTTGTTGTGTCTTGTGTGCGCTTGCATAAGCATTTAATGACACCGGAACTTTTCACGAGTTCATTTTGGATTTAATATGTTCTCTGTAATTTGATAAGCTGGCGCCCGAGCACACAGCAACACCGCACCAACTCCGTTCAAACATCTCAAGCACAATAAAATTGCTCAGCTGAAGCGTTGCAAGTGCAAATACTCCACTTTAGTGTTGCTCTCGTACGTAGTTGTTTTGCTCGTTAGCCCGAAGCTAGGCTGATTTGGGTGTGTGTGTCGGAAATCATTTACCTTTTTTTTTTCCTTTTGACAACAAAAACCCTTTGTTCCGGATAAGTTTCAATTCTCTTGTGAATGCCACGCTTTTTTTAATACTTTGATTTTTTTTTCGTTTTTGCTGAGGCTTTTTCCCTTAAACTTTTTTCGTACTTACTCTTGGAAAAAAGATACATTTTTTTTCACTCGTAAAACTTTTGATGTTCAACGTACTGTAACTGTAATCGTTATGTTTTCCCCCATTTATCGAGTATGGATTATTAGGGTGGTCCAAACTGATTTATCATGGTAAGGTATATGCTCCCAACAGCTTAAAATTGAATTGGGCTCAAAACTAGCTGATTCCCATTTTCAGATTTAAAAAACTGTTAAAATCTAGTGGTCGATAGAGCCGTACTTAAAATGGCTGTTTTCGACCTATTTTTCAACATATATATTGATAGAAAACCTATAGGTTATTCAAATCGAATCTAATGACATATCATTTTTAGGGTTTTTTGGGACGCTGAACACGAATCCGTTGTCGAAAATTTGCTAATGTTGCCTATTAAAAAAAATGTTGCTTTTTAAATGGCTGAATTTGTTTTAAAAAAAAAACCATGTTTTTGTACTAAAACTTTTTTAAAAAGCAACATAAAAAGCAATAATTTCAGCGTCCCAAAAAACCCTAAGAATGATATGTCACCAGATTCGATTTAAATAACCTATGGATTTTCTATCAATATATATGTTGAAAAATAGGTCAAAAACAGCAATTTAAACAGCAAGTACGGCTCTATCGACCACTAGATTTGAACATTTTTTTAAATCTGAAAATGGGAATCAGCTAGTTTTGAGCCCAATTTAATTTTAAGCTATTGGGAGCATATACCTTACCATGATAAATCAGTTTGGATCACCCTAATGGATTATTCAATCAAAGAGAAATGTAACAAATTCACACCCGCTTTTTCAGATCATCAGAACAGCCATTACAATACGAACAAAAGACAACGCAGGCAACTGCCGTACTCTGAATATGGTTGATGGGAGTATGAGTACCAAAAACGAGGACCGAATTGGCGGCTGCATCATTGTATGATACTGATAATGTAGATTTCCAAGAATTCTACAGTATAAAACGTACACGAAATACCATTACCAATACAAGCACACACGTGCTGCTCTTTCCACACATAAATTTGAATAATTTTATGGATGAAGCAATTGTTTTGGTTGTTATTCGAAAAAGGATTTGTTGTTTTCTTCGAAAACGATTTTGTTTAGCACGAAAAACCCTGTCTGTCGGTTGACTAGAGCGGGCGAATGAAGTTTACGAACGGGTGCGTTTTGCATCATTTCAAGCGAAAATAAGTACAAACCGAAAAAAAAGAGTATCATAAAGGTGACAACAATGAAGCCGATGTATGCACGATGAGAATTTTACGAGAAGCTTCAACATGAAAAAGAAAAACACGCACAAACACAGGCGTACGTTACATAAGCAGAAATTGAAAAATAATCCCATTTATTTTATGTACAAAACTCAAGTGGCGACAACGTGCAGTAGCATGCGTTCACTTTTCATATTGTCTAGATGATCCTATCGAACGCAACCCCAAAGTGATTTCGGTATCCGCTTCGAGTGATGATGGTTGCTAGCGATAGCAACAACAATGCAAACCAATTTGAAGCTTTAAAATCAATTCAAAGTGGGTAGATGTACAGTTTTAGGTGTAAATACGCTTCTTTTTTACGCTCAGGTGCCAATTTGTTTTAAGACCTAAATAATGGCTAATAATTGAATGATAAATGGAATCACACATTCGAGTGCTTTTTAAATTAGAGGTAAACAAATCTCTTCTGATGGGCATCGCTGAAGGTTAGTTTTTTTTCCATTTCGAGCGTTACTGCTGATTGAATGTCATTAAATGTGGATAGTGTCGATTTGTCATATTCAGTGGTTGCATATGCTCCAAAGTTTTCAGATAAATGACCAAATAAAACGCACGCCACACAAGTTATCGACTGCGTAAAAAAAGTCATTTAAAAAGGAACTATTTGAACGTATTGCAATTTGATTATATTGGAAACGAATAATGTTAAGGATATAGAAAGATTATTGTCGTTATAAAAGTTTCACTTCATTTTTCGTCGTTTAATATGCCGAAACACGTGCGACGGAAAAATGTATACACGAGCAATGGGAGGAAAAAAAACTCGATCTCAATGCAAGATGGTTATAATGATTATGACCAACATCATGATGACGATGACACCATCTGCTTTTTATTGGAAAATATTAAATTTAAATTGAATTATATGCGAATTTATTGGGAACGAAATGGAAATTGGCGGGTGCGCAAGTATAACAAAACAAAACGACAATTTCGCTGGAGAAAAAAGCTATTTCCGAGAGAGAAAAAATCAAATGACATTGGAAGTATTTGAATGTAAGACGATTTATATCAAAAGCTGTCGATAGAGAAAAGGTGGCACTTTACAGATGAAGAATAACGGAGAAAAAATGCTGATAAAGTCAGACTTATTTTTTTGCGTCTATTCTCTGCCTCTGCATGCTTTTGCCAAGCAAATGACGAAAATATTGAAAGGAAAAGTTTACAAATATGGTGTTTAACTTTCAATTTTGTTTTCGTAAACGAATAATCTGTCGAATTGGCAAATGCCAAAGAAATCATTATTTTCAAGATTTGGGCTATTGTTGAAATTGAATTCGTCGATTACTCGGCGCTTCTGTTCGCTTTCGAAAAGTCTCTGATTAGAAAGTGGACCAAAAAAATGCTTCACATTTAAAACACTGACACTTTTGTCAACAAAGTTTTGACAACAACACACACACACACCCATTCGAAAATGATAACGAGTTTGTCATTTGTGCGAAAAAGTTTTTCACCTAATCATATTAAAATCAAATGGATTTGGCATCCACCCCGATCTACTCATTTTACGTTAAGATTCAATAAGTTCACGCTAATAACGTCCGCTGTCGACTCATTGACGAAATAGCGGTAAATTGAATCAAAGTTCGATACACTGGAATTCGTTAATATAATTATCATATTTTAATGAATTTGGCAGCGAACAAATAACAAGAGTGACGAAAACGCATGCACACACACACACACACACACACAAACACACTTACACGCACAAATATAACAGTTTCAAGGTCAATGGCATTATTCTGTATTTTACTTATTCTACGTTTTCTTTTCTCTCTTTTTTCTTCTTTCTGGTGTCTGAGTTTTTGAAAAGTGTTTGGTTATTCGTTTTGTTCATTCGTTTGTAATGCCTTTTGTTGACTGTGTGCGCATTTCAAGGAGTTCACATTCATTTGTTTCAATCAGCGTCCGAACATCGCTCGAAAAATGTCACCCAGACAAGTTTTTGTAGAGATTCTTCTTTGAGTCGTTTTATTTTTTTTTCCAATCTCTTGTACAGTACAGTCCAAAAACGTTGGAATCAAGAATGAAATTGAAATCAGTAAATGCGTCAGCAAATGATAGCGTGGTAAAAATGAAAGGGCAAGTTAAACGGAAAATTAAGTAAAAAAAACCGTCATTTAAGACTTCGCATACGCAAATTATACAAAATGGTTTACATGTTTCTCTATGATTATGTGCCGTTAGACTAAGCACGCAAATTCAAAGAAAAAATCCACTATCCCTGAAAATGGTACGGATTGTTTTTTTTTCCTTCTTCTGTTGATGTTGTTTTGTTTTGCAGTTCACATCGACATGCAAATGAAGCGTATTAAAGAGTAATGAATAGGGAAAATGTTAACCGAGTTAATTTGATGAGTTCGGTAAGTGAATTAGTAAACGACTTTCCCGATGATTAAGAATTAGAAGAGCTTAATTAATGCATTTTTTTTCACATACGCGAAGCGAGTTAGAGAGAGAGAGGCAGGATGGTAGGTAAATAAGTATAAATCCAATTGATATGTGAAACGAATGTCAATCAAAGTAAGATAATAATGAGCTTATGTGCTTACTCGTTTAATCAAAAGGCTAAATACAGCAACAACGGGGCTGTTTTTGCGACACTCTTCAGTCAGTTTGTTGCCTTCCAATGACATCACTTTTAACTTTTTTTTTGTTGCGTCCTCTGCCAAAATCAATTATCTTTTATCTCTTTCGTTCGCATCTTTTCGTCAAACTTTCGATTTTCCATCGCATCGAATGCAATGAAATGTTAATGTCGAGAATCATGAGCTATAACCCGAATGAAATGGAAATCAGCCGCTTCCGAGTAAATCGGCTCTTTCGGTGAGAGCGCGTATATTTGTGCCGAAACCAAATTACAAACGTATCAAAGGGGGCTAAAAATGAAAGTAAGTGTACGCTTTAAAACTGGATTGCGATACAAACGAGACATTGAGAGCAGAGAGTTGGTCGCGTCAACGAATTTTATGTTCTGTTCTGTTCACTTCAATTTCAGTTCAGCTCGTTTCTCTCGGTGTCGGTGTTGGTGTCGGGCTTGGTCTCATTGTCAATAGCCTGTGAGCACGAATTATGCGAATTATTCGTCTTTATTCCATGCTAATGGAGTACACTTTAGAGTATTTGGTGCGAGTTCAACTTTAAACTAGCATAAAATTAAGATGAATTTACCGTAAATACATGACATGAATGGCACTCGTTCGTTTTAATAATGTTGTGGTCGCCTATCTGACGTCGAACGTATAGCACTACACTCTGACTGGCGCATTCGTTTACATTCAATTGATTCACACAGCGCGACATGAATAAGTGAATGACACGCGTATGGAATTTCGTCGTCATTTTTCGCCTGTAGAAAGGCTGAGATAAAAAAACCGCACAGTGCCTCTTATTTGTGTATCAAAATTCACTCATGTGGGATTGAATCGTTGGGTGCAATGAATTGAGACACAACAATTTCAAATGTATCACCACATGGGATAATCACGAATATTTATCATATAAATGTGTACATTACGCTATTCATGTGCCACGCAATTAGATTCTCGAACACACTCGAAATGTGGATATTTTTTTGCTCGAATTCGCTATGTTTATCGCTGTTTGTCTGCCTGACTGAAGCACCTATTTTACGGATTTTGGTACTTGGCCCACGAATGATTTTAATTGACCATTTCCACTGAAATTATACAAAGCTTATCAGCAAATGATTGAGCAATTGGAACATTTTCTAGGTAGCTAAGCAATAATAACGAATGGCAGCTAATTATTGCCAATAAAACGGAGGCAAGATCATAATTCTGTGTCGTTAATATGCCACCAACGCGTTTCTCATTTGTTGTGAGCTCAGTTTTTCCTTAACAGCTTTAAATGTCTCTCTAGCTCGAGAGCACTTTTCGTATCATCAATTCCACACAATTCGATCTCTTTGCCAAGTTGCCAAACGGGGTTCATGTTCATGCATTATTTATATGCGCTTCTAATGTCAATTATTTTCTTCGCCCGTCTGGAACGGGCACTATTCCGACATAATCAAATAACAACCGAAAAATTCAGCGTAAAAAACGAGTTGATTTTCGGTTGCTTTTTCGTTATATGCGTCGCACAAAACTCCAAATTCATTCCATTTATTGTGTACACAAGTACGAACATACATGCTGAAATATGGACTCTCATGGAGACGAGGGTGGCGAAAGAGACGCAAAGAGGCGTAAATCCCGTTAGACACGTAATATAAATATAAATTTGCTTGAGCGAATTTATCAGCCCATCCACTCGATAAGTTGATCACACGGAGAGAGAGAGAGAAAGAGGGAAAAAAACTCGTTTGCGACACAACTTTTTCGGTTTTTACACAGTCGCTTCAAATAATAATTATAAATGGACTGAACGAATGATGTTGACAGATTTTCTGTTTAGAAATAATAATGGACTTAATTACTCATCACACGCGGATTCACAGACAAATATTATGGAACTAATCGACTGTATCAATTGATAAAAATTTGCATCAATCAAAACAGCACATTGGAATATTGGCCAATATTGTAACATCAAAACAATTTTTTTTAAAAAAATTTCTTACTTACATATATCGCTTCTGTGTTTCTGGAATTCGATGATAATTTTCGTTCACTTGATATTTTACAAAAGTTTCGTTAAAATTACCTGACATTTAGACGTCAGTTTAAATTCACTTTGTTCTAAATTGAATCAATTAAAAGTGTTTTTTTTTTGTTATTTGAGTTTCTCACAATATTAACTCTAATCATCACATCCACAATACCTTCGTTGGCCACTTTTTTCATCCTCAATTCTCCTATTTTCTAATAAAACAGTGATAAAAATGAACAGAAAATACGAGAAAAAAAATATATCAGAAAACTCCCTTTATTCATTGAAAACACTGAGTTGGTTATTTTGTTACTCTTCTTCTTTATTCTTCTTCTTCTTCTTCGGTTGAAATGAGTCTAACGAGGGCGTTTATCTCTGCTTCTCCTCGCGTACACACAGTTTTACAGACGATTTTTATGTCAGCCAGAATATCCGGTTATTCGTGCGTTTCTGAATGTTGTGTGAACAACACATGCAATTTAATTACGTGCTCACCGAACAAAAGCTACTGTTTCAATGAAAAAGAATTTGTAGAAATGTCATACCTTAACTGGTCGTCGCAACTATATGCTTTCGCTTTTATGCTTTAGACGATGAGATGCACTCTCTCTCCTATGTCGTGAGAATAACATTTTTTGTTGGATGTGTGCGTATGTGTACACGACGAAGTAGAGAAAAGAATTGTTTTTCTAGGTGGTAGTGGTGGTGGTTATATTTTGTGGCGGATCTGTAGTACTCTTTATCAAAATCATGTTTTCCATCATTTTGTCGGTGTGAGTGTGTATCACAACGAGAGATGAGAGCATGAAAACATCCGATACGCACATGCGCTGCTTTATCCAACATTTCTCCAAGTTGTAAGCTATCCTATACGGCTCTGTGGATTGAGTACACTCGACAATTCATTTGCGATTGAATGAGAAAAAACTATCAAAAGCATCGAGGAATCTGCGAAGCTTTCAATGCGACCAAGTCTTCACTGTATCGAGAGACAACAAACGTTACGAAAACATAAATTTTTCTTGCAATTTTAACAATTCTGTGTTCTCGACAATTCGAACAATTTCTTCGCATAATAGATTGCGCCGTTCGGTGGAAATTTTGGGTAGAATCGCTTAAGGAAAATAATTTTGGAATTTTTCCATTAAAAGTCAGTCGCCTGTATAAGTTTGATGTTGGATAAACGGTCTTCTTTCTTCAATGTAAACATTCTACACGATCGAATGTAAACCAAGCTCATTTCAATTTCAAGCTGGAATTTATGCAAAAAACGAAGACAAAAATTGGCCATAGACGGCAATTAACAAATTATCCCATAAAATATGTGCATAAAATAAACAAAATTCGAAAACTACTTGCGGCAATTTTTTTTTCCAACACGTTTTTCGTTCTAATGTTGAACAACCTCATGATCTTCTTGCCGAACTCTCTGGGCTGGAATTCTAAGACATTCCACCAAAATCGTTCGGAATTATTTTTTTCGTACGTAAGACTATATTGGAGTGAAAGAGAGACATTCTACTAATTTTCATCATCCCAGCCAAATTATTGCGATAACTATCACCCTTCGTTGAGTTATCGGAATAATTCCGGTAGAAATTCCTCTCTCTTTCACTCCAATATAGTCTTACGTACGAAAAAAATAATTCCGAACGATTTTGGTGGAATGTCATAGAATTCCAGCTCTGGTCAATTAACGATTATGCTCTGTGTTTATATTGGCACTTTGACATTTTGACACTTTTTATCGATTTTGATTTTTGTTACTTGCGGTGAATCGTAAATATTCGTAATCATAATCGCATTTCATAACAGGTTTGATTCTTGGTACCGTCACTCGTGCTAAAAATTCATCAATGGCCGAGCTGTTGATCGCTATGGCAGTAGTGTTGCCCCTTCTACACATAGTATTAATTAACGTATAAATATGAAATGCTCATATTCATTTTGCCACAGTCTATTTTCAGATCTCTATCAGTTTTTTTTTTCAGAAATGGTTCGTAGTATTTCACTGAATTTGAACTAAAATTACTGAAGTTTGCCTTTTTATTTTACGATGATGTTTTTGTTGTGCAAACTCTTTTTCTTCCAGCGGTGTGCTGTAGTTCTATTGAGTTTAGCACTTTTGCTAATTGCAAGTGCAACAGCTGATGATTTGTCGTGTCCATTTAATGCCAAAGGAAGACATCCGAAATGTATTTGTAACAACGATAATCCCTACGATGAGGTCAATCGGATATGTTCAACCGTTTTAGATGCACAATTTCTGTTAGCAAAATGCCCAAAAGGTATTACATCAATTGATTGACAATGACGACGACAATAGTGATTGCGTAGTGATTTAATTTTAATGATTCATTTTCACACTCAAAGGCAGTGAAGGCACATTTCCGGCGTGTATTTGTGGAGAGGGTAAAGTGTATGTTCCCGAGAGAGATGAATGTGTTTTAATCGATAAAAATCAATGTCCGACGGGATCGAAAAAAGTGAATAACAAATGTGTTTGCGACAATGTGAACGATTTCAAATATGAGTTTGATGAAATTTTTTGGATCTGTCGTCCGTGGTACATTCCAACAACACGTCCACCACCAACACCATGCCCATCACATCAGCACCGTGTTGGCGATAAGTGCGAATGGGACCGTTGCCCAACAGGATACACATCAAAGTCAGGTGAATTTGAGAACCTACGATAAAGAAATATTTCATCGATTTGAAGATGTCAAAATGTTGACATTATTTTCAATTTGATTTCAAAGGTTACTGGCCAGATTGTGCTCCATATCCAACTTGCCAACAGAAGGGAATGATTGGCGAATATCCGAATTGTCATGCTCGCGTTTATGAGCAGACTTGTAGTACGCATCAAACGGGCAAATACCCAGATTGTCACTGGCTACCATGTCCCGATGCATATCTATCGAAAACAGGTAATTTTGCATTTGTATTTGCATTCACATTTTTTTTCTTCTTTGCGATTAAAATGTGTTGTCATCAAAACAACCAAAAATAGTGTTGCAGATTCTTATCAGTTGACAGCGAAAAATACGTCGGCATTCAATATTTCAGAAAAGACAATAGCAATTTGCGTATAGCACCGGGAGACTCGTTTAAAAATCAAATTTCAAAGTTGAAAAGTGAAATTTCTCATTCATACATTCCAAAGTTTCAATTTCATTTGGTTGAAATTATTCAGACAACTTGAATTAACTTTGACTTTTTGACCATATCAACATGTTGAATTCTTAATTCAGAAGATAATTTTCTGTGGCTCATTTTGGAATTTGATTTTTGAATATATTTTATTCATTTGACGTATGACATACAATGCCGAATGCATCATAATCTAATCTTATATGCGCTGACGAGGAAATAAATGTCAATTCAGCTTCTTAGTTGCTGTGAAAAAGAATATTAAATCAGATTGAATTATGAGTTACGTAATATTCACTCGTAAATTCAGGTTAATTTTAAATATTTTGCATATTATAAACATTAAAATTTAATATAAATAAATTTTGTTCCAGCGAGAATAAAATTGATTAAATACGAAATTTCTCAATAGGTTTCTGGCCAGATTGCTCAGCTCCTCCTTCATGTAGCGATCTTGGTATGATTGGAGTATATCCAGACTGTGTAAAATCGCCTCCAACATGTCCACCATATCGTAAGTTCTACTTTGCGAAGAGTTACTTTCAAAGTTTATTCTGAAAATATTTCGATGACATTGAACACAATTTACTTATTTCATTGGTTCAATTTGTTCTTCATTTTTTCAGACCATCGCAACAAAGATGGGGAGTGCGTTCGGATTCCATGTCCTCCAGGTCACGATGGCGACTACCAACCAAACTGCAAACTTGTTCCAAAGTGTCCAGCAGAATATCCTGGTTCGTATCTGATTCATTGGAGTGTATTCAAAATTCTCATTCATTCATTGTCGTGTGAAAAAATGAGTTTTTTTTGTGATTTTTCGCGCTTCACGTTGAAATTTATAATTTCGAACGGAAGTCACATTCACAAAAATGTGAAGCCCTATTGTTCCAGTCTAGCTCTCTAATAATAGAATTCATTTCTCTCTTAGGAAAATGGCCCTTGTGTAATATCTATGGCACAACTCCACGTAGCCATGTAAGTTTAAGCGACTTTCTCTACATGCGTTAGACTGAATTGTTGATTTGCATAATGAGTCGATAGAAAAATTAAAAAATACAAACATTTGATAGGAAACTACGAGAACCACTCCAAGAATAAGTACCTCGACTACCCAACGAACAACCACCAAATGGAATACTCCATCAACTCCGAGATGGACAACAACTACAGCTGCAAGGACCACCACAGCGAAGCAAGAAAGGTGCTACTGTGATTGTTCGAGCGATGAAATCGTTGTTTTCAGAGATAATGTGGTTCGGGATCCATCACGGAAATACAAACGTTTCGTTAACGAAAAACCATCGAACAAGAACTAAGCCTCACAAGTGTCAAAACTCTGTATTAATCGTAAAATAAAGTAAATATTGCAAAAATTTATAAAAAAAGTGCGATCTTTTGCTCATTTTTTTCAAGTCACCTTATTCGACAAAAATAAATGGGTAAAACAAAAACCTCCCCAAAAAATACAAACATATTCCCAAAAAATCAAATGTTTTTCGAAAAATCTGAAAAACCTTCCCAAAAAATACGAAAACCTCCCAAAAATATACAAAAATCTCCCCCCATCTTGGCTTATTGAAACTTCTCGAAATGCTCTTTACTCCGCAGCGATTTAACTCGGCCAATTAATTCGGCATTGAGAACGGCAATTTACTTGATGATAAAATCATTTCAATGCAATTCATATGTGCTGTAGTTTGATTTTATATTTTAATTTAATGTCAACTTTAGAATGGATTAGCTCACTCAATTTCTATGAGATCATACATAGTCAATAAAGCACTTCTTTGACGACTTAATCATTTACGACCATTCGCGTAAACGCATCGATATGAACCTTGATATTAACGATTTTAAGAAACAAGAAAAAAAATGCCAAAATCCACAGCAGCTGATCCATTGAGCTACGTGTTAATTGCCTTGTTAGGCTGTCTATTACGCACAAATGTTTGGAATTTAACAAAATAAAACTACACATCCAATCAGAAGAATAACAAAAAAAAAAATAGGTAGGTGCTAAAAGTATTGTGACTCTTTCCCATTGACCTTTTCATAAATTTTAATAATGGCTTATTAATTCAATATTTATTGTATTCAAACATTGTTCTGCTCGTATTTGATGAGTTTCACAAAGACTCACACTCTTTGTCGCCGTCGTAGGAAAGTTCATTTACAATTCTGCATTTCAACATTTCATAGTATTTAAAATAGATACGAACTGATCGCGGTTAAGATAAGATTGCTAACCCTGTGATCAAGTTACAACTTCGCACATTTTTTTTTCTTGAAAGATAAAAGGATCTGTTTCCGGATCGAAAACTACATCGTACGAGCTTCATGATTGTTTCCATTTTTTTTATTTGTACGACTTATAAATTTAGATTCTTTTGTATTCTCCAGTAGAGTGTGTTTTTCCAACGTAGCGTGAAATTTGAACTCTGAAGATACGGTTATATTGATTTTACCATTACTATCTAACCAACTCACTTGTACAAATCGACTAGTAGTATTGAATTCTAGTATGATGTAAACAAAATACCTCATCAAAAATGAATGAAAAAAACTGCATTAATATGAAGGATACTCCAATTTGTCACACAAAAAACTGACTTTTTTTATGTAAAAGTCATCTACAATGTGATTTTTACATAATAATACTCTCATTCCGTTCCTATTATTCCATATGAGGAAGATTGAAAAAAGCTCTTTGGAAACGGATTACACACTTAAATATACGGTATTATTGGAATACAATGCTTGACTAAGAAAAAAATGCTTTGGCAAAAAAAACCAGAATGGGTGAGAAAAGATGCAGTGTAGCCTTCTTCATCGATTGTTTTAATCAAAGATTAGCTCAGTTTAATGAAAAAATCTACATAATGTATGTTTAATTTAACGTCAAAATTGATTCCCATCCTGGTTATAATTATTATGGAATTATTGGGTGAGTGTTGAATCAATTTTATGTGGAAAAACCGATTTAAACAAGAGCATCATCAATCACCATCAAATTCGTAGGAAAAGTGAGGCGCAATTTTACAAACTTGACAGCATCCAGAATATTCATATCTAACAAAAATGCACAAGGATTGTTTGCTTATATAAATATTGAAAAGAATGTTCTTTCATCGTTTATGACCCAAGGTAAAATGGTTTTGGATCTGAGTTTTACTTTTTATTCAAGGAGAATATTTCATAGTATTACGATACAAAGATATAGTAGCATAAAAAATGAAATTGGAGAGCTAATTTATGACTTTTATTTCAATAGTGTCAATCTGTGCGGTGTAAATTATTATTAGCATGTATGACGAGATTGGGAACTGATACGATTT
This sequence comes from Sitodiplosis mosellana, assembly GCF_009176505.1. Lineage (NCBI taxonomy): Eukaryota > Metazoa > Arthropoda > Insecta > Diptera > Cecidomyiidae > Sitodiplosis > Sitodiplosis mosellana. The sequence goes on along the minus strand of NW_022595244.1, from coordinate 17,874,906 downwards.
GAATACAAAAGGAGGAGAGGCTGCCATACGTGAATAACCGCTGTGATTTGAAACTTGTTTGAAAAACCGTTTTGGCATTTATGCACTTTTTGTTTCGCCATCTTATATAAATAGGTGCTTATCCAAAAGAACTCATTTTATTGTGGTTGGTGGATGTGGTATCAAGTGTTACAAGCATGGAAAGTTCTTTGGTAACTAAACTGTTGTTCAATTAAATTGTGAGGCTACAAGCAGAATAACGGAGAAAATCCAATTTCTACAGATTAATACGTTACTTGTTACGTCACTTTTGATGTTGTCTGTGAATGCAAGAGGAACCGTAAAGCGAGATGTAGATAAAGTTTGCCCTGGTGGAAGCTCTGGAGTCTATCCAAGATGCGAATGTGCAAATGGTTCTCAATACAACGAAGTGCATAACGAATGCCCACCAAAATCGTTAGAATCATTAGCTGGTTCCTGTCCCTCCGATAGCACAGGTAAGTCGTCATTTCACAATACAGTTGTGCATTAATATCAAAATATTATTAATGCCGATAGATGTGTCAGTCACACCACATGCTCGTCGTTTTGTTCAATCTGAGATAACTAAGTTTCCGTGAGTGATACGCAAGGTGACAGCACATTAAATGACGTTTTTATACACAAAGTAGATACTTGAGTGTAAATTATGTTAGTGGCGTATCAAAATGAAGGTTTAAAACAAATACATTGTCAATATAGAGCGTGTGGTGTGACTGAGATGTGTTAACTAATCAGATTCATTGAAATCCAATTTTGAAATTCAGGTGTATTTCCAAATTGCGCCTGTCGATTGGGGAAAGTTTATGATCATGAGCATTCTGTAAGTTGATCGTGAATTGAGCCATAACATAAAGTTGCTAAAAATAAAAAAATAAAACGTAATTTTCAGATTTGTTTGGATATTGATCGTACAAAGTGTCCGAAAAGAAGTGTTGGCAGTCCACCTCATTGCAAGTGTGAAGAAGGCTATAAACTTGACAATATCCATTGGTACTATTAAATGTTTCTTTGGCTTGAGCAATGAAATGGCTAATTTAATAAAATATATACTCTTTTACTCGTTGATGTAGGTACTGTCGTGCTTGGTATTTGGATGAAGACCACCGCTTCAACGATGGACCAATACAACAATGCCCAGTTTTCCATCTATGGGATGGATCCAAATGCGAACCAATTCGTTGTCCAAATAATCGAGAACTGCTTTTCCCACATTGTGTGGATACTCCCGTCGATCATAATCCGACGTCATGTCCCCCTGGCCAAAACTATACTATTGAAAAACCATATTGCCATTGCCCACTCGATCAAGATTACACTTTCCCGATTTGTCATGAACGGTGTCCTGCAAACAGTAAGTTTTCTAAACTAACCATGGAAATAGCTCAATTTTAACGCACTTCTCTTCATCCGCAGCATATTTTGATTTGAAATCTAAATCATGTGGAAAGAGACCTTGCCCGCCTGGATGGATCGGCGATTATTATCCACATTGCAGTGTGAAAAATTATCAAAAATGCCCAGACGAATTTCCCGGCCAATGGCCAAACTGTATTGAGATTTAATTCAATATTTTTTCATATGTGTAATATTTCAACGATATTTTACCATCATTTCCTTTTTCAGGCAATATTTACGATGAAGGACCACGTCTCGAAGATCGCAAAAGAAAAGTTAACTATGTCTGAGGAAAATATAAATAAATACCTACTGATATCCACACTTTAACATGTATGCAACAGCGGTTTTGTAATCAAAAATAAACAGAATTTTTCAGGAAATAAGACTTTTTCTTTTGCTAAGAAATGAAGCGACGTTGCTCGAAATGATCATAGTAGAGTTTTCTTTCCAAAAATTAGGGCAACATAGTGTGAATTTCTATAGCTAAATTTTTTTTCTTGATCAATCAGTCGATTCCAAAATGTTATGAAAGAAAAGAAAGTTTGACAAGTAGTTAGCTTCAGTGTAACTTTTGCTGAAAATGATAATTGACGAATTTTCGTTCTCGATCATCTATCCACGCATACTCGAATCAAATTGACTGATTCACTTTTGTATATAATAATTGGTTTTCAAATGAAATTATAAAACAGCACACCTTTCGAAGTATATATCATGGCGTAAAATAACGGGCTGCTCATGACGTTTTGTGCTACTCTGAATTCAAAACGGGCTGCCCAAAATTCAAAAATTTGCTGTTAGAAAAAATGTGTTTTTTTAATTCCTTGGTCACAAAATCGCGAACTTCAATATTCAATTTTCTCTCCAATACTAATATAAAGATGAATATTCAAATCTTAGAAAATTTGCCGAAATGACTTCGGGTAGGGCGATTTCAATTGTAGATTTTATGTACTTTAATGTAGTGTTTTTACTTTTTTTATGTAGGAACAATTTTTTTGAGTAATCGGCTATCGAAAAACTGCTATAAAATGGGACAACTTAAATCTTGGTCGCATATATTTATAAATTGTATATGCTTATAGCCATCAATCTGGTGCGCATGGCATCGCGACTCATTAAGTATTTGCATTAATGAGCGCAAATACAAGCATATAGGTATAGATCATGATCGCATACACTGAAGTTGTTTATCGAATACATAGATGTGCACTGGCAATATTATTTGGCTTATAATCGATGTCATATTGGGTGTACAAATTAAAACTCGCTGTTTTTTTTTTGTGTTTTTTGAACGTTTATTCAAAGAAAATGGTACATTGTTTTTTATTCAAAGTACTGTCCATCGGAAGCTATGACTTTTCCCCACAATTCAGGCAATTTATGGATTCCGTCCCAAAAAAACTGTGTCGGCTTGGCGGCCAAAAAGGAATCAAGCCAATTTTTGTATTTTTTGAAAACAAGTGAACCGTCCTCCACTTAGGTGATATTGAATCGACTGAAACCAGTGGTAGTAAGAAAGCGCAATGTCTGGAGATTACAGCGGGGGCATAAAGGATTTTCAAAATTAATAGCTTCTTAGAAATTTTGAACTTGATAGCCATAAAAAAATTTCGTCAAAAATTCGCTTTTTTTGCGGCGATAAGTCAGTTTTTCGATTTTGCTGTCAGAAATTGGTATATACCGATTAGTTTCTGTTGGGAACGATAAAAGCTAACATTTTGATAAGTTTCTACCTCCTTCCAATGCACCATATCTGCCCCACCCCCCCAAATATGGAAAATCACCCTTTTTCGAGGGAGTGATTGTGGCGCCCCCTATAATGACAAGTAATCACGATCAAAATGTGGTTTGATATGCTTGTGTCTATCGAGAAACGTCCATTCTTCACTACCAGTGTCCACTCGATAAAAGAATAATCTATTTTTCACATTTTTCCCGTATGAAAAAATCTGCTCCCGCAAATGCTGCTTTTTTGGCACGAACTCGGACATTTTTGAGCACAATAAAATTTATGATGCAGATAAAAATTTACAAATGTGATGATGCAGAATTGTTGACAGATGCCCAGATGCTTACCGTATGACGTTTTAGAGCTGATATTTTTCACCAGCACTTACCGCTGGAGCCATCTGTTGTCAAACAGCGAGTTTTAATTTGTACACCCAATAACAGTAATGTGAAATGGAAGAAAGCAAAAGCGAGAATAGAAAGAATAAATTCAATGAAAAGGCAATCGATAATCAACGACGTGCACATATTGATCACATCCAAAAAAGACACCGCTAAAAAGCAACCACACTTTAAAGGTATTTTCGAGCTGGCATCGACAGCGACAATGGAAAGTGACAAATTGGATCCAATGAAATTGCCGAAAAGAATACCACATTCTAAGAAATGTTATTCGTTACGTTATAAACAAATCATTCATTAAACTCATATTTCAGTTTGTTTTGCAATCAATATCCATTCATTCAAAATGTTTAGTTATTAAGAGGACCCAATAAAAATGTAAATTTGATTTTTTTTCTACGGGCTACTCTAAAATTTTCTTATTTTACGCCATGGTATATATAAAGGCGTAACTGCAAAGTATGTTTTGTCCCCTTATGGAAGAAGTCTACGTTCAGGCAAAATATTTATCAATTTTTCAACTCGTTTAGCTAAAAAAAAAAATGAGTAGGCTTTCCCATCCGTCTGGCAAAAGTCATTAACCTTTTTGGTTGTAAGTTGGGGTCATAAACATGAAAATGGTGATTTATCAGCAAATTTAAAAATAACACAGTAAACTACTTTTTATTTGAATGAATTGGTGTTACCAAAGTGGCTTTTACGGAATAATTAGGGCAGAACAAAGGCTCGATATACGATTACAAATTCATTTTTATATAATTGGATTTTCAAATAGATTTAACAGCTGTGATGCAAAGAAGTTATATATCTGTTTGGCATAATCTTTTCTGGAGTCGGCTTGGAGCCTTAAACTTTGACTAAAATATCTGAACCTCGGGCTGCATTTGCTTTTTTTTAAAGATTGAATTTAAGATACACACAACTTTTTCCGATTGATATTATCGCATGATTTATCCGCGAAACGCTATAGGTCAAATTCTGCTATATGGTTTGATTCCACACAAACCAACACGAAGACGCTTAAACTCACCAGAATTTATGGATTTTATTAGACTATTCGCACAAAATGGGAAAAAACTTGTATGTTAATTCACATCAGCAATGGAAATATTTGAAAATATTGGTAATTCAAGTGTGCTTGCATCAATTAAATGCATTCGACAATCAATTGATGTCATTTCGAGTGTTTTTAATTAAAATCCACCGCCTGTTTCTATTCTGCTTTTCATTTAGAACTCGAAGCCCGGTGGAACGCATCTTTTCTCGTCTTAATTTATGCGTGAAATTGTGTAACCGTAATCAAATTTCGTTGCGCATAAAAAAGATTTATTTGATATTTTATTTTGCTCAGCAACAACAGTAACTAAAGACGTCACCATATTGAGCCGAAACGGACAGAGAGGTAAAGTTCAAGTGATACATTTATGTCCAAACCAGTTTGGATGATTTTAATTAGATTGGTTCTCCACTCTGATCTTCCATAAATTGGGAGAATCGTTCAATTTTCTATTCAATCTTAATTCCAAAGTTGGCAGTTGAATATCGGAGAAGAAACGGAAGAAATTGGTGAGTCATGAGAAAAAACAGTGTTTTAGAAACATTGCTTGTTAAGTTGATGTGAAAAGTGATTGAAAAAATTCTAATTTCTCTAAAAAAAATTGTCTATTTCTATGATTTTAGAGAATGAAAGTATTCATTGTGTGCTTAGCGGCTTTATTCCTAGCTTCCGCTGAGGGATTGAAATGCCCAGAAAATAGTCGTGGTAATCATCCACAGTGTACATGTTTAAGCGGAGGTGTTTATGATGTTAACTATAACTGGTGCGTTCGAGACTGAAATTACAAAAATCAAAAATGATTTCTCAATTTGAGTTGGCTTTAATCAAAACTTGTTATTGTTCAGGTGTTCAAGTGATTTGAAAGAGTTGGATGGTGAATGTCCTTCAGACGGACCAGGATTCTACCCAAATTGTAATTGTGGTCTTGGAAAAACCTTTGATAGAAACAACAAAAAGTGTACCGGCATTGATCGTAGCGTGTGCCCCAAAGGCGCTTCAGGTATTGATTTTGTGTCTTTTGAGTATATTGATTTTGTATATTTAATGAAAATTCAGAGCGATTTTATTGAGAAAGAATAAATCAAATCAAACGTTCAATATCTCGCTAGTAAGAATACTCATTTTGAGATCGCTAGCAATCATTTGAATTTTATGATCATTTGCATTGATTTTTTTTTTTCAACTTATATCGGAAATAATTTTTCAATAAATCGAATTTCATCTTGATTGATCGTTTGAAACAAAATCAGGAATCGCTCCAAACTGCAAATGTGAACCAAAATATGCTTTCGATGAAATTCATTGGTACTGTCGCCCATGGTATTTGAGCACCACTCGCCCAACGACAACATACAAACCTCCACCAGCGGTTCTTCGATGCTCTGCATACCAATACGGAGTATATCCAGACTGCCATTATAAACCATGCCCAAGCAACGCTCTCAACCCACAAGACCATGAACCATACTGCCGTTTCAATTTTACTTATGTCGAATACAAACATTGTGGAGAAGGTTTGGTAGGAAATTATCCCGACTGCTACAAACCATGCCCAGCGTATCATCATGGACGTTATCCAAATTGTGAAAGGATCAAATGTCAAACTGGACCCGGATGGACCGGCCAATATGCTCCAGATTGCAAGTTCACACCGGTAATGATACATAAATTGAATCAACAAGATGACGTTTACTCATGAGCTTGTGTTTTATTTTTCAGACTTGCCCTGATTCCCATCCGGGCCAATGGCCTCAATGTAACTCAACCAACTCTGTTTAATATATGGAATTTTTAAACGCTATTTTATTATCAGTTTCTTAAATATGATCATTGTCTTTTTCAGGTGATATTTACAAAGCTACGCCAACATACTTGCCACCGACCTATTTGCCGCCTACCAATCCACCCACGTATCTCCCACCAACGACCAAGGCGCGCACATACCTTCCTCCACAACCGGCCACTTATCTACCACCAAAATCTTCAAAAGCATAAATATTCTTTTCATGAAATGTCTGTAATTCGGCATAAGCTGTCTGATTAATGGGCTAATAAACAATGATTTTATGTTCCTCTCAAGAAAATGGATCTTTTGTCATTACCAAAATAACAACGTAATAAGTGCCTTTTTTTTGTTCAAGAATCCTCCTGAATGATTTTTGAATTTATTTTCGATATTCTTTTTTTGATAACTGTACGATCAAATTATGGAAACACAAATGGGCAATTTTGATTTAGAGATCAACTTGTCTGAAATGAACCGGAAAAAGGAATAACCGGAAAATTACCCAAATTAAATGAATCCACAAATAATTGTGTGCCTTGAAATCAAATCGTCGGTATTCAGTATGAAGAAAACAATCAGGATAGTTAAGCAGATTAGAAAAGGTTTCATATTTTCTCACGTGTAGCCACATACGTTTTAGCTTTATATTATTCAACGATATGTTATCAATATATTTGTCTATTTATTAGTTATATAAAACACTCAACACGCGATGGACATTATAGTTTCATCATTTTGATATTTGCTTTGTTCACATCTGACGCGTATCGTGCGATTCCAGCAAATGATATAGAATATACCCCACACAAAACAGAATAGATATATGAGAAAAGCAAAAATTGAGATTTTAACACACAAAAAAAAAATTATGCAAAATAGGTTCAGCGTCCTTCTGAAGAACGAATGAAAAAAAAAACGACAAATCTCCATAGCACAGCGCCTAAGAATTCTTCTATCGGATCCAATTAATCAAATGGTATATCGAAGAAGTATAAAAAAAGTGTAAAACATAATGACGTAACACAGAGAAATAAAAAAAAAAACAGAAAAAATGATGCGCACCGGATGAAAAGGAAAACATATTCTTTTTATGGTCGACAAGGTCGTTTCATCGAATTTCTTTCTCCCAGTTGATTTTATTTTCAAACGGGAAATATATGCAAAGAACTTTATCGCACAATCAATCTTTCCGCTACACATTTTTTTTCTGAACATATTCCTCATGAATATTCAATAAATGCATACATTGCGGCGCTTTAATATTTAAAATAAAACGAAACGTTCATTTCTCAAACGTTCAATTCGGGTTGTTTCTTTTTTTTTCTCCGCTGTTGTCTGCTTCTTCAATTTATTGCTGCTATTTATCAAAACTTCGAACGTGGAGCAAAACAATATATATTAATAAAAAGATGGAACCTGCATACAATGTTTCCGATAAAATGCAAATAAATATATTAAAAGTACTTAATAGTTAATATTACTTCATCGGAATGTAGAGAAATGACTTTTATTATAAGTCTTGCGAATACATTTTGTTCCATTATTATTAACCTTGCCATTGAAAGCACAGTTCACTTGAAAGCGCGGAAAGGAAAACAAAAGCAAAAGCATTTGAAGTGTATATATATTCCAGTAATGCTGGCAATTTTATGACATTTTTATCCCATTTGATGCGATGTGTGAATATGAGTCACAAATGAGTGCTTTGTACATGCGAGTAAATGTGTATTTTATGAGCACTTAACTCAGTCTCACATAAACTCGGTAATTTCAAGTAAATTCCATGTGGCTTTTGTCAACCACATCACTGAAACTATTTCACACACACATACTCACATACACATGTACAATATAAAAGCGCGCTTTTGTTCACGGATCTTAAATCTCTCGTCATAAAGGATCTGGCTATGGAGAACGTATTCAAGTTGTGTAAATTAACTATTGAAACTAACCTTTACTAAAAAAAAAGACACCGCTTTCCATTAAATTAAACTACATGTAATATTGAAGGATTGCTTGCACCGATTTGATTGTTTGCACCTGTCCAGACCAGTTCGACAGTTTAACTCTATGATTATGCACGTATTTTAATATCACCACAAACGCATATATATCAATCACGTTGCACATTACACGCAAAATATACTCATTACAACGTTTATAGTTGACTATAACATAGTAGGATGTATAATTTTTTTATTTTTTCGCTGATAAATGCTCTTGCGGCTGACGTTTTCCCAAATGCAAATCACACCATCATTAACACACGTAATTTATTGATAATGGCATTTCGATCGAAATTAATTAAGGTATTTAACTAGAATGATATACAAACATCAGATTAGCGCATTCGAATCAGAATCATATGTTGCAACTAATTGGCGGCAAATTACACATAAAATGGAAAAATGTCAATCAGATCCGTGTAAACATCTCTATGAAACTGTCATTGCGATTACTTTTGATGTGGGTATGGGTGTGAGAGTGAGAGAGAGAAAGGGGGGATAGAGAGGAAAAAAAAGAAGAATTGTTCTGCGTATTTAGTTATACGGAACATACTTGCCATAAATCGGATTAATGAAAGATTGTACTTATTACATTATTTAATGTTGAACAAAATAGTATGCTTATCGAACAAAGGATCCATCATTAATCAGATTATTGCATTTGAGTTGCAAAATAAAATATGGACATGACATTAAATGGGGTGTCAAACATAGCCGGTAATTAATTAAATGAACGAAACTTGATATTTACGCTTGAATTCATAGGTGCATACCAGTGCCGAGTTAGCCATATGGCAAATGAGGCAGTTGCCTCGGGCACCACGTTCTTGGGGGCACAACAAGCATGGGATTTTTTTTTAATAATCTGAAAAAGAAAACACGCAGCCAAAAATGGGCCCAAAAATGTTTTTTGGTGCCCCAAAAATGGTATTTAAAAAAAAAATTGCTCGCTACCGCTCGCATTCGATATATACGTTTATTTTATCAATAATAGATATTCTTTCGAATTAATCAGCACTCAAATGTGATTCATTTTGGACAACAAATGTTTTTTTGTTTTATTGACAAGAAACTGTCTAAACGAGTTTTAAGTGAGTCAATCACATTTGAATATTGATAATTTCTGGATTTAGTAATAAGCAAAATGCTTCATTATTTGTATATATAACGGGAAAAAATTGCAAGGGGCACCAAAATCATTTTTGCCTCGGCCACCAAATTTGGTTAACTCGGCACTGGTGCATACAGAATAATAAATTGGTGCATGCTCTGTCATGTCAATTTGAAAACTCCCATCGGATTTGATGTAACCCAACCAAGAGAGCTATGGCAAATGAATCACATTAAATATCAATCAACGATGCATTTATTTCCATTCAATTGTATGTGTTTGGCTTATTTATAGACCAATATATATGTATAAATACTCTTTTTGATGTTCAATTGTTAATTGGCGTCATGTTTGAACAAATACGCGATAGAGAGACAGTGGAGTCAATCTCAACTTTGAAAAATGGGAAAATTCTGTAGAATCTCTTGATTTCTGTATATTAGCAAAATGGAAAGTGATTAAAATAATGAATTCGCAATTTGATGCGGCTTCGGTTCAAACCAATCATAAATCAAATGAAATGATTTGATTGCTTCGTGTGTTCGTTCATCCCAATCAGTTTCGATTTCAATTTTTGCATCACAATTAATTTCAGCTGCACATTTACGTGCACAAACAGTCCAATTGAATTTTAATTGATATGTTTGACTTGTCAATGGAATTTATGTTGGCTCCGTTGCCAGAACATCTCTTAGTTGCGGTGCAACAGACGCCATATATAATAAATAAATGGATATGTATATGGGATTGGTATACACAAACATTTATAGCCGCACATGGCAAATATTTGCTTTTGCCATATCATTTTGAATCAATTTCGATGCGAACGAAGACCATATTAATTGAATAAATAATTTGGCACATAGCGAACCCAATGCATATTAAGCGTGTATGGAAATTGTATGCGAAATTCAAATGAACCCAATTTGGGAGCGAATTGTTTGAGATCTCTGATTTTGATCTGGATTAAAATGAAAATGAAAAATTGATTGGATTACATGTGGAAATTGTGTGCCTTTATGGGCTATTTAATAAGATAAACGAGATTACCGCGAGAGCAAGCGAGCGCGCTAAAATACAAAATAAAATTGAACAACACTTTAAAAATACCAACACTCACGTTCATAGAATATTCGATGTACTATATAAGAACGATTGAAAACGAGATTGGAATCGAGATACACATATATGTAGCAACATATGGGTGCTGTGTCATGAACTTTTGCATTTATGTTCTCGAGCATCTAATTGTGTGGGGCAGATGGCATTTTGAAGAATTTATATATACTTCTTCGAGCTTATTGATTTATAACAAACTATTTACAAGGCTCAAATGAATTATAAATAACCTGCTGTGAAACATATACACAGACACACAATAGAAACATCGGAAAATTAGGTAATAATAAAGTATAACCGGTGAAGTGTGAACACAACTTTAACCTTTTTGCGAATTCAAAGTAACTCAACAATAAATTTGACTATGCGAATCTTCTAATGTCTCAAAATAGAAAGCACCACAAAAACTCATTTCAAACACGCGTCAACTGAAGTGTGTTGTTTATATTGAATTTTGTGGTTTTGAAATTTCGGCAGAGAAAAAATGGCAAAATAAAAAATTAATATTGATTTATTTCGCGTTTTCATTTGTTGGTAGTAATATTTTTGGTGTATTTATCATTTGTCACAGAAGACGGGAAACCAGCCAACCGCACAACCAGTAAATTGGTTCTTTTAATTAGGCAGCTTAGCATAAAGTCATAATTGGTGTTGCAAAACTGCGTGAAAACACAAACGTGTCCCTTTTGGGCTAAATGGCAGGCACATGGCATAAAGAACTGAAAATATGGTTTAATAAATACAATTGAGCACTCGTGCCGACAACTTGCAGAATATCATAAGGTATTATGGCCAATCAAGTATTGAGCAGTCTTCCATGACCGTGGCATACAAGCTGAATTACGTCACTGTGTTCGTATTATCGTTTGCTTGTTTCTAAGCAGAAACACAAATAATATCACTGGATCCGCCATCGTATCAAGTCAGAGTCAAAGTGGTCAACCAAATGTGGTGTGTCTATCTTCAAATCATTTATTATTTATTAGCAAAATACGTCAGCTATTACAAGTGTTGTCTGTTCTGACTTCCATCCAAATGAATATGCATTTGGGTTAAGTACCGGCCACAAATCTTTTTCCACTTATTTTATACAGTAATTTAATTAAATCGTTTTCACTGCAAATAAACATATTAATTATGCATATATCCCATGCATTTTATACAGAATCTGCACACGTGTATACGTTAACAAGCAATGAACGATTTGAAGCGGAGATTTTCGTTCGTCGTTTATGACATACCCGTGCACAAATATCATGTAATTTGCTACAGTTGCAGCATATATTTTCGTTAAGTCGACGGATGCATTTTTACATGCTGTATCAATATCTTCTCGTGAGGCAATTAATCATCTTCGCAGTATGCGAATGCGTGCATATCGATTTCATTAAGGAAAATCAACTGAGATGGCAATATCCGTTACATCAATATTCACGAACGAAAGAGCAAACAGTCGCAGCCAGTGTAAATGCACGAGAAAATCACATGACTCAAACATCGACACGTAGAGAACGCGCGCGCGCGCTGCCCAGACCGCATGAAAGTAAAATGAAGCATAGAACACAAACATTGACTGAGGTCACGAAAACCAAGCATACCGCTAGAATGTTGAATACATACAGAAGAAAGAGAGACACAACGCCAACGACAATGAACTACAATGGTCTTTCGTTTACACGATTGCACGACCAAACTGGTATTAGTATGATCTTAGTTGGTTGCGGATAAACAACATCGCTTTGTACCCATTCCTTGCTCAGTTCAGAAAACACTAAAATCATGCGAAACCAGTTTTTGGGTTCTTGCATAGTACTCACAAAAAACTGACTTGCAGTCTGGCTGTCCGAGACAATCGAGTCATAACGCATGAACTTAGATGACAGTGATATACGACGACAGTTGCGTGATTTTCTAAGCAAATCAAAAATTGTGGATACATTCAATCTGGTCGATAAATCAATTGAACTCAATTTTGAGTAGAGTTACATATAAAAAAAAAATTAGTTGAAAGACACTAGTAACTGGTCCGGTTCGTTCAATAACCCCATCATTCAAAATATCATAAATTCAATAATATTACACTGAGTTACATGCACCATGAACATTGGACATCCATGCAAACACTAAATCTTCAACATCATAAACATTTCAACGGAATCTATACAGCAGTATATGGAGAGGATGCGAGCCCAAGCTAAAATATACTTTATTTATGTCTAAAGAAATCGTAAAAATAAGACATTTGAACATGGCTTATATTTTGATGTCGTTCGCCTCTCTTCTATACTGGAAACGTATTTTTGACGTCAACACAAACTAGTTTATTTTTGCCCCAATAAGCTTAACTCTTCAACATTGCTGAACGAATGAACGACCACATTGGCATCACATATATTCGATTTATTGCGTAAATTTTATACGAAAAAAACCCAGCCACAATATTTCCACGAATAGTTTCTTATTTCGATCGATTTGGTCATCAAAATCCTCTGCTGAAATAGATCTATCGTCTATAATTCCAAACAAGTTTGAATGTATGTGAGTGTGTGTTGGAAGTTTCAACATAAAAGAAAACACAAATCGATTGACAGAGGAACATATCATTTGATATCTATGAATTGAACTTGTTTATTGGTGAGGAATTTCCCAGTTTGATGAGCATGTGTTTAAGTTTCGTTGTATGTGTAATTTAATATTCCAGTTAATATATCGGAAAGAGAAGTCGAAACAAAAATAGACAAATGTATGCATATGAAGCAAGAGAACGAGCTTTAATTGGATGAAGAAAGAGAGAGATTCGAAAGTGTAGGAAATCTTTGTCGGTTGTTTATCAACTCATTTAGCATGAATGTCGTGACATTTGGAATCGACAGACAAACCACTGACTCCAAACTTTGCTGCTATCTTTTTTATGGTATTCAAAAGTTTTCGTTTTTATCACATTTCTAATATATTTTTGATTCGCCAAAAGTTTCGTGCAATTTGCTTACCAGCAAAATTACAAAAACAGCAAACAAACGATATATTGCTCAATTATTATCGATCACAACAGATTATTATCGCTATAATTTGAAATAGAACATTCCATGGAGACGATGCAAGATATTGTTGGATGCAAACGTTATCAGTAAAAAAATGTGTCGAGTTCAGATGAAATTAGACAATTTAAGCATAAATTGAGAACTCATCCGATGAATATCGAATTTTGCAATTCATAACCAAGCGGTCTTGTGTTATATTGACGCACGATTCACGATTCACGCTGTTGGAACGCCGTTCGATTTCTCTGGAGATAAAAAAAAGACGGCCGAATTCATTTGTATCGTTTCTAATCAATGAATAAATCAATTGAGCTTAATGACAGACAAACGCGATCCAATCAACTCTACATTCATTGAACAATTGGGCACGGACGCTAGCTTCCAATTGTTTGTGTAGATATTTTCATGGCGACATTAGTCATGGAATTTTTCATTCTTGCACTTCATTTAGCTTCCATTTAAATTGAAAATTTACTTCCACGCCGATCCAAGTCAAGTCAAGTCGCGCCAAATCGAAAAGTAATTGTGAGAATTTGATATTTTACTTCGGTTTTCATTAAGAACCATTTGAATGTATAACAAATAAATGCCATGATTCGTCCTTGCCGGTGAATTAATCGCATCCGTCACACATATTTATTATGTCAATTGTATTCGAATATCGTGAATGCGCGCTCAGGAGATAGAATCGAGCGGAGGAATATGATGTTTCTCTGTTCTTGATTGTTCAATTGTATGAACGTAAAATTGGCGCATTCCAAAAATGCATATTGTTTAGCATTTTCGTGCTAGATTCATATTCTATGGTTTAGACAAGTAGGTACGGACGCTTGCAAAGACGTATATATTGTTGTCTCCGTGAATTTTATGACGAGGCAAAGTGCTGATAAGCTTTATGCGATTTTATTAAATGTCAGCAGCAGCAGCAGCAGCGGCAGCAGCACATAGAGATCATATCACAGTATAAGCGTTCTTTTTTGTTGGTTTCTGCTGTATAATAGTGCCTAAGCCGAATTTTCGTACAAAATTTACAGTTTTTTTGTTTATCACATAAATAGAAATGTTTTGCTGCAAAAAGATGCCATATAATCATAAACGACCGATGATTGTTGACGACGACAACAACAACAATAAAAACCGCTTTCATTAACCGCGGTTCAAACTGTTGCCGCGCTAACTGTTAGCATCATTAATGGCATTATATTTTGGTTGTAGATGATGTGCAAAAGCATACTGTCTAAGTAAATGTGATGGTTGTTTACGTATTCGTCGAATCAAAATTATCGATTACTTGAAGAAGAGCTGCGTGCCTCTGTGGTTCTGGGACCAGCATAATTTTGAAAAGGATTTGTTCGATATATTGGTTGCCACAGTAATTTTATTAGCATCACAATGTTTTCACCAAACATTGATTACATTGGCAGCAGAAACTCTTTTCTTTACTATGGTTTTTATTTTTAGAATTTCTACTTTAACTTTGTTTTCTCTTTCCTCTTCGTATCCAAAGATGCGCACGACAGAAACCAGTTTAATTACTAGTTACTTCTCGTTTGAATATACTACATGTACACAAGAGATGATTGAATTTCAAGAAATTCACAAACCTGACAAACACAAACAAAATCAAATTACAATTGTGTGTGCCTAGCAAGAGATGCGAGAAACATTCTGCGGGCTGTGCTATTCCGTTCAAAGTGATGTGAACGCAAGAACCGCTGATGTTGCACAAAACCACAAAGCAAGAAGAGAGGAACACATAAAAATAACAAGTTCACGGCTTGCATTGCGTGTGGATTTTCCCAAGTTGTATATGAATTCGTCATTGCCGTTTGCCACAGAGTAATTCTCTGTTTTTTGTTTTGAAGAAAAAACGATGGATTCCCCGTGAATTGAGTCCAACGGCCATAGGGACGCATGTGAATAACGCAAGCAAAATATTCCCACTTTCTGAAATTGAAATGGTTTCGCTTGAATTTTTATATCATTTGAAAGAAGAGAGAGAAAAAACCAACACCGAAACGTCAACGTATGCATTATATGCGTTTGAATCTGTGACGCTGAGTACGTCATTCAATTTAATGGGTGTTATCAAAACTGGCTAAAACATGTGATAGACGGTGACTCTTGAAATAGGTTTTTCTTTCTTTGCATTTATCTTCCGAAGAGCCAAGAAACATAGTGAAATGAGAAAAATTCCGATACAAAAATACACACACACACTCATAACGAACGATTATGCTTGACTATAGCAAATGAGACCGCATAATGATATTGTACCGCTGGACTGTTGATTCTTCGTACACCGTAAGCATACATGGATCGCTATGAGCGAGCAAGCCAACTATTCGGCGAGTGAGTGAGTGTTTTTCGTGTATGTGTGTGTGTGTGTTAATGCTTTAGTGCTGCGTTGCTAGCTGGGTGAATGAATGCGAATCATAGGAAAATGTGTAGAGAAGGAAAAAAAACCCAAAACAATGAAAGTATACAACAATATAAAAAAATAGTTGTAACAGCTAACAGGTTGGCGTTGGTGCGGAGTGATCGGCGATTATAAAGAAAAAACTTATATGAGCATCATGCATCAAAGATTCTTGTTCAGATCGCTATTGTTAACCGCTCGGATCGTAACTCTCCATGAAATCGTTCTGATTGTGGTCCAATCAGTTGAAATCCATATGTGAGACAAGGTGTTTTTGGCATCGATTTTAAACAAACAAAGACTTTGTTTCAAACAGGATAAATTTTGTTTGGCAGCGTACGTCAGTAAAAGTGCATCGTTTCGAGAAAAAAAAGTGTTGGAATTTTTTTCTAATTTAAAATTTTAAAATAAAAGTGTTTAAAAAGTGATATTTCGATCAAAAATGTAAGTTTTGCATACAATTTCCACTGAAGTGTTGTTGAACGAAAAAACGAAGAGCAAATCATTTTATCGCACCGTCCATTCATGTCATTGCTACACGCGTATAAATTGAAATATCATTCAAAAGTTTAAAGTTAAAGCAGTTTATTCACTCGATGTTTGTTATAGAACGTAATAATAGTTGCACAATTCTATATTTATTTATAGAAGAAGAAAAAAAAACGAAACATAAAATTAGTGCGAAAAGTTGTATTTAAAATAATTTCCGACGTTATTTATCATTATTTTTCATACGGTTTAATTGGGAGGGCAGCTGCCAATAGTGCGTGTGCATTGGTTAGTCGCAATTGATAAATTAGTGTTTCAAAACAAATTTTCGCCTTGAATTCATGTACGCGCTGAACTGCGCGGCACGCGGTCACATATTTTCGGACAATATTAATAGCTCAATCTAATTAAAAATCCACGAAAATAACTGACTTTGTGTGTGTGATTAGAATCAGATAGTCACGCAATACATTTTCAATTTTCCAGTAAAGCAATTAATTATGGGCAACAACAGAGAAAAAAATAGAACTTGAATTGTGTATAAAACGATCGAAACGGGTCATTTTCGGCACATGCACAGCAATATACGACAGATGCTTATCAGAAAAGAGGGCTTAATACTCGTCGAGACAAAGTCATGAAATCGGTTTGTCAACAAGCTGCAAAATCATGCTCCGATGAAAATGAGTTGAGTGCACGCGACCCAAATTGCATTGTATTTTTCGTGGGATATCAACGTTTTCGGCTGTTCATTAAAATCGATCCGGCATGGATCTGTGGAAAATGATGGCATTTAATCAAATCACAACAATGACATATACATATATTGTTCGCATTGTATGGATTTTTGTGATTAAGACACAGAGAGAGAGATTTGTGTGTTGTATGCTTTTGACATTAATAACGGGTTAATTAAGATACCAAAAGGATTGAAAAGCAAATATTAAAAAGTCAGTGCTCGCATCGTGCAGCGTTGTCGATGGCAACATGGCACATTTCAGAACTGATGCCTGACTGAGACAAGCATAAAAATGGAATAGACAAAAGACTGTGAGATTTTGGTCGTTCGGTGCAATTAATTAGACACCTCATACAGCAACCCCATTGATTTATTTTTCTTCTTTTTGTCGTTGGTATGCACGTACAATGTGTACACGTCGTACGCAAATTTGAATGGTGTCTATTGTGCGACCCATTTTTCATGTGAACAACGACAATAAGCGTCAGCTGGCAGAAAATAAGAAGAACCAATTCTCAACAGAATTGACATTATCCATTCAGATGCATTCTCTCTCTATACAGCATTTTAATTTCGTTTAGCGATTCTTTTAATTGAATGGCATGAAGAAAAAAAAAACAAAAAAAAAACACATACACCGTTACTTTGCCGACACTTTTTTTTCTCACTTGGAGCAATCTTGATTTATTCAAATTAATGGCATAATGAGATTGTATGTCTCGCTGCTGCTTGTTCTCTTCAATTTTCTTTTCAGCGATGGTATTTACTTTTGCTTTGTCTGCATATATTCGGATTCCGAATGGAACACCGCAATGGCACTCTTACTTTCTTGTTGTGCGAATGTTTTTCAATGAGCCCACATGGTTTCACTCAACTTTTTACTCAAATGTGCTTGCAAATTGTATTGCTCTGAATGACTTCAAAAGAACGTTTCACTTTGGCATTTCTGATACATTTGCAAATTAGAAAAAGAACGTTTTTTTTTCGGCGCAAAAGTTATCAACTGACACGGTGTCTAGCGGAGACAGGCCACAGTAACAGCCCGTTTGTTTGATAATCCATGAAATTTACAGCAAATAGCATCGTAAATAATCTCTTGTCGTTAAAACTCGAGGCCATTCCGTGACACCCAGCAGACGGTGTGTATGGTATTTCTGCCCATTCTATCCGGCTTTGGAATCGTACTCTACCGATGTCATTCGGGCATATAAATCTATATTTTCATTTTATTTTTTCTTCAAAAACCAAATGATTAAGCGTGGAAGACATTTAATTCTAAACTTGTTTCCTGAAAGCATTGAACCACTAGGAAACATGTTATTTAATTAGATAAAAGTCCCCAAATCTAAAAATAGTCTCCAGCCATACACACAATTAACTAAAAATTGTTCTTCAACTGGGCGGCAAACCACTTATCGAATTGGGTTTCGTACGTGCAGTGTGTAATGTTGTTTACTTGATGTAAAATACCACGATACCTGGCTTATTATTGAATTATTCGCAATTAAAATTCTACAGATTTTTTTCGGTTTTGTTTTGGCAATAATTTCTCTCATTATTAATACTATAGTACTATTTAATGACTTTGACCGACGCCATGAATCACAAATCCTATTTTATGCGTTTTTTTCTTCTTCTGTTCAAGAACCCAAGAATCGTTGTAAGTAAACAAAGTGTTGTGCCGTTGTGGGAACTTTTTTTGTTACGGTGTTGTGCTTGAGACCCTTTCAAGGTTGAAATTGCGTATGTATATGGCTGTTTACATCGCGTTACACTATATTTATGCGAAAATTGGACACACTCTTCACCACTCTTATTAAATCAATGCGCTTTTAATTTGAGCAAAGTTATTTTTCCATGCAGTTTTGCTCTCTTGGTACATAGCGGTCAAATGTAAACGAATCCAATTATAAACGTAAGCCAGGCATGATGAACAAATGAATTTCATGGAATGGAAAAAAAAAAACATCTTATGCACCGTACACTTTGCTTAATGACATTTCAAATGCAAACCGTGTACCGATCA
Organism: Sitodiplosis mosellana; assembly: GCF_009176505.1. Classification (NCBI taxonomy): domain Eukaryota; kingdom Metazoa; phylum Arthropoda; class Insecta; order Diptera; family Cecidomyiidae; genus Sitodiplosis; species Sitodiplosis mosellana. Next base: position 17,855,561 of record NW_022595244.1, on the reverse strand, counting down.
CGACTACGGTGTGTGTGCGTTTTTTTCCTTCTCTATATATTATGCCAAGCTTCGACTTCATTAAAAGTGTTGTGCAGCATCCAAGGAGAAAACCAAGAGGGAAAAAATCACAGCACGATTTATTTTTGTGCTGCAGATACCGTACAAATATTTGTTGTTGTTGTTGTTTTTATTTTCGTTCTCTCACCACATCATGCAAGAGATATTCTGTTCTTGCCCGATAATGAAATATTTTTTTCATTGAGCACGATTCGCTAAATCACTGTCTATTTTTCAGCCCTTGGTACACACGCGTCGAATGAAAATACTCAAAGAAAAATCGAAGCGACTTTATTAGCATTTCAAATGATTTAATTATAATTAATGTGCCGGATACAGATGTTCAACTGTGGCGCACAGGTGGCAAAAAGGCGAGGAGAGTTAGCTGAACATAGATATTGCTCTCCACGCCACTGAAAAATAAATATTAATAACTTTGAGCAATTAATTCGTAGAATTAATATAAGGCATTGTGTGACAGTGCAGTTAAGCTAGAGAGCTACATATTTTGAATTAATTGTAGCACGAACTCACAGTGTTATAATTACACGATCATATGCAAGGAACGAACTCAATCTTGTTTCCATTAATGAGCCTCCCGTTCTGTGTTTGCTTTGAATCAATTCGGTTACGAAGAGATTTTAATTTTGCAAATGTTCTTAGGGCATTTTTCAAACCAAAATTCAAATGAGAAGGAAGAGAAGAAAAAAACGTCAAACGAGTTTTGCTTCATCGTTATTATTATTTTGCGGCTTTTAATAACATCATTAATAAAATCACTTGAATAATTTCATTCGGTTCGGATCATTTCGAATTCAAATGTTTACACGTTGCGATTTGTAATTAAACAAAAAATGTTAAAATATTGAGCGAGAGCAATGTTAGATTTTGCTGGAAAAAAATTTCCTTGACAACTTGACGATGCCGTGTAACAAACCAATAAATAAATATTTATTCAAACAATACTTCCAGATGTTACTGATTGTTGATTGGAGAATTTATTTATAATAAAAACTGTTTTGCAATGAGACATACCAATAAATTTATCCTAATATTTCCATAAAAGCCTTTTTCTGAATGTCAGATTGGGCATCTCTCTTTTTCCGCAATTAAAAACAGATATTTCACGTGATTAAGGGAAAAATTGAATAATTAGATGATTTAAATAGATAAATCAGTTACTTCATTACGAATGCAAATGCCTACAGTGTTGAATGAATGAACTTTAAATATTTATTCATTATTTGAAAATAACTGCGTCATTGAATTCACTTCATTATCAAATGGATAACATCAAATTAGCAATGAAACAATTTGTTTCCAGATGTTTACGGTGAATATCATAAATATTCACAAATATATTTTGTGTGTTTTTTTTTTGCAATACGAATCGAAAATCAAAAAACGAGGCGAATAATTGCTGTTGTTATTTGAGCTCATTGAATATATATCGGCGATAATATAAGACTACTACTTCTTCTTCTTCTTCTTCTTCTTCTTCTTCTTCTTGTTTTTCATAGCAACTTTATTCTACGCATAAGCATAATAATGCTTGAAAATGATTTGAGCGGTGAATGAAAGCGAAAATCCGTTTAGAACCATAGACCATAGTCTTCGTTAGAGATAAAGTGAAACACATGCTCGCCGTGACCGGTAAGAAATTTGACCAGAATAGACACAGCACAATCTCAAGGCGAACCACTATTTCTATGCTTAAGCATAATAAAAATAACGCGATCGCTCAATGGGTTTGGTGTTTGGTTCACACCGGTAATCATATGGTGGCATATGAATTCATAACTTTGCTCAGAGCAAAAAAAGAGAAGAAATTCATCACTTTTATGATTTTTCAGCTTAACTGAGCTTCAAATTATTCTGTCAGCACACGTGTCTAACAACAAGATTGTTGGCGTAATTTATGAATTGTTCTTTTTATTATAATCGCCAAGTGTTGGTCAGTGAAAAAAAAGAAACGAATTTTGGGATGGGCGCTTCAGACAAACTCACATCCGCATCTCAATTAGTCAGCGTTTCGTTGCGATTGAAGGCGCGCCGGCTACAGTGATTGAATTGGAGCATTTGAAAAAAAGGAATTTTATAAATCCATTAACGTAATATTTGATATAAGTTATTTTTCAAGCGCTGTATCTCCTCCATTTTTTATGACTTCTACTCATTATTTTGCATGACACCGTGCGCAACTCTTTTCGAGAGTCGTCAAGACTTCTCTAAGGAATGTGTTTTTTATGAATACTCGAAAAAATGCACAATATATCAATGTCGACGATAGACCATGTGCTTGACATTAGTGCTGAATTGTTGCGATTTCCAAGTTTGTCGATTATACCATTCGGATTCAAAGTGATATTCAATAGCAATTAAGCATTTTTTTTATTCTCACTTCAATATTCCATGATTATTTCTGTCTCGCGCCACGGTGCGTGAGCCGATCAATTATAATATGAATAGATGAGTAGGATATTTCTATAACCCAATAGTACGAATGATTTGCATACGAAACTGACAAAGTTTTTTTTATTGCAATTTAAAAATTCTATAGAAATTACTTGCTATAAATTGTTTGGATTTGCAATCCTATCACTCTTTAAGGCATTCCGTCTTAATTCATAGTACGCTATGACAATTGAGTGCTATGTCTGATTGAAACGGATTTTTTTTTATCGCCATTCCATTTTTAATCTGAACGTTATGTGGGTCTACAGTATCAGTGCACGCATTCGGGGTATTTTTGCTGCGTCATAAAAAAAATCGACATATTTCGTTTTGTCATTGGAATCGGTCTGAATCACGTTGATTTGGTCATATAGCGGAATTATGCTAACACTTGTCAGAGCAAAATCCAGTTTGTGAGAATTTCGCGTGTGAAATAATGATTATGTAGTCGTAAACAACGTTCTTGGTTCTCAAATACGGGAAATATTACCCACATGAATATGTCGGCTAGGAACTAACCTTTCGATTTACGAGATTTGCTCTAGAGAAAAACACTTTTCAGTCAGAATCATTAAATAGGATGATTAATAATCTTGTTTTTTTCCTTCTTCTTCTAGTTATTTGAAGAGTGAGAAAGCAGCGGTTAACAAAATGATTCCACTGTTCAAAAAATTGGGATTTTTATACGACAGCTATGTGTTGGCGATTTTAACGATTGGCTACGTTCTTGGTGAACTCGGTCATTATCTAATTGGGGTGACATCAAAACAGACAGCTATCGAACTTGATTACGGTGATCATGCGTGTCAACAAAATGTAACTTGGTTAACGCGACACGAAATTCCAGTCCAATGCAGCGCGGTCAAAAATGAAACGGAATGCGTTGCATTGAATTTGAATGGAACTAACTAGTAAGTTGTTGATTCTGAATTGAGTATTGTATTTTGGGATTTTTTTTTATGCATAAATAATTGTAATGCGTTTATTCTTCTTCAAACAAAATGAAGCTGTGAATGGAATTACAATGGATTGGGTATCGATTATCAACTACTGGCGGGTCCTAGTTTTATTCTCGTCTTCACAATCATTGGCATATTTTTGGGTGTCGCTGCCGACAAATACAATCGTGTCAAAATGTTGAGCTTCTGCACGCTTGTATTCGCCGTTGCAATTATTCTACAGGGTTCGGTTAAAAACTATTGGCAATTAATTGTGTTGCGTATGATCATGGCTGCAGGTGAAGCCGGTTGCAATCCATTGGCTACAGGTATGCAAAATGATACACTACACTTGCTATGAATATATAAATTAATGGAATTTTCTGTTTTCAATAATTTCCAAAGGCATTATGTCCGATGTTTTTCCCGAAAAGAAACGTGCATTAGTCATGGCCATTTTCAATTGGGGCATTTATGGAGGGTATGGAATTGCCTTTCCTGTGGGTCGATATATTACAAAGTTAAATATTTGGGACTTGGTATGTGTGCAAAACTTTTCGAAATAACATTTCTTTCATCATAATGACAATGTCTAACGGAAAACTATTGATTTTTTTTTCCACAGAGCTGGCGTATTTGCTACTATGGTACTGGTGTGTTGGCCGTGCTCATTGCCATTCTCACTGGAACTACGTTGAGAGAACCGGAACGAAAAGCAATCGGAGAAGACCAAAGTAATCAAAACGGTCGCAAGAAGATTTCACTTTTCAAAGTGCTGACACAACCACGAATTATCCTGCTCGCAATTGCCGCATCGATTCGCCACTGCGGAGGAATGACCTTTGCCTACAATGCGGATTTATATTACAGCATCTATTTCCCTGACGTTGATCTTGGATGGTGGTTGTTTGCCGTTACCATTGGAATCGGTACGAGTTAAATTGAAATAAAACTTTTAATTGCATCAATTAAACATTTCATTAATGATTGAACGAACAAAAAAAAAAAAAACACAGGAAGCATCGGTGTCGTTGTTGGTGGCGTAGTGTCTGATAAAATTGTAGCTAAAATGGGTATAAAATCGCGCGTTGCTGTTTTAGCTATTTCACAGCTCGTCGCTACTCCTGGCGCATTCGGATCAGTTTACTTTGACCCGCTATGGGCAATGATTACGTTGGGTCTCAGTTACTTCTTCGGTGAGTTGTTCACTTCAAAAAGCATAATTAAAATTCATGGACTGGATGCACATAATAATTTCTAATACGGATATTTACTTTGAAGCAAAAATTAATTCAATTAAAATAACTCTTTTCACCCTTTTCCACGTTCGTTCAGCTGAAATGTGGTTCGGCATCGTGTTTGCTGTTTTAGTCGAAATCGTTCCAGTGCAAGTGCGGTCAACGACTGTGGGCATTTTCTTGTTCGTCATGAATAACATTGGTGGAAATTTGCCGATTCTTGTTGATCCCGTTGCCAAGTGGATCGGATATCGTGAGTCTGTGATGATTTTCTATGCTGGTTTTTATTTATTGAGTAAGCACCATTGATTTATTTTCTTTTCTAATTAGAATTGCGATGCAGCTGTACATTTTAACACTCTTTATTCGAATTTTATTACAGGTTCGGTGCTATTTTTCATTACAATGTTCGTGATGGAACCATCGTCAGAGAAGCAACAGCAACAACAGTCTGCCAATGCACATGCACCCCGAGTGATGTACGATAGTGGTCACGACAATAAAGTATTCCAAGTTGGTGAAGGATTACCGCAACCACAATTTACCCATTCACAGACCAATGGCACCACACATCCGTACTATCCAAATGGCAATGGAACACACACAAATGCAAACCATCCAAATGAAGATATGCAACAATCGTATCGGGTCATCGAAAACAGTCGGCTGTGATAGAATTTCTTCCTGTATTTTAATTAAATTCGCATATTTAAATTAAGTTTTATTAATTGCATCATTTAAAACACTTCGACGAAATCGATAGCTAGCTAGATAGATAGATTTCATTCCTAAATCGATAACAAATTGAACAAATTACTATGTCGCCCTAAGATTAAATTATCTTCATTACATTATTTGAAACAAGTAACGCACAACAAACAAAATTACACGCACTGTAAACGATATCATTATTAAATGACGGTAGTAAATGCTACAGTTTCACAGGGAAACATCTCTATGGCTGGTGAACATGTTTTCAAATAAACTACAATGTTATTGAAATAACTCTGTTTTATTCTCTATTTTAAACTCCTGAAGTTATGCACAAAAAAAATGTAATACGATTGCGTCTAGAATTGTTGATCTGAATGGAAATCGCACGATAGTTACAGTATACAGTTTTTTTTGTGTCGTCGTTACATTTTTCGATAATTTTTTTATGAAATTTAATGCATTATGTAATCGTATCTTGTTTACTTAAGCGATTACGAGTTTTACTTTGCATATACATTATTTTCTTTAAATATTCATATCACTTGGGTATGACATACGATAAAAATTCATTGATAGATAGCTCGTAATCACAGCGCATTGTTGATTCATATCCCTGGCATTGATGTATTCACCATTCGTTCGAGAGAGAACTATTCAAATAATCGCTATGGTACATTGTACACTACATCTCATACTTATCGCCAAATTTGAACGACCATTTATCACACTGTCACTAATCATCTGTATATGCAGCATGGTTCAGCTATTGTCGAGAATTTTGCGTACATTGCATGTCATGAAGTTCAGACTAAATTCTTAACTGTATACATTCTGCTCATGAGCTGCGCGTGAAATAATCGTGATGAAATCCGTATGTTTTGTTTTCGAAAAACGTTTCCGTTACTTTTCGGTGCGTTTCTTTGGAAAGCGGTAAATTTACGAAGAACTCTTTTGTTTTATTTACCTCATATTCAAATATGGAAATTCTGACCTGATTCAATGTTTTCTGTTGTTTTTGTTTTCCTATCTAACGTTAATATGCCTTAATTCATCAGCTCAAAATTGTATTTCTTTGGAGGGCCTGAGCTCGACTCTGCCGGGAAAAATAATATTTATAAAATATTTACCTAAAATTCAATGACGACCTTTTCTTAATAATAACAATATCGCATGTTCGAAAAGTTATCGAACCGTTTCTTGTGTACATACTTTTTTTTTCTCTTTCCATCTCTTGTGCACACGACAAAAGCATCCAAACTTGCGAAATTACACACCAGAATTAGAACATACATGAATTTTTGGATAAAATGGTTGTTTGAATTGTCACTTATTTCGTCACTTCGAAGCTGGTATAAAATCGATCGGTTCAGGTGAATGAGAGACAGTGCGAAGTGAGTAATTGACAAGATTGGACGCGATAGTATAATTTGGTGACAAACATTTGGTGCTGGTGTATTCTGTTCCGGTTATGTTAAGTGATTGGTTAAAAATGAAATTATTGATTGGTTTAGTTGCCATAAGCGTTTGTAGTGTGAGTGCTACGCCAACACCGCAAATTTTTGGAGGTTTTCAACCACCAATTTTGGGGCCTTTTGGAAACTGGTTACAAAATTCGATTCAAAATATTCCACGACCGCCATTTTTCCAAAACGGCATTTCATGGAATCCATTCAGACCACAAACACAACCAGTTCAAGTCGCACCCGCACCTCAACAAGTAATTCCAGCACAGGCACATGCACAATGGCCACAAGCTGTTGAAGTTCCCATTCGACAAATTAACAATAATGGATGGTACTGGCAAAATTGGATTCCTCTTCCAATCATTCCGCAATATGGTCCAGATCAATCACCAACAATCATCATCATTTCACGTCCAGCAAAACCAGAAGTAGCTGAAACCTCGAATGCAAATGCAACAGCAACAGCAACAGCAACTGCAAATTCAAGTTCAAATCAATCAACAAATATTTCTTTAGTACTTCCAAACTCAAATGAGTCGTCCACTAATTCATCGGTACCAGTGCCCGTGCCAGTGTCAAACTCAAGTGAACCGACACAAAGTGCCCTATCACTTTCAGCCGCAGTTGATCAATCTTCATCGAATGTTGGGTCGTCGACTTCAGGTGAAAATCAAATGAAATAATGATTTAAAAAAAAAAATGTATTCCAACTCACTTAAACTCATTCTTGTCCATATAATTTTAGCTTCAACTACTGAAGCAAATACTTCGACAATTCCACCTGAAAACATCACAAATGTGCCAGATCTAGGTTTAACCATTCTAAATCCAGTTGTGCCTTTGGCTCCGTACGAACCGATAACGGCAACTACGAATGCTTCTCTACCCGAAACGACTGCCCAATAGTGAAATATCGTTCATACTTAATTATCGTTCAATAGTAATTTTTCACACCTTTTATACATATTGTACAGTGAACCAAATAAAGCGAATTGAATAACATTAAAACGTTTCAAAAATGTTCTACTTTTGATGAGCGAAAAAAAAAATTCCACAGAAAAATTCAAAGACGAGAAACTTAATTGATGGTAGTAGGTATATATTTGTGATTTTATGTTTTGCAGATACAGAAAGGATGTTGATACAGTTGGGACTGTGTAAACTTGTATTTTCACCCAGCTATTTACATATTGTTTTGTTGTGTATGACCTATGTATGATTTAGCTACACATAATAACACACAAGAGAGTTAGTAACAACTGAAGAACTGATAAGTGCTAAATCATTTTGACCTTCGATTTATATGCTTTTTTTTCTATTCGAGCAAAGAACCTACACCATTCGATTCGATGTTTTCATTTACAAACCAAAAAATTAGAGAGAATCAAATGCTTTCGATGAGACAAGCGTTTTAATTTGGTTGCAAATCATTCGAAAGAAATCCACTTCAATCGTATGATTATCTGCACATTTACATTCATAAAAATATGTATTTTTTGTTATGCTCTAAAATTTTAAATGCTCTAAAGTTTCAACAGAAATTGTTATAATATGCTAAAATAACAGGTAGAAATTGGCCATACTCAAATAGTATCCATTGGCTCATGCCAACTATATATATTGTATATCATGTTTCTCTAATGAAAATTAACAATGTATAGTTTCTTTTATGAAGCTTAAAATCCGATAACTCTCACGAATAGTTTAATTTCAGTACACAAAAATATTTGGTTGTTTAGTAACTTTAATTTTTTTTATTTAAATTTGAATCTATGTCATATCCAATGTGAATTTATTTAATTGATCTTCAACATATAAATTTAGTGGCACTTTGAATCCCGAAAAACAAAACATAATGAGACAAATGGGCCGAAATGAGAGTTTAGTTAAAATATTTTCTTTTCTTTAATTTATTAGATAGACGATGATGTTTTGATCTGGAATGGTTGTTTTTTTTTTGAAAAAGAAAGATTGGCTGTCAAATTTTGTCCCCTAATATCAATCAAACCAAAACGTTCAAATTCAAAAAATTTATTAAATAGTATTTCTCATCTGATATGAAATGTTTAGAGAGGATTTTTAATCAGTTAGAAAATTGATTTGGTCTAAATAAAATTCGAAGATTTGGACTACTTTCAACGATTCCATAATCTCTTTTTCACTTATTATTTAGTCACTGTCATTGATGATTTCATGTTCACCTGAATTTTGGCTGATTATACACAACTTTTGGTGATCAAATTCTATTAAGATGGGTATTATGTTTTTCTGTTTTTTGTGTGTTGACAATTTCAAGAAATTGCATTCAATGCATATATATGCATGATACGATGGAATGAACATGAAATTCTATTTGGACACATTTATTGTTAAATATACAGATTATGTCATTTCTATTTTATAGCTGAATAAGTCTTGTTTGCAACTTGTATAATAATCGATCGTTGAGCCGGCTGCTTTAGATTGCCATTCTCATTTGCTATACGATAATAAAACTGGAAAAGTTTTAGCCTGAAAAAACATTTATAAAAAATATATGTGTAGACAAAATGTTAAAAAAAATCATCTCCTGTCGTAGTTTCTTTTAAATTGTTCATGAATTGTGTATGAATGTCTACTCTGTGAATGGAATCGTTCTTCACTAAATTGTTTGTTCTTTTGTTTTTTTGTTCCACGATATTTGAGTTGTGAAATATTTATCAGTGGTTTTTCTTTTTGTTTGTAAGCTCTAAAAATGATGTTGCTAGTTTCTAAAATCATTTCCATAAATTCAAGCTTTCTGATCTTCTTCTTTTTTTTTTTCTTTTTTTCCGACACATTTTAGCTTTCACTTCCCTAGCTATCCGTTTATTATTATTATCATCCACTTATTTGTTTTCAATGATGGTTTGTAACTGGAGAACAAGGTTTCGAGCTAATTTTAGCACCTCGGGCATGTTGTGGCGCTCGGCCATTTCTGAAGAAAAAAAAAATCAAAACAAACTATTGCCACAATGAATAGAAGAAATTATCAAAATGTGAATACCATTGAAGAATTTGATCACGTCGGTGAAATCCATGCTGTTTAATAATATAATGTCACGGTAGGTTTCAAGTAGAGCAAGTGCTATGAAAAGGACAAAGTGTGATGATGCTACAAATTTGGCCGCCCAAATCATTTCCCACGTAAGGAAAATATCCGTATAAACAAGTTCACGCTTGAAATCCAACAAAAACCAACGGTAACAAAAGTAGAAATGTGTATAGTCACCGTACATCATCATCGTATCATACATTTCCGAGTCTAGTATTTGAATGAGAGATCTGCGCCAGGGTAAAAATAGACGAGAAATGTACATATGTAGACGTTTCCATGTCTCGCATATCAAATAACATCATAATCAAATACCTCATATTGGCCAGATGCATATCCATCGCATTTCCACTTGGAAAATTTTCAATCATGCGTTCCATTAGACGACAAAAGCAGCTGTAGCTCATGGATTCATCATCAAAAATAACCAATAGTGGGGCGACCAAATCGCACATTCCTTGCATATAACCAACCTCCAAATGCTCCCACACATATCTATTTCGAGATGGATAAAGTGATAGAAATTCGGAATTGACTTGAAACGATTGGCATACTCACGTGCAAATAACATTTCGCAATTTGTCTAAATTCTCATTGGCAAAATACCAGTAGTTTCGATCACATCTCTGTACATCTTTTTCGATGCGGTGTAAATTCAAGCCGAATGTCTCCAATAATTCACCCTGGAAAAGGATCACCATTAATTTTTCAGTTAGTGAGATTTTATCGATAAGCATATATTTTGAATCCGCTTACGCTATAAATTCCACCGTTTTCACTGGCCGGTGATACACATGCTTGATTAAATATATGAATTTGATTAGAAATTAATTTATTTTCTTTTATTGCAATTTTAATTAATAATTTAAAAAAAAATCAATTGAATCTTCTTTACCAGATTTCGGCTCTTGTAATGCGTCCAACGAAGATTGACCCGCAATCTCCTCATGCAATGTCGATAAATTGCGTTCGTCCTTTTCCGCATCGTTTTCATATTTCGTTTCCACTCGCTGAACATTGACGATATCGATTGACGCATCTGTAATAATGACCGAGTGCGGTTGATTCGTTGTAGGCGATGAAACATTTAGATCATTTATATCATTGTCATCGATGGCTATGTCTTCGATTTGTGCAATCAAGTCGACGAAATCGTTGGCCACCGTTTCATATGATGACGATGAAGGTGAGCTCTTATTGCTGTTCGTTTCTTCTATGGCCAATTTGAATTCATCTGATTCTTTGTCAAAATTCAGATTTGGCAAATCCTCTGGTTTCAGCTTATTTTCCGGTTCTGCGTCGTTTTTCGCATTTTTCTCAATTTCCTTGCTTTCTTCTTGCTCATTTTCTTCGTCGACGCCATCAGGAACATTACCCGAATCGGTACTACTCTTATTTACACGGCTTGGCTTTTCAATTACCACTTCATCTGCTGCAGCAACTGCTGGCTCGTCACTATCCTTCCTCGGCTGACTGCCCACATAATCGTCTTGATCGGACAAGTCCGAGTAGCCATTCTCCTCGAACACATCATTTTCAATATCATTGTCTGCGTCTAATGGTTGTTTCGTCTTTTGCTGCTGATCACTCCCACTTTCGGAGCTCAATTTCGCAACAGCAACCGCTGTTTTTTCTTTGTCACGTTGCCGCACAATAGCCTCAACTGCGAGCCACTCACTCATTGTTGTCTCATAGTAATGGCGACTGGTTTCATCCAACTCGGCACGTTCTTCGGCCGTTGAACCGAACGAATAATGGCCGAGTAGGAATGGCCACACTTCTTTGCGAATATCATGCTCGCATCCTCCAAAATAAACCAAACGATATACTTCTTCTGAATCGCTGATGACACCATTCACATTCAACGTATTCCACACATCTTTTGTTAATCCTTGTTCAGCTCCAACTAAAATCATTAAAATTAACGCGGTGATTGAGAAAATGATTTTATTATTCACAAAAATAAGGAAGAAAAAAAAACTCACTTTCCGGAGTAATTCTACCATTGACCAATCCCGACAAATGAGTTCGCACAGTTGAAAGGTGGCGACAATATGCCAACCAGCCATAAAATGCTCTCGATATTATTTGCTTGCGCATTGTTGTGCAAACCAATGCAATGCTTGCCGTTTGATTTGTGGTAATCTTTAAAAATAGAAAATCGTTCAGAATTTTCGTTTTCAATTCCCGATTTTTATGTTTTCTCGATAACAATTTGAAACTTTACTTACGACTAACGGGCTGTCTGGTGCATAATTATCTATCGATAGACTCTTATTGGAGCTGTCACTGCTTTCATTGGTGGACGAGCTACTGAGATGAGATCGTCTCGGGCTTGTGCGTCCCAGATCCAAAATTGATGCGCTTGTAACTGATTGCAATTTGTTTCGAAGATGATTGACTTGGAATTTGGATAAAAACTCACGAAATTCTTCGTTGTTTGACTTGTTTACAATGCGAAAAACATAATCGATCGGAACATCCTCTTCCGATTCCATAACAAGTGGCAATGGTTTGCGTTTATTTTTCGAAGCCCATGGAAATAATTTGCCAATACTTTTGTGCGACCAAATCGGTGGATCCAATTGACCATGTGGTAATAAACCGGTCTCTAAACAAGACAAAAACGATGCCATATGGCCACCTTCGGGAAAAATAATTGGTGAACGTTGAACGCCATCATGTCCAACTAAAATAATTGTGCCCCCTGTGTCTTGACCACTCGACTGGTGACAGTGTACATAAACTATATCTTCCACGTTAATGTTCATGGAATAGTCCCAATACGAGGTAGTGTCATTCGGATCATTTTCAGTGTAGCCGTTCATTAGCTGGTTGGGTGTCCACTTGATCGTTAGCGAATTCGGTGTTTGGTGAAGGCTCAAATAGCCCGGCAAAGGCTTCGTAACATCTTTCTGTAAACGAAAATCAAATTCTCTTTTAATTTTTCAACGCTTAATCAATTCACACCAAAAATCCATAGCAAAAAAAAAAATGGTGCGAACAATATCCAATTGGTAGAAAAAGGCGAGGGACTTAAGTGCTGGTTATAATTACGGTTGATTCCAAACATATCTCTTTCATGGAGAGCCATTCAATAGACAAATAGGAATGCATGCATAAAAAGTAAGAATGAAGGAGTTATTCACTTTATCATGTATACTACACACCGGAAGGACGAGCACATTGTTTTTGCCATAGAGCAATGTGGCTCGAGCGTTCTGATGCAACGATTCAACGTAGTCCTTAGCAGCCGTTGCCGTTGAATTCGATTTGAATGAACTGGTGCTACCATCTTCTGAACTGTGCAAGCTTCGTTTAAAATTCATGATTGGTCGACGACACGACGGTGGTGTCGGATTACCAGAACTGATGCGATGTCTTTGTATCAATTCATCCGCTGGCGGATCGGTCCAAAAATGCTCCGCTTTGGCGCGTGTGTAATCCAATGCACACGGTCCAACAAGTAGCGAACTAGAAATTCATAAATAAGATAGAATACTTTGGTCGAATCAAAATGTAAATGTAAACATAAAATGAAAATATTCACCTTAAAATCGAGCCAAAATCTGGATCGGCCACCAATGAATCGCGTTCATAATAGCGCGTTGCATTTGTCACCAAGTGATCAATGATGCGTGCCAATTTCTTTTCGTACAATGCCAAACGTATCCACAGGTATCTAAATCGAAATAAGAGAGACATTTTCTGTTCATTTTCAATGGAAAATGAAAATCGAAAAGCATAACCTACCGAACGGTTTGAGGTGGTGGACTCGCATTATTTGTAATAGATGTGTTGCTATTTTTCTTGAGAATCGGTGGTTTGCTTGTGCTATCACTGCTTGACGATGAGCGTTTCGTTGGATCGGCATTTTCAATATCCAACACTTTTTTGCTGATGTAATTGGCTTCTGAACAATGTTTGGCTACTTTATGCAAAAGTGCGGTCGTCGATGATGTTTTAAACAAACCAAGTGCTCGTCGACGTAATCCTTGACTCAAACAAGCTTCGACAGCCGCGCACAATGATGTCACCGACGCTGATTGCTCATGCACAAATTTCCTAGTGACCGATTCCTCCATCACTTGCTTCACTTCTTTTTTGACCGTAGCCACCAGCCGCTCTTTGAAATCAAGTGCTTCTATTGAAAAGAAACGAGAACATTTTGTCCATTTTAACATTCTCAACGTTTAAAAGCCGTCAATATCTAATTCTAAATGACTATGCATTGCGAGGGGCAAACCACTCAAAAGTAATACTGTGTATTAGTACTAATACTAATGTAAATATTACCTTGTATTACTTTAGTATTACTTTTTTCAAACCATAGTATTATTTTTAAAAGGAGTATTGCTTTATCAAAAGTAATACCAGTTTTACCAGGTATTACTTCGTATTACTTCGCAGGTATTATGTATTTCTTTTGAGTAGATTGCCCCTTGATGCATTGTCAAGGTCAAAATTGATATAGATTTCTCTCTCTCTCTCTCTCTCTCTCTCTCTCTCTCTCTCTCTCGTTTCAACAAGTCGATTATTATTGAATTATGCCCATTTATGTTTGTAAATCACTTCTTGCTCCACTTGAGGGGAAATACGAACATTAAGAAAATCGAATTGATTGGTGGCCTTGAGGAATTTCAACAACACTACGATAATAAAGCCAGTAGAAAATGTTCTTGGAAAAATACACAATTCTCTAGAAGAAGTCATAAAATTGTTCCAAGCACTTCGTGGAAAAGTACGAGTGGCAAAATTCAAAGGAGATTTGTTGTTGAGATTTTTCTTTTTCTTCTTCTTCTGTATCAATTCCACTTCGCTGGAAATCATATCAATTTAAAACGTTGGCGCTACACACAAAATTACGACTTTCAAGTAAATTAATTGAATTTTCTTCGCGACAAAAAAAAACGTGACTTCATTTCAAACGGCTGCGGTTCGGCATTAAGGTTGCGCGCGGCTCTTTGATTAAAACATAAAAGAATGGCGGTTGTCGTTTATGATATCTCTTATTCCAACGAAAATATGTGCGTGGGTCGGCTAAAAGCATTTGTGATGCATCTTTCAACGATATTAATATCATAAGCCGTAATAACTTTATTCATTCTAACCAGAAATGGATTTTCCGAATGACTTTCAAATGCAGGGCTTTTGAACGGGGATATTGAAATTTTCCGTCAACATCGACGACAATTACGGACCGAAGCACCAACTCAAGTGAGTCTCTTAAATAGACACTGAAAAACAATTTGATGGGAATTGTTGTGGGAAATCTTAGAATATCTAGTTTTCCCATCAGTATTTAAGAGGTTGTACTCGTTGTTACGATATAGTCTAATACACAGACAATTTAAAACCGCTTGATGTGACATTCGGAAAGAATATTGCGACTGAATAAATAAAACATAGCCAATACCCACGGCTTCTATCTTTGATTCTGGTCTTAGTTTCATTCATTTCAATGCAAATAAATGTACATTTGCAAAGAAAGAATGTAGCTTAAATACTCTGCATGTGTCTGTTTGTGACACATTGTAAACAAAAGAACCAAATGGAGAGACATTTTAGCGAACATTGAAATATCCAATCGATAAAACGGATCTCAAGGAATGAAGATGGGTGCTACTTCAACATAGTCGAATAAACAGCAAAAACATATGTTACCTAATCATTGGTGTAGGTCTTTTTGATGTTATTTGATTTCTTTTCCACACAATCCTTGCTGAATTTTCTGTTGGCATTTTGGTTTGTTTGACAAAATATGTGGAAAAGGAAGAGGTTTTTTTGTGCTCTACTAATCCATTGAAGATAATGCTAATCAGTTAAAAAAAAATTCTTCAACAGAAAAAAAAACAGAAACCCCTCTGAAGATGAATCGATTTGATCAAGTCAATAATTTCGCTGGAAGGGAAAAATTCGAAATTCCAGTGTGTCTTATACAGAAAATTGCATTGACGTCAATCGAATTGGCGTTGAGGTTGAGGGACAATGTGGTTTATTTGTAAAAATATAATATAATATTTGGAATGTCCTTTGGCGGTACCATATGGCGTGCATATCGTTTCCAAATCATTTACATAAAGCAACTTGTCAGAAAGTTTGTGTTAGTTGTAGACAAGAAAAAACTTTAAAATTGCTATTGTTTGTGGCATTTTTCGTCTTTCACTGTTATCATTCACGCATTGTTGTTTTCGTTTGGTGCAAGTTTTCGATGCGTGGGTGTGCTTAAACCGATGATTCGGTGATAGCTTAATCTTTAAATATACAATCGTCCGACGTTCACACAAAAACGCACGCATGCGAAATGTAATGAGTAAATAGAGACAAAGAGGGAAAAAAAAACAACGACGGTATTCTTTCGTTCAAAAGCTGTTTGCAATGTTTCACCAGGGAGTCAAACTTTTTTTTCCATAATTTTGCTAACATCGGTTGCATTCACTGCGGGTGGAAATCTCCTCTAAGACTTCCATTGTGAAAATCCTTTTCAAATTTCCGTCCAATTCCACTGCGATTGCTCGTTTCACTCTTTACTGATGACAGAAAATAAAATAAAAAGTCTCTTCTCGGTATAATGTTAATTAACCAAGAGCCTTGCCAATTAAGGTAGATTTCTCGTGGGTAACAACGCTCAATGCGAAAATATTTATTGGCAATTTGATTATTTTCAATCATTCGATTTAATGGAAATCCATTGAATGTTGAAGCATACAATTTTGTACACACAATGACACGGCATTTCACGTGCCAATGGAAAACGCTTTTAATTTTAGACATTCACAATACTGTGCGAAAACTTTGCAAAATATTGAGTTATATTTTTGTTTGTATAACACCCACTCAAGACGATGAAATTCCAATGCTTTTGTTTCTCAATAATATAAAGATGTAATAACGTGATGGAGAAAGTAACGTAGCATTCATGTTTGTATTGAGCTGTGTGCTTCAATTGAAAGCTGAATGAAAATACATTTCATGCAAATGTCCAAGCGAAAATGATAGATAAAAATTAATGTTTCCTTTCGTCGCCATTGATCCAATGAAAATGAGGAAATTATATTCACTCCAGCGCCAAATGTCAACGTGTAGAATTTCAATCCAATGATTGCTCATTATTTTTAGAACGATGGAAAAAAGTCGATCATCGGAAGTTTGCTTTTCGATATTTTTTGTCCGCTAATAGAATTCATTTTCCACCGTCGATGTGTACCTTAGATTGACAGCCGAAAAACTCATTTACAAATATTATCCAGATGTGCCGTTCATCCAATATGCGTATACTGACGTAATTTGACTCGTTCTTTCTATTACTACATTATTTTTGTTGTTTTTTTTTTCTCCTGAGCTGGTTAGTCCAAAGTAAAACCCATAAAATTGAATGTTTACGAAGAAAATAAAATGAGAAAATTCGGAGAAGATATTCGAAAAAGTTTCGGTACGGATATAAAAGTCGACAAGCGTCGTGAGACCAAGTTGTGTAAGTATAAAACATCACGTTCTACTCATCGCCGTATGGAAGAGTTCATTAGAGTCAATTCGATTATGTTCATTCAAGTTAATGCAAGTGATTTTTTTTCTCTCTCTCTCTCTCTTCCTCGCTCTGCTTTTCCTTCTCTTCACTCAGGACACACAGTGTGTTTGATAGAAAAGCTGAAAATTAAAAGCTGTGGATTTCTGCATACAACTATAACACATATGTATCACATTTCGAATTGGTATAATCAACATGTGGGTGGTTCCGCACGATATTGATTTCTTTGATTAGAACTATACATGTATCACCATTATATCTCGGTGTTTTATTTTTCGTCGCTTGTTTCCATCGTGCACATCGTCGTACTGTTGTATCAACGAATCGGGAGAGAGAGAGAGAGAGAGAGAGAGACACGCGTAGTGACGTTGAAGATTTTTTCCCAGATTTCTATAGCTTGTTGTGTACGCGAAAAAATCTTCGACGTCAATAACACAAAAAGGAATATACGAAGAAAAATAAAAGCAATAATACCCACCTGACTGACCAGACATATCGAATGTTGTTGGATTTTATTGAATGATACAAAAATTGGTTCAAATGATAAAAGGTTCTAATTTTAGTTTTAGTGACGTTTGCACTTTTTCACAGCCACTTGACCATTACAGTAACTTTTATTTTGGTTTTTGATTCGATTCGATTGGTTTTTCCAACGAAAAAAAATGTCAATTTTAATAGATTAATTGAATTCGATTTCGTTTGATTTTATTTAGAAAAAAAAAAAACTTGTAAATTTATTGCGATTTTCTAAACATCTGCTTCCGTTTTCCTTTCGCGATAAATACTTCACAAACAGCGAATTTGATTAAAATTAAACGATTTTCTCGTTTGTTGTTGAGAAGACTGAGATTTAAGTTTTGAATGTAAATTAGAATAACGAAGAAACAAACAACTTTTATCGATTTCAATGAAAACGTCCAGTGGCTGGAGAACGAAAAATATGCGTCGTAATTTCAGAGAGACCGCACACACTAAATTGCTCGACGGCGTAATGAAAATCGTTTTCGCACCCGCTGTTTGTCGAAGCTGAACTGGTCATGGTTTTTTGTTGTTTTATGCTCATGGCTGTATCGGTACTGACAATGTTTTCTTTGTGTTTGTGCGTCGCTATTGGTGTGGTGGTGCTCATGAAAATGCTTGTGTTGAGCGCACACAGGGTGTCGTTTAACATATTTTCCATTCAATCCCCCGTATAACATCCAATAGAATGTGTGTGCCACAATCATCGAGACTCCACGGTCGACATCACAATCCCGTATGAATGGTGAACGTGTATTGGTTCTTTGCCTGTTTACGGATTTCGGTGTATACGTGTTCGTACGTACGTACATTTGAAAAGCGAAATCATGGAAAAATCGATATTCGTTATACTAGCACAAAAAGTGACGTGACAGTGGAATATATCCACATTTCCACATCAATCTCACAAACTTCAACGTATTTTGTGGTTCCGTTTGTTTCCATTTATTTCTTTTTTCTCTCTTTCCAACAGTTTTCCATATGGCTCTGAACCAATTGAAAATGTAATTTGATCATGAAATTTTCAGCGATTTAAATGAATGTGTATGTGACACACAGACATTCGTGTGTCCATGAAGCTGGTTTTTCATTGCCGATTGCATGTGTTGCATGCCATTCATATTGAACCAATAAATTCATAGCAAAATACCAATTTATATTTGATGTGTACGACCGACATTCGGTCGTAAGAAATACGATAATTGAATTTGTTCGAATCGTCTGTGGAAATTCCATAATTCTGATATTTTATTATCATTTCCAAGAAAGAAAAATGTAACCAGAGAAGAGATGTTTGATTGAATGATCAACATTCTTAAATTTCGCTACATTTATTTATCAGACTTTCAGTTAGATTAACATGGTTCATGAAGTATACATTGATTAACAATAAACAGTATAACATAAAGTAAAAGTAAAACAAAATTGTCGCAATTGATTTTGATGTATCATTTCAGGCGAATAAATTAGGTTTTCGTTGAAGTGTATTGCAAAGAGATGTGTATGGAAAAAGAATTTAATTTGTCATGTACAATTCGGTCAAGATGTCGAAGAGTAAAACTAAAACAATATGAGTGATACATAGATGAATTGAAACAATTGCTCACATTAGATGGCTAAATTTGGAATGCAGTTCCGATGCATTTTGTTTAATTGTTCTGTTTTCCCACGACACGTACCATCATCATTTTTAAGTTGATGGCAATGTTTAAGCAATTGTTTCTCGTTCCATTGAACACGGGACTCTTTGTGGAATTCCCTCACCACAACTTCCATAGTATGGGCCATTTCGTGATAAAAAGCCATTTTGCTCGCAACGGCTATAATTCAAAATAGATAATTTAAAGTGATATTTTTTGCTGAATTTCATCTCATAATCTGAATATGTATTTTCTGTGATATTCAAACGCACCTCGACCATGATTGACAGTTTTTGTGATTCAGACCGCTGCATACCATAACATTCGTCATGGGACAAGTGTGTTGTTGATCGATTGACATCGTACTTCCGTTCAAATTGTTCGATCCGAATTTGCTGGAATGGAAATGGAGAGAAAAGAAAAAAAAAATGAAAAATCCAATCAAATGAATACCCTAGAATGACTTACGTTTTATCACTGTAGAATGAGTCATGAACTCGTAATAGTGGTTCCGTCACGCTAAGCTCCTTGTACGGTTGGGGTTTTCTTTCAAAGAAAATTGTTATCAAAACGATGATACCGACGACAGCTTGAAGTGTTATAATGAAAAGCACCGCTTTGCGAAAACCAATTGAATCATAAAGAAAACCCGAAACCGACGGCCCAAAAAATGCGCCAAATGCAAACGTTGATGTCCATAATCCAGATACTAAACCATATGTTCCGATACCATTTGAGAAACCACAGCGTCTGACGGAATAAATTGAATTTTCAATATTAAAAAACAGCCATTTATATTCTACATTCATTTTCCAACACTTACATTGCTATTCGTAGAGCATCCGCAAAGCTGGCTACCAACACAGCGGCTATGCCAAAGCCATGCATCACCAATCCGGTGATTACTAAGCCAAGAGTACTACAATTAAATCAGATTAAATTATTATAAGTCACACTACACTTTGCTCTTATCAGTAGTGAACAAGGTACTTACGTTTCAATTGGCAGAAATGACACTGGTCCAATTAAACAAAAGGCAGTAGCGATTAACGTACTTCCGATTAAAGCGGATAACTTTGGATGCAAAAATTTATCTACCATACAGCCCCATATGGGTGCAGTAACTGCATAGAATCCACCATTTATAATGAAAACGATTCCTGGTGAGAGAAGAAATAGTGCGTGGTTTTTTTTTCATAACGAATTGCATTATTTTTATGTACATTGTACATGAGATTCCAGAAATGAAAATAAATGGCGAGTTTCTAAACGCTTACCAAGTAGAACCGGGCTTAAATCAAATTGACGAAGATGCGGTTCGAGCGTAGCACCAAGGAAACCAATTGAAGCACTAGCTCCCATTATACTCATTGAACAGACGAGAATTCCTGGAGTTTTCAACAGAGACAGTATTGAAGCTGCAAACACACAAATATTTCACATTAATTGTATGTTTAAAATTGATTTATTCTTTCGTCATCCTTTCAAATTACCACTTGATTGTCCGTGCTGTAGCGTTTGATTGTGTTTTGGCAGTACGAATAAAGTGATAGCGGCCGTTAAAAATAGCAGCAAACCGAGCGTGATAAATGGCAAAAAGAAGCCACCCAATTGATATAGAAAACCACCAACCATTGGACCCACAATCAAACCCAATCCAAAGAATGTTTCTAGCGAGGCGAATGTGACGCTCACATTATCAGGAAATTCCTTTGCGATGATAGCAAACGATGCTGTTAGGAATGCTGCGTTGCCAAGCGCCTCAATGATTCGAATTAAAAAGGCTAATGTAATAAATAGGCTGTGTCCCTTTTTATGAAAGAAATAGCGGTAATGACGATAAGTATAAATTCAATTCATTTTTATATCGGCCCAATCAAAATGTGTTGACCATTTTTCAATTTACCTGAACTTTGTCGAGCAAACCAAAGACAATGGCTGAAGTGCCGGTAGTGAAAATACCACCGTTGAATAATACTTTTGGTCCTATGCTATTCAGATATTGACCGTAGAGCGGCGATACAAAAAATACAATTAACTCGAACACACCAAATACCAATCCATACTCAGTTGCAGTGCAGCCTTTCTTTTCTGCCTTAAAAAAAACATAAAACACAAAATGTTAACCATAATTTCGGGAAAATGATTGATGTTACGAAGTTCATTGTTCTTGTAAATTACTTTTAAAAGTTCTGCCGAAGAGAAATGATGTCCTACAGCAAAATTGGCAAACAAATTTGCATAATGTTTTCGTATAACTTGATAACACTTTCAAGACGAACGATGCCGGAAGTTGAAACAATTCAACGTTTTAAAATTCAGTGCCGAAGGTTTGTTACCCCCAAAAAAAACGAATTGAACTTTGATCATTCATTCAAAACATCTGATAATCGAATCCGTGCGTGGCAAATTGTTTTCGATATGTTTGAGCGAGAGTAATCATTGTTTTTCTTATGCATTTCAACAGACAACAGTGACCACAGCTGTACGGTGCCGAAAAAAAAAATGTCGATAGAACACATTTCAGACTGATTACAAAGCCATAAATTAAAAATATAAATGGCGATTGCGTTCACGCATTGCGAAATTGTAGACAAAACGTGGAACTGCATACGAATATTCTGGATGTATTTTGACTGCGATTTCAATATGTTTACTCGACAAAAAAAAATCGTGATCGATAATTATGCTCTCATTTCTCGATGCCGTTTACATGAAATGGAATCGAAACTGCTGTTATGGTTGTTGTTGTTGTTGTTGTTGGATTTGAATGTCGTCGATTTAATCAGTTTTTAATTTTAGCTTTCTCATGATAAACTATAATCAACATATTGAACTCGACGATTCCGTTCCGTCGACGATGCACTAAATTGCGTATGCAATATCAACAGCACAGCACAAGGAAACGGACGTACTTCGTTCGAGGTGAATTGAATTCTTCATTTTGTCGGAATTCGTTTGCTTGAATATTATCAATGCACTATCTACGTTTCAGTCTACTAAGCGACGAAATTCATGGCCACGATTTGCTCTAACTGTCATTGTTGTTGTTGTTTGTTATTCATTGAAATTACGGAAATCAAACGGAAATAGTTCTTCATTCCAATGATTTAGAACAAAAAAACCTTTTTGGGAGTTTGAATGATGCCAAAATGTAATATAATCCAAAATCAAACGGAAAAGTCAACACTTACTTCTTGAGGAAAGAATGGAGCCTGTAGACTAACGCAGATTGCATTGCAAAAATCAGCGAGCCCAATGATGATTAATGTAAGCCATTGACGTTTTGTAAATTTGGGTAGAAAATTTCGCATGATGACGCACGGTTGTGTTGTCAGTCGCTTGTTCCTATTTGCTACTTGATTTTTTTTTTGACTTCAAATGTGTTTATACTTTTGATTTGGACTGGCAAAAAACATAAGAGTTGATAATTCTTATGCGCGGGAAAAAAAAAATGCGAAACGTTTGAAGATTAAATCGTTTGATCCTGGAGGTCATTCAACAATGGCATTTAAAACACACATACACATGTACACATAAGGAACTTTAGTTATACTTAATTGCGAGCACTTTTCGAAATTATCGTAGTATTTTTTACAACAATGTTTAGATAAGTCACTATTTCATAAATATCACATCAACTTATTTAAACAAAAAATTCGCCACCGTTGCCAAAAAAGTCGCTTCGAATAAATGTTGCTACAGTCTTCCGTGAAATTCTTACATTCCAACTGTTTCTCGGTTGAGATGTATTTTGGACGATAATACCATTATCGTGAAGTGCCGTTTCGATGTTGCAAATTTTTTATTTTTGGTTTTAACAGTCTATGTGGAAAAATTTGATAAGTAATTGAAAATTAAATATCGTTCGAAGAAAAATTTACGATTTGTCATTTTGAGAAAAGTTCAAACAGCAACTGGTGGTCAATTTTGAACAGAGTTTATTGGGTCACTTGCAGTTAATTTGCACAAAAATGTCTTTCAAACAAAAACAAAACAAAAAATAACTCAAATTTTACTTCACAAACTCGTTGAGAATTCTTAATCAATTAATGAAACATTGAATTTTCGTAACGTCAGTCAAAATTATTCAGTGTTTGATGCTGCAGCGACAATTTGTCTATTGCTCAAGTTGTTATTGTTATTGATGTTTGACGGAATTTCTTCGGACATCTGTTCACAAGACTAACAACTTTACAACTGATTTGATTTAGAAGAGTATACACAGTTGAAACGAAGTCGATTTGTAAAATAATCAAATACATTCAAAGGGCATTATCACCGTGAGCAACAGAGACAAAGGGCGCATCACTTTCCTTCGCAGCAGTGGCAAAGAATGAAGCGAGAGATAATGTTTTGGTTGCAGCGTGCGTGTTTGAGTCGAAGATTAACACAACCGAAATGTGCTATGAAGAACGATGATAAGCAACACTTTGAATGTGTGGAAAAGTGCAAAAGAATTGTTTAAACATCGGCCTATTTGTGACAAAGGCAAGAGCATCGCGTCGTTCCCGTCGCTTCGATACAGTTTACTTGTTCGATGAGCGAATTGAGAGCACTTTTGACAAATAAACGTCTGAATTATTTGCTTGCGTCCAGTCACAATACACATAATAAAACTATAACAATTCGTATTGTTTTCTAAGTATAAATAGAATATGGAGATAAATATGTAATAATAGAATTGCATCGTTAACGATTGGTTTGTCCTTTATTAGGCGCCAGCATGAATGTTTTTTTTTTTCATTTATTAACCAATAACAACAACAACGACATCTGTACCATTGAATGAATGAGTTTCTTATGTTTAGATTTGCAGATGCGAAACACAAATATGTAAAGTAAAACCTCTTTTAAATCTCGAAATAATCATTTTGTTGTGTCTCTTTTTTTTATAGATACGTCATGATAGACTTGACATTTATTTTATGCATCCGTTGCAATTGATTGTTTTCTGATAATATTGATGGCAAAGTTCATGCTTACAATAAACGCTTTGAAAACATTTCAATGTTTATTTTCATTTCTGATTCAGATATAGTAAACACAAAATTCAACACCAAGAAAAAGTATAATCAAATTCCATTGAAAAGAAGAACTGAAAAAAATGAGTGATTTACGAAGAGTAACAACAAAAATGACCCAATTATTCGGAGTGCTTTATTATGTCGTTCAAGTGAAGAAATTTAGATATTTTTTTTTTAATTTAAAAGGATTATCGCGTGAGCGACATTGTACAACTTTCTTGAAACTTCCTTTACTTGCTGTATTGTTGTTTGAACTTTGCTGTTTGACTACATTCGATCTGAATGAATATTCGTTTTCTATATTTAGATAGTTCCGAATGCC
Organism: Sitodiplosis mosellana; assembly: GCF_009176505.1. Taxonomy (NCBI): domain Eukaryota; kingdom Metazoa; phylum Arthropoda; class Insecta; order Diptera; family Cecidomyiidae; genus Sitodiplosis; species Sitodiplosis mosellana. The sequence continues at coordinate 17,830,606 of NW_022595244.1, read as the reverse complement.
GCGACAGTTATGATAAGCCACAAATATACGCACCAAAAATGCAATCCAATTGCGAACAAAAAATTTAACACACATTTATGCGTTCGATTTTTTTTGAACCATTTGAGGAAAATTGTTTTAAAAAAATTGTCTAATCAATCTATTAATTTCTCTCAATATTATAAGAATAATTGTATACAAATAGCCAAAGGTTGAATTAATTTAATTATATTTTCAATTTGCGCCATGACGCACGCGCCACATATCCTATAGATTCGCGCATGCAATGTGCATTCAAATATAGAAACCAATGTGGATTTCTGGAGCGATAGACAAATTGGGGTTAGACATCAAGTCGATTCATTGTGCGAATTGTAAACTTCAGTGTTGACCGAGTTGAATGCAAATGCATCTGTTCAATCCATAAACAATATTCCATTGCCTGGTGCATTCATTTTAGAACTGCTTATCTTCAATAATTTGGTCAGTGATCCGAATGTGTCGCTCGAAGATACTGCTCAATGCACATTTCACATGGAAAATGATTTGATTGACATTTGTTATGAACGCAATTTGACGAACTCAAATGAGGCTCGTCCTATATACTATATTGTTCCAAGTCTGGTTCGATACACATATCGTTGCATTTGATACTCGACACGTGGTCAGCGCCAGGTTATCAAATATATAATGGAGACTTTCGCAACCGGGACGTAGCAATAGTGCATATACTTTTTATGTTTAACTTGACAAATGTAAATCAATATTTGCGCCGTTTTAATCTTATTCTTAATGCTCATTGCTTATTGATTCATTCGCACATCATTGACCCGAGAAACTCGCATTCCAAATCGAATATTGTTGTACTGGAAAATTGAACGCCGTTTCCAAATTGTGAATCTTTCTATTGGCTTGAAAACGCTTGTTTACGCGTCGTCGGATTTTTTTGCCATTTTACTTACCGTAATTTCAATCATTAACCGCAAAAACCACAAATTTTTCGTTCAATTATGGATAGTACATATTATCTTTTTGATTCAGTTTTATTCGTGGATTTCGAAATATGTAATTTTGAATAAAAATGTTTCATTTAAACTATGTTCATCTGTTAAGGCTAAAGAAAAAACAATATAATTTACATCTAAATTTTGTTGATTGATTGAAGAATAAAATTACAAAATCTATGACGTGATAGACGATGAAATGGAAGTTTCCGAATTGCAGATGAGAATAAGTGGGCTTCAGTGGGAAGGTGATCGATTTTCTTTCATTAATTGATATTAGATTATGTAAACTAAACGATATAACGCCCAATTAAGATGAAGGTGTGAATTTGAATGAAACCCCAATCAGATTGTAGAACAATCGAAATGTATGTTGGTGGTGCACGTGCGGCAATGATGAATGACAGCTATAACAAATGTCGTGAGTCACGTTGTTTTTCTTTCTCTTCTTATTTTGTGTCTAAGAAAGGAGCCATTGTCGCATTGGTATGCTACCGAATGCCGAATTCAAGATCTTCTTGAACAATCGTCCAATACTTTGTGATGCAGCTGGTCTCATTTCTTGCACCAAATCATTGGCATTTGTATTTAAAAATTGGTTGATGGCCTCGCCTACGAATTGAAAACGACATGTTAAATTAGTCAATACTCTTACTGACCAAACAAACAGTTCCAATTCAAAAATAAAAATCAATTTACCGAGAACATTTTGACTATTTAGGTTATCCTTGACCTTGAATCGAGCATTTTTCATCGTGAAATCTAAGCCAAGTTTTTCAATATTCATGTAGGCATCATTGTCGCGTGTCTGCTCTTTGCCGTACACTTTGATGATGGCTGTGATATCAGTGAATTCAGCCCAAAATTCACCATTTGATCGCACCGGCAACAAAAGTACATTGCCAACGATGTCATATTTGCCTCTTGCCTCAACTCGTGGAATTGTCAAACGCATGTCGAACCGAAGTTTCTACAAATTCAAAAGAAAAAAAAAACCATTGAATAGTTTTGTTTGTAATAGAGTTTACGTTGCCAAATCAACCTTACCTTGACATCACTGCGAACTTCTTTGATGGTGTAGTTGCTAGCTCCCTTTGCCAATATTTCACTGAATCTAGCTTTTATTCGCACGGCTCCGGCGTCATTGTCCATATTCATTTGTTCGATCAACAATGGTTCAAGTGCTGGCACATTTATTTCCGCAAGTCCCTTGCCCAAAAATGGTTTCAAATGATTGAATGACCGCTTTATGCATTGATTTATCTGCGGATCGTTTCGTTGACATGGTAAAATATATTTGGCTGCAAAGAAACAAATTGAAACAAAAACATTGATTGGACTGACGTTTGTAATGAAGAGTTTTGATTATTCTGGGGGAAAAAATACTACTGAGATTTGAAAATTATTTAAAAGCAATCAATTTCATTATTGTAAACAAGTCACTGATGGCAAGACGTCATACAGCACGAGCCTCATTCTGATATTGCCAGAGTAAATCTCCGGTTACTTATTTTCTGGGACCAATAATTATCGCAAAACCTTGGAGTTCTGCTGACAAATTTGTTCCTTTTTGCAACCCAACACCTTCATTTAAATAATTATTGGTGTGTAAAGGTCAATGTGCCTGTACATGTGTACACGGAAACTGCGTTTAACTGCAAATTGAGTGGATAAATGAAAGCGTTTCCTAGCAACCGATGACATCAACGATCCGAAATTGAAAGGAAATTTTCCATGCTTGTATGTGCAAAAGCCAATAAACTATTGGTTTGCCCAACGTGTAGCGTTGTTTGTTTGCCACAAATGACCAGGTCATACATGAATGTATGTCCTATACATGAAATTTGTATTTAAAAACCATCATCCAATCACAGTGATGAAAATATCCAGGGACAGCCATAATTGATTTCGGATACATTTTATTTTTTCCTCCTCTCACTAGTAGGAATAAATCATTTACAAAATAAATTATATTGCTGTCACAGAGCTCATAAAATTGAACATTTCAATTTAAACTTTTTGAATTCACATTCTTCAACAATGTTGTCGTTCCAAACTATTCAAAGCGGTTTCAAAGTATACATATTTCGTTTAATGTGTATGGTCAGGCCAAAAGATATTTCGGACTCTACCATCAACAATATATTGATGGTTTATAAGTAAGTATGCCGAATTTTAGCGTCATTTCCTCTGATGTTCACTATTGACCGCAACACTCTTGCCTCCATGCTCATAATAATCGCAACCATCTCTTCGTTCAATAACCATAAAATATGGCATCGAGTAAATATGAGTTTTTGAAATATGTCGTTGCAAAATCATAAGATATAATTTTAACATAAAATAGAGAGAATCAACAGCAAATAAAACTCAATGTCGCGAGATTGCTGAGTATTTCGTTCTTTGTTTTTCGTGTGCGATTCATTCACGTTGGTTTTGCAATTATAATGCTACACCTACCTGATCGGGCATTGGACACAAGATATCAGTATAAGATTCATTTGTCATTACGAAAATATTCAAATCCAATACATAATCATCTTAAAATTTATTAATACAAACACAGAAGCATAAAAGCGAAAGTGAGTTGATTTCCAATCAATCAAAAAGGATTGGCACCAATTAATCACCAATACAATATCATCGAAACTGGCATGAAATTGGATTTTGGCTTCGTTGAAATATTTCTATGGTTTGGCTTTTACAGAAGATGAGACGGAAAAATTGATGGAATATTCTTGAATTTCATCAAAGTCCAAGATTCTGATAGAAGTATGACCAAATGATCCAACAAAGGTATTGTGTATTCCAATTGAACGCAACAGAATCCATTCGAACCATACAAATATTCAGTGTCATTTATCGTATTTCATGCATTAAGAAATATTCCAAACAAATTAATAAAATTGTTTGTGCAGACAGAAAAGCAAAACAAAATTGTGACTACGTGAACGCCAAGTCATGACCAAATGAAAAAAAAAAATGGAACAAATGCACATATAATTCAGTTGTGATAATTATTTTTCGTTGAAATGGTAGAAAATGACACAAGTAAACACAAAACGAATCCGGTTTCTGTGTTGTGTCGTTGCCAGTTGTATGCGTCATTAAATTTTGGAAACTATGCTGTCGACACACTTGCATTGTTGTGCATAGCACATCAAATAAAGTGATGACATTTTTCGGTCATGGATCAAGTGTTGGCACAACCATCTTCTACAGCTGATAGTTCCAGTTTTCAGATGCCGTCATTCAAAATACGTAACGTTGTAATCGATATTTATTGAGCTCTTAACAGTAAATTGAAGTCAATGAAAATATCCGGATTTCAATGCTTCCAAAAAAGTACGTGCCACAAATAATACGGTAAAAAACGCTCACAACCTCCAACAATTCTGCCAATAAAACTAAATTTCCAGTTGTTGCAATCGAGCGGATTTTAATTATAGATGAGAAAAAAATACACTACGGCTTGGTGGTTTTGTTTACATTCAGCAGGTGTGAAAAAAAAAACAAACAAAATGTAAAGTGCATGGACACACAGGCTCGATAAGGTCAGGGAAACAGAATAATTTCCATGACAACCCAGTGTCATCAGTATCGATGTAGCATCAAATGTCGACCGATCAGTGAAACGAAGAAAAAGTTATTGCCATAATTCCGCCGAACAAATTAGCAGTGCTAATTTGGCACACCATAATTTTACCATAATAAACGCTTCGATTTCGTTTATATTCTCTATTTTGCCGTCTTTCCCTGTCTCTTCACACTCAAAATCGTTTTCTTTCTTCGTGTGCAATCGTGAGGTGATGTGTGACACGAAACTGCTGGCTGAAGCAATCGGCATTATATGAGAAACAAACACAAAAAAAAAATGGTGATGAAAAAAGGTAGTGGCGCTCGTGCTACGATACAAATTTAAAAGGTTGTACAAGAATTCTCGTAACTAGAAACGACGCTTGTGTAAATCGATACGTGAACGTGTTTATAAAATTTTTTTGTCGCAACGCAAGCTTTGTATAGATCACTGTGTGTTTCGTGATGGTGTTTTCCCCCAATAGCATAATAGAAAACGTTGAATGAAATAAGCAAGTGGAAGCTGAAACAAAATGTGTTATAATCGCCGGCTATTAATTGCAATAATACGCAGCAAACAAATGTTAAATACGCATTTAAAGAGCCGTCGTCTCCGAATTGATGAAATTTTGAACTGCTCTATCGATAAAACTGCAATTTAAACTTTGGACTTTCGATTGAAATCTTTTGTTGCTTTGAACTTTGTTGGTTCATTGATTTCGTCCACTGTTAAAATGTCACATACACACACACACATTCGATGCATAAAAATGCGCTCGACGCAACTGATAGCAAACGGAGAATACATTATTATGACCAGACAATTATTGTTTTTGTTATAAATCGCAAAATTTATTTCATTTATGTATGAAAATATTTCTCGTGAGTAAATAAATTTGAAGATAATGACATTTATGGTTATAGCTGCGAAATTGCAAATAAACTGTCAAGTAGAGCGGAAGAGATACCATTAAATATTTTGTTCGAAATAATTTTTTGATAACCTTCAACACACAATGCTGATCCGCCAAAAGTTTTGACGCCTTGATACCGATTTTTTTTTCTCTGCTTCAGCTTTTAATTAGCTGACACCAATGATGATTCATTCACTAAAACACCTATTACTATGTTCATGAATTTTCACAAATGTATTTAAGGTGATTTGTCTTTTATAAATTGAAGAAAATGTGGGTCAACTGCCTTATCAGTGTGTGTGTGTCTTTTTTTTTTATTGCCACATGTAAAAATAAAAATATGCGGTGCTAAGAATGCGAACGTTTGTCAATTAGTTGATTGAGTGTGTGTCTCGTGAGCTGTTTGACCACAGGCAGTTTTCCGGGCGAAGTGAACCGATTAAATCGGTTTCGCATGCGTCGTTTCAAACGATCCGGTAGATTGCAGCAAATGAGTGAAATTGATTTTTTTTTTTTCATTCATGGGTTTGTGTGTGTGTGTGAGTGTGAGAGAAAGAGGCAGAAAGAAATATAAAGAGAGATTGAAGCGTAAGCGATGCGAAGAATGTGTTGCAAAATGCGTTTCAAACGATGTGTTTGTGAGTGTGTGCCGCACTACACATGCTCGCATGTGTTGGCTGGTGCGAAATGAAGAAATTTGAAGTTGAAAGGCAACTTGTTAGGCGTTCTGACGAAACCGCTGAAATGTAATATATTCAATGCTTCGCTATGCAATACACCAGTCACGTTGATATAGTCGACAGCTGGCTGATATCTTCTCTGCACACATTTATCTACCGCCTTGATATTATAGAGCGTTAACCGATCACAGTTCGATTCAATGAAATTACACACACTCAATCAACGAAACCGAATTGAACTAGCATCTTTTGAACTAAAATGCGTGCAACGGAAAGCCACTTTATACAGTTTTACATAATTCAAATTAATTTTTTTTGCTTCTTTTCAACGTTTCAAGAGAGAAAAAAAAAAACCAATCATAAGTCTTGCCATCCATTTAGTTACCAATAATAATTGAATCTGAGTCAGAACGATTGTATTTGCAGACGGTTGTTATTTGTTTGGGAAAAAATGCCAATTGCATTAGAATGGTGGCTGAACAAATTGTTTTTTTTTCTTCTCTTTCACGTTGGAATACACTGAAGACATGAATCATATGGTCGTTTGCATTTGGTTAAGATCTTGGGGTATTGCACCATAAAAGCACAAAATTAACAACGACATTAATAGTACTAATAAATGTGGAAAAAAAGGCAACGACTCCGCATGCACAACGAAAAATAATTCAACGGTAACATTTCACCATACTTATTATTTATGATTATAATAAGCTACATTCGTATCTGTGGTGTAGTAAAATTCTCACATGGTCTCTGTGTCAGTTGTGATTGCATTATGCTTTGCATTACAAGCAGGTCGATCGCGCTTCTACGTTGCATTATGTGAAATATTTCGTTTATTTTGTTGTTGTTGTTGTTGTTGTTTCGAGCTGGAGCATGTGCATATTTGAATTTTATTTAATTGTCGTATTTTGAGTTTCGTTGGCTCATGAAAACTGTAACCTGTTTACAAGTTAGTTCGATCATCGTTTTCCGAAAAAAAAAACTTAAATCAAAACAAAAGGCGAAATAATAGCTTTCGATTTGCATTGACGTAAATTCAATCAGAATCATGCTTCATCCTTTCAATGCGATCCCATTCACAATAAAAAAAAAGTATCTCAATGCCATGAGAATGTCAATAAGATAAAAAAATAGCTGAAAAAAGGCGTGGATTTTTGTTTTTTTTTTTGGGATAACTTACGTGTCTCTATCGATGAGCCGATTGAAATTGCAACCGCACTGAAAACAATCCAATTCACGGCAAATTCCATGGTTATCCGTATTTTTTTTTTGTTCGTTGCTGTTGTCTCGCTTAGGTTTTATTTCGTTGATCACATAAACTCGACGTCGTCAATTCTTGAATGCACTGTTTTATTTTGTTTCTTCACAGAAGCGATTTCACTCTCTCGAACTACGTTTTTATGCCGATTTGGTGCTGGCGGTCGGTTACCCAATTTCGAAATAAACACTCGGCAAATGAATAAAATGCACACAAACTGGAATTACCCAATACTTATGTTAAAATGTGCACGTTTTTGACTCGATCGATCTCTATGGCGTTATCACACTAACTAACTTTTGATCACCGATCGATCTTGGTACTATCCAAAGCGTGCTGTCGAGAGTTTTAAAAATCCGTGGCTATGAAGTGCAATGCATGGATTCAAGTGCGCTCCGCTTGGTGTACGTTCGAACGAGTGCCTTATGTATTTCTTATTATTTTCTTTCTCTGTCTCTCTCTCTCACTCTCCCTTCACATCAAACCAGGTCAAAGAATAGATCCAACCAATTTCCACATCCGATCAAACTGAAGAACACAAAACACGAACAACAACCAACGAAATATTATAGCGAAATTTCACAATCTTTTTTTTTTCTTCTTTAAACGATGAAAACCGAATCAAACACCTTCAGCGTGGAACAAAAACTAAAAGTGTATTTGCTAATTTTAATTTAAAATTCGTTCGCGTTTGGACGGCTGCTCTTTTTTTCTGCACGCGTATTTATTTCACTTTTGTTTATTAAAATAACGGCTTTATTTATTGTGTGTTTTTTTTTACATTTGTTCATCAGCGAAGGAGAAAAAAAACGAAGAAAAAAAATTATGGCAGCAATAGTCGAGTTATTCTGTTTTTGTGCAACTGTTACAAATACTTTGCCATTGATTTGGATTGCATAAACTTGCTATGAAGGTATTGTTATTGCAAGTGGCTTTTCACACCAATATACAGCAAAGAAGAAAAAAAATAGGTAACAATATACAGCGTGAATCAATCGGCACGAAATTGATGAACTCAAAAATTGTTGTTGTTATTGTTTTTCTCGTTTCTAATCCAAGAGTCACTCTCACACTTGATTATGATTGAAATGCGAAGAAATGTCTTCTAATTCTTGGAATTCTTTTCGACAAATGCAATTTGGTTTAAAATGATTTTTTTTCTTTCTTTTCGTGATGTTCAATTGCGACAATTGTAATCGATCGAGTTGATTGGTTTGTTTTGTGCACCTTGGCTCGTGAAGCGCTAACTGATTTGGCCAATAGATTTCACGATGCAACTGTGCCAAATATAAACGTACTGCAACCCAACAAATAATCCGCAGCGGCTATGTTGTCGTGTTGCTTGATCTACGATGGAACTATGAATAAAAATTCACTTTCGGTTGCCTCTGTTGCGGAGTCTCTACGCTCTTTGATGCTTTGGTCTTTATGCGTTCGCGTCGTTTGTCCGAGCTACATATATATCGAATATAAAAAGTGTTGATGTGTTTATTTTACGTAATAATTTAGCATGCTTTAACGTAACATGTAAAAATAAAATAACAGCGAAGAAAAACAAATGCGTGAAGTAGAAGAAAGCACATCGCATCGACAATTGACTGGAGCAAACCATAGCGGCCGATTGGATCGCATTTAAAAAGATTACAAAATGCATTAGCCAGTTCGATAATACGATGAGTCATGATGAGGATGCACAAAAATCAATTGAGTAAACCACCATCGGTTCAGTACCGAAATAAATTTTAAATTAAGACCATAGCTGATCATCATTCTTGACATTTTTTTTATTCAATTGTATTTTTGTTGCACTTTCCTTCTCTGTTATCCACGGGCAATAACCAAATTGACAACGGTTTATTGTTGGTTATTCATTTTAAACTTCACATTTGGTAATCAGCCATAATCGATATTTTCTCTCTCTCTCTCTCTCTCTCTCTCTCATCACGCATCAGCCTTGTTAAAACTGTGATTTATTCATTTATTGAATGATGAGTAAATAGATGCTGTGTTTTTTCCGCAATTTTTTTTTAAATAGAAAAATCAAATCTTACCAGTAATTGCTGTGCAAATCAATTTTTAATTTGATAATTTGATCGATGAAATCGGCTTGTTAAAAATAAATAAAACACTCCAAAACGTTCCAACGTTTCTAGTACTGCTACACAGACGACTTTTTGGATGGAAAGCACCTTTTCAAGTAAACATGTAGAAAAATTCCAGTGGATTTTTATATCGGCCGCATTCGGTTGGTTCGTCGCTTAGAGTGGTTTTTTTCATGTCGCTAGTAAATACACTGCGTCTATAAGTGTGAATGTATTTGTGCATGTACTGACTAGACTGTGTGCTAAAGCATTATGTTACTCGGTCGTCTCCAAGAGCCCACTTTGAGTGTATGCTACCCAGACAAATAACAGAGAATCGACCGCTGCAGAAAAAACAGTAGTATGGTGTGTTATTGCTTGTGTGTATCGTTTCATTTGTTTATGTTTACAAACGAACAACGCGATGGGCTTGTACGAACTCCACTTATGAACGTATGAGAAAAAAAAATCGTTGACTATTCTAATTAGATTCATTTTCCTGGCTGAATGATAACTGAATGATAAGTTGAGAGAAAAACGTAGTATCACGGTGTTGTGTCCCATGTACAGCTGATACTCAAGATATGGCCTCTCTCTTTCTCTCTCTCTCTGTCTTCTCTACAATGTCGTCAGTAAAAGCGATATTTACATATTGTGACAGACCTCGAAGTAGTATTAACATTTCGACGTATTTTTGCGATTATATGCGAAATTTTCACCACATGAGGACATCATCATCATTTGATCTTTCTTGCATAATTTGACCGAAGTTGTCAACCGACGCTTTTGTTCACTGGTGACGGTGGGCTGCAATTCGATAAGTGGGAAAAAATTAATGGTTTTTGTTGTTGGCATTTTTAATTGGATTCAAGGTCAATCAATAAAATAGAATAAAATAGGCGAATTACCTCAAAAGAAAATTACCACAAACGGAATCGCAGCAAAACACATGGACGAAAATTGAGTTGTCGCGACGTAGGTTTGCCATGCTGTGTGTATGTGTGATTTATTGGAGCTCATTCCTCTCTACATTTGATGATTCATTTTGTTGTCGGTGAGATCATAGATTTCGGAATGCGCGCGCGCCATAAGATTGCATCAAATCACAAGTAACAATGGGAAAATAAATTTCTTTGTTTACATTTTTGTGACCAAATGGGTTTCTCAATTGCCATTATGCTCGTTTTTCCATGTTCCATGACACGGTCCAATAGATTTGAACACCGTCAACACACGATCAAGTGAGAAACCACAAATGGAATCGACTCTGCGGCGAATGGAACACATTCATAATTATAGTGATGGTATTGCGTGCACGCGGCTCGACGACCTTCGCCGAATAGCAATTTTGGTTTTGTTTTTCTTCTTGCTTCAGCGCCATTGTTTTGAATGTATGCCACAGTATTAAGATGACCGCTTTCAATAATCGTGGCTTTGACCTTTTTCACATTTTTCACACACAAATTCCATGGATAAAACACCAAATTTCGTCGAATTTTCAATTGTGTCTTCCATCACAAGTATTTCTTGAAAACAAAATTATAGTAGAATGAAATTCTAATCTTCAAATTGAAGGGCAACTTCAAGAGCGAACAATCAGTTCTTATTTTATAATTATATCAATTTGGGTTATTTGAACTCGGAAAATATTGACATTTTGTAATGCCAAAAACGTTTCGAAATATACCGGCGTTTGAGGGATTGTTTTCGTGACTATCGTGACTATTGTTTTATTTGAGTATATTTGAAATGTAATTCCACAATAGAAATCATTTACGGTAGCTCCAAGTTGGTGTCATCAAATTATCAACATAATTGTCTTGTGACATCGATCCTATTCCGGCACGAAATTTGGTTGATTATTTTTCGCCTCGTTTAGTAAAACTATTCTCATACAAAACACCGTTGAATACAGTCACTGCTCATTTGATCTGTTAAGTGACATTTCACTGCTCATGTAAACTACGGGTACATACACGTTTCATTCACAACTGAACTGGTAGATGTCTCTGAATTCAATTTCAATCAACAGTCGAAAAGCGATCATTCTCCTGCACATTGTATATTTATGCTTATTGTATCTATAGATACGGCTTGGAATAGCAAAGCAAGTGTATGTTCTTTTCATATATTTGTCATCGCTTCAATTAGCTAAATTCAGTAATGATTGAATCACATCACATTCTATTCATACATATACGAAAAACGAATCGTTCGCCCATTTGATAAATCACGTTCATTAAAATAACGTTCGAAAGCTAGATTCAAATCCATGATCGAGAAACAAGATGTCGCTAGTAAATGCAAAGGTGATCATTTTGTGTGCTTTCCCATGAATCAATCGAAAGTGACGGTTTAAATTCGTTCGAATTAGGTTTCGTTCGTTCAAATTACTATAAATGAAGGCTAGTTACAAAAACGATTCGTTTAATTTTGATTTAAAATTTTATTCATATAATGAAAACCTCTTACAATAACAATCTTTTAAAATATAACAGAAATAGATAAAAGATGGTATAGTGGCAAAAAGTCGAAACGGCTTAGAAAATACTATACAGCGTATGTAGACCTTATGTCCAATCGAAATTCACTTGATTGCGATAAATATCATTAAATAAAAAGAGATTTAATAAAGAAAAAAAAAAACCAAGAGATTTTGTTCAAGAAATAATCAATCAGAGAAGAGTCGTATCTAATTTCTTAAGCTACACATTGGGTCGGAACGACTGTTTGATAATAATTAACAACATAAGGAAAATTAAACAAATGAACGAATTTCCGCTAAATGTTATAGTTTCGGCAAAACAATTTTAGCGGAAAGGAATAAATTATGTGTGTACTTTGTTAAACAGCTAATTCGGTAAGTGATTTGGTTGCTGCACTTCTATACCAGCCACATTTTATTTGGTAATTTTGAGAATACATTATTCCAGAGACCGGTGAAAATGTTGGCTAGACCATGCTCCAAGTCTGATCTCAATTCGGAAATCACTTCTTTGGCATTTTGATTCAGGAACATATTCAATGAGGCACCCAACACTTTGTTTCCATTGAACAAATTATCTAAATGAATTCGCATACTGCCCACCAAGAATGTTACCTTCATATCATCAATGTGAATCACTTCCTGTGAAGTGAACGAAAGTTAGAAACGGTACCGTTTGATAAGAAAAAATGGCATCTGCCGATGGAAAAATTACAACTGCATATACAGAAACGTACCTCCGGTTTTTTTCTGATACTGATTTTTGTGTACACGGAACTCTTCACATCTTTCATTGACATCGCGACATTGCCACTTCCAACGATTGGCAGAAGAAGAATGTTGCCTTTCAAATTATATGTAGCATCGATGCGAAGCTTTGGTATCACCAAGTCAAAACTCAATTGTTTCTTTTCTAAATCAAGGCTGAAAAAAAACGGAACCAATTTTGACCAACGCGATGCAAAACAAAACGGCAAAAAAACATTGTTTACCTTGCACGACTAACTGTGGCATTTGATGGACCTTTCACAATCAAATTCTTGAAACCACCCGCAAGTGTTAGACTGCCACTGCCTCGTGACACCGATACCGACTGTAGAATCAAGGGCTCAAAATGTTCAATGCCCAATTCCGGAATACCTACAAACAAATACGAGATTCAAAGTCAGAATATTTATCGAGTTTAAATTATTTCTCATATTTTTTACCTTTGGCCAGTTGTGGGAACATTCCTTCGAACATTTGCCGGAAGCAATCATCTGCATTTGGATTGCTCTTGCTACACTGTCGCAACCAATCAGCTGTAAAACCATGAAACAGAAGTGAAACATAATAATTAAATTAACATGGTTTATGTGAAAAAAAAAAATTAAAACGTCTCAATTTACATTGAAAACCTTCGGCCAACTTTTGAAATGCAAAAAAAAGATTAAAAAATCATTTCGGTTTCGACATATTTGTCATGAAAAATGAAATATTACAACATTTATGCTGCATATTCCCGCATTAAAATTTACGCTTGTTTTAAACGCTAAGAAAATCAAATATTCATTTAATTCTATCGTTCGTTCACATTGAGCCTTTATTTCTCTTCAAATGCTGATTTAAATTTCAACAAAGATTAACATTTAGACGTGGCGAAGCACAAAAAATGCAAAATGTATGCAATCGACCGGTTTCGTGTTTTTGCTATCGTTTAATTCTTCCACTTCGAAATTGTACGTAGAGTGTATGTGAGTGTCTATGCAGTCGCAATGTCGTTGTTTGTCGTAATCAAAGTATGCTTTTTTTTCTTGTATTTCTTAATCTTGCATGAAAATTCGAAAAGATTTGAAAACTTGGCGATTTCTCATTGCATCCGATCCGATATTTTATGTGTGTTTGCCGATGAATTGCCCGAGAATAATGATTCGTTTACGCAAAATGTGTTGCTTCAAAGGTTTTACATCATTCGCAAATTTTTTACCGTTTGAAAGTCAATAATTTTTATGTTTCTCATTCGACTCGACGGCAGTTGCGACAAAGATGTGAATGCACTTGATTGCAGCAGCATCGAAGCAATTCTATTGTATCGCGTTTGAGCTTTAAAAATTAAATCGACAACTTTAAGGCAATCTTTTGGTTGTGGCTTGAGGCAATCGGTGGCTATTCAAAATGTTCAATTTCGAAATAAAACACAAAAGCTGACAGTAGAAACAGAATTTTCAAAATAGCCTAGTGTTGATTTCAATCGCATCGCATCGTTAAATATTTTGGTTCGGATGAAATGAATGTCATCAAACCTCATTAACGTATCGAACGTCATTGTTGTCGTCAGCCAGCGATCAATGACGACATTTTATTGGAATCGATTACTGGTGGAATCGACCACGGACAACAAGAGGTGAATGCATAAATCAATAAGATTTCGAGCGGTGACCCAAAAGAGAGTACTAAATTGGAATGTTTCTGTTTTCTGCCATTGCATAATACAAACAAGTTTTTATTCATCGTCGCGAAAAGTTCACATCGAACCGATTTTTTTTTTTTGAGCAAAGAGTGGAATTTTCAATGCGCTAGACCAACCGTAGATTCGTAGTCATGAAAACGCAAAATGGACAATTTATCACCATTTATTGGTCACACATACATGTGAGGAAGTCATTTTCGAATATATATTTGCAATTCCACAGGTTTTAAAAAAAACGTTTAGTTATCGTTTGATCGTTTTAATTTAGTGGAAACGGAACCAGATGTCATAACTTGATATAATATATTTGTGGATTGCTTTCGCTTCTCTCTCCCTCTCTCTCTCTCTGTCTCTCTCTCTCTATCTGCCGGCTATCGCAAATATCTAAAAGATAATTGAACGTCGTTGTGGTCGCATCGGATGATTGGTAATCGATGACGGCATAAAATATCGGAACTAAAACATGATCGCTTTCACTCTACGATGGTTTGAACTTGTATTGCTTGCGGCAGATCATCCGTTTTAGATCGCACACCATGTGTACTACACACACCACTCTGCTGTCTTGCCTGCTTTGAGTGCGTGATTTTTTTTTTTTTTTCAATTTTTTTTAAACATGCTTTTAATTGAATAATCAAAAGCTATCGCGAATTGGTCATTGTCATATGCTGTATGAAAATGTCGGCTTCAAATATCAAGCAAAACCCATTTTACAATCGATCGATTCCACTTTGAATAAATTATAAGTTTTGTTATTGTTACATGATCGCTAGTGATCGACTCCTATGTCTATGACCAAAGCCACTGTCCGATCGAAACCGATTGTTTCAATTCGAACCGCAGCGAAGACAACCGTTTTGTTGTTGAATTTCTTTTTCATTTCATTTCGCTTTCTTCGGAATTGATTAACCAGACGTCGAACGCACCTATTATTTAATCGCAAAAAGAAGCTTTCTTTGTTATGTATTTATAAACGCGTAACTGATGATACCATATGTATCGGTATATTACGTTATTTTGGATCTCATTTCAATTTATTTTTTTTTTTTTTGTTTATTTTGCTTCTTCTTCGCATGAATACCGCCTCCACTGCCGTCGTCGTAGCCATTGATTTCATAGCATGAAAACATTTGATAGTGAATTTCACGCAAAACAAAAACAAAACTAAAACGTTTATGATCAATATGTTATTGAATAAGTGTATTTTTGCGGGAGCTTAAGAAGCCATACGTCTAAAATCATAGTGCGTGAGTTAAGTTGTGAAAATAAAAAACTTTTATTATCTTTTCGTTGCAAAAAATGTTATGCAATGTAAAATGAGACACATTTTCTGTTCATAAATAGATCAATGTTTCTCGTCCGAGTGTGAAGAATGGAAATGGACATTGATAAACTTGTGGCTTGCGAAAAAAAAAACTGTCACTGAAACTGTCTATTTTTATTGATCAAATGCTCTTGACTGCATGACATCCAAACCGGTTCAATTGAAAATTTGGCACACGCATGAATGATATGCACAGAGGTGACAAAAAAACACATATGATGGATTAAAAAAATAACTAGAAACTGTACCAAGATCAACGACTTTTTTACTTGTCTCAACAATACTGTAGCGGCTGTGAATATAAATGGTCTGGATGGACTCATGCGCAACCATTTTTTGTTGTTGCTTTTATTGCTTCATGATAATTAAAAAATACAATTTCTTTTACCAACATAACAATTAAAATTTTGAACGGCTTTTAATTTAGATTTCATCAAACGTCTATTGCTTAATATGAATTTTGAGTGTGATTTTTAAGCTATTTTTAGATGCAAACACGAAAATATTCGCGATGTTGAAACTTTCGATTGGTTTCTATTTTCGACAGTTAAAAATCAAAGTGAACTTACGTTTTTCTTTCAGCTGTGGTTTATTATTGACTATTTCTAACATTTTGCCATATGTACTACAGACGACCAGTTGCAATGCAGCCAGATATAATACTGTACTCTTGGTGCTAATCATTTCGTATGTTGAAGAATGTGATCCGGTCTTTATAAATACAAGAGTTAAGCGAATTTAACTCTAAATCGGATGTTTCACAGAGAAACCAATTTAATCGATTTTTATCACAACAGATTGATGCTATTGAAAGTCGTACGTTATTGTCGGCACTAAATCGAGATGTTTGATGTGACACAACTTATATGTAGGCGAGGTGAACGAAAAAAAAAATCCTTCTTCGTTGTACTTTTAAACAGAAGCACCGTATATTATTGTTTGTGATCTCTCACTTCAATGTTAATTCTTAATCGATCCACAAATATTGACTCTTCTCAATGTTAACACTTGATTTTACCATTTAAATTCCCTTTGAATGACGAATCAATAAAAATATAATTTGTGTTAAAAGGCGTTTAGTTGGAAATTCAAACAAAATATTAGCCTTGCATTGATGTAGCACATTAAAGGAGTTGGACACAAAAAAAATAAACAGAGTTAAACAGAGTATATTTAAAAATTGGTAATAAATTTTCGTTGGAAATACACGATGAGCGTTTGAGAGCGATGAATTTTTGTGACCGTTACGAACGATAACCAAAACTGAAATGTTTGCTTTTAAAGTGTGGCCAGCGAATCAACAGATCCGATGTCGTTCCGTTCATCCAGTTGAAATTGGGCAGCTTTGTTAATACATAATGCGGCCGCTGGCTAGAAAAAATCGAGAAATCGCACTTACGCAAATACGGCACCAGTTTAGTTCGGCGGTCAATATTTCTACGCTTTATTTTGCAAACGTAGTAGTGGTATTGCTGACATGTGGAGGGTGTACACGGTGTATGCATATGTACACGAGTGCACTTGAGTGTCTCGTCGAAGTGAACGTTTACCAAGACAAATCGACTGCGTTGCTGTTCACTCGCATTCACACACACACACACACACACACACAGAGAGAGAGAGAGAGAGAGAGAGACGTGTATATATACACTCGTTTGCAATACTACAGTCACTCGCTGCACCTTTCATGTTGTGAATCGTGTGGTTTTTTTTCGAAGTTGTTGTTCGTTTTGGTTTCGGCTTGTGGCTTTCATTTTCAGCTTAATTTTTGGTGGCAGTTCCTTTTTACTTTGTGTTATGCAACGAATGGCAGTGTGCAAAGTGCATCCACTACATATATGTACGAATCGATCAAAGGAAGTGCGTTGCAATCGTTTCCGCTGATAAAATGTAATATGAACGAGTATTGTAAACGCTCAAAATGCTATAATTAAATGCGTCACTACAATCGAATGCGCAAATGAACGGATTGATATAAAGCTGCCAGTCGAGTACTCTTCACGAACGTTTTTTTTTTTTTGGTTTCATCCCATTAATAAATGTCATGAAATATGTGCAAATGCTCTGGAACACAAAAAACGAAAGAGATAACCGACATGAACGGTTTGTTAAAAAGAAGCTTTATTGTGGAAAAAGCAGTTTTACGATTGTTTGATGGTTCATTTTTGTTTACTTTCCTTTCGCATGCATCGCAGAGCATTCGTACAAATGCGTTGTGTGTCGATCATCGTTGCAATCAAGCAGATCCAACCAGTTCTAGGAAATCACTTGTCCAATAGAGCACCAACTATTTTTTTTTTCAATGACTAAAGTATGCCTTACTTCTGCATAGAAACATGTCGATGATTTTCATTGCTTCAGTTTATCGCAACAAATTGGAGGGAAAAATATTGGTCAATAGAAAGTAAAATGAGGGAAAATTACTAATCGTGTTTATTCTGCAAAATATACAATTGAATAGGTGCGAAAATTGCATAAGTTGCATATGACTTCCTCTACGTGTCAGGGCAACGTACGCATTCAAACCTCTCTTTTTTTCATTACTAAACTGTCAAAGTTCTAGAAAATGTCATTTGATTGCCACAAAGAGATAGCGAAATAAAAACCCACAATTCAAAAAAATGTACTTATTTTACCAGATGGTTACTGCAAAAGCAATATACTACAGGCGATCCTTGTGGCACCGATTGTAATCTGTTGTAAAATACATTGAAACACATGGGATATTACTATCGGTGCCACAAGGTGTTGCTAGTGGTATATGCTCTTGCAGGAACGGTGTGAATTTTACCGAATTGAATCACCGCCAGAACTTTCTACGAGCCATCATGAAAAAAAAAATCTTGACTCTCACAGTGCTCTACTTAGAATATAACATAGCAATCAATTAAAGTCAAAAAAGTATTGCCTAGAAACAAAGCGTCATCAATTGAAGCAATCGCGTTTAAAGTCTTAGTCAACATACGAAAACTTAATCAACAACATCCGAAAGGCTTTTGATCAAACTGCGATGAACACACAATTACAAAAAAAAAACATTGAAAAACTGAAAAAAATGTCATGAAATTGTGTGCAACACATACGATTTAACATGAAAGATATCATATAAGCGCAGTTTTGCTGTATTTCATTACCGATCCCATTAATTATTAATTATTATGGGGTGAACAGATGACGAAAAACAAAAATCCATTGCAATTTGAGCACGTGTCGTTGAACTTGTTCCTTTGCTGCTCATTTTTCAATGACAGTATCTACTTTATGATGATAAATCTGGTGTTTAAATGTATGGTTTTTAATTTTACTAAGAACATATTTCCACTGCAATGAAGAAGGCATTTTTTACATGAAGATACTTGCTAGTTTTCACGTAGACAAGCAATATTTCTATCAAACGTGATTCATAGTCACAAATTTATGTAAATGACAACGGTCATTTTAATCATGAAATGCATTTTAAGTTACAATTTCGTACACAAAGTGCATTTGTTTTTGAAACAGTTGATAAAACGAAAAACACGGAACGTTAAACATTTCCTGATTTTTCGTGTGTGTTTAAAAAAAACTAACAAAATAAAAAACACCTGAAAATTGCAAATCGACACTTTTTTTTATTTTGTCACCATTATATCATAATGAGGTATTCGAAATAACCGTTTTAGTCGTTAATTCACCGTTGACCGGATTGAGTCTCGCAAAAATGAATTTGTTGTTCAAGTGTGTTGCTCTATTGGGCTTAGTTTTGAGCATTAGTGATTTTACACTGTCAACGCAGGCAATCACAAAGACTAATAATATTCGTAAGTTATTCATTTTTTCTGTGAGAAATCAGTGTAGTTTGATTAATGTGAGAATAAATGTCGTGCATTTTTCCAGCGCCAATTCTAAAGCAGTGCCATAAAGATGATCCAAATCTTAACGAGTGTTTACGTAGAGCAATAGAATCGATGCGAGCAAATTTAAGCCAGGGCATCCCCGAACTGATGATTCCACCGTGCGAACCATTGAAAATCCCAGAAATTCGAATTACACAAAATGCTGGCGCAATCCGAGTAAAAACGATTGTTTTTACCTCTCCAAATCATCTACAAATAACTGTATTCATTGACAAATTTTTGAATTTTCCGGTGATTACAGATGGACTCGGAATACAGTAATGTCATCATTTACGGTCTTTCAAATTTCACCCTGCGTGACATTCATGTCGATCCAGTGACGAAACGAGCAATATGCAACCTATGGTTTCCTCTTCTCAAAATGACATCCAATTACCTGATTCAAGGCAAAATATTGCTCATGCCGCTGATGGGAAACGGAACCGCATCCTCAAATTTCAGTAAGTGAATGCATTTTGACCTTTATGAAGATCAATGAATGTGAATCGTCGAAAATTTACAATTTTTCTTTCAATAATCGTTTTACTTTTTCTTTTTTTCTTTCATTGCAGCTGATATTGATGCAACTTTGACGATGACAATGAATGGTTCTGGGGCGGCACATAGCAACGGTGGCAAAATTGGCGATATTAAAGTGGAATTCAATATTGGTGGAGCTTCCGTGCATCTGGACAATCTATTCGGTGGCGATCCTCAGCTCGGATCGATGATGAATAAATTCATAAATGACAATTGGCGCGAGATTACCGCTGAAATTCGACCAGCCTTAGGAGAATCCATCGAGAGTATTTTATATGGAATAGCGAACCAATTGAATGAAATGTATGGCTTAGAAAAACTTTTAGATGCATAATCTTTATACCATAACTACAAACAGTCACAGTGATTACCAAAAAAAAAACAGTTTTTTTCGCATTATTTATTACTGATTCGGAGTATTTATTAAGTTTACTGTGTATTGTGTAATTTATGAGTGTTTTAATTCAATAAATATTCGGAAACAGTTCCGTTGTTCAAGTGTCATTTTACCTTCGAGTGTATTGAATGCACCACAAAAGGTGGTTTGGATTGGGTTGAAGGTGGCGGATATATATTAAAAACGCTGCAAAAAATAATGATACAAGCAATGTCTGTCAATGAACTTGAACGCAAACATACGTCGTCATTGAAAAAATTCTTTTGTCATTATGCTGTTGTCTCTTCATTGTTGTTGCCATTATTATTGCTATTATTGTTTCTTTTGATGTGTTTTTTTTCTGTTTCGTAAAACATGACGTGTTCCGATCAGGCAGAAAACGTGTTCCGATTACGCAAATAGTAATCGGAACTATCTCATTGACCATAATCGTTGTTGATGAAATAAGGCAACACAAAAGCAAGAATGAACCGTGAAATACGCAGAGAAAGCAATAAATTGCACATGAGAAAAAAAAAAGTTGGAAGTAAATTTCTCGACAGCAAGGAGAGATGACTGTATAAACAGACATTAATTTTCTGAAAAAGTCGATGGCATCACATGAGCAATTTTTTTCTCTTCAAAGCGTACTCTTTACTACAATAATTATTCAAAAACATGTTTACTAAGTCGTCAATACGCTACACTACATGAAGATCCATTGAAAATGAGAAAATCGATGATGGTTTGTTGTTCCGAATTCGATTTGAATTTGAAATGATTGTGAGCGTTTTCGTTTGCTGCTGTAGTTGTTGTTGCGCCAAACATATTAAATCATTATTAGTACTATTAAAATTTACGCGATTTTGCACTGAATAAAATCCAATTAAATTCGAAAATCTTCAATCACCATCTTCGGCTAACGTATGCTTTGAATGCAGTAATACATATTACATAATTTGAAATTTAATTGTTCATAATGGCTCGGTCACGTTTATTCATTTCTTTTTCCCGTGAAAAAATGTTTGCATTTCCTTTATGACCCAATCTAATTTCATCATAGTCGAAAGAAATGGTCTTTTGCAACAATGTCCATTTCTCTCTCTCTCTCTCTCTCTCACTCTCACTCTCACTCTCACTCTCTATCCCTCAAGACATCACTTCTGATAGATTCACGATGTACGCACGTAAGTGAAGCAATGAATTTTATAGCTATTGTATAAATTGAATTTTATGATATATCGATATGTCAAGTATATAACCTGCGGTATCGTTTACATACGCAGCAAAACCATCCACACACACACACACACACACACACACACAAAAGACTTTCTTTTTGCGGCAAAACTACGCCTAAGGTAATATGTTGGGATAAAACAAAGTGTATTGAAAATGCTTTATTCGCACGTGCAACCAACAAAGATGAACAATGTTTACGCGGTTCAATGAAAGAAAGTGACACGAAACCTGTATCGCGCGTATACTACACCGAGTGAAATGGTATGCTAAATGCTCACTCGAATCGATTTTAAATCACGATTGTGATCGTGTCGACACTGATGTTTACATTAAATTTATTTTACTTAAAGCCAGACTAAGTTCTGTATCTTTGTTCAACGCACTCACAAAATCCGAACCAAAACTTGGCCACATATGCGATCAATTTGGTGACCAAAAAAATTTATTTGATTTTCTTTTTCTTCAATCTTTTCTAAATATCAGATCTTGTCGTATGTCGCTTTGTTCGCCTTATCTTCCACTGTTTTCATGTTTTCATAATCCCCGGAATTGTCGTTAAATTATTGTAATTAAATGATTCACGAACGTATTATGCAACTAATTTTATCGTCTTCGAATGCAAAACGGTACTATTGCTAGGTAAAAGCAAACCAATGTGAATGACTCACACTTCATTGTGAATGGCACAGAATAATCGTTAGCTTTAATAAAAAAAAAGCTCACCCAATCCACAACCATTCACAATTTTCAATTTACTCATGGCCTGAAAATGTAATGACAATAAAAACGGTGTCTTTTTCTTAAGTCATTTCGAATTTTATTTTCGTAAATTATCTTGCATTGAAACTCTGGCAACTTGAATATTCCTTATGACATATTAAGCAAGTTCGTACAAAAATAAGTATTTCTCAATTAAAACATAACACAGTTTACATTTTACACGCTAAACAATAGCCGATAGATTCTCTCTTATTTGTAATATAAATACAAAAACATGTAAGCGTAAAATTAGGCTACGTATTTATCTAATGTAAGTATTTGATTGTGGCATTTGGAAAATCTGATTTTCTTTCTGCGTCTGACTAAGAATCGGTTTCATTGAATGAAATCGAAATATCAAGCAAATCCATTGCAGTGACAATTATTTGGTAAATTAGATAGACGAGACTAAACACTATAAAAAGGATATCTAAATCGCATTTTTCTTCGTGCATGAAATTTAACGCTAATAGGAATTAAATTGTTGCATTGATTAATTAACAATCACATTGAGAATTACAATGCAACACTAATATGGCTGATATATTTTAAGTTTAAAGTACCGACCGACATAGAACACAGATTTACAAACATTTAGCATTTGTCGCGTTGTTTTTCGGTCGCTGAAAGTTGGTTGATGATTGCTTGGCGTGGCTTTTCATCGATGACCGGCAGTTCTGATTTGGATTTTACAAATCGTAACACCATTGGATGTACCAGCGTTGAGTCGTATCCTTCAGTATTTGTGAACAAACTGACAATGCAACCGACTAGAACAGTGACGATGCTACCGAAAACACTGTAGTACATGTATGACATGTTGAGGAATGATTTCAAGAACGTTCTGTTGAATGGGTGAAAAATGGAAATATTCAATTAGTTCCCGAGTTCAATGTTTCGATTCAAAGAAGAAGATTTGGAGTTTTGAAAAGAATTCAATTTTTACCTTTCAGGTGCGGAGATGTCTTCAGCCAAGGGGGCTTCGTAGAAGGTCAAATTGATGCGGCTCATGCGTTGAAATTCAGTTTCGGCCGGGTCGAACAAGAACAACGAGTGATTGGCAGTGGCATTACAACCCTATGAATTCAAATCGATTAGTTGATTATTTTGTATATTGCAAAGTTGGGTCATTTCATTTTTTTTGGATAGAAACTTACGTCAATTGAAGTTGGTAGGAATTCGGTTTTCATCATGTTGTTGCCCAAATAAGATGCGATTGACAGAGAAATAATTGTCACATGTGATGCGATCATGCCAATACTTGCACCTTTGCCGTTTGCAAACGGAATCAACATGGCCAATATGAACACACCGACCAGGGTACCACTGGTCGCTGCGTTAACAAACATTGAGATCTCAATGACGCCCGAGAACAAGCTCACTACATACGCCAATCCCATGCATATCAATGCGTATGTAACTCCAAGAGTTTTGATCGCGCACAACTGCTTGAAATCGGCAAATTTACGGAAGACTGGAATATGTGAGATGAAATCTTCCCATGTAACAGTGGCAACTGAATTGAGTGTTGACACATAAATACTGGAATCAATGCGAAAAGAATGGGATGACATGAAAATTTTGGTTTCATATGGCTTAAGAGTATTTTGTGCTTACCATAACGAGCCGTTAAAGAGGGTGGCCATGAAGAGGCCCAAAAATCCAGGAATGTATGTAAGACGATCAAGGATAAAATAAGGTAGGATCTCGTCGGTTTTCTCGATGTATCCGGCTTTGAATGGATCGCAATTGAAATATGTGGCATAGATGCCCATGCCGACGAGCCAAGACAGCGAGAACAAGAATGTCACGAACGGAACATTTGCCATAAGTGTGCTAGAAGTAAATACAAAATAATTCAATTACAAAACGATCAACACACGACACTCGACGTAATTAAAATTTCAAATATGCGACAAATTCTTACCGTGTGACATCTTTTTGTGATTTCATGCTCATGTAACGTTGCACGTTGTTTTGTTGGCAGCCCAACACCGATAACGAAATAAATAGTTGGCCCAACCAGGCGGATAGCGTGTCAATTCTGGTCGTTACATCACCGCTGAATGTGAAGAAGTCTAATCGACCGTTGTCACGATTGATCTTTACGGCTTTTTCGACACCACCTGCCTCATAAGCGCCTTGTACAATAACTCCAAACGATACGATGATCATTGTGATTCTATATTTTAATTAAATATGCATGAGTTTTATGAATTTAGTTAATTAGAATGTGGATGTGGATGGTGCTGAACGAGAATTTTTTTTTTACTAACCCCTGAATGACATCAGCCGTAATTGCGCTTTTCAAATTACCGAAAATTGTGAATAGAATTCCTAAAGCAGTCATCAGCAAATAGCTTGCCCAGTATGGAATATTGGCAACTGTATTGAGCGCTACGCATGGTGTATACATTGTTATGCCCATTATGAAAACATTTCGTGCAATGAATGTGGCTGATGCTAGGCGACGGACCAATTTGCTTTTGAATCTGCAAACAAAAACAACCGTGAAAAATCTTTATGAATACAGCTGCCAAATTCAGACTTTTTTTTTGATTCAAACGAAGACGAAAAAACAATCTATTTCTTTTTGTTTGTCTATCTAGTGACGTGAGTAAGTCTTTGATAACATTTCGTCGCGATTCTAGAAGTTACCGTATATCTACATAGTGTATAATCATACCTCATATCCAAATATTGGTAGACTGAAGTTATTCCGAGATTCAAGTAGATGGGCACAAAAACAAAGCATACGATTGGATAGGCAGATGCTAAACCATAGATGGTTTCCCACATTCCAACTCCTCGATAAAACAGTTCCGAAGGGTAGCCTATGCAATAAGAAATTAGAAAAATACAAAATTGAATGATTAATCTCGGTGTGTGACTGAATAATTGCGCAAATAATAAATCATTTATTTGTTCGCATTTCCGTATATATTTAACCCAAGCAAACATTGACTTTTGTTGTTGTTGTAAAGAAGGGTTATTCAAGCGCGGGTGAACTACATTCGTATTTACTTTAACTGGCATCATTGAGTTTGAATAGTATTCGAATTACATTTAAATTGGTTTTCAAAGAGATAAAAGCTTTTGAGCGAACGCAGCCATTATCTGGTCTGTTGTATGTGCGATATGAATCGACGCGCAGTATGTTTTTTTTTCTTCAAAATGAAATTTGTTCAAATAAAAAGCGCTTTTTTTTCTCGCCAATTATTGATGTATTGTTTACTTGAAATCGGTAAAACGTGTTTTGAAATGAATTATTTATTATTCGTGCCAATTTTGGTAGTTGCGATGACTGGCGATGACGAAGAACAAAAAAAACTGTCATTTAATTTAAACATTTGAATTAACAAAATAATAACTGAATTGAAAAAAAATAATAGACAAACACTGTTGACTCAAACGATTCGGGGTGATGTGGATTCCGAAAACATTCATTTTTCTACGCATGTTTTACACCAAATAATGGCGTGAAAATTGAATTCGGATTGTCCATTGAGTTTTTGCACTTGTTCTCGTTAAAATTTCTCAGTTTTGAATGGCTGTTTATACTTGATTCGATGAGATCACTTGATCTTGGATAATACAATACAATTATTTGGTTCAAGCAACGAAATGAAGGTGATTCAGCTGAAAACGGAAGAAACACTCCAATTTCTACTGCTATTCTATATATCCAGTGAAAGCTGCGACATTTTCAACAATTTTTACATTTCAATTCGAACGAGATGAGATCTCTTTTCCATAACATATTAGGTAAACGACCAAAAGTACTGAACTGGAAAGTGAGACCTTAATTCATCGAATAAATGACTATGTCAAAAATGTCAAATTTTTCGGCAATTGATTATTTTCTACCCAATCGGCGTGGCGTGTATAATTTAATCTAAATTATGTGATCAAAATAATATGGATGGACTCTAATGACGTGAAATAGACCATATTCAAATTGACGTATAACAGTTGAAGTGTGTTGAATGTTTTTTTTTTCACATTATTCAAGATAATGTTGGATATGCGCAGACACAGAAATAGACAGAATATTTGCATACTTTGATTAATTTTAGAATAAAAGACAAGCGATCGATCGATTGTGCGCGTGACCAGTTTCTTTGAAAAGAGCAAAATTAGCGTCATTCGAAGAATAAGCGCGAAGCAGATATAACAAGAAATGTGGTAAAAAATCGCTTTTAGCTAACTTGTAATAATTTGGACATGATTGAACCGAAAACTTGTGAAAAAAATTATTTTTGTCAATAATTTTTGATTGACAGTTCCAATTTCCAATTGTTTTAATTTAAAACAAATAATTCTTCACATTCATGTTGTTGTGAATCTATGAATGCTGATTTTTTTTTTTATTGAATCGACGATTCGTAGTGATTTGATCAAGTAAAATAAAATGATAAACGTGTGACTAATTTTATTGCCCGCTTTCAATTGTTATCAACGAGAGTGAATTATTGATAACAACAGCGAAAGTGGCCATTCAAATTTATAGTCACATGTCCATAAATTCACATGTGTGACCCAAATCAACCAACTATTCCAATAGAAATATCTGAGGTTTTTCAAGCTTATAACACTAAACATAAGCGTGCTGAAAGCGATACAAAGTAAAACGCTAGGCTTTTGCAGAAGCCTCAACGATGCGAGAAATGAAAAACAAACACTTGAAACTCTTCTTGACAAACTTGATTCTATTTTAAGTATGCGAAAACAAACGATTATCCGTACTTTGGCACACGATTAGGTGAGATTCCTTTTTTTTGTTCCTGTCAATATCTTGACGCTTATTATCTGCGTTCTTTGTTTGTATACAGCGTTTGGCGCAGTGGCAAACAGCCATATTTACGATTGCCAAACATTTAAATAATTATAGCATATTATATCGTGCTGCATCGATGTGTCGCACTCAAAGAGATCGCACGAGCGGTGCAAAGTGCATCTCATGACTGTTCACATTTTATTTATAAACACTTATTGGTGGCGGCGGCGGCGTCATTGCCACACGATGCAAACTCACATATAAACAGATTTTACTGAAAAAACTGCGACAGCAAATCTATTTGAAAAATATTCTTAAAGCAGGCCATTTTGTCAAACAAAGTGCCGTTGACCACCGCAATAGAAAAGAAAGCTAAACGTAAAAACGCAAATGTGTCTGACTGGCCCATAACATGGTATTTATAAGCTAGACACAAATATTTTGAAATTTTGATGAATTTTTGTTATTATCAATTTTCAATATGTAACTGACCGTGGCTTTACTCGGTTAATTAAGAGAAACTAAACAAAGACAAATCTCTATAAAGAAAATATATATGTATAGTCGTGTTTACACGGCTTGCAGTGTGAATTTGATGAGCTTGGAAAATTTTCATATTGGATAAAGGTTCATTGATAGTTAAGTATGTGTGTCACACCGGCTTAGGCCAATGCTGTGCTGTCCGTTTATCAATAAAACGTGATACGTGATACATCCACATGAATATTTGAAGTGATTTGATAAGCGGTTTTTTGTATACAAACGCCGTATATCAAAGCGCTCAATAATAAATCTATTTATAGACAAAGACTTCAGCGTTATCGGTTGTACGTCTCGGTTACACATCATGTTTACTATTTTGCTTGCTTTCATCATCTTCATCCACCATCGACTTTTTTTTTTCATTATTACTATTGACATTTCAATGAATCATTCATCGATAAAAAAAAAGTTCCGTTTCAATGAGCAGCAAAACTTATGTTAATTGGTAGCAATTAGACAATGCAATTGTCACATAACGACAATAAAGGAACAAAAACAACTGATTCATCAGCTGTAAGCGATGCTAAGTAATCAATTTAACGATGCCGATATAGAATAAAAACTTGATGTTCGTGACATACGGAGAAACTAAATTTTGGTTAAGATCACGGTCACTAGCAATTTTAATTCGTTTAAAATGTGTCGCCAACAAAGTAATAGAAGTCATTATGGTTTTTTTGCTCTCAATTGGACAGGTTTCGGCAGATTCATTTGACGTAATAGCAATTAAATGCAAATGTTTCATTTAAAGATAATTACGTGGTACTGCATAAATAAATAAAATATCGAAAAGGTTTTGCCATATTTTTATAAAGGAAATGATGGCGACTTTGGAGCACATGACTCCCATTTAGTGTTTAATGAGCACTATACCTTAATTAAGAACAAGTTATGTCTTAAAACTCAAAAGAATATTCAACTCGAAAACACGTAGATTCAGTTAACATGATAGTTTAATTGATTAAAACCGATAAAATTGCAACAAAAATAAACAGAAGAAGCGAAGAAAAAACTTACCCAAAAATGCACGAACTCCAAGTGTACCGCGAGCAATGGAAAGCATCATCGCAAAAATGCCAACTTGTCCCGTTGCAAATACGTAATTTGCTTTTGTGTCAGCCTGATCGGTTGGCTTCTTCTTACGCATTAAACTGCCCCATAATGGGAACAGCGTCGAACCGATCAAAAAACCGAAGAATATCAAATAATCGCAAATAATATTAAACATTGTTCTAAATCAAATAATAGTTGCTCGAAACCCGAATTGTTCAAATCGATAGAGAAAAAAAAAACAGTTTCACTTGAGTACACAAACTAAATCTTTCAGTTGCCACGCATTAAATTTCAAGCAATTTTTCTTTTTGCGCTTTTTCTTCTTTCGAACGATTACTGCTAAACTGAATCGGATGCTGGAGATTTTTCGCCGATCGTACGTGTTGATCGATGTTCTGGATTCGATATGATTGTGGCACTTCGTGATGGACAACGTTTTGATAGAGTTAGTTCACCAAATACTGTAGCAAAGCGAATGCTTCAAATAAAATAAGAATTGTCAATAGCACACGAGAAGGCCACTTCTGCACGCGTTGAACATTAAATCAACACTGAATGTGAATTTGAAAAAAAAAAGTTTTCGATTCAAAAAGAACGACTCCCCGATCAGCAACGGTATTTTTTTCGTATTTTGTCTCTTCTTTTTTTTTACGTTAACGAATTCCTTCGTCGTATTATTTAACTTTTATTGATATATTTCATTTCTTCGTTTTTATCGTTTTAACGTCTGAGTATTTTAGTTTTTCTTGTTATTTGTTGTTGTAAATCGTTGTAAACTTGTTCAGTTTCACACAGAAATTTATGTTTAAAAAAAATACGGATACTCAGTTGTAATGCTGATTTTGAATTTTGCTGGCTGTTCGATCTGAAAAGACAAAATTATCGCAACGAATTTACTTCTCGTAGTGACAATCACCACAAAGTGAGCACCAGTTTTTATAGGCAAAATTAAGCGTTTTTTTTTTCTTTTGGCAAACAGACGTGCACTCACGCACACACAACACACAAGTATATAGAGTATACTACAATAGATAGCAGAACGATGCGCGCGCAATATGAGCCACACTCATGATTCTAGTATACCTTATCATACAGTTTGAGAGAAATTATGACGACGATGATGAAGACGACAAACAATGAGCAAATTTAATACAATGATCAACCGTTCCGAGTAATCCCTAGCGCAGCGGCAAACTGCCATAAATTGGTACATTATTTGTCTACTTGAGCCTAGGTAATGATCTGTGTTTGTAACACATCAATAAATTTATTACCTGATAAAGTCTGTCACTCATAGTAGCCGCCGCAATAAGTATATGCGCAGAACAGGTGTGAAAGAAAAACGAAATTTATCACATGAGCATTCATGAGACTGTGAATGTGTGTTGATATATGAGTGTCACAAATACAAGCCAATGCAGATCAGCATCCGCAGCCCTGCACACAAACACACGGTATCTCTCTTGAAATTACCAGAATATCGACGCTATGACGATAGCATGTTATCAATGTGGTTGTTCGTTATCGACTTACAGCATAGTTGATTCACATAAACAGTGTTTTGGTCACATTCGTTTGCTCATCTATATGTAAACAAATCCATATTCGTGAGAAAATCCAACGTTTTAAATACCATTTTTTTTATGAATATAGGAAATGGTTAAGAGACATTTAAATCAATTCATAAAACCGGATCCGCACATAGGAAAAATCTGTTTTTTCGGCGAGAGAATAGTGTGTAGCAGAGTTGTGAAACGATTTGGGACATTTGCCAGCTTCAAATATTTTTTCACTGTCAATTTGTGTTAGCCCGGCAAAATCACGTGTTGCTAAAATGAACGGCGGTTGTCGTCGTCAGCTGTCTTTTTTATGTAGAATTCCGCGGTGTCTTGCCACTTTTCCCCAACTCTATACGTTTCAATTTTCACAGCTGCATTTGACACGGCAGTGAAAAATTCACGCGAGATGAACGTGCGATTTGCTCTGAACAACAACAAAAAACAAGGTGCTCCTTTTGTTTCGAGAGTATTCCGTGTTTACATTCGATTCAGTTGTCCTTATCTACTGACTAATAAATAACAGTAGTTTTTATCTACTGCTTTGCAGCCAACTCTGTCCAATGAAGAGTGTGTCAATCCATTGTCATTGCCACTTGTAGTAATTAAGTATAACACTTGTTTATGTTTGCCCACTGTCTGCAATCCTCTTTTTATACTCTGTGAATGATATTGTTGCTTGGAATTTTTTGTAATTGTTACATGGAATCGAAATTTTCCATTTTTTGACAATATGAGACTTATCAACGCTGAAAAACACTCTCACTTCACTTGCGCATCGTCCGAATCTCAGTTGCGAATCCCTATAAATATGAAAACTTTTTGAATTCCATAGATAAGTAGAATTTGAGTCATGCCTTGAAAGAACATACTCGAAACACTGCAATTTAAATAATGTAGAGTGATATTCGAAATAAACAGGATTTTAGTCTGCATATCTTATTTCTCCCATGCCATTTTTACACATAGCTTTACCAAATACATACGTTCTACAGCGAAATCGGCCCCTCACCGGTTTAATCGTACATCTTTGTGTGGTGCCAGTATTGATTGTCAAGTGCGGTAATAAACTTGATTATTTGGCCGTATAAAGGCGGAACCGCTTTGAAAATACATTGAACGATCCCTACACACAAACATAATCAAAAAGCAGAATGTCCATTCATTTTATGAATTCACGCTTCTTTCACACGAGTCTTGGATTTGGTCACATGGGTGAAACTGCCCATATACAATTTTGCTTTGGAACTTAAATTCCATCGGCGTTGCCACGTTTTTGACTTCTTCTTATGCTGTTATGTGATGACGACTGTTTTTCTCTCTTTCACCTTCGTTCACATTTGCTGCTCAACAGGAGCACGTTACCAACGAAAATCAACATAAAACCCAGACTCAACAGACACAAAAATACCAATTAATGATCATCAACAAACGTACATTTCGCGAATATCGATTTCCAAATGCAAATTTTGTGCGTAAACGTATTGTATCTTGTGAACGTGTTTTTTTGTTAACTTGTTTCCCGATTTCTGATATTTTATTTTATTCGGCAATATTTTATCACATATTTTGTTTAAGATCGACAGTGTCACTGCTCTCCGAGAGTGACATGAAAATTTCGATGAGTAACTTGGATTCAGGTTCGTTTCGTTTCTAAGTCGAAGTACTGATGTTTATTAAATCGAACAATGAAAAGTTTTACAGCATTCCAGCAAAGGTCGAATGACCTTCTTCATGATTCACGGAAAAGTTACGCACAGAATTCGAAACAGGCTTTTCACATTTCTCATGCCAAGTGACAAACGTATTGTGATTGGCGAAAAAAATTGAAACAAACACTTTTAATTTTCTTTCTTAAAACAAAGGTAGTGAGCAGAAAAAAAACACAAATTCACACACGGTCCAGATTATTCTAGGTTATGTCTGCAATGTGCTGTCAAAGTACGAAACTCTCGATTGTATTGATGAAATATTCAAATCTAACGGAAACATCTGTCAATATGTAACAAATGGAATGTTCAATAAAATTTTAATGACAAGTCGTATAGAACCGCGAATTTCGTATTTTGTAGTTCAATAGTACATTGATCAAACATGAAAAAGAAGTTCTACCGAATTCATCAAGTTCATGTGAAAGCAAAAGTTTGTTTTATGTACGTCAATCTTCTGATTGAGTCTTTAAGTAAATTGATCCAATGACCGAATCAGTTAACTGTTTTACTGTGTGGCATAACCAGTTTCCGATGGGTATGGTCGATGGCGAAAGGCGAATAAACTCAGACGTGACATAAACAATTGGATGATCCGTGAATTTAAATGAAAATCGCTTCCTTTATATTTTATGGAATAATTTATTTTTTGGCGTCAATTTTTTCTTCTTTTTCTTTGATTGCATTTTTTTTCGATTTAAAACTCATCTTTTTTTAGTACTTCAAATTTATTTTCGATACTCATGAAAATTAACATTTAAGAAAACTAATTAATTGATACCTAAAAGCATGAAAGGAAAATTTCACCATAACTTATACGAAAAAAGCATATAATTGACAATAGTCAAAAAGAGTATATTGATTTTGGGCTAACACACAGAACCATTTCCCAAAAATATCGGGGATTCACCTGTTTGTTTGATTTTTTTCCCTCTGAAGTTGACGAATTCACTGAACATTTTTTTTTAAATAATAGAATTGCGAGAAATTTCGTTCAGGGAATTTATATTTGGACTAAGAGTGAACAAAGTACTCGGAATTAGCAATTCCCAATATGAATCAATAAGGTTGTATAATGAATTTAATGACGATATTGTGTTTGAATAATACGGAACTGGCTGCTTTTTTTGCTATCTGGTGAATACCTAATGACGACATACTTGCGACGAAATAAGCTGACAATTTCTGAATTAATTGAATCTGGATAAGGAAGGTCAATACAATTGAGGTAACAATGGATGCGACGGTAACGGCAATATGTATGATTAAATGCAAACAAAATACGGCAGCAAAGCAAACAAAGTCTGGCTGCAATTAAAGGCAACACGTAGTCTGTGCTTACCCGATAACGTTATTGCAACTCTCAATTCCCATATCAACACAAATCAGCCTAAATTATCATGTAAAAAGAAAGTGAGTACGATTGTCATTCTACGGCAAGTGGATTTTCATGTATCGATTTGTTAGAACAGATTCTGTCCCGTTGCATCTGTAAATTGGATCCTAATGCAAACTATGTATGCAATGATCGAAGATAATGTGCAGAGAAAACTGCGTCAAAACATCACATAAATCAATAGTATGCATTTTGCAGATGAATAACACATGCGTGATGGAAATTTCCAATTCGTATTTCATTTTTACATAACCTCTCTCGTGTTTGTTCTTCGGCGGGTGGAATAATCGCTCATTTGTCTTGTGGCTGTTTGTTTGTTTGTTTTTTCACTTGTTTATATTTTTCATTTTGCCTAATGATATATGAATGAGATTTAAGAATCGGGATTGGAACAACAAGTCTCGTTTTCACTTTTAAATTATGGCGCTAGCCGGCTTAAAGTTGGTTTGACGGTGGTTTTTTTTTATTATTATTTCAATAAAACTCGTGTAATTAAAGCGGGCCCTTTCAAATGACTTTTTCTCTATCGGCAGATGTCATCGACGATTGCATCTCGGGAATGGGCTAATCATGTGAGTCACATGATGTGACTTTTATTTCATCTAATTATTGTGCTTTTTTTATCTCCATCAAATTCAAACAAGTGCCATTTTATTTGGACCGTTTCGTGGTTACCTTTTTTTCAAAATTGTTTATTTCAGTTTAAATCGTATTTGCAGTTAAACAATCTAAACCATAAAATATCTTAACAAACACAAGTACTTTTCGCATCTGAGCGGAATTTTTTCATTTTTACATATGCGATCGGTTAGTGTTGGTGTCTCTCTTTTAGCACTACATGAAATACTACTTACTTCGACAAACATATTTCATGTAGTACGGGCTTGTTTCAGCTGTCGTACCAGATAAAATCGTACCCACCAAACGTGCTAGAGAAGATTAGTGCGCAAATTTTTTTTATGACTTTGCGGGAAATTATTCAAGATTTAATTATCACAAACAAAACAAACATCTTTCTTCGATTAATTGTCCACTAGCTAGTTTTTTTTTCGATGCTGAGATATGCTTCTTCTCGATAGAGTCAAATCTAAATATTTCCACATTTTGATCCAATATACAATATTTACATTCAAAGAGGAAATAGAATTCATCACAAAATACAGGAGAAAAAACTGCCAACTGTTCTGGAATGACTTTTTTTTTGAAGTCACGTGCAAAGATAACAATTAACCATAAGCCCCATACTTTTTACACACACGATAAGGACTATTGTTTTTTCTTGCGTTGCCTTTCTTTTTTCACACAAATATTCGACCTTCTTTCTTAGTGAAATCAGCAATTTATCCAGATGATACCATTCTACCGCAGAGACATTTGAACTGTTGAGGATATTCGTTGAACATTGTTTGTGTGGTACCATAAATGTGGTACTTGAAAATGTTAGTACGCAAAAGCGGTACACGTGTTGTTGTAATCACGGCTTAAAAGCCACGAAAAAAGTATTTTGATGTATCGCTTTTGCGTACCGACATTTTCAATAACCGTATTTCATACGAACGTAACAATGTCCAACGAATATTCTCAGCAGTTCATTTCTTCTTTTTTATTTATGACATTTTAATCGCTCACGTGGCTTGTAGCGAAAACGCGAATTTTTACGGCTGAGAATTGGGTCTCTAATCCTCGAGATAAAAACAGAGAATGATTTGTTAAAAAAAAAAACCATGTAATCTGGTCGAGTAAATCACATTTATCTCAATTATTTTACGAGTGATGACAAAATTTATTGTGCATCATAAACGAAAATCTTTTTGCAAATTCCAGTTAATTGTTGATTTACCAAATATTTTCGAGATCGACGCATCGCCAAAATTTGTGTGAATATTCTGATAAGCAATGAATGAGGTACATTCAAATATTTGCTTAAGTAATATTTATGATGTGCCGTCTTTTGTACTAAATGATACGTATTCTCTGCGGGAAACGGATCTGAAAACACGCTATCTCACCAATTTATGAATCATTGATGAAAATGTAACGCGTCACATTTTGCGTCATTCGACGTTTTTTTTATGGAATCTTCATTAAATATATGTTTAGTTAATCTAAAACAAGTGGAGTATGTTTGATGGTTGTAAGATCCTTTTGCCAACAAATTTATTCATTCAAATTGATTTATGCTTATATTTACAAGAATCTAAACAAATATGCTTTAGAGAGAGATAGGATTCTTAGCACTGCGTGGATATTTTTGAATTACCTCTAACAATTGCTTTTATTATTTTATTGTTTTATTTTGGAAATATTTGATCGTAGGTGAAATTTTCGAGAATTCTACTTGAGATACGTTTCAATAGGCGCTGGAGAGCCCTTTCGACTAATGGAATAATATCTTTTGAAACAACATCAAAATTTTCATTTAAGACCCCATTTACAGCATCACCTGTATTTTGAAATGAAAAATAATAATGAAATAACACAAAAATGCGTTGAACAATCGCTATGTCAATAAAAAGAAAAACTTACCTAAGGCTTTATCACCGTTGAACAGGTTGAAAAGCCTAACTTTACCTTTGCCTACTTTAATTTTGATAACAAACTTTTTCATTGTAACCAAATCACTGTTTTCCTTGCGAGCAAATTGCATGCGCACACTTCCAGTAGAATCAGCTGTGTGTCGAAAGTTATACAATGTTAATAGTTTTATTTATTAAATTGGCTGTCGTTCACAATAAACTCACTGAAATTTCCTTTGAATGGGCCCGTGCCTCTGATCGGTAATAATAAAACTTGTCCATTAACTTCGTACGTTCCTTCAACCTCAAGTTTTGGGAAAAATACTTCGGCATTATAAATTTGTCCATACTCGACAACTCTAGCAAATAAAAAGATAAGGTTTGTTATGAGTCAGGTGTTCCTTGCGAAATTCCAGTGAAAAGTGTAAAAAAGTAAAGAAATTTACTCCAAACTCTTAATTTTGAAAGTTGAAGCGCCAAATGCACGAATATTTTTAGCCGTAATACGTAATCCATTGGATTGTGTGGCTTCCGAAACGAGCAAATTTCCGATGTCCATTGGCTCAATACTTGGAATGTTCAAGTCTAGTCAAAATTAAAAGGAGAGAAATAGAATGTAACAAAAAAAATGAGCTAAAAAACGATTTTGTTAGCAACTTGCCTGGTATTCCTGTCACTAATTTTGGTCTAAGCGTCTCGATCGAAGTTATCATGCAGCCGGTTAAATTCGGATCGTTCTCATGACAAATGTGCAAATAATCAGCTAAATGTGAAAAATTTGACAACATCAATAACAAATAAATAAATACATACATATACAAATGATTTGTCAATCGACTAGAATTCACTTTTTTGCGAAAAAGAAAAAAAAATTATCAAAAACTTTTCGAAATGTTGGTGCTTTTGGTACCATTGCATCATTAAGTACATTTCTGACGGACAATCATTTTCCAAATGGTATTGTATACATATCGAAAGTGACTGCGGTACATTCTAAGGCTGTAAATAGTTCGTTATGAGTAATTATTTGACGAGTGTTGCGTGTATTTGTCATTTAACAGCTACGAAGCGGCACAGTGATAGAACAATCGAAGTCAGACACTTTGAAACAAAATGACCTTGATAAAGAATGCGATTCGTTTTCTTTTCGTAAACGTCAATTAAACTAAAAAAAAAAACTATGCTACTGAAAAGCGCCAATTTTAAAACCGGTGTTTAACACACTCGAGTTCAACGTATTCAATTTCATGTGACTAGTCTATTGACATACACTAATATGCTTCATTACAACGCCGTTAGGCGAGCGGCACCTTTTAAAATTATTTGATTTTGTGTGTCAAGTGAGTTCATGCCTTTTGCAGCATTCGCGTTGAAAAGGTTTTCAAGTCAGAACCTTTTATCTTTATTAAACTAACACATGTACATTGCCTCACCAAGTTCTGAACATTTTTTCATACATTGTCCAGGTACTTGACGCAATTTACGCAGAAAACATATGATGAAATTTTCCCTCTCTGCTTTGCTTTGATAAGAATTTTATCGGAAATAAAAAAAACTGAATGTGGTGCTAGCTGACGTGAGAATTTTTCATTATCTCAATCAAAATAAAAACAGGGAAACACATTTGTAAAACACGCCGCATCGGTGTTATCATTTGAAATTTCATTTATACGTATTTTTTTAAGGTCAGTGATATTTTTAAATTTCCCCTCCAAGTGAACGATATGCAACTTGACATTAAACTTCACGAAGAGAAAAAAAAGCTTCCACGTATGCTTTTGCTTGCGAGGCTGTTGTAAAGTTTGATTTTAGTTTCAGCAAACCTAACATATTTGATGCCTGTTTTTTGAATAAGATTATATCCCGAAATCGTTTACTCATTTGATGCATGAATTTGATTTTTAAATCTTGTTATTCTGCAAAACCGGACCATTCTGAACTTTTGCTCAAAATAATAATAAACCGTGTTCAATGTGAACTTGAAACACATGTTTTTGCTTAACTTTCGCTGTCAAAGCGAAATAAACATGTATATGTCTGATATTAAAAGAGTTTTACCGATATTTTTTGCAATTCTTTAGAGAACGTTTTTGCAGTCGATTCTTTTTTTGCCAATTTAATTTATTCTGAAGATTAAATTGCGCACTTTGAAAACAGCTCAAACGGTTTTTTTATATAGCCTGTTGGACTTGTCTATAGAATGTAAAAGCGAAAATAAAATGCCATCTGGGTATCTTTATGGAGATTTCAAGTTCGATTTTAAGAACGGATTTAGAATGAAGCGAAATTTAAAGTTTATATTAAGAAAATTGCAAAAATTATCCATTACCAACGAAACAGGTACATATCTAAAAAAAAAATAAACACAAATACAAGAGTTGATAGAGTGACAAAAGGTCGCGCCCGCTTTCCGAAATGCAAATATATTTTGATAGTATGACATCCTTTTTTTGGTTATTTTGCATGTTTACGAGTCACCTTTGGCATATATTTTTGCAATGGAATTGCACCAATTGAAAGTTTATCATTTTTGTTTGTGTTACGTGAATCGATATTTCGTTTAATTTATGAATGCGTGTTCGTTTGGGTTCACGCCATCAAATAATTTCATTATACCAATTGGTTTGAGTCAATATTTGGGGGGGGGGGGAAAGTTAAACTAAGCCATAAGAACTTTTTCAAAATAATTAAAAAGACCAACACTTACGTATCGGATGTTCTGCCATGCATGGTACAAGGCATATTGCCACGGCAATGTACAATGAACTCGAGAACATTTTCATTGTTGTTACTCTTCTGCTGATTTTTCTTCTTCTGTGGAATGAATATCAAATAGAAATTGTCGTATAAAATAAATGAAACTTAAATGATAATAATACCATGCGTAAAACTAACATAAATAATAGAAAATTTAAATGAGTTCTTTTATTCTTCAAATGTTTACTCATTCTTCTTAACTATAAGAACTGAATCTTCAATATAGTTCAAAACAAACATGTTAGTTTATTTTTCTTGGATAAATTATGTCTGCAAATGCAAAAGCTAAGTAAGATCTATTAAAAAAAATGAATTCGAAATATATTCAAATAGCAACGAAAGCAAAAGTGACTGATTGACGTTCTATTTGACCATCCTCCCATTCCTTGTTTTGTTTTATCATTTTCAAGAGTTTTACTTCTTCAACAGATATGACGAGGATAAAATGAAGTATATTCTGATAAAATCTTCATTGTGTCCATAAAAAATCAAACAATGACCAGACAAAAGACCATATATTTTTGGACCTATTGTTTACACATTGCTTTGAAATATGTTTTGAAGGTCAAACTTAATCAGAATGTTTGCATTTTGCACGAGTCTATCACTTGATTTTGGAATAAATTAGCAGCACATCTTCACTTTTGTTTTATAGATTGACGCCACTGCGTTCCACTCCATAATCCGGAATCGTTATTATAAATCAGTTCATAATTAAATTTACGACATGTTTATTCGGTTAGAATATAAATGCGGAAAATTTCCAGAATACAAATATACGGAATTATGCTTTACAAGTTCGAAGCTCAGAATTATCCGAAGAAGTAAGTGTGCCGACACGCTCAGAATATTTCTTTTGTATTCCTTTCCTTTCGAAATGAAATGCGTGTGCAAAATTCCATAGAAAAGTTCTGAGTTGAATTCTTAAAACGAAAGATGGTTCTAACAAGTGTTTTATTCTAAAAGATTTTACAACTGTTTCTATCAATTTAGCTCATTTAAATTTAAATCATAATTTTTACTAATCAATTCGGTAACATACTGAATTTTTCACTTTTTTCACCGTTTATTTAGTTAAACTTTGCGATTAAACAATGAACATTGACACAGAAAATAATTCCAATAGCATATAAGATTCTTTTCTAAGAATATTTCAAAGTGGCAAATAAACTGCAAAAAAAAAAAAAAAATCAGCACTAAGATTGAATCGATGAAGTCAAGAATAACTGTTGAACGATACTGAATTCAAATTCTGAAAGACATATCACTTTTATAGTAATTCAAGGACAGCAACGATGTCCGATATATTTTGTGTATGACAGTTTTTTTTTCTGTTGTATTCTCGTTCTCCTTCTCCTTCACACTTTCGCATCGTTGCGGTTACGGAGTTTTGATGTCAACAGTATTCTGGTCGGTTTTCGCTAATCACCGCTATAAAATATCATAATGACCATAGTTTGTTGTGAGCAGTATGTTGTCGGTGTTTATGTTTCTATTTTTTTCTCTTTCATTCTATTTTTCATGTATGCGATTTTCGCTAAACTTTGTTCTATCTGCATTTGTACGGTTTTGTTTTTTCATCGAATCACGTCCATAAATGACGAGATGTTTCTGTGAGAAGATCCGATTATATTGTTCATCTGATGTTTACATGACTTATTTCATTTTGGATAGTGGCCGAATCATAACTACATATCTAATTAAATCCGTTTAAAATCATAGAGCGAATTTAATGCAATGCATGCTTTCAGTTGAATGTCCCATCAAAATGATGCAATGAATCCAATAAACAACAGCGAAATCAAAATAATAATTTAAAAAGAATAGACAAAAGTGCGATAAATAAATTTTCTACATGAATTTAACTCAAAACAAATCGTCGTAATTTACACGAAATGACGTGAAGTTAGATGAATAGCGCTATTTTTGATCCCGTTTCGTGTCGAATTGCAGTCGAATGTATATGAAACTGCTGTAAACATCCATTAAGTTCAATTTTGCATATTGTGCGTACATAATTTCCATACGGGTTTGTTGCCTCAGTATATGGCAAGCTTCCAGTAATTAAACATTCTAGTTCTCTCTAAAGATGCATAGTTGTTAATAGCCTACAGGTTTCAAATTCAACCGTATGCGTCAAACGGCAAACTACAGCTACGAACAGTTTAAAATGATTTTCTTTCGCAATACGATTTATATTACAAATGTCTCAACCAAATTGGAAAAATATTCAATCGTTAGTCGTGTTGTTTTACATGTTTCGTAAAAATAATTTACAACTTCCTCAAGGAAAAGTAATAAAAGTCGTGTGAATTTCAATGATGACATTGCGTGCATAATAATTAACAGTTTGCGAAGAGTAGACTTTGTGTCTCAACGTCTCATTTTACCGAATTCTCTAATTTCAAGTAAAAATTAATGCGACATTTCTTCCAACTGGGTTTTTTCCATTTGCTTTTGACGCAAACAAATTCATCTTCTTTCTTCTCTCCCGCTGTTGCCATTCAAACGCCACAAATGTTCCACTCGGCTAAATAATAACTATCCTTTCATTCATTTATATGTGGAGACCAAAATGTGCAAAGTCCACGAATGACAAATGATACAACATTTTGAATTAAATCGTTTTAGTTGCTCAAACAAATGAACAATTTTCAATTCAAATGAACTCACTGAATTTAAGCATATCACCGATTTGTTCCGTGCTTTGAATAATAGCCACAGGTAAGCCTTTTTTGAATGAAAAAAAAATCACATAATCGTCACGCGGCGTTGTCTGCTTTTTCATTTCATCGTTGATGTTCTCTTGATATAAAGACAAAAACAATAATAACTAGACCGACGAGTATTTCAACAAAACGTGTATGTATCTCATAATATGAAACACATCACGTTTCAGAGATTCGATCCAAGTGATAATATCTTTTAACCAGATTTTTGGATTTAAACAAAAAAAACATTTAATGGTTTCATTTTGATAAACGATTGAATTTATTATAATCCTGTTTTTTGCACAAATGAACAATGTTTTAGTTTAAGCTTTCAATGATGAAACAAAAAATGTGTCGTTTTTTCTTCAATAACAATGGTTCTTTCGGTTATCTATTTTGATTTTTTTATTTTTATTTTGTTTCATTTCTTCACAATTTTTTTCGTTGGCCCAATAAAAGTATGCCATCAAGTGTCGATTCAACGGAAAACGTTTTGAAAAAGTGCATTAATTGCACATGTGCAGAAAATATATTTGACATTGACGTTTGAATTCATCTGTCACTATTTCATTCATACACCGCGAACAGAAAAAAAAACATCTGTCAAATGATTAGTTAGTCGTATTCTGTAGTCCAAATCATATAGATTTGTGCACGTAAAAGATGTGTGAAATTCTCTCAGAATAATTGGAAATAAAGTAAATTGCACAAAATGTCACGTGTTCTACGCGGAAATTTTGGGTAAATGCATACGATTCATTTCTGTTCAGTGACTTCAGTTTCAAAATGCTCAAGTATAATTTAAAAAATAAATCTATGTAAATATGAACATGGATCATAACCTAACATTTATTGTTCAGTGACATTATGTAAAATATCAAAGGGAATATTGATTTTTTTTCTCCGTGCCGTGATTAGGTTCCAAGTACGACCAAAGGCTTTCAGACCCATTGTTATTCTGAATGTTTCTCGGTTGAATTTCTCGACACTCACGGGAAATGGAGCGTACAAACATCAATCGTTGCGACGAAAACCGGAATTGCTCTTGCAACGCGTACAGCCTGAACTGACTTTGATGGTCGTACCCAGTAGAAGCTATGGCATGTTAGCTGTGAGGTAAATTTTGAATGTTAAGTTTTCTTAATTGTGCATTTGCTCATGGATTCAACTTCAATTCCACACCAGAATTTTGCGAGGCGCATTAAAACTGCGATATTTGCTCCTGGGAGGAGCCATTACCGGAGGAGTAACATTGAATAAGGTGAATTTTCTTTAAATCACACACTTTTATCTCATTTAGTTCATGGCCTTGGCCATTCTTTTTGACAGAGATATGAAGAGTGGAGAGATGGATTGCCGGATTTCAAATGGTTAGATGATGTTCTACCCGACAACGATCAATGGAACCAATTTTCACACAATTTGAAAAACATAACAAATTCCGTTCGCGACTCAATAGAAATTGGTAGTAAAGTGTTTGATTCATAAAAATTGAAAGAGAAATAATTTCATGACATTTGTAGATCCTCGTTTAAAACAACTCAGTGAGAATAAAATGGCTGAATGGAGACGCTGGTTCGATACTCGTCTTGATGATGCAATTGAAGCCGCATCAACGCAACAACACCCGGAAATTGAGGGTAAGATTTACATCACATATGATTACTATTTTGGGTTCATTCGACTATATCGTACA
The DNA here is from genome assembly GCF_009176505.1 of Sitodiplosis mosellana. Taxonomy (NCBI): domain Eukaryota; kingdom Metazoa; phylum Arthropoda; class Insecta; order Diptera; family Cecidomyiidae; genus Sitodiplosis; species Sitodiplosis mosellana. The sequence continues at coordinate 17,787,347 of NW_022595244.1, read as the reverse complement.
AGAATGATTTATGACCGAGATCTACTACACATACACATTCGAATCGAAAAGCCGGTGCAAATTCTTACCTACATATTCATTTCTTCACAAATCATGTGACCATACTGATTGATCGCAAGATTAACGACGAATCTTTTCTTTTTCATTTAGGTTCGTTCCAAAGTCTGTCTGAATTTGTGTCAAATGTATACGGAGGTAATTAAAACAGTGAATCATTCTTGTTGCGATATTTAAAAGAAAAATTCATCAAAGAACAGTAGTGCAATAATTCATTTTTTTTCCTTTCATTTTTCAGCATCTAAAGATGAAATCCGTAAGGCAAACACCGTGAATGCAAAAGCGCCGAGCGCCGATGAGAACAATCGTAAGAAGAATGAGGCAATGCAAAAGCAGATTGAAGCTTTGCAAACCGAAATTATGAACGTTCAAATCAAGTACCAAAAGGAGCTCGAGAAATTGGAGAAAGAAAATCGTGAACTTCGTCAACAGTACTTGATCATCAAAACGAATCGTAAGACGACGTTGGGCAAGAAAATCAAAGTGAGAACATTTCCATTGAAATTATACTTGATTTGCATTTCAATTGCTTGGAATGAGTGAACGAAAAAAATACAATATAATGAACTTCTTCTCGAACAGAAATCGCTCATTGACATGTACTCCGAAGTTTTGGATGAGTTATCTGGCTACGATTCAAGCTATCAGACTGCAGATCATTTGCCCCGTGTTGTGGTTGTCGGAGATCAATCCTCTGGAAAAACTTCTGTCTTGGAATCGATTGCAAGAGCTCGAATTTTCCCTCGTGGAAGTGGTGAAATGATGACACGTGCTCCAGTCAAAGTCACACTGTCGGAGGGCCCATATCACATTGCACAATTTAGGAACAGTGATCGTGAATATGATTTAACTAAAGAATCCGAATTGGCCGAACTGCGTCGTGAAGTTGAACTACGGATGCGTTCATCGGTGCGAGGTGGAAAAACGGTGAGCAACGATGTGATTTCAATGACGGTCAAGGGGCCAGGTTTGCAGCGAATGGTGTTGGTCGATTTGCCTGGAATCATCGCAACACAAACGGTCGATATGGCAAATGACACCAAAGACTCCATTCATCAAATGACCAAGCATTACATGAGCAATCCAAATGCAATCATTTTGTGTATCCAAGATGGATCGGTCGATGCAGAAAGGAGCAACGTAACCGATTTGGTTCAACAATGCGATCCCATGGGCAAGCGCACAATTTTCGTTCTGACCAAAGTTGATATGGCTGAGGAACTGGCTGATCCAGATCGCATCCGAAAAATTTTAGCTGGAAAATTGTTTCCAATGCGAGCACTTGGCTATTTTGCCGTCGTTACTGGCCGTGGACGTGGAGATGACTCCATCGAAAGCATTAAGGATTATGAGGAGAAATTCTTTAAGAATTCAAAACTGTTCCAGTGAGTAAACGTTATTATTTGTGTATCCAAGAGCGGGAGCTAACAATATGTTCCGATTTGGATTATTTGTAGGAGTGGCGTCATCATGCCGCACCAAGTCACAACACGAAATCTTAGCTTAGCTGTTGCTGATCGTTTCTGGAAAATGGTAAAAGAAACCGTTGAACAACAAGCAGATGCATTTAAAGCCACCCGCTTCAATCTGGAAACTGAATGGAAAAATAATTTCCCAAGGTAAATGTCTCGCTGATGCATTCACATTTACTTTGCCTATTGCTATATTTTTGCCAAACTTTTCTTCCAATACAGACTGAGGGAATCGAGTCGCGACGAATTGTTTGAAAAAGCAAAGGGAGAAATTTTGGATGAAGTTGTCAATTTATCTCAAATATCAGCCAAAGACTGGGAAAATCTGCTATACACAAAACTATGGGATAAATTGTCAAATTACTGCTTTGAAAATATTTATTTAGCAGCCGCAAATGCTAGTTCGCCAGGTGACTATTTATTGAAATTGTCTGCAAAATCAATAGTTTACTTTTTAACTAAAATTCACATTTATGACCAGGTCAATTCAATACAATGGTTGATATTAAACTTCGTCAATGGGCCGATCAAGGGCTGCCATCGAAATCGGTTGAGTCTGGTTTCGAAACGCTTCAAAGTGAATTCAAGCGGCTAATTGAATTAGCTAAAAAGTCTCCGGACCATGATGATCTGTTTGATAATTTAAAAACAGCTGTAATGGAAGAAGCGGTGAAACGACACACATGGGAAGATAAAGCCACTGATATGTTACGCATCATCCAGTTGAATACACTGGAGGATCGAAGTGTTCACGATAAAACTGAATGGGATCAGGCGGTTAAATTTTTTGAAGAGTCGGTTAAATCAAAACTTCAATCCACCGAACAAACCATGTCCGAAATGTTCGGTCCGGGCACATATGAGAAGTGGCTGAAATGGACCTCAGGCACTGAAGATCAAACGAAGAGGCGTCACGTGAAAAGTGAATTAGATAAAATCCTAAGCAGTGATCAAAAGCATTTACCAAGTTTAACGTATGACGAAATGACGGCCGTTCGAAAGAATCTACAACGATCAAACATTGACGTGGAAACTGATTATATTCGAGAGACTTGGTACCCAGTGTATCGACGTCATTTCTTAAAACTGGCCATGTCTCGAGCGTACGACTGTCGAAAGGGATTCTATTTGTATTCACAACAACAGGGCAGCAGTAATTATGATCAAATCATCAATTGCAATGATGTTGTACTGTTCTGGCGCATTCAGCAAGTGCTCAAAGTTACATCAAATGCTCTGCGACAGCAGGTGGTGAATCGAGAAGCTCGACGACTTGACAAAGAAATCAAAGAAGTTCTCGATGAATTCAGCGATGATGAAGATAAGAAAGTCCAGCTATTAACTGGGAAACGTGTTTTATTGGCAGAAGAATTGAGTAATTGATTGGAAACATACAAACATAAGTTGTACAGATTTTAATCAAACGTTTTTCCCTTTATTTTCAGTTCGTGTGCGGCAAATCCAAGAAAAATTAGAAGAATTCATAAATGCATTGAATCACGAGAAATAATTGGCTATGAAATCGCTTCACTGGTTCCCTCACACTAGATTTTTGAATTTCTGTTTGCATGCTGCTTAAGATAATTTAAATTGCACAACTATTATTTCGTAAAATTGAAAAAAAGAAGAAAAAAAATATATGTTATTTCTTAGAGAAATAATCCAAACTAATGAGTCTTTTATTAAATATCTCAACTGACGAGGCCTATTCAATGGGATAGGCTGTTGTGTTGTGTTGTGTTGTAGCAATGGTCAAGTACGCAGCCATGTTTGACATCTGTCAAAATATCAATTGTCAATCGGATAAGACGAAGCTTTTCAAAGTTCTATCGAATTATTAGTGAAGAGAATGTTCATTTTGACTAACAAAAAAATCACAACTATTCATTTTTATGGTTGATTTTAGTTTTTAAATTCATTTTAAATGTTCGAATTTGTGTTCATATAAAGCGTTGCTAGTATTATTTTGAACAAAAATTACGACGTAATTTGAGGAAGCTGCATTGTGTTGACGTGTGTATACAATGTCAAGGCACTCAAATTTCCATTTTCGCGGAGAACGCGAGGGTCGTGTCGCCCAAATGAGTAGACAAGAGGAAGTAATTGCACGAAAACGCCAAGCGATTTTGGAAAAGCAAAAAACAAATGAGCTGGCAAAACAAGTGGTAGCCGCGCAGAGTGGAACTGTAGCCAACGAGCCAACACCACCAATTGCATCCGGGTCAGTGAAAGAAACAAAACATCCATTGAACTTACCTAAGCAGATATTCGAAGTGGAGCCACCACAACCGAAGAATAATTTCACAAATGATGGGTCATTTTTTGAGAATTTTCGGAAAATCACCGAAGCAGCCAAGAAGGCAGAGGAAGACAAGCAGAAACTTGAAGCGGATCGCCTAGCTAAAGAACAAGAACAACAGAAGGCAGAAAGTGACGAAAATGCTGAGCAAATGATGCCACCGCAACCAATTCCACCGTAATTGATTTGAGCCCATGACAATTTGGATTTTTAAGTTTCATTAAATATGTTACTTTATCCATATGATTAGATTGGATTTGATTGAAAGATATATACTAATGACCATTTTGATAAATCGATTTTAGGTTGGACTCGGCATTCTCAACTAATTCAATGGCTCTGGGGCCAATTCCAATGAAGGAGCCAATTATATTTCATCAAAATATTCCGCCTTTTCTGAATCTAGGTGCCCCACCACCACCACCGCCGCCACCTCCTGTATCGATCGAGCAAATGATGCCACCGATCGAGCAAATGATGCCACCGATC
>NW_022595244.1:17621521-17783020 GCF_009176505.1 Sitodiplosis mosellana | reverse complement strand
CGATCGAGCAAATGATGCCACCGATCGAGCAAATGATGCCACCGATCGAGCCAGTAGTTATAATGAATCAAATGAATCATCCACCACAACCACCTCCATTCATTCACCCAATGCATCAGGCACAGCAACAGCTACAACCGCATCCACCACCACCACCTCCACCACTTCAACAATTTGAAGGTTAGAAAAAACGTTAAACCGTTGCGAGACTGTAGCAAATCTTTGTCTCACACTTTCAAATGAAAATGCTTAGCAAATTAAGTCAAAGGCGTCCAAGTGGTTGATGGCATTTTATGTAGTTTTTTCAGGAAACAATTATCTAAACGAAAATCAAATGAGTCGCAATTGCGGTAATATTGAACAAATGGAACGAAATTTCGTAAATCCACACCAATCGAACAAACAACAACAACAACAAAAACAGCAACAAGCATTGAATAGTGAAACGCCGTCGAACATCGCAGCTACAAAACCAACAATACCAACAACCATTGATGGCCTCATCGAATATATATCGACAATGGGCGATAGTTTTGAAGAAAAAATAATTGCTGAAATCGCTCAGATGAACGAGCGTTCTCTATTTCGGTAAACAGCAATGACATTCTTCACTCCCCCTGAACGTACCGTTCGCATTTCAAGCAAATTCGTGGATGTGACCGAGGCCGGCGTTGAACAATAAACATAACACTCGGATTTTATTGAATTCATATTTGTTTGCACAAATTTTCCCTTTTAATTCATTTGACATTTTATATCTCATTTTATTGTGCGTTTAGGTTCTTAAACGAGAAAGATTCGGAAAATTACATAACCTATAGGCAAAAGGTTTTGCAAGCGCGTGCAATGAAATTGAGCCAAGCATCACATGGTAGCAACGAAAAGTACGATCCCGAGGATATTTTACGCGACGATGATCAAGACGTTGACAACAATCTACCACTCATGAATATTCCGTCGCTATCTACCAATAGCGATGATTATGATTCTGACTCCGAATACATGCAGGAAACAATGGAGCGAAATTTAAAAAACATGAAAAATCGAATCGACAGTGGAAGCGCTAAGAAGCGTTACGCCGAACCAATCAACTTTTCATCAGATGAAGCCGATCACACCGATGAAGAAGACCACATGGAAATGTATCGGAAAATTCAAATGCGTGAAAATATGTTGGATGAACCAATAAATGAAATGTCACACGATCAATCGTCGCAACAGCAGACGGGCTCCGATAAAACCGATAGGAGGCAGAGCAATGCGGGTAATCGAAAGAAACGCAGCCGTTGGGGTGAAAAAACCGAAGAAAAATCGGACACCCAACCAATGGCACCACCATCTACATCGAATCGACAAATTCATGGCAACAAATCAGCACCAATGCTGTCGGCCGTTAAGCGAACCGATCCGGCTCTGCTGAATTATGCACGACAAAACTACGGTACGATTGACCTCAGCGAAGACGATTGGATAAAGTGTGAGGAGCATTTCAAAGTGAACCTTCTATATCAGGATATGTTGCGTAAGCGAGAAGAGTTGGAGCGTCTGGCGAAAAGTGGTCAGCATAAGTATGAATATGACTCTGATGAAGATACGGCTGGCGGAACATGGGAGCACAAGATGAGAACGGCTGAAATGGAAGCCACCGCAGCATGGGCTGATGCTCTAACTCTACAATCGGTAAATCTCAAACAGTGAAGAAGCGTATTGCAGTGGAATTAATTGTGGTTTCTATTTCTTTTTCGAATATATGTAGGAAGGAAAGCATCATATCGGCGATTTTTTACCACCAGAAGAGCTTAAAAAATTTATGGAAATTTACAAATCAAAACAAACAAACCGGGAACCTGATCTCAGCGATTATAAAGAGTTTAAATTAAAAGAGGATAACAAGGGTACTATAGGGAATAGATTTTGATTTTAATGGCAAAAATCTCTAATTCTCATGATATTTCGTAGGTTTTCAAATGTTGCAAAAACTTGGTTGGACTGAAGGTCAAGGATTGGGCGTTGATGGCGGTGGCATTCTGAATCCAGTCAATAAGTTCGTTGTTTTTAGTGTATTTCGACTCAAAAGTTGATTCAATAATCCAATTTATTTGTTTTTCAGAGCCACACAACGCGATAGCAATCAAGGTTTGGGTACAGCTTCCAATACAACGCCCGAGGCAGGCGATAACGAATATGATGCATACCGCAAACGAATGATGCTGGCTTATCGTTTCAGACCCAATCCATTGGTATTTATATCTCGTTTGTGAAAGATGACCTAATTTGATTTTCATTCTTCTTCTTTCTGACTCGTCTTAATTTCAGAACAATCCGCGCAGAGCTTACTACTAATGTACCTTTTTCTTCCATGAGATAATTGTTGCATATTGACAATTGATTCGTTGAACACTGAGCAGGCCATCCGAAATACGACCGAAAAAAAAACACGTATCAATACTATAGACCATTTAAATGAAACACATTTCATTGAAGTAATTTTATTTTTTCATGTATGTATTACGTTGAATCAAACATAAATTACAGTAAGCATAATAATGCAAAAAGGATACATTAAGACATTAAATTCTATAAAATTACATCAAATAAGCTGTTTATGAATGAATTTGTTCTTTTCTTTTCTCCCTCTTTTCATTTTACATAGATTCAGTTTTCATTGACATTTAAATGAACGACTCTTTCACTTGTCTTGAGCTATTTAGTATGATTTTCATCTAATTTATTATCCACATAATAATAAGTTGTCCCAACACTGGGGAAAAAACAAACAAACAAAAATCAATAAAAAAAAATTCAACTCAATGTGTTGTACTGTTTTATTGTGAGATTCTTTTTTCCAAATTAAACACAAAAAAAAAAACAGGAGAAGACTCTTAACAATGCTGGAACCTGCATTTTTGGCAATATGAAAAAAGTACGTTCATCAATTGGTATCATTGAAAAAGAAAACTGATTTTTATTTTCACTGGGTTTTTATTTGAACTGATTAGAATGCGCTTAAACGACTAAACCATATCAAAAATTTCACTTTAAAACGATACATATGATTAACAAATCCGTTTCATATTTCGCATTTGTTCAGCCAATATATTCGTATACGTTATGCAAATACCATGTATTCAACTAAAATGAATTGATTTGTTTTGATCTCATTATTTCGATCTCGATACATGAAAATTAATATCTCAAGATTTAAAATGGTCAAAATTGTAGCCAAAACGTTTGTTTTTTGTTGCCTCTTAAAAAACAATATCAAAATAGTAGTTCTTTGATTCTAAATTCAAATTTTGCATACAAATTGTCTTTGAAAATTGGTAATTGACTTATACTTTGTTGGAATTCTAACACGTTTCCTCATTCGAATCTATCGATTCCATTATTTATCCTGTTATCCAATATTTATTGTGTGTTGCTTAATCTCTAAATAAAATGTTGTTTGAATTTGTTTTTTTTTTTTTGATTTCAGTAGATCCATTTAAATGAATTTTAAGTGAGTAATATATTTACTTAGGCCTAACACGTATATATGTATAGCATTCAAGAATATTAATTCATTTAATGTGTCACGGATGACTAAAACTACAAGAGACTTGTTGACTTAAAACCTGCATTAATCATATTATTCACAAGTGATTAGAGCTATAAGAAAATCTCGTTCACAACAATTAATGTAAGTCAAGATTAGTTAGTAAGCATTGTGTATTTTTTTTTTTAGAAAAATAGAATGCGAAATTTCTACCATAAAGAGATATATATGTTTTAATAAGTGGCTTGAATAATTTGATAAGTAAAATTGAAAATAAGCACATCTACACTTGGAATTTATATATATTATTCTGCCGTTCAGTTGCATGATACGCTCTTTCATTGCCTTACTCTATTACTCCGTATTATCATACAGTTTTATATTTACAATTTCGATATTCATCGATCAATATCCCATAAGTATGGATGATGTTGTTAGATTTTCGAACCACACTCCGCTCCATAAATACTGACAATCTCAATTTCGTACGGCACATCATTCATTTTTTGAGAGAAAAAATGTCAAAAGTGCAATCAATCGAGTCATAGAATTAAAAAATCAACAATTAGATTGTTATCAAACTATTGCACTTCACTTCGATTCATTTGTCCATCGTTCGCAAAAAAATTGCCAAAGTTTTGACAGTTAAAAAAAGTTTGTTTTGTGAATGAAATTGCACGACTTAAAATTAACACAAATCAAATTATATGCCGTCATGGAATTATCTTCCAATAACCCACTTAAATTCCACACATTTCAATTGAAGAGTTTATCAAAAAAATGAATTATGACAAAGTTTAACACGATTCCGTGCACTTCACATATAATCACAAATTGTTATCACACATCGTCGTAGTGATCGTAAGTCCCGTTATATTAGATTTCAAATTGTCTTTGATATCAATTTTTTTTTCTTATGCATTGCACATGACTATAACAATGAGTTTTTTTTTAGAAACTGAAAATGTTCTTTTCACCAGAGCTAAAGTGAACATCACCGATTTCGCATTCTAAAAGAGTTTCATCAAAATGATGAAAATAAAACGAATTTATAAAAGTTTCTCAGATACATTTAACTGTCATTCGTTACACTTGTGGCATTATCGTCAACGTCATCGTCGTCACAATTCTCACCATTGTCTTGATCAACCGATGATGTTGTCGTTGGAATATTCCTTTCCATTTTCAATTGCAAAACGGTCGGATCATAATAGCCAGCCAAGTAGAACGTATCATTATTGTCATATACTGATGTGTATTGCTTTGGATCTGGTCCATATTTCTTTGTGTACGCATTCAATGGTATTACTTTGCATTTATGCGATATGGTTTGAACGTCGTTCTCATCTTCGTGTGGAGATTCAAATAAAGCACCCTGAACAATGAAATAATGCAAATGGTTATCGGTTGAAAACGTCTTGAAAGTATGAAATATCCAATTTGAATTCGTTCAATATTCGATGGCACTTACCGGATAAAGGAGATCAGGGCATCCGGTAGTCTCTTCAGGATGGTAGTACCATTTCACCTTGACAACTCTATTGTTTGCGTTGCTTTCCCAGAGCGACTCGATTCGCCCAATGTATGGTCGATCTGGTCGTCCTGTTGACAGGAATACCGCACTATCACCAACCTAAATAAGGACAAATGAATAGATTTCAATTAATTCCACCGCAATACACTTCATCACAGTTTGAGATTTACCGAAATCGTCTCTTTGCCACGTTGAATTGTTTTGTAGAACACTTTTTTGTTGCGTGCACCTTTTCCCGTGGTTCGTTTGAAGCCTTTTCCCGACCATGCCCACAATTGTCGTGCTGGCAAAAATGCGGCTATTCTGCTGTGCTTCTCATTCGAAGTGGTTTTCCCTTTTCCAGGATTCTGAAATGCATTGAAAATCAAATGAATTCGCTGACACCCAAAAAAGAAACTATGTACGAAGTTTTTCTTACGTAGCTTGAGCCGGAGCTGTCTTCTGTAATCGATGACACAATATCTTCGTCAATCGGCCACTCAATCTTGTTGAGTTTAATATTAACGGATTTGGTTAGGGCATTTTTGGTGGCCTGCAATTGCTTCTTAGATTCAACCGTTTTCTCAACAGTCTTTGGCATCTCATGTGAGTCGCCACTATCATTGTCTTCATCATGCTCGTCGTCTTCAATGGTTTTCTCTTGGATCAACGATCCCTTTGGCTCTGTGATCGTGTCGAGCTCACGGTGATGATGTTTTTTGTGCTTTCTTCGTTTTTTATGCTTGCGATGCTTGCACAATTCATCACCGCACTTATGTTTATGCTTGTGCTTATGCTTTCCATTTGGATCATCGTTGGACGACAATTGTCGTAGCTTATCTTTTCGCAGTTTTTTGAGCCGCCGTCGTTCCCTATACAATTTAGATTCAACCAATGTATGAGTCATTTAATAAAACAAACAGCATTTTAAACGAACAAAGAAGCAAATTATTTACTTGTTAGCCTCCTTTTCTTCGCGGGTTGGTAGCTGCTCGCCCGACTCATGCTGCACACTAAAGACATTCGCACTTGTTGACGGTTGATTTGAGTCTGTAAGTTTGCTCATTTGCTTATTACGTTTTCCTAACGATTGTAATGGATTTGGGTCGTATTCTACGTAAAATTGTTGATTTTTGACAAAAGAAACCAAAATGCAAACACGAAACAAAAGAGAAAACAGAATAACAAATGAAAATTGAAAAAAAAAAACGCTATCATACTAAAAACTAAACCGTTGATTGAAACCGTTGACTAAAAATCAAAATAAAAGCCAATAAGAGACCGGATTGGCTTTTATTTCGATAAACTTAATATAATTCTTAAATTGAAAAGTCTAATAATATTATCATATACTACAAAATCACATGCTACTTAGAAGAGTTAAAAAAGACATAATCTGGAAAATATTCTTACCAACGACAGGATAGTTGGAAGTTAGGAAGCGAATATCTTCAATGGCAATGCGACCACTGTCACCATCATCAAATTCAACAACGGCATATTTAGAATTGGTTTCATATTCAGGGGATGACGAAGCCGCCACTGTTCCAGGGTACAAGCAACGATATTGTTGACTCCAATATGCACACAATCGCGTACCAGGTGGAACTTCTTCTGCTGAAGTTGGTGCCATCTCGATGATCTGCATAGAAAAATACAAAGACATTATTGTTTCATTCAACCTATGAGAATCGATCCTTCGCATAAAAATAACAACTTACCGCATCTCTGAGAATATCTTCACGTTCGAAGAGCAGCAGCAACAGAAACGAGGGAAAAAAGAGAAGACAAGAAAATGAAGTTATTAGTTTACGTTCATGTATTTTCAAGTTTCATTTGTTATCCCATCCACTCATTGTTTCATTTGGATCCTACCTTCACGTGACATGATATGTGCCTTATTGCCACGTTCGCCATCAAGCGTAACTCCATAAAGATCTGGTGGGCTAACAGCAGTTAGATTGCCAGCATAAAAGAGTCCACCCATTGCTGTAAGTACCCGTTGCTTTTTGCCATCGATCAAACCATCCAATGTTTCATCGGTCAGCAAGCATTTGTGCTTGTGTTCTGTGGATATTCGATGATGCTTTCGATCTTTGCCCAATTTCATTTTCTTATTATTGTTGTTATTGTTAATATTATTATGTTTTGATAGGGCCGACGGCTTCAATTTGACAGTGCCTTCACTGATCACGCCACTCAAATGATTCTTGCTACGACTTTCATCCGAAAAGCTTCCGAAGAGTTTGACTTCTGGATTCGGAATGGAATCATCAAAATCGTAGATTTCCTGTTTGATTTTTGCCGCATTTCGTTTGAGACACGCTGAAACATCGGAATTGATGCTTCCATCTTCCGTGGCCGATTGGCTGCTCTCGAATTTACTGTCGTTGATTCGTTTTTTCGATGCGAATATGTATCCAACCAAACTTTTGTTCTTTTTTGCCTGGAAGTCAATTGGATCACATGCGGTGGTCATTTTTCGCTTGGACGAAGTCGAAGAACAAGATTCAGTGTCGCTGTAAATCTTTCCATTCGAAGAGAATTCAACCACAGTACTCTGGTTGCAGTCGATCGATGACGAGGAGAGAATCGATGGCGAAAATGTTGGCATCGATGTGAAAGACAACTTTGACGAAGAGCTGGAGCTTTTTGATGACGAAGGAGTCGATTCACGCTGCAATCGCTCTTTGCTATTGAATGCATCCAGTTTTCGTTCTTCTTCTTTTACTTTTCGCTTAATTTCGGCCAACTGATGTCTCATTTCCGATTTCATTGCACCATAAACTTCTTCGGGCGTTGGGAATTTCATTTTACAGCAACATGGCTCATTTGTCAAACTCTTTCGGCAATCACATTTCATGTATTTTTCCTTGATTCGATCGAACGTTTCCCTGAAGTCTTTCTCAACGGCATCTTCCGTCGATGAGATTCCATTCGAACCTTCACTGCTTTGACGTTTCTTTTCTTTGCGCTCCTTCTTCTTTGACTTTTTATTTGAGTGCTTCTCTTTGTGTTTTTTGACGCGTTTCGGCTCAGATCCTTCTTCAGATGAAGATGACCGTTTGCGCTCCAAACGATGTTCATTGCTAACTTCTTCTTGGAAATGTTGTTCGGCCAATGCGCACAACAAATTCAATCCACCCAACTGTTCATTGGCCGGAATGTAAGGAGTCTTATGCAGAGGTGTTTGAGTTGGTGAAATGCGCTCTTCGTATGGCGTTCTGCTTTCGAAACGTTCGACACTTGCACGTCGAACTTCTACGACGGTGTTGGAGCATTGGGATGCGTATGACGGTGGATCATAGACATTTGGCGAAATTTGAGATCGATCTATCGGCTCCTGTTTGATAAATGGTCGCTTTTCAAATGCTTCAATGCTATTAGAGAGCAACTCCAAGCCGCTAATGTCTGGTACAATGGATTTGTTCGGTATTGGCTTCTCCTGAGGTGATGACAAAAATTGTGCACTTGAATTGATTGACAAATCCGTCGGTTGATGCGGAGATGGTGGCGTTACTGTACGAACGTTCGAAAATGAACAGACAATATCACACTCTGGCGTTTGCTGGTTGAAAGATCTCTCATCCTCTATCATATTTGTTGACGATACATCCATCTCAAAACTGCATTCAGTCGATTTGTGGCTCTCTCCAGAGATGGTGCTACTCAAATTCACACCACTGCTTGAGCTATGGATATAGTCCGTTGCAGTACTTGTACTTTGCGGTGATATATTTTGTGGCGGAGAATGAATGGAGGAACACTCTGCCATGTTGTTTGTCATGCTATGGCACATTTCAACACACGAAGATGATGTCGGTACGGAAATATTCATTTCATCAATTGAAGAATTGGAATTCACCACGATGTTCGAACCATACGCTGAATCATCGGCACCATTTGTATTGTCATCCTCGCTCATCACTGGAGTGTCGGTTTGAATGGTTGCATCTTGAACTGTTTGAAGATGAAAAATTATCAATTTAATTTAAAATTTGTTTTCATTGGCATAATTTTTCGAGGTAGTATTTGAATGAATCAACAAAACTTGTCAAAAGTATGTTGAAACCCAATATTTTATTCTTTGTATGGCTTCAAGCCATGAGGGAAGCTATAACCGGGGAAAATATAACCGGTCACCCTTCAAGCCATTTGCTTGCTTTTATGATTTACGTTAAAAGTACTTACCTTCGGGTAAACTGCTGACACCTGATGAATCCAAATTATCATCGCATCTTGAGTATGTTTCCGAAATCGGTGTTAGGCAAGACATCGTCGAAACGGTCACATCAGGTGGCGTTAAAATGTGTGGCATTGGTTGCGGCTGCAGTGCTCTGCAATCCAAAGTATTGAGCAGAGGAATTGATGCCGAAATAGTTTGATTATTTCCATTATTCGAAAGTGTTTGTGTTGCACCAACTGAAGTGTGTGGTGCTAGTTGTATTAAGTTCCCATGTAGTCCATGTGTTTGATAATAGTTGCCCAATTGACTTGCAATATCTGGTACAACGTCATTTGTTTGAGTCGCTGTTATTGTAGCTGTCTGTAAGCCAGAGGATTTGGGCTCAAACGGAGCCAAAGTTGGAACGGTGTCTTCAATTTTGATCAGTGTCGGTGCTGGTTGAATTGGCAATGGAATCGTTGGGTTATGACTTGTCTTACGCTTATTACTACTATCAGATGCCAATGCTACCAGTCGAGTGCTATGTGTTTGTGTATGCTAAACAAAATGTAACAACAAACCAATATTTTATTGCGCTGCTTTGAGAATTAATTAATTAATTAATTATTTTTTTTTCCTGCTATTTCTACCTGATGCAATGTTGTACCGGCCGATAAATAATCAGATGCGCTGAATAATAACGGTGCCAATGGTGGTGGTTGCATTGATGGTGCGGCCGTGATTGGCGGCATTAATAAATGCTGAGTCGGCTGAATTGTAGTCTGTGGCTGAGTATATGTGGCTGGCCAGACGACTGCTTGTTGAAATGGTTCTGATGGATAAGAGATAAGAAGTTTATCTAGACCCATTTAAAATGCCACAATAGCATGCGTCACAGAACAGTTTTAGTCGATAAGCGATCCGAAATTAAAGGCCAATTTTTTTGTATGGTTTTGTTTGTTTGTTTGTTTTTGTGTGTGTAAAGCGGAAGTGAAAGGGATGAGCATTTTGTATGTTTGGGTTGTGTGTTTGTGTGTATTATATGTAAGCCATTAAAAATTACGAGCGTTTTGAAATAGTTTCAATTATACCGCAGCCAAGTATCGGAAAATAAAAAAGAAACAGAACAAAATAAACGCTATTAATAAAAAAAAATTGAAAAATAATCCAAAACCAATCATCAGAACTTTTTCACGAATGAATTAATTACATCAATCGTTTGATTCAAATAATTTAAAAGTAAAAAAGAAACACATTTTCATTCGTTACAAAAAATTACTCCATTAATTGGATCCATATCAAATAGAATTTAAAGTGTGTGTGTTTTTGTTGTTGTTAATGATTTGTGGTTTTCAATTTAAAAAAAAAAGTGTGTGCTAATTAAGCATATGGGTTAATCATGACATACCTATTGATGTGGCTGCTGTGGGGAAAAACAAAAACTGCCCACTGTTTGGATCGCGAAGCAGTTGAAAGGGTACGGGTGGCAACATCGATTCGACAGGCATGGGAGCTGTAATTGATACAAAAAAAAATCATTTTTAAAAAAACCTGCACTTTTGAAGCATCAAATAGCCATTATTTTCTAAATAGGATGTTTCCATTTTGCAGTGATTTTCCGTTTATACCAGAAATTATTCAATGAAATGGGATTTTCAAGATGGATTTTTAATGATATTACTTTCGAAAATTATTCATATCACAATGACTGCAATTCGTCGGAAATTGGCCAAATGACAACACGGATCAAGATTGATAGATCACAGTCAACGACATTAAAGAACATGATTAGATTCTGGTACAGAATGAACACAAAAAAAAACTCATCTTTTGCACTCTTCTGTCGAGTTTTTCTTTTCTTTTTGAAGTATTCAACACAAGGCACAAATATTAAATTACCGTAGAGACGCTGAGTGTATGAATAGAATGAATAGAGTACATTGAAACCAACCCACACTGTACAGTACACACTACATCATGTAGGGTGAGCTCATCGCATTTAGCGATTGCAATCAACTAAGAAATGCAGATAGATCGAGTTTGTGCTGGGGGAGAAGTCCCTTCTCGTCATCGATTCATTAAAATATGCTATGCTCTTCCTCATGCACATTTGTTCAATGTTCCATAATTCATTTGTGCCGCTCACGATTTCATCACCCTCGCTCTATTTATATTTACATTACTACTTTATATCGGCCCCTAAAAATGATGATTTTAATAATTCGAAGCAAAATTGCATTTGTTTAAAAAAATTGCTCGTTGTTAAACTGCTTTTGTGAAATCAAAGCAAAGCAACGGAATATGAATGGGAAAGTTTAGTGAAAAGTGCACTATTGTTCAACATTTTTTTTCGATTCATTTAGCATTCGGATATGAATGATTTCGAATACATTGTGCGCTTCAATTACGATAGTAACATAGTTTCAGCTCAAAATGCCGATCGAATATTGAATTTGAATCAAATTCGATTCAGTACTACTTCCTACAATTTCGGCACTATAGTTTTCATCATAAACATTCATTTATTAAAACATATGGTTTAAAATATTAAAATATTTCGAATTATTCCATCTAGAAAAACACGAACAAATTCGAAATATAACTGCCACAAGTTCGTAGCGTTTGTGCGTATTCTATTTCCTATTGGTAGTTTTAACGGAAGCTCTGCGTTGATTGGACGCAGGAGACATAGGCGGAGTGGAGGAGTGTTTTGTTACGTTTGTCCACGCCTCTCGCACTTCTCTCGTGACACTCTATTTCTACGCGTTCGTTTTTATTTTCGTTCGTATTTGATAGTAATCGTAAATTTATTCACGTTGTTAATTTATAGGCACTGTTTCAATGCAATCAACTTTTCTCCGAATGTTTATCAAGATGTTTCGTATGCGGCAAAAATGTTGAGTGTTTCTCTTTCTCTTCTTCAATAGATGAATTAATCCTATATATGCTTATAGGCATTCGATTTGTGTCAAGATTTTGTTTTTTTTTTTTTCTCGAATATAATATTAGTGAGGCTAGCTGACTGTATTGAGACCTTTCAAGAGGATGAACTTTTAAAAAAAAATTTTGTTTATAACGAACAAATCTAAGCTTGATTTTGTTTCTAATTAAAATGAATTTTAAGTAGTCCGCATGAGTTATACAGTAATTTGAGTGTAGCACATTTTATAGCCATATTTTAATGGTGATAATAAAACTTTTATGGTTCATACCGATGGAATACGAATAAGCATAGAAAAAAAACGGTGTTCATTATGAACGATAACCGGGCCTAAAGTTATTCTTTGTCGTCATCGTCGCCATCATCATACGAAATAATGCTATCTTTTTTGCATCTCCATACCAATCCACGCAAAGTGCTTAAAAGTGTGCATTAATATGCGAAAACTCTCATTGGCATAATAATTTGCAGGGTGAAGTGTTTGTGTAAATAATTTATACGTTTTAGTGTTTGTTTTCTATTCAATGTATTCGTAGATGCATTTAGTGTAGTAAAAATAAGAGTGTGAAATGAGGAAATATTCAGTTTTATATAATTTCAGCCGGATAGGAGACGAAACACCAACAATAGTAATAACATTGATGGCTTCATTTGAAGAATGGAGTTATTGAACGAACAAAATGCTTTGAATTGAAACATGTCTTCAACTATTTTACTTCTGAATACTTTCAATTAATAAATTGGTTGAAAAAAAAAAACAGATGAGTTTGAATTAATGGTGTATTTAGTTTGACAGCTTTCTATCGAATATGTTGGATCAAAAAAATGGACTTCTATGTGACTCACTTTTCCTTCTCCAAAATTGAACTGAACATTTCTTTTAAAAGTGATACAATAACTATAGCTTATTCTATAATCTATTGTAGATGTAAAATGATTTATATTTGCGCATTACAACTACGGTCTTAGGTAGCAAAACGAAAACCAGTTGTGTTTTTAAAGTATAATCATTGTACATGCAAAAGAATTCAGAGCTAAACTCTGAATGAATTAAATGCATTTTTGAGAAGTAAACACTCAGAACCGCTATATGATATTTGCAATCTTTACAATTGATTACATATAATGCACGTCAATTAGCATTGTCTAATAAGGAGATTATCTACTTTAGATGTATTGAACATTTGCAGATAATTTTTTTTTTAAATAATAACGAATCCAAAAAAAATGATCACGTACCTGGATATTGCCATAACGTAGGCGGAGTTCTGACTGCGTTTTGAACGTTCGATACACCCATGGAAACGGCAGCCGCAGTTGCAACATCTGAAGAAAAGGGAATCATGGTTGAATTCGTACCTGTGTAAAACATGTTTTGTTGAGTAAATGCTGATGTTGCGCCTCCTTTATGAGTGTTTGTGTGTATTTTTTTTTTGGTTCGTATTGTGATTGTTAATTAAGAGCCGGTTTGTGGTGAATGGTGTGTGTGTGTTTTTCGACAAATAAAATTTCGTACGAGATGAAATAAAAAGAAGAATACGAGAATGCATCGCATTGAATGTGAGTGCATAAGATGATCGCGCGACGATCAGAGGTGATTTTTAGTGAGCGTATGTAATGTGGTCATATTATTGTTAAGTCGAGCGTTCATGCGCAAAAGCCAGCAACGTGTACACCGTACAAACACGTTAGCGTGTTTCATTTGGTTCAAAATTCGATTAATGATAATTACACGTTTTCATTTGAAATTGAAGTTGCACGAGTGCGTGTTAAAGCGCATAAACATCAACATCACAACGCCATCCCATTTGAATTGAAAATGGTTTTAATTGCATTTTCATCGTTAATGTTCCGGTTAAATTTTCCGATGATTGTCCCAAATTTAGCAGCATTTTTCGTGTTCGTCATGTTAATGTTTATGTTGTGTGTACGTGAGTGTGTGTGTGGAGCCAACGGTCAATGGTTTTTGTGATGGTACCGAGAAATAAAAAAGAAACAGAAAATGAACAACAACAAAAAAATAACGAAATAAAAAAATAATGAAAGATAACAAGTTGAAATTATGTAAACGATAACAACGGAGGAGGCTCAATAAATGTCAATAAAATTAAAGCAGACACTTTATGTGGAGGACAAGCCAAAATCATAAAAGTCCAATGAAATAACTCAAAAACAAAGTATTTAAACGAAATAATTACTTCCATCTGAAATTATCGATGTAGATTCTGGTTTGCCTTTTTGATGGTTACAAATACCTGCATTTTCTCTCAATTATCATTTCAATCGACCATTCTTCAAGAGCATGAACCATTTTACAATATTTGTACATCTATACATAATCGTATATACAACGTTTTGTTTATCTACAGATTTGCTTATCACAAATTGATTGAAAAAAAAATTTCAATCAAAGAGGCTGTTGTCTTTTATACGTTCGTCTTCACAATGTTTGAGCTTACATTTGCATTTGACATTTAAGACAGAGATTACAACAGCCTTTTTAGATAAAGCGACGAAAGTTCAAACCATTTGAATAATTTATGAATGTAAAAATTAATTGATTTTACATGAATGTTGTTCACATTAAGCATGCAACGTTAACATTTAAGTAAGAATTATTTGACGTATTTATTCTTCTACTTTTGATTGAAAACAAAAATAGGCGAGTATAGAAAATTAAATCTAATTTGGTAGATGTGTGACTTTTATACAGGTTTATATTAGCACTCGCTCGTAACTGTGGTTTGTAAACATGATGAACATTTTCCACTTCGACTCAGTAAAGGCGATGAGGCATTATCAATCGAAATATCTATTTATAATCAAGGCTTTTAAAATGAGGTTCTTGTTGTTTTTTTTTTTTTTTGATTTTTTGTGGAAACATTTCAACATTATTTTTCGAATCATCACCATGGCATGGAAGAAGCATTCAGAAAACGATGTGTTCAGATGAATTTTAAGTAATCCAACGGAAAATGTGTATCAAATTATCTGTTTGGTCAAATATTCATGAGTCCACAGGAATGTGTTGATAGACTGATAAACCGTATTTTCAATGAAATTCGCCGGTAATAAATCTAAAAAAATTCAAGCTACATTAACAAAACGCAAAGTGACGACACGTTTTGACGAAATTTTTGGCGAACTCATGAACTAACGAAATTTCAATACAAAATGATACGAGAGTTCGTGGTGCTGCAAGCACTCAAAAGATATTTTGTACTGAAGTGTTGTCAGCTTGACAAAACGTATCATCTTTGGACAAGTAGAAAAGTTTCGAAAGTGTCGAAACGTTAATGAACGACGTAAAAACGCCATTAACAGTAAATATTTAATTGGAGCTAATTTATGCGCTTGTTTTTATTTGATATTTATTTATATGCTCGATGGAAGTTTGTCGGTTGTATGTATTCAATTATTAAATTATTCTACTTATCCACACGGTATTTGTTTCATTCGAAGAAATAAAAATGGCAGAAAAACTGCGTTATTATTATTGAATCGTAAAAACACAACTCATTTGCTGCATCCATATTCATCGGACAAGAAGCATTTAATTATGATATTTGACATAAAGAATATCAACGATTTTAGCGAATCGAGAGCTAACACAAGGCGCACATCAAGAACAATACATATTCAAATCTGATTGCAATAAGTGAGCATGCGATATATGAATAAATGTATGGAGCGAATTAAACCAAATAAAAAAATGTTACAAAGCAAATGTTGCATCCCAAGTTGGATAATCCAGAAATGAATAAATGCAACAGCGTTAAAGGCGCATAAGAAACGCTTATTAAAAATGCATTATTTATTAATTGTTCTACATTTATTATTATTATGATTTAATTTTTTGCGATGTAACAAAACTGATTGTTGGCGTCGTTTGATGTGCATCTCTCGAAGTGTCTCACATCACCATAATGTATTAATTCGCATAGAAAATCATTCATGGTACTTTGCACACTGCGATTGTATTTTTTTTTCTTTCTTTGTTCGCATTTTTCAGGCGTGGTCCAATCCAAAACTACCAATTCATTCTATTCATTTTCGAACGAAACATATTCCGAAGGGAAAGTGTGGCTATGCACGCTATTGCGTTTTTAAATTGCAATTAATCTTTTGTGAGCGCAATATCACGACACAACAATGAATATGCTCCGTAGTTCGGTATGGCAATTCGAAAATGTATCTAATGCGTTTCAAGGCAACAGAAAAAAAATGTAAGATTTTTCAGTGTTTGCCATTCGAAGTGCACATTCACAAATGGCTATAGAATAAGAGCCTGCAACTGGCAGCAAATGGCTCGAATATAGCAAATGTAATCAATCAACTAACGAGGCATTCAGATACAACAAGCTCACACGGTATTGGTAATAAATCGTGTATTGAAAAGAAGTCTAAACAAGAAAAATGACTTTTTTTTTTGTTACACACTTGCTTACAATTTATGAGGACGTGTGCGCCTGTGAAATTAAGATTAGATGGAGAATATGGGATGCATTCGGCACGCGAACCAAAATGAACAAAAATGTAAGAAAAGTGATAATTACGAAAACGAAAACGAAAACGGAATGAATACTACGAAAACAGCAGTGGAATCGAACATTTATCATGCTTTCATGATGAGCATGAGTTAATTCACTGCAAACGCTGCTCATGAATAATTGAATATTTGGACACTTCTTTTGCGATTCAGAATGTCACTTCGCTTCGAAGCGATTCTGTCAATCGATACATTTCAACGAGATTCAGAAATTGTTTCTGAACTTGCATTCTCATTCCATCGGAGAAAAAAATACCAAACAATGCATATTCTCTTCCAAAAATGTACAAACAGCGGCAAATGGCAGAGTTGCTGGCAAAAGTGCGGAATAACAAAATTGAGACAAAACGAAATTATGGGAAACGAGTGTGTGTGTGTAACACCTTTTAACGTAAATATTTACGAAAGCGATTATGAAGTATTAATATTTCGCCTGTGCACTGTGCGTATGAGCCCGAAAGTGTTGATATGCAGCATGTGAGAGGGATCCGTTATTATCTGCGGTTTCGTTATTCCTTCCGCTACGCGTGTGCTTATCGCAAACCGTCATGCACATGGAATAAAAAAAGCAGATGAACACAATTCGATGGCATCATCACCATCATCATCGTACATGACGACGATGCTTGTGCGGTTAAATTTCAAATTTAATTATTAGTCTGTGTTAGGATTTTTGTGTCAAGTAGACTAAATAACCTGCAAAATGCCTTTTGATAACATAAACGAGCCTCGTATGAACACATTGCCAGTCTCAACTAACACAGCTCTAATTGAAACTTTAATCCTTTTCCTCAACTCGTAATTGTAGTGGTGTTCGCGAGTTTTGATTTGTAATTTTGCTTTCACACATATATATTTTTTTTATTAGCACTGATTACTGTATATGCCATAACTTTGTCATATGGCTGCCTCGTACCGCTGCTTTATAAATGAATGCACGGATACGGCAACTGGAAACGAAGGCCAAAGAAGACAACGCCGAGAATATGATGCTGAATGTTTCGAAAATTGTAAAGTGTGGCACAAAGAGAAACACAGAAAAAGAAGAAAGAGAATACATCCCATCAAAAAGGCACAAAGATTCAAATGATTCAGAGAGAAGAAAAAAAAAACGAGGAAAACAAGTAAAACAACGTGTGCTGGCTGGTGTGAGATGAACCAAAGGCATTAAAAATGCATACACACGCTTACGTGGGCTATACATATACATACACGCCTGTAGTTCACATGAAGAATACCAAACAACGCGAAATTGAGAGAGAAATTGACGTTGATGGAAAAAAAAAATCTGGTTTTTGATGATTTTGGACAGTGCAAAAAGTATAGTTGAATGTGATAAGTAATGTTTTCATATAATGCACTGAATGCTGATAATGTCTACTATTCTTTTCAGAACTTCACAAAAACACACCGACTGAACCTGACTGGAGCACAGCGATATGAGTTGAACGTTGTGAATTGAATGCGCCGGTTATTGTTCGCTGCTCTCTCATATTTCTTTGTATTTAGCAAATATTGCTCGAAAAAAGCAAGAAGATACCCGTGCCCCATAGATGGGAATGAATGTGGGAAAAAGCATCAGAAAAAGGACAATTTGAACAGTAAACAAAAATCCTATTTCGTATTGAATTACAACTGTCAGTTTTGGATTTTTTTTGTAATTAGGGAGCACAAAACAGAAAGCAAATAATAATCCCAGCTACTTTAGTTAAGTACTTTTATTTTTCTCTCAAACGGGTTTGGTTGCTGTCTTTTATCTCCCTCTTTTCCCTGGCCACATATAAATTCTGATTAAGAGATTTTTCGGTTTTTATTTCCCTTTTCGTGAATTTTCAGTCAAACGAAGTGCACACGAGCTAATTTCCATGATCAGTTGACAAAAATCCATATTTGACCATTCGCTTAACATTTAAGGCGGCAACCGTTGCTAGCAAATAAATATATCTTATTCTAGTGAAATTTAATATGAAACACACTTTTCATTTAATTTCAGTTGGTGTGATCTTTGGCGTGGATCAATTTGAAAACGAAATTTCTCTAGACAGAATGTTTTGGGGTATTTCATGATGCGAAATTCAACAGTTTGAATGTGAACTAAATTGAATTGCATTTGAGAAGAATTTTTTTTTTGTTTCTTCTCATATAGGATTGGATACAAAAATTGATTTCTAACGTGTGGATACCGCAAACAAGTCGTGATCAATTACTTATCGCCTTCTTTAAAGTATCGAGAAAGAAAAAAACGTAAAGAATGAAAAACAAGAACTCACCCAAATCAGTGGCAATGCCTATATTGCCGAATCGGTTGATATCTTTCGTTTGATGTTGTTGCTGCTGTTGAGCATGTTCTTGAAGGCGTTGTCGTGCCACCGCTATCCCAACTGGAATCGCACCTGTAAAACCGAATCAAGATATATATATGAGTAAAGACATGATACAAGTGTCAGCATTGTGTAACCGTTTTTATGACATCGCAAAGTGAATCACAAGTGAATTGAATCTCGTTTTTTTTTGTTTGTGTTCATCATTTCTTTTATCAAGAAATATGCCAATAGCAACAGTGGCAGACTAACCCGATTGAACTGAATTATTGCTGGTGTGCTCCATGTTTGATGTGGCGGTCGATAGCGATACTGTTGACGAAGAAGACGTTTCAGTTGGCGATTTGATTTCACTTTTGACAATTGGCCGATTTGTGGCTATCGTTGTGTTTTGTTGCTCTTTTAATTGAACTGTAGTCGTCGACGGGAAATTATTTGATGTCGTCACTTCAGACACTTGACACGGTTCACGTTTTATCTGCGATAAAAATGGCAACGACGAAAAAAAAAGAGAATCATATTAAGTGAGCACTCACAGGAGATAAAAAGGCGGAATGAAATCAAAACAGTGGACAATTTTTTTTTCTGTTCCATCTGTAGAACAAACCTGTAAAAGTGATGAGTTATTCCATGAAATTGGGATGGTTCGACTGCAACCAGAAGTAATGTCGTGTACAGAATGGATGGTGTTTGTTGTTTTGGTATGAGGTGTACTGGCGGCTGATGTCGTTGTATGAGTTATGGGCAATGACGTTGTACCTAAATTTGAAACAATTTTGAAACAAACAACAGAAGAAGAAAAAAACACACAGAAGATGAGTCAAAGTCAATGCACAGGCAAAAAAAGCAGTCATTTACCATTGGTGAGCCGCGAGCTTGGCGATGTAGATACTGTTGTTTTTGTCGTGGTCGATTTTGGCGGCGAATAATATGGACAACTAAATCCATTAATTTGATTATTGCTATCGGTACTAGTTTTTTGCAAATACTGCTGTGATGACACCGAACTACCTGAACTGATATTCTCGCTTTTTATTGTAATACTATTGGTCGTCGTAATTGGCGGAACCTGTGAATACAAAGTGTGCATGTGTCGTGAACAAAATAAAAATCGATATCGAAGAATAACATTTCAAACAGTACAAATCCCCAGCATTATGACCGATTCCAAATATGTTTTCGGTATATGAAATCAAAGTTGCTGCATGTGGCATTTGGATAGGAATTTGCGTTGAAATGTGTATGTGTGTGTGTGTGTTTATTAAAAACTTACTTGAATATGAAGTGGTTCGAATACGTGCTGTTGATGGGTCGTTTGCCATCGGCCGAAACATGTTTCACTTTTTTTCGTCGTCGATATAGTACTGCCAAAAAGATCGGTTTGTGATTGTAAAAAGAGACTCTTTGCCTGCTTCACATGCACACAGATAGATGGAGAGAAAGAGAAAAAAACAGCAACAAAAGCAACGGTTTTATTAAAATGGATTTTGAAATGGTAAAGAGCAGGAAAAAATCATTATTATGTGAAGCGAGTTTTTATTGTTATTACATCGATATCAGATTAGCAATCAAAACCGCTCAATTTTATCAACAAAAAAAAGTTTAACGAATTTATTGAAACAATAGTGCTTTCTGACGGGCGATGCTTTCGCAAAAAGAAGAATTCTTGTTAGAAAAAAAATTGCTTGCATAATGCATATGCTGTGTAAAAGTGTTGCGCAGATAGTCAAATCCATGTAGCTTAACAGTTCAACTAAATTGCAACAGCGAACATCACTTGTTCCGAGCGTGGAGTGTGGCGCACACGAGAAAGAGAGAGAGAGAGAGGATGAAAAAAATGTGCGGTGAAGATGTTGTTGAAGGTAAATTTGTTAACGTTGAAACGTGCTTCATTTACGAATGACTAGAACGCATACACACTAGAGCAGTGTGCGAACGCAAACATATGCACACAATAATAATCATAAAATTTTATATACACAGTAACGTAAGCCCACGGGCCTGATGCACACTGAGCCAATTTTATGTACGAAAAAGCGTCCAGCTACGTTTGAGTTTGTTGGTGCAGGTTGCTTTTTAGCGCTCAGTCTTTTTTTTTTTGTTTATTCCGCTCTTTTTTTCACCACATCAAATTAAATGTGCAAATGAACTTGTCTAGACCACTTTATATCTCTGCTGGAGAGTGCGCACATTTGAACACATATCGTAACAGTTTTCAAAATGTTTTCAAAGATTATCAAAATTAACTGTAAATTTACAATGAAAAAAATGAAAAGATTTTTGACTTGCAGCGTACACATGTAATACACCTTATTTCACTATTACTGGGATGCGAATAATAATGTCGTGCTAAATCTGGATGCACTTTTTATAGTTCGGGCAAAATGAATAAGTTACGATTTTCGTAAGTTTTTTTTTTGTATTTGCGGGTGAATGAATTTACATTGTTAAATAGAATTTACAGGGTTGACTCTGAGCAATTTATGGGAAAGCTGAATAAATATTCAATTACAGATGCATTTAATGAATTCTTTGGAAATATGCAAATTGCGAAAAAAGAAAGTCGTTTCATTAACGTGGGTGACGAAGGAAACCTGACTGGCTCATGGCTCTTATCTTACAGTTCGTTGGCTATGTTTTCATTAAGTTGGGAATTATGCATGGAGCGGAACTGGTTCATCTCTCAAGATAATGAAATTGATAGTGGTGCATTCAATGTGGTTTCATTCTCCTTTTTTTTTACAATTATCAAACCTTTTTTAGCGTATTTTATTGTCGTCTAATAGAAATTTGAATGGAAAAAAAATCAGCATAATCATAAATAGATGCACAATGCAAATTAAAAGCGTAATCTTTCTTTTGTTCTGTGATCACCGAAGCCCATACGGAATATATTAAGTAATCCGCATTCAATGTTCCACTAAAAGCCATCGTGAGTGCACATCATGAATAAGAGTGCCGATGCGAATACCTCCACTTGAGCTTTAATAGTAGTCGTCATCATTTATCCAGACAATAAATTTACCATGCTAGCAGTCAGCTAATTACCCTTTCCCACATGAAACTTGCATATTGGCTCTTTGCAAGCACATTTAACAAATTTAACTCAGTTAAACGGCTGAGAAGTGGTGTCCATTGAAGTTTATCAAATATTTGTAAAGACTTACTGTTTTTTTGCACTTAACCATTATTATGCACAATTAATATAATGAAATAAAAAAAAGCTACTCCTGAAGGATTTTTCCAATGATGTGGATTTGGATTAAAGCTGTTACATTAAGCGCTAGAAGCTAGGGCAGTTTTGTTTATGCATTTTTGTTTTTTTTTTCGCTTAGAGAATGTGCTTAATTCCATTCAAACTGCACCTTTAATTGAGTTGAAAAATTATTCTAACCCATGAAATCAATTTATACTTTGAATTAGATTATAAATGCGAAAATTAATCTATTCATTATGGCTCCAACCCATTTTAACATTAATACATTTAACACATTTGCAATGGCATGGTTATTTTGAATGAATATCTTATCACCATCATGAAAATACGAAACTTTTTCCATCAGTAAAAACTTGTTGTTTTGAATTGCATGTTTATTGCCATACGGTCAAAATGTAGTATTCAATTCAGTTTTGCATTGGATTGCAATCGGCGCATTCATATAGGCAAACGTTCACTGTGCAATCACCGATGATAATTTATTATTTATTAGGACTAACCACATTGTTTGCTCCATGCATAGAGGCAATAATACACTTCAAAGATGCGAGTATATCACATCTATCTTTATTCTATGATTTATTATCGAAACTCAAACTGAATAATTGATTTATCACGACGGGACCGGTTGTGCAAATACTCACTTGGCTAAACTGGGCAGCTGCAGCAGCGGCTTGGAAATTTTTTGCCACAAAATCCAACGATGAGACCGGTAAATATGGAGCACTGACGGGTGGTGTACTGTAACCTCTTGTGGCCAGTAACGAATCGGTCACTGAAAAATGAGAAAAAAAAATATTTTTTTTTTAGTAAACCGAATTGGTGAGAACATGTTTTGTTTGTTTACGAAGAATAATCGCTTCAAAATTATAATTCCATGGGCAGCAATAGCAGTCATTCTGCAACTGAATTTGCGCAGGCAAAAGGTAGAAGTTGTTTTGTTAGTTTTCAACTACAAGCAATTATTCTACAGTCGGACTGATTAATATTCTCTTTGAGTAAAGCAGTAAAATATGTAACTCGTGGCATTAAAGTGAAGAAAAAGGAATAATATCTATTGCATCCAAAGCCGATATTAATACCCGCCTAATTGTTCCCATTGCTTCTCACATCATAACATGATCATTCCTGCCATTATTTTAATTATAATATTCTAGTTAAGAAAAAGAAACGAATTTGTCCTCATTTTATCATTGCATTTATTCATAACAATGATAGTAGTTTAGTCTTCCACTGCAAGTGTGCTTGAGTCATCTTGCACTTCACACGTAGCATGCATTCGCCATATAAATATGAGCGATGCGATTTTACCTACTTAGAGTTTCTGCCAACGTTTTGTAAACGCACGAACAAATTGCTGAACACATGGGTTTGTTGTAGTTGTACGTGAAGAAAATGCTTAATTATGTTGTGCGCGCGGCTCGACCACGTAGTCGAAGAGCAGTAAAACTGCATCTGGCTTTTCAATAAATGCAAAACAGTGAGCTTGAGATTCATGTATTATACAATTGGAAATTTTGACGAATTAATATGCAAAATAGCAATAAATTTGAATTTGCATTTTGAAAAGTATGAACAGAAATACAAATAATTTTTTGAAACTCGAATCGCACGTGCAGCATTAGCCAGTCATTTGATTTTATTAAGCGTATGCATTGTGTACACCTATTGAAATGTACAAAACCCTTCAGCTTTCGAAGATCAACAATCAATGTGCTGTAGCTGAGGCGAGTAAATACAAATGCATGCACTTAAATGAGCAAACAGCATCAATACGCTCAAAGATTTGTCATGTATCGGTATAAATTTTTTCACCAAACATTTTCAGTCCATTTCGTATGTAAATAACATTTTGTTTGGCGAACCTGTTTAAATTCTGGGCAAAATTGATTCAAAAGATAAATAAATGCAAAATGTGTTTTTTTCTCGTTCTCTCATCACAAATTTAAATTCTATTGAAACTCTCGAAAAAGCATGCACGCGCCAAATTAATCCAATAAAATCAAATGATTGACACGAACAACCACTGGAATTGCTACGCTAGACTCTCCCTACGGTTTTGGCGTTTTTGGATAGTTTTCCGCCGATGACTTCATTCAGCCGCATATGAATGCGAAATGTCAATCGGTTGGCGGCGACGCTTCAATACGACGAATTCATGTGAATGGAACCCAACAATCGAAGCATAAGTTAACAAATAACAGAAAATCAAACAATTCGAAATGTTTTTATGTGTTCAGCATCAGTGAGCTTAAATGCAATTATAGCAAATATTCATTTTATTACACATTGTTATTATCCGACGAAGACAAAATAATCGCAGTAAGTTTTTCGAAAAGCCCCAACTTCATTGTTCCCGGCGAAAAAGTTTTTTAGCGACAGAAATACGCTACAATAACCACATTGAGATGCGACGCAGCGAACGTAGCGCCCGCCATCAGACACACGTAATAAAGTTTGTGGAAATTGGTAGGAAGAATTGAAAATTTGCTGTGAATTTTATGCAGACACATTATTTGGCACTCACGTCCTTAACAGACAGTAACAACTTGAAATCTAATGAATAAAGCACTGCAAAAAAGGTTCCTATATTTTGAGATTTAATCCTCGATTTCTTTTT
Source organism: Sitodiplosis mosellana (assembly GCF_009176505.1). Classification (NCBI taxonomy): domain Eukaryota; kingdom Metazoa; phylum Arthropoda; class Insecta; order Diptera; family Cecidomyiidae; genus Sitodiplosis; species Sitodiplosis mosellana. Next base: position 17,758,159 of record NW_022595244.1, on the reverse strand, counting down.
TCGTCTTAAGCTTATACTTGATGCGAATGAACAAGACTTTCGGCGAGTGCCTTTGTGTGAAGAGTGTTTTAAATCGATTCTAATAAGAGTACGGAGCTCAACGAAGCTCTACATTTTCTGCGCTGTTTTGAAATTCCTTTCTCATATTCGTATTATCGACTTCTTTACTATTATGAGATATTTTCTCATTCTATTCATTGCTCTTCTCACAGTCCATCACTTTTCAAAAATTTGCTCATTTTTCTGTAGTTTGCGATTGATCTGCAACTTTGTTTCTAAAATGAAATGAAACACTTTCGGATAATTGTGTTATTTCTTATAATAGGATTCGCAAGTGCGTCTCTTTTTTTTCTCTTTCAAAATAATGAAAATAAAGAGTATGGTAAGTTGTTTTCCCCCGACTTATTTGCAATAAAATTGAGCCAACAACAACCGAACATCGACGGCACGCATAAAATTTCGATGTAACACTCGTTTCTATTCCACGCCCATATAATATTTGCAATTCATCCATCTATCTATCTTGTAGAAACGCAAAATGCAGCAAGCGGTACATTGCCATTAATATAGGCTTCGGGCTGTGTATAGTATATGATTGCATTAATTTCTTTTTCGCATAGCATTCATTAGACATTGTATGCAGATACACATGCTGTTCCATGTATGGTGGAAAGAGAAAGAGATTTGATCTGCAACGTTGCATGCATACAATACACGATGACGCACACATACACAGACACGGACATGGACACGGCTACGCAAACATATAAAACCCATTGCATTTGTATTCGTTGCCAATGTCAGAGACTAGAATTAATGAAATTCCAGCTGCATGAAGGGTTCGCCGAATCCATGGCTTAGTCTCTGTCTTCGCAAACACTGCCTACAGTTGAGCTCTGCTGGAAACACACGTTTCCACCGTTCTTCGTACTCGGAATTCGTACACATCGATCAATTATGCTTGGAACAAATCTACGCGGTTGAAACAAGGCACCGAGCACCGAAAAGACGACGACGACGACGACGACGACTACGACTACTCAACGTAATGGTGCGGAGTGGCTGACTCGATGCGAGTATGAGTAGATAAATTACATATTTTTTATGAAGCTAAAACTCATTTCCTGTTCACGAGCGATACTTATCTGCGTGCGGGCAAGCATTTTAAAGGCATATAAACGAACGAAAATATTATCACCCAATGGAAAACTTTATGCATATATTCGGTTACCGATTGACTTTTGGCTCTCTCTCTCTCTCTCCCGTTCTCTCCCTTCCTCTCCCTTCGTCTCTTCCTGTCGTGTGTCGTGCGGTTTGGTACCATACATTCAAATTCGCATTCACACAACTAACACAAGAATGCAAATTTTCGCAGAAGGCTTTGCCCAAAATCACATTTTACTTCATTGCTTTTCGTTCTGTCAATGGCATCCTCATTATGACTGCTGTAAGTATTCAGACACATACTTCCAGAGAAAAATCCATTTTTTTACACTTTCTGTTGGTACGAGTAGCATTGAACTTTTGCTTTGCTAAACACAAGCTCACACATACAAGCATACACACACACATTCAAATATGTCGGGAAATATCAAAGATATTTTATTTCAGCTTGAAATTCGCTCGTCCTCTTCGTTCGACCGATGAAGGCGTGATTAATCATAGCGGCATTTAAATCCGATAATTAGCTCGCTTAACCATATTGCAGAAAAAAAATGAAATTGCCGAGAATACATAGTGTTGTCTCTCTGATAGGATCTCGAAAAGGGGGAATATGGTAGGTTGTGACATTTTCGGTTGTTTGCGATACAAACATGTACATAGTGTTTGTACAAGGGCTATATTTTTGCAGTCTCTATCATTTTCGTGATATTGAGTTTAAAATGCAAGAAAAAATCATTAAAATTTTACCATACAAGTTGTGTTACTTGGCATATTATTCTCGTAGCCCTGAGCAAATTACAAATTTTGAATTCACGTCTGCTAAATGTCGCATGTTGGACTTGTGTAATTTGCCGCGAAATATACGGCTAATTGAAGAACTAATTATGCGACAAATTTCAGATGAAATTGGAAGCTATCAACGAAAATGGAAACTTTGTAAAATGTTTTGTTAAATTGCCTCGCATCTTTTCGCTGAACAAGATTTGCGGCTTAAAAACGAAAAATATTCGCCTTTGGTGTTCATTAATGTTTAAACATTTGGAGAGATAGTATTACGTAATGCATATTCATCATTCATTATCAAAACACAGCGTTAAGAATGGCATTCGTTTAAATTAACCGGAAATGCTAGAAGAATCAAGCCGCTGATTCTTTCTAATCTCTGAAAAAATGTTCTCAAAACAGAATTGCAAATTGGTTATATCTCGAAAATTTATTGATAAAAGCAAGTTTTTTTTTTTAGGTCGATGTCGAAAGTAGGAGTGCCACATTCCGTAGTGTATGACCGAATACATTGGTATTAAATCATTTTCCATTTGTTAAGAACATGTATTTGAATTTGTCTGATAAATCAAACAAATATTTTCAATCTCTTGCGTCGAGGTTCACGAATTAAGCATTCAAATTGTTCAATCACACCAAAAAAAATATATATTTGCAAAACATTGACACATTTAATTCATCGCTAATTTACTCAAATTTATGCCATGTTATGTTTGCCAACTCTGTATACAGTATACACAAACCCATCATTTTGCTTTAACAATAGAGATAAATTCAAACTAAATTGTATCCACAATTGTCAAAATTTTCAAATTAATTGGTTTTAGTTGGGATTGCAAACAACAATCATCAGGCTTATGTAATGCACCGTGTGCATTTGCATCGAATATCTGCCACATTGAAATCATGATTAAATACGTTGTGCATTTTATATAGCAGCATTGAAATACATAGCAGCAAATTTAAATTGGGCCACACGAATTTACATAAGCCATTTTATCGATTTTTCAACTCGGGCTTTATATAACAGGACCGAAAGAGAATCGATTCACTTTGTTTGGGAATTATGCAAAACCTGCATGAAATGGAAAATTTGAAATCAAATGTAGGTCATAATAAATTCTATTCGGAAAGAATCGTAAAAAGGTTGATTTCATTTGTACGAAATGGCAAAAGGAATATTGACATTATTTATTTATACTCAACGAGTGTTTTCCATGTGCAAGTTGGAAAAAGTTTGTAAGTGGTTTTTTTATGAAAAACGAAACTTTTCCATCAACCTCATCTGTTTGGTGGTTTTTGTGCTTTAATTCTTTGCTCGTTATAGAAATATAGTTGGAACCAAATATTGTATTTCATGTGAATTCATTAAATTATGCAAAGGGGGAAAGTTCGACAACATCCAAAATATATTATGAAAGTAACAACAACAACTAATGTTTGAATTAGTAAAATTCTATCCATTCAAATTTTTATTAATGCTTGGAGCATTATCGTCACAGCTTCACCTTCGGTATCTAGAACTTTTGCAAGTGGTTGTACTTTTAGTATGTTTTTCCGATGCAGTAGCAGTCTGGCATATGTGCATCGCCGAGGGCGAGCCAAATTTAATTTGCACCCCTAACACTTCCATTTACAGCAACATTTCAGTTTGTTTGGTGCTACGAAGTCGGAAGTTGTGTAGAGAACGTTATTCGTCATTCCATTCTGGATTATTCCATCCGAAATTCAAATTCAAAATCCGTATAGAGTCATGTTGGAGACGGAGCTAATGAGAGGATAAGCAAAGAAAACAAAAGCAAAATGAAACTCACCTTGACCGTTAGTATAAAAATCAAAAGCGGATACGCGTCCACTGCTAGCAGCACTAGACGGTGTTTGAGGCAATTGACCATTGGTTGTGGAGGAGAGTGTTGGCGAACCGGGCCATAGGCTCGATGTGAGAGCGCTTGTTTGGTTCAAAAAAAGATCGGTTGTGTTTAGATTACTGCCACCAAAAGCGCTGGTATGCAACGCAGCCAAATGCTGGAAATGTGAGTATGGCGAAAAGTACGACGGAAATGGAGTGTTTGGATGCGGCGCCAAATGTGGTACAGCAGTTGGTTGTTGGTTGTTTGAATGTGGATGCGAATTGTGGTGATGCTGCGTTTGTGAACCAGCTGGTCCCATGTAACGCCGTTCTTCACTTGTTCCCAACATTCCAAGTCTAATGAACACATCGCAAACATAAGACGAAACGAAAAGAAAGAGACAAAAAGAAAATACGAAATGAAATAAATAAAATTTAATTTTTAAATCAAATAAATTGTTAAAAATCCACTTGAAATTTGAACTTATGAAATAAATCTTAAAATAAGAATGGATTGAAAACTAATGATAATTTAAAAACTACTGATGGCATACAAATCAAAATCTCATTGAAAATAATTTCATCTTAAATGAAGGCGCATTTTATCGGCTTAGGTTTCCCATTCAATAAAATAGAAGAAAAAAAAAACAACCGTTGGTTAACCAAATAATTAGCATTGAATTTGAGTCTATCTTTTTTTTCGACAACGTGAGCCGATCAAACTGATTGCATAAAATTTGAATTTTGACCACGTTACCAATGAACAAAGACGCAGCGCAGTGTATTCGCTCGGGCATTAATTTCATTTTAACTCCATTGCACCGTACCGAAAGAAGTGCGGCAATGTTTTGCCATCATGGGAAGCATACTGTTTGACACGTGACTGAATGTATGCTACCTATCAATTGCATTGTTATTTTACAATTATTTGTTGCATGTACACGAGATGGTTATTGAAATATTTTGCCTGAGCAAGGAACCCCAATCTTTCATTTGTTCGTTTGTTCGTTCGTCGGTGGGTAGCATGCACAATTTTGCCTTGAGTTACGTGTGCGTTGTACAAATGAGTGAAGTGGATTTAATGAATGATTGTGTGTGTGTGTGTATGTGCTAAATTGGAACAAACCAGTACTACTGTAACAAGATGAAAAATCCTCAAACGTGAATGTAATGTAGAAAAGGCTATAATTGTATTTAAACACCGGTGCCAGTGCCAACTGCAACCGTGTGTGCCGTGCATACGCTCTCATTTAAGCGATTAATGACAATTGGACAAGTGATAAATTCAGCTGATGAATAATCATATCAACCAGAACCTAGGACTATTCATCGCCGAATTTTGAACTCATATTCGTTAGCAGGTTACATTTAATACTAGTGAGATAGTCATTTATTTCGAATGACGAAAAGAAAAAGTGCACTTTTTGCAGCGCCAATGAGAAACAAATAAGAATTCAAAAAATTGAGAGAGGAAAGAACGTTTCGGTGCGATTCATCTGTCGGTTCTTGGTATTCGTAATTTATGCACAAATTATATAGGTTTTATTTGTATATTCTGCGGAATGACAATACAAACCAAACTAAAAACTTTCTTCGGTACGAAAAAGAAACGACGAAACGAAACAGAAACCACAAATGAGCAAACGTAAATGGAAAGATGATGAGATAGAGCAAAGAGAACCGGTTCGGTTTGTGATGTTAATGGCAATAAGGAACCAAAAAGGCAACACGAAACCAATTTCAAAGGAACACAACGTAAGTTTTGAATCAAGTTTTGCTCGAACATCAGTTCGATCTTCTTCTTTTTTTTCGGTATAGAATCACAACGGTGCTAGTCAGTCATAGCCATTTCATCTGAACTTTGTCTATTCGGCGTACATGTGTATGTGTAGAAACAAAGCGCTACGATTTTAAGTTGTACTAATACTTGGATAATTCACGGTATTTCGTATTCATAATATGCATTGAGCAAGTAACCTATGTGGTATTTTCTTGATATCGTTGCGGAAAAAGTGTCAAAACCAATGGATCCGCACTGTGAACGAAAGGAGATGTTTTTTTCTTCTTCAGCTATTTTCTTTCGTTGCTGCTATATTCGATTCTTTGCCTCGACTACATTGATGAGAATATACATAAGTACAATGCTAATAATATTATAACGATATGGTTATTGGTTATGGCTTTTGGCAATATTGTGTTGAGCCATAAAAATAGATATTTCTGCCTTTTCAGCAACGAATCTCGCTGTGTGTGTGTGTTTTGCTTTTTTCCTTTTTATCGCACAGCGAGTCAAGTCTTGGCATTTTTTTTCTCCGTGTAGCAGTTTGACTGCTCGAAATACTCTTATCCAATCATGCATGAAAAGACGGAAAAAGGTCGATTTCCAATTTGAAGTCTTTTTTTTTCTATTTTCCATTTCATTTTGCATTTTGCTTCTTTTGTACTATTGAGCTTGAATGCATGCATGCATACTGCATAATCTATGTCCCTTATACGCTCTATTACGCTCTGGACATATATTCAATGAATGTTTCAAATGATTACTGAATATCTGTTGCTGAAATTTAAGTTCATAAGCGACAAAACTACAGTTGATGTTAATATAGTTGTTTTCACCTTAGATGATTCGAAAAAGTAATGACTAAGTAGTAATTTTTTTTCCTTGTTTAATGTAATATTTGGAATTAACTCACTCAATTCCAAATTAAGCGAGTTTTTTTAAAGTTAACAAATATATTAACTGGCCATTTCTTCACGGCTTTCAACTGATCAGTTTGGCGTGAGAACTTTTATTTAATCCCTCACCTTCATTTTCCTGTGGTTGGTCGTAGTACAAAATACAATCAAAGCCATTAATGTTTCAGAAAAAGAAAAAAAAAACTTGAAACGATTGTTTCACATTGAAATGACTTTAAGCCACTTCTGCTCAACAATTCATGACAATATTCGATTTCATCCGAAATGTTCGCAATCGTCGAAAAATGACTGACAAATATGACGAAATCCCATTCTGCTATCATTAAATGGCATATTCAAAATACGAATACATTTTGGGAAAAATTGATCGTTTGAAATATCTACGCGAATATAAAGCAAAGGAAATCACCAAACTTTAGCTCGTTCTCAAAGAGCAACGGTTGTTCAGCCACCATATATGTGTAGTACATAAATTAGAACTGAAAAGGCCAATTAATAGATTACTGAGAATGTGATCCCATGCTATAATAACGAATGTCAAAGAGAGTCAATCTTCTAATTTACTGTCCGATTACTAGAAATTAATTGGTGATATTCATTAGATATATCCAACGGCAAACCGATATAAATGATCATTTCATAAGGCAATAATTTTAAATGAATTTTTGTTATTGCGACAGTTTTAAGCACATCATTTCTCTCTATTTTCAATGGCAACTATACTTTTCTATGGCGAATTTTCGTCTTGATTTTCGTGTATGTAACACTGTCTTGATGCAGAATCAAAACTCAATCAAATAAATACCCTCTATGCGGTCTTTGAATCAGATCAATCCTGTGACTTATTGTACAAATAATGAAATTCAATTTGACAGCAACGAAACATGTGTGTTTTGAAAGGATTCACTGAAATATTTTGATTTGACTATTTGCTTCAACTGTTTTGTTTAAATTCCTCATTGATTATTATTAGGGAACGAGTATTTACACACAAAGAAAAACTCTGCTTAATTTCATCACAAATATTTACAAAAATCGTTTCGATCTGAAATTTGTGAATGTGTATCCACAGAAAGAAAAATAACGCGTACAGAATGAACAGTTTGACACTGAAATTATTGTTTGTAGTTTTATTAAACAAGTTGGTTATTCATTGAAAGCATTCCTTTTGTGTCGTGTTCCGTTCAATTAACACGTACGGCTCGTGAGAATTCGCTGCAAGCTTTCATCATGACTACAACTCAGTTAAGGAGAATATATGGAAGTTCGAATCGTTTGTGTGTGTGTGCTTGTGCAATGGTCCCTGAAAAATGTGTAACGTATGGAAAACACCAATAAATTTATGGCACAATCAGGAATGTGAGTGAACCCATAAAATTTTTTGACAAACAATTGATGTAACAGTTCGCTTATGTTTTCCCTCTCTTGATTTACCAATACTCTTGATATGGATTCATTCAGTAATGCATATACCGAAATCATTCAATTTATTGAAAGGAGCCAGCTCAAATTTAATGCTGTTTTTAATACAATCTAAGAGTGTGATTGCGTCTCTCGTCATAAATACGGTAAATGACACAATATGCAAGCTTGAATGAGACAAAACATGCGAGTTTTTAATCAAATTGGAAGCCAAATAGTTTGTAGTCATTCTGCATTAGACAGCTTTTAAAAGGGTCTGCGTGCTGGAATGCTTTTTTTCTTAATTTCGTGTAAAGTGGATTCGATTTCTTTGTGACTGACTGAAAGACGAAAACCCATAGAAATTTTTTTTAGATCGACTGCCGTAAACGATTCACAAATCGCATGCAAACGATTGACTGAGTCGAATGTAAGAGTAGCTGAACAGAAATAACAAAATTATACTGTTTTGAATGAGAAACGCGGCAATATGGTATAAATTATGTTTTCTCTTTCTCTTGCCTCCTTCTTCTTCGATCGCCGTCTTTCGAGAGTCGTAAAAAAACTATCATAAATTTAAATTTAAATTATAAAAAGCGAACGCGCCGCGATGCGGCCAGAACAATGAGAAAGAACGGAGCAACAGAGACAGAGATAGGGAGCAAAGCCGCTCAAGTCCAGTATAAAATAAGATACAACAACAGCTACAGAGAATAAAAATCGTTCGTTCTCTCGACGGTCGACAATGTATAAGAGGCGATGTTTGGTGCTAAAAGAAACGATACGCTAAACGAGTTTCATATCGCATGTGTAGATCGAACATATACATATATGTATCCTATAGTCTCTCATTCTATCTCTGTTTGTCCCTCGAACGCAACTCAACTCAAGTCAACTCGAATTTAAAAAAAAAATGCCAACATGGATACGGCGATGCATGTTGCGCGCGCACATACTTAATTCGCTTCTGCTTGCGTTCCGTTTTGCCCGTTTAAATGTTCTGTTGCTATTGAAAATGTGTGTATGTTTGCCCGAGGTCTTTTCTAAATAAAATCGTAACGCATACACACTACGCACTGAACAGAAAAGCCAGTAGTTGGTAACAGATAAAATAATAATGGTTCATAAAATAAATTAATTTTCTAAGTCAATTTTATAGGGTTTCGTTCGTTTAATATGATCTATTGCATGAGAATGCCCATGGATGGGACTTCATTAAACGACATTTTCAGACCGTATGCCTCAATCGATGGAAATTATTTTTTCATTTTTTTTTACATAAGCAGTAAAATGGAAATCGAAACTTTTACGAATCTCAATTAATACATTTGTTTGAACCGATTTTTTGTTGAACTTTATCTATATATAGATAAAGTTGGACGGAAATGAACCAGCCAAAACGAAAACATTGTGTCGCCGAGGATAGCATTTCAATTCGGATTGGAGTAACCCACACTTTATTCCCTGAAATCGATCCGAAACAAAGCAGGCATTTCAATTAAATTGGATCTGAGCAAAGTCTCAAATGACTGACATTTTCTCAAATTCAGTCAATAACGCGGACTTGAACTCAATGTAATTTACTTTTTACGTGAGCGAATAACAAAATAAGCCTTAAGAACCAATGAGTGATGGATCTGGATATTTTCTGTTACCAAACGCTCGATTTATTTATTCACAATCCAATTGTAATTCGTCCAAATTTGACTTTCATGAAGCATCCGAACCGAGTTGATGTAAAAAATTGACTGGGATTAACCGAAATCTAAATAAAATCTGTGCATTCCTGTATTCCTGCATTTTTTTATTCGATTTCATCAATTTTTTTTTATTCAACTCCAAATCTCAATATTCTTTATGTCTATCTCCTTCATTCCTGTCATTTGTAACTCTCCCCGACTGAATATTAATCGACTGCGATTGAGATGAACAATGTACAATTTGAACATGGCATTTATGAGATTTGGCCTGCGTGTGTTCTTGCTTTGAGTTTGCGTCCATCGTGCTCGTCTAATGCCCTAAATTACGTTATTATTGACTGTCAAACATGGCTTCTTTTTTGTTATTTTATTTGTGAATTGAGGAAATTGTTCATGCTGGCACACATTTCTACGGCTGCTGCATTAGCATTATCATTTACCAAGCGTTTGCTTTTAATAACAGTCATAACATCCCATTAGTTTTACACGATGACGACAACGACGGCAAACGAAAAAAACAAGTCCATATCTTGTTTACTCGCGCCAAATGTGAACCAGTAATTCGAATGCATTTAATCGTTTCGTTTCGTTTGGTTCACAACAAACAGAGCGCATACCCAGAATGCTTTAGATTAAAAGCAAACAAGAACGAACGAACGAACAAAAAATCCGTTCAGAATATGCGTTCAATGCATTACAACGTTTTTTTTTTCTCGAGTGAGCAGCATGTTTGTTCTATCCATAATGATACCTTCATGTGACATGCAGAAGTTCTATTATCAGCTCAAGCTAGCGACTAACCGAATGCATAAAAAAATAATATTGAATAGCTGTCGCATGAACTCCGAAATGAAAATCCGATTAAGCCATTAATTGGTGTCGAAAAAAAATGATACAGTTGAACTCATGATATTTGGCCCTTTTACTCAACTACCAGCATGTATGAAAATTCAACCTGCATTCATTGCACGTTGACTTCAATTCCAACCAAATTTTAATCCAATATTTTTCCCAATCCGACTGATAGACGACTCAATTTCCTGTGCAATTTGAATATGTCTTCGACATCATCATGGAAAAAATCACTTTATTGTTTCTACCAAATAATCTGTGGTCTCCATTCGCATTTAAGTCGGCATTCTTGGAAACAATTGGAGTATTTTTAAGGATGACATAGAAATTTCAACGCAAATGCATATAATTTGAAGCGATATATCGTGTGTATTGTCTGACTCTTAAATTATTATTTTCTGAAAAAAGAACTAAAGAAACAATGAAAAACTACTACAAAAAATCTGCTATATCATTGTGATGAATTAAGGCGGCATGACTAGTTCCTTTTTTTTCGTAATGTGTCTTATTCTCATATATCAATTTGAAATGATTCGATCCTTTTGCGCAACAAAACAACCAAATTCAAAGAGAATTTTCTGTTTTTTTTTCTCATACTTTCGGTAAAATTCATTTTTGATCTTATTCTCAAGCAATTCAAATGTCATTTTGATTACGACACGATGACTGCAACTTGATTTATGTCTTTACTCGAAAAAGAAAAACAAACACACAAAATATTAAAAGCCATAGAGAGAGAGAGAGAGATAAAGACGAAGAAATAATAAAAGTCGTAAAAAGGGCATCTGCTGTGATCCGTTCGAAACGCCATAAACATAGACACGATTCACTGATAAAGCGAAAAAAAAGCCGGACCAAAATGCCACCGAGCAAATATTCTGGAAAAACTTTATTAAAGTCACGTTTCGACTCTAATTTATGTAAATGTGCGACATGTTACACAGCGTTGCACCGAATCGGAACAGATTAGTAAGTGTTTCCATTGGAAACTGCATGAAGGATAAATTGTCAATTGCTGTAAATAATATTAACAAATGAAAATAGGCAGTAACGCTTCTGGTTCATTTTATGCCTAGAACATTCGAACAATATTCAGTTTATGGTGCGTGTAACTTTATAGAATGTATGACAAACTGTCGTGAGAAATACGACACTTTGATCTCAGAATGCACATAAAGTGTTGTTAAATCTTCCATCTTTTCTACTTTGTCACAACAGGAAGAAGTTTTCGCGCATAGATTAACGGAGTTGGTAAATTGGGGGAAAGTTTACTGTCATACTTTAATCTGTTTTCCGTTTCGAATGTCAAACTCGATGGCTTGGATTTCTTTTTGGTGTGATGTTTTTCCTTTTGTGAATCGTTTAAATACTTGGAATTCAGAGTGAAAATATCCGTTGTCTTTAACTCTCGTCTTCGTTGCCAAGGTAGCTTTCTTCGTATAAAATACATGGGAAAGATTTGACGTAAGACGCCAAGACGCCTCTACGCGTGGAATACTCGAAACTGTCATCGTACACATATCGAACACGAACATTGTCGTTTACACAATCGCACTCACACAAATGAACGTATCGATAGTGCCCGCTCAATATATGTACGATGACTGTTTTGAGTGTCCCTCGCCTAGAGGGCTGCGTGTCGTTTTTCTTCATTTATTAAGCGATCTTGTCGTTGCTAATCATTTAGGCAGTTAAGATCCTAGAATTACACATTTTTGTCTGCATTTTCGAATATCTTATGATCTCGTCTCTTGAAATACCAAGACAAAAGACTAAGAAAACCCCAAAGCAACTTACAAGCGAAAAACCACATTTTCAAACTAAAATATGCACATTTTGTGTGGATGGTAGGTGTGAAATGAGATAGAAATGAGAAAGGGAGAAATTGAACAAGAGTTTCGTGAGAATGTAAAGTGAAGTGCGTACAATGGTTTGTGTATTATGACAATAATTGTGCCATTTTTGCTACTCCTTTCAATCTATTTTCATTTCTGTATCGAAATTGTTGTAGAATCGCGCATGTTTCCACAGTATTAGCGTCTAATCGGTTTAACAATGAAACGCTCAATTGAATTTGAATCGAAACATTTTGATTTCGGTTGTGCAATTTACACAGCCGATTGGTTAGTACGAACGTCTTTGTAGCATTGCTCTTAAGATTCCTTGCATATTAAATAGAAAGCCGTTCGATTTGTTGATCAAGTCAAAATGTTTTGTTCATTGCTTGAAAATCCATTTATCCCTTTTCTCGAATAGGGTGAATAATGAATGAATCAGTACATATAAGAGCTAAAATAAGTGTGAACGCATTGTACTTACTTTTAATATTTAATTTTCCTTTTTAGATAAGGAAACCAATCGAAATCAGTCTCCTCCATTGAAAATGTTGCTGAATTTTTAACGTTGGCAAATCCAAAAAATGTGTTTGTTTCTTTGTGCGGCTGCTAAAATTTCCAAACGTAGGCGGACGAGTGGAATGGGTTCACTGAATATTTGTAATCCGTTTGCACATAAAATTCAACTCTCAAGTAAATAACTACTTCACTTGCTCTTTTCTGAAAATCTTCTTACTGTTTTGTTCACTTTTTTTTCACGCTGGCAAAATGTTATCCATTAATTTTGTCCAAAATCTGAAAATAAAAACAAGATTCAAAGTCTGAGTAAAGGCTATTAAAAAAAGTGTGCATTTTTAAGGCTATTACTTCGAACGAAAAAGATCTTTTTTTCTGTTGGAATTCAAAATGTGATACATTGATACAAAAACAAAGGTTGATCGATGTATTGACTTAGAGACGGTGAGTCATAGCAAATCAATTGCATCAGTGCATCGTCGGTACATTTGATTTCCATCAATTTTTCTATTCACGTTTATCGACAGTGTTTAAACAATACTAATGAATGCACGTACTGTATGCATTCGTAAATTGCAATCAATCGAACGTTGTTGCTTGCATTAGTGTTTGCATTGCTCACTTTATATACGAAGTGAAGTGCATATTTGCTCGCCTCATAGTGGTTGACCCACACTCGTTTTCTCATTTGACCTACGTTTGCCAATGCAATTCGCATGTTAAATGAATTTTAGACGCAAAATCTCATTGAAATATTGATATTTGCTCGTTCAAACACCACAAATCTATGTATTTAAAATGTTCATGCAATAAACAAACCACACAGAATTTTGCTTCAATGAAATATCCAATTCGATGTCGCCACAAATAGAGACATTTTGAAATTGAACCTTTCCTCTTGCTATGAACCTTCTATCATTAGATGTATGTACGGTGTACGTACTATTTAGTAATATGATAGCAACGTTACCTCCTACGAAACGATAGGTTGGTGATAAGTAACAATAGCCAAAAGGATTCATTCATCATTTCGGAAAAAATTGGACGTCGTAATTGGAAATATAATCCCAATAATTAATTTCATAAAATGCATTTGTCTTCCCAGTAGCTGATATTGGCATTTCATACACATTTTAGTCAAGGGAAGGTTGAAAAAAATGAGCGAAACAAAAGAAAGTCGTGTTATATAAATGCCATTCAAGCGTCATTGTATATCGGAAGAAGTTTTGGGTACATCGAGCAGAAACTTCTCTGTGACGTAATTATTTATCGATCGGGGGGAAATTCTTATAATGCTTCAATTATGGTAATAAATTCCCTAATTCTAATGAAAATAGTTGGAGAAATTCTCAAACTTTCATATATTGTGCAGGCATGGCCAAAGAACCAGTGACATTCAATGGTGTGTGTGTGTGTTTCAGTGATGCAATAAGAACAGGGAACACCATAAAAAGTAGAAAAATTCTTATCATCAATGGGCTATTGATTTTAACTATAGTTGAAAGGTGCATGTATTCTGAAATGTTACTTTCAAAGTGTTATATTTACTGAGAGTATCTGAATAGATCAAAAGAAATAGAGTTTCATTCAAGTAAAACAAATCAACATAAGTGTTGGAAACATCGATAAACAAAATCAATGATCACTAGATGAAGAAAAAAAATTGAAAATTGTTCAAAAAATGAAGCCTCATTCTTTGCAAGGAGTTCATTGCTGTGATGCACCTTTTCTTTCAATGCTGAATGACTTTTCTAGAAGAAGATTGCGAAACTTTACTCATTAAAAATGTCTACGTGAACAAAGAACATGGAAGAACGTGGAAGAAAGTGAAGAATCAATGAAAAAACTCAATCGATTTTGCTTTTTGTAGATGAAATCATTTTTCCGTACCTAGATACTCAACTTGATTTTCTCTTGAAACAAAGACATGGCACTGCTGCAGTCTATTAAAACGTATCCCAAATTGGTGTTCTGAACAGTTGAGCAACTTTGACGTGAGCAAGAAAAAGAATTTTGATTATGGTATATTAATTTAAGTAGAGAAATTCATCGCGAAAAATTTGAAATGAATTTATATGTGGTTGTTGTTGTTCTTTTCATTGAAAATGTTAGCTGTAAATGAGTCTGACGGAAATAACTGGCATTAAGTCTGCTTTTAGTATGATATTCCGTCCGTGTATTAAATATCATCAAGAATGTAAAAACCCTTTTAGAACACACTTTACACATTCAATTCAATTAACACAATTTTGCAGCAGTTTTTTGTTGTTGTTGCGTCGACTTGTTTCTTGTGAACATGTTTAGTCCATTTAAGAATAGATATCCAAGTATATTCTAATCCACATATACACACAAGTATCCGTGTTATGATGACTGTGACTGTAATTGCTACAGTGTGCAAAATTCTATTTCAACACTAATTACGAATGAAGAGAAAAAAAAATATTTCGATTTATGATCATTTCGAGTTCTGAGCAAAGAAAACCAATTACGACATTTGTACGAACACAAGAAATCGTGTATCATTCATTAGTATGCAGTAACATATAATTTCGTTTACGTATTAATTTACATTGTTGTTATAAAACATTAAAAGAATGTATTTAGCTAGACTAAACATTGAAATGCTTCTCGCGAGCATCTTGTGTGTACTGAAAAAGTTAGCTGTGTTGTACAGTTTTGACCCTAAGCTGTGTGTGTGCTGCAGTCGGGTCGATTCGTACATGGCCATAAAAACATGCACGCTAAAATATTTCCGAGAATTTGGATTGGAATTTAATAAACTTGGCAAGAATCCACTTGAATATATATGAAAATATAGGGTCACTTGAGTTGCACCCTAACAGCAGATAAACTAATTTCGAGCGAAAAAAACAACAACGAATTCCGGTCCCCCGGCTCATTATTCAATTTTCAAATGTTTTGATACATATTAAACAAAACGAAGAAAAACAAATAATGACTCTTTTCAAACGCTCCGAATTTCTGCATGGCTTAAAACACTCTTCATTGGAACTATGAAAATAGATCGATTTTTTTATTTTTCGTTGTTGTCTCTTTGCATTGGCTCGCTCGTTTCTTCCGACTGAATAGTCTGTTAATGCTCTGTTGCTATTTATTTGATTGGTATCAGCACAGTGTTTTGTTCAATTTGAAATTCGAATCAAGCATGACATTTTCGAATTCATATGGAAATCCAAACACACCTCGACTACGGATGTGAAAAGATACAAAAATCAAGAAAATGAATAGAATAAACAGAACTGGATAAAAAGTGTGCATAACAAAATGAAGAAGTCTGCAGAGATAAAGTGAATGAGAGAAACAGGAGAAAATCCTATGAAACCAAAATGAATTGAACTGGTATTTTGTGAGTGGAAAGAGAGATGGTGAATAAATGTTGGTTGGTGTTAAAGGTATACATATGTACATATAGACACAATGGTATTTGGTGGCAGGCAACGAGAAGAAGATCATTATAAATAACAGCGTCAAAACCAAAGTCATCAAGATAACATAAAAAAGGACGGATGAAAAATGCATGCAAACTCAAATGTGACGATGGAACAAATGGAATACGGACCGCTGTAGCAAAAGTGAATTGGATGGACGAACTAGTAGTTTGGTGCAAGAACATATGAGCGATTGGTGTTTCTTTTTCCTTCTTTATAACTTATTTTCATCAGAGTGCTGAAGAGTTTCATATTGTGTTAGCTGTATCCAACAGCTGTGTTTATTAATTAATTCATTTCAAGTTTTTTTTTATTTACATCTACGGAATTGTTAAATATTTGTTCGATGACCGAGGTGCTATAAACTGAATTGGTTTGTTTTCTACATTTTTTTATCTCAGTTTTTTTGTGGCTAGTAATTTGACTAGAATTTGTGAATGCCCATATGTTGAACGTTATATGCTGCGATTAAGAGCCAAGAACAGTTTTGTTTTTTAATTGAAAAAGAAAAAAAAAACAAAGCGACCTATATTCAAAAACAAGATTAAAGTACCGTAGGGCTCAGGTTGTTGTTATTGTTTTATTTTTGAAAAAAAGAGAGAAAGAGAATAACGAATCCCTCCTTTGAACCAAATTCGTGTTAGTGCATGCGATTTTCAATGCCTCTTTCATTCTATTCATTTTGTTTCGTTCCGTTTTGGAGATTTTCATTCATCAGTTGGTCCGTGAATACGAACCACTTCGAGAGAAAAAAAAACCTCGTCACCGTCTGATTCTTCATTAAAACGAAGTCACTTTGTTTGCGAATCCCTTCAGTGTCAGCCAACCAGACACTTAAACGAAATTTGAATTTATCACCTGGGGTTTTTTGCACGAAATTACTAGAAACCGTTGAATAAAATGCAAACTAGTCAAATAGATTGAAGTCTATTGCGTAGTTATGTTTGGTCTGTTCATGGCCTTGAGAAAATGTTTCTTGATTTCACTTTCGCTTCCAAAGACTGACAATCTCTTATCATTATTTCTCTGCATTAATAACTATAAAATATACAGAGTCCATGAAATGCAATTATGGAACTCTTTGCATTTAATTTTTTTTCCCCGTGGAACGTGTGCATCTGTAGACAATCTCACCGAACTGTGTTTAGATAAATACGAACTAGGGGAAAACGTAGCAGCAAACACCAATAAATTGAACCAAAACGAAATGATTTCATCTGTTGAAGGATCCCGAAATCATCGTGCCGTCTCTGTTGCGCCGTTCGTCGATTGTACAGCCATAAGGCTTTTATTAAATGAAAATGTCGTGTTGTTGCTTGTTTGCAATTCACAACGCTCGACGGCTGCGGGGATGCATTGGCAACGGCAGAGCGAGAGCGAAAGGGAGAGAGGAAATTTATACGTGTCACACACAAAAGTCACATATGGAACGGAACGCAATATCAGCGTGTGTCGATGTACCGTTAAACGTGGCATGCTCTCATGCTTTCCGTTCATGATATGCCAACAAAAGGCGGCAGCATCAACAGCAGAAGTTTATATATCAAGACCGGTGCACATAAAAGAAAGCAAGCAAAAAATGTCGGTTTTATTTTTCCAACCGGAGGGTGGAAAAACGAGACGCACGAACCTCAAATCAATTCGGACGGCATTGAGTATGGGCGAGATGCAAAGAGTGCATTAGGAAAAACAAGCAGTGAAAAAATAGCGACCGGAGATTGTGTGTGAGAGAGGGACATGGAGAAAGAGAGAGAGAGAGATAGAGAGGGAGAGAAACAAGAAAAGAGAAAAAAAAGGTTCCATTCCCTATAGCAAAAACACGGAATTATGTGTATTATGCGATTCATAGCGCACACGTTGCTCTCTGTAACAGAAGAAAGACAAGTCGCTGAGCAAAGAAAAGCAAAGCGTACAACTAGCTACCTAGCTATAAAACTATAGATATGTACATGTACCTATAGATCAAGTGTTCGCTCTGTCGTTCTTATTCGAGTATTTTCACATCCATCGACGTAAATTCATCAGATTCTTCCTCATGCATTCCTCTTTTGTGAGCACGAGGTATGGAACCAGTATGGATTGAAATCGGTGACGTGTATATTGATGGTTAAATAGTAAGTCAGCAAACTTACGCCTATTTATATCCTTTTCTTCTACTAACAAGCATTGCTCACGCGTTACCTTTTTGCGTCGTTATTTTTTCTTCCTTCATGTCTCGTCGCTTCTGCCATCGCTGAATATTCATTTGAATTTTTTTGTCCTAACAATTCTCTCTTATATTTTATTCAATATTTCTCTCTAATTGTTTTCTCGGTGCAATTGAGGATATGAGCAACTGTTGTAATTAAGCACGGTAGCCGAAATACTCATCGCATTTCCGGGTGAATAAAGTAAAGTTACGGAAAACCTATATTAATTACAAGGATAATGGCACTACACCTTTTCCAAAAGAGGTAGAAGTTTTTTTTCCCCATTCGACGGTGAATAGAAACGAACGGGAAAGAAGAATCAAAGTATACGGAGTGTCTTTGTTGTCGTACTCACAAAGAAATGTTATTCATAATAAAATTCTTGAAATTGAAGCAAGAGGAATCGTTCATTCGTCCATAGGAATATAGGTTCTCCTGAAAAACAACGTTAATGTGGCCGCTAATGTACAAATGAATGACAAAAAAAGAGAGGAGTCAAATGGATGAGACACTAGGGTTAGACACTTGCAGTTTAAGACAACCACACCAGTTGGTGATTCGACTTTTTTCCGGATTTTCTTTGATTCGAAGGTAATTAGAGAATTTTTAATCAAAATTAATTTAGATTCGGAGGGAAATGTTGTTCCAGAGCTTCTTCTGCTATGTAGAAAAATGATGAAGCAGCGCTATAATTATATGCTCTTTGCTTTATCATGAAATTGCTAAGTTTTTAGGACTTTTAAAGATAGCTTTCTAAGCTAAGCTTGAGAATATAGAGAAACGACTATGGCACTCACGTATCAAATAACCACCTCCAGCAAGTGAAGCATAAATGGAAGGTAGAGTAGAAAAACCATGAAATGTCCGAACATTCGGTTTGGTTCTGGGGCTTCATAACTTTTTTTTATATCCAAAAAAAAAACTTTTCTTTTAGATTAAGCATTATCAGCATTTGAATTGCAAATGGAAGACCTATCGTACTACATTTCATGCGAAAGGACGAAAGAGCAAGCAATACACCAGTATTGAATAAAGTACGAAAAAATGTGTTCCGTTGGTTGAATAATAAAATCGAAATACTAGAACGATTTTTTTTCTTCAAACCAAGGTTGAGCACTAAGTTCGGAATTTTTCGAGTTTTCAAGTATTCAAAAGATTCGGATAAGTTTTGGAGAGAATTCGTTGAAAAGTTTTGAAATGCCAAACGTAATTACGCATGCCTACAAAAGAAAACTTTTTTTTGCAGAGAAATGTCAATTATTTCAACGCACTAAGCAAATACTTTTAACTCGCCAAATACTATTCAATTGAAAGTATTGAATTGAAAGACGATTCAATTGAAAGTATCCATTTTTGTGTGGGAAAGAATAACAATTATTGGCAAGAAAAGGTAATTTTCATGCTAAAATTGTCTCAGACATCGAATAATTTCCCTAATTAAAATAGTAGAACTTTCGACTCTTATGAATTGGCTTCATAATTAAAACATTATCGCTACTGCAATGGTATTCTCTGTTCGATAATTCGCCAAACCAATACGAATGCAGCTCTCAAGTAGAATGGATTACTCAGAATTTTATTGGCTGTCCACCAAATGCAAAACATTTTTCAATGCCGCATTCGTTTCGTTTCTTTTATTTACATCTTTTTCGCTTCGCTCAGTCTCAAGGCAAACATAAATCTGCACTCTGTTGAAAGAGTGAAGTCGAGGAGAAGAAAATATTGTCCATATTATTTCGTTGAAAAGCATATAAATTCCTTTTCATGTTTCGTATACTTGAGCAGCATATTTTTTTTTTATGTTGAATTTTAAAATTTGTTCCTCTTGATGGAATTTGCTACACTTACATCGACAATTTCATGTACAACGAGCACTGAAATTCGACGAGGAAAAGAATCAACAGCGGTTGAAGTATACATGCGTTTTTATGTCGGTTGCAGAATTTTGTTGTATTGGCAAAGTGTCTAGACGAGCGGCGAACATGGTGAAAACATATTTTCGAATGAATTCTATGTGACATTTGAAATGTGGTGGTTTGAATTGCTTTTGCGTTGCTTAAATTGGCTTTACAGTTGTCAAATGAAATTTAATGCTAGTCGCTAAAAAATTCAAAACCATTTTTTTAAACGGAAACATACAGGAATTTGAAACTCTACATTGCATTATTATTAGTTGAAAGTGTTTTTCATACTAGTTGACGAACAATATCCATATATATCACTTACAGCCACATGAGTTTATGCGTTGAAAATGGTTTGGTCCGTTTTTCATTAATTAGATCAATATGAAGCTGGTATATTTTTCGTGCGTATTTCTTAATATGTTGCTCATGACGTTTGATAGATGGTATTTAAATTTTGCAATAAAAAGAACACAACGTACGCTTTATATAAAAAAAAGAGGCACTTATCGACAGACTCTTTTCATTGCCAATATCTGCAACTCAGTTTTCCTCAATATTTTTTTTCTCAGTTTTCCTGCGTTCGAGTTTGCAGACCGAACCAATTTACAATTCATAGCACAATTTATGAAAACCCATTGGGATTTTCAATAAAATGCCAGAATCTCTTCAGCCAAGTAACGCACATATGCACAAACTTATTACCTTTCGCTGTGGGACCCACAATGGTGGGTGATGAAGAATTTCAAGTAGAAAGCACTTGAAACGATTGTGCAAAACTCTCTGCCGACATATGAATGGCTGAGAGTGACATTAATTATAATTTTTTTTTCATTTGATTTCATGATTGGATAAAATATTCGAACTTCAAAAGTTTCCAATAAAATATTAAATCCGCAATACAGTTGATAATTCGAAAATAATTATAATACGAATTGAAGCGGTTTTTTCCGTCTTTTTGTATTTACTACACCGAGTTTTTGATGTTGTAACGATCCGATATCATGTAATTTATAGCCAATGATAATAATTTTCAGAACACCACACTAGCTCTGGCTCTGACTGTGGCTCAAAACCAGATTAGTATCGTTCCATCATAGCTACATGGAAATGATGTATTCGAACGCAATGAATGGTTGGAATTTTTCATTAAATAATAGGAAGACAGGTTGTTGCAACACATTTCATGGATATGTGTTGTGAATAGCACGTCGAATAATCCACGTACCAACTGGATCTATTGAAAGTGGATTTACATGGCTCCATGGCTGTGCGCTCGTGTTTAACCACCGCATATTTGCCCAGAAACAATAATAACAGTTAAGCTATAGCGCCAATATCACAAATTCTAATCGCTAGCAAAACGTATTTGAACCGAATGTTCAACCAATTCCACTACAGTTCATCAAACAAAAGTTTCCAAACAAGTGAAGAGTTTGTAATAGAAAACTGATTGAATATAAATCCTCATTTGGTTTTACAGTTTGTCCCGGCATATGCGTGTGTGTATGTGATAAATGTGTGCGAGCACAAAAAACGACGGTATTTTCCGGCCACAAATTCCCTTCACCTGCAGAATTTCTATTGTATTTTGGGTTAAATGCATATTGTAACCTGTTTGAATTGAACTATACAAACTAACCATACAATGTAATATGTGATAGTGCGCATCATATGCGTCATATGATATATTCCAATATTTATTGTATAATTTATTCCAATATCCGTTCAAATTGATGAATAAAAGTGTGGCGAGTGTTTTTTGGACGATGTATTCGCAGTTTTTCCTTTTGTTCAACCACCAAATAAACTCTATTTCTAAAACCCGTCTGGGTTTTTATGCGACAAAGAATGAATCTATGGGCGCTCGTTTATCATTGAATCAACTTGATACACTGAACGCAGATTTATCTTGAATCAAACTTTATTTTGTTGTGTCGCTGATTAAAGAGCAAATGGCTCATAAATGTTCTATCAATATTATGGTGACTTTTTGCACTCACCGCAACCAACTGTCAATTTCAATTAATAATAATATAAATAGTGATCACAGTACATGCATCTACAGTATAACACCCCAAAAAAGTTTTCGGTTCATGTCATTTTTGCGGCTGCTGAATATAGACTCACTTTTATCCAGATTAAACGAGATAACATGAAGAAGCGATACGCAGCCAAAAATCTGTGAACGGAAATGGAACTTCAACCTAACTATATATATATATATATCGACTGAATAAAAGAACGCACACTCTCTTCATGAATTGCTCGAGTGATGCGTTGAATGACGGAGAAGTATATGCAGAAATATCGATAACTTATCGTTTTTCTACATGCGCTCATACTTCGAACGTGCCACCGATTATTATTGGCGGTGGCGTCGTCTACAACGTACAACAAAATAAAGCAAGTGACGGAAAATTGCTTTTTGTCATTTTCACTCGAGTTCGTCTCTCCCTTCGAAACAAACAACAGGAAAAAAAAAAGTTACAACAAGAATATACAGCGCATACTGAGTGACAAGCTGAGCTGAAAAGAAACGTAAAAGATATTCTCGGCGAGAGGTTGAAGTCGAACGCCGTATCATCATTGTAGACAAAATAACAGACGGTTCAGTTTATTAAAAAAAGAAAGAGAAAAACAAAGACGAACTCATCGAAGCGAATCAATAAATTATGATATCGCCATTGCTGAGCATAGCATGTGATGTAAATGCATTTAATAGTCTCAGCATTTTTATGAAAGAAAACATTCCGCAAGCTATAGCTGTAAGCTTCACATTAATACTTTTCGCATGTTGAAAAATATCTGTGTCGAATTTTTGGAATCAACAAAACGTGCAGATATTCGTTTTTTTACCGTTGCTTCATGACACTTTTTAGCTTATTTAAAAGAAATAGCGATGCCTGAACGAATCACAATAAACAGCCGGTTTATTACAGCTATACTGGTGATGTCGTCGGGCTCTTAATGAACAGTCCAAAAGCCACAATGACAATGACTGTTATTTGAGCACCTTCTTATTGGCACTTGTTAAGGAATCAGATAAAGTATACCTTTATGTTTATGTTTGCTATTTTTGACTTGTTCATCGATTTTGTTGTGTCTATACTGACAACCAAACTACCAACAACATGTGTACATCATCATTTGAAGATTATTTAATGGATTTTCCCGGAATGAAAGCATTTCATTTTCAAAAATACTCTTTAGATATTTGTTCAATTTCCGAAAAGCATCAATCTCATACCCTTTTAAAGAATAATTTGTTCAATTACTTTAATGCACGCTGCATGCATTTTAATTTGAACCGAAATCAGAAATCATTTGTTCAGCTTCCCCATTCGTTAGCTCTCAAAGGAAGCTACATTGTTGAATGTCTTTCATTGACCAACGAGATCATGCACTTGGTGGTTCATCACAATAGAAATATTTGTTGGTAAACCGGATTTTCACTTTCTGTTTGTTTACATTGTATTCGACGTACTTCGTCTCTATCTCACGAATAAATTTAATCTAATTTTTATGAATGATATTGTTTTCTTTCCAATTCGGAAAAAGTAGAAATCAAAGCACACAGCCTTCGTCGTTGATAACATTAATAACAATGGACGGTAGGGGAAAATAAGAGCATTAAAAGTATCCCATTGGCCATGACTTGAATTGAATTTTTTTTTCCGTTTCGGTGTTTTGTTCTTCACGAAAACCCAAAATCAATATCATGCACTGGAGACACAAAAATTGTGTACGTACCAAACAGATATATATATAAATACCAATTGACGATTTATTGATTTCGGTGTGAGTACGATTTTATCGTTTGGGACCGATTTCGTCTTTTTTTCGGAAGAGGAAGCCATTTGCAAGACCTGGTGCGACGATGTGGAATTGGTCATGTGCCCGTAATGGTGTTTAAAATTGCACACACACCGAACAGCCATAAAAGTGAATTTATTTCTTTGGCTTTTTTTTTATCTATGGGCGTTCACCATGCTGTGGCATGTGTGTGTAATGAAATTTTGTTTGATTTTTTTTCATCTTTGTCAAAGGCTGCTTTCGCCACCAAACTGCTCGTGCTGTGTGTTATTCGAAAACCAGTTAATTTTGTGACGATGTTTGAAATTTGTTTTTTTTTAACAGTACTTTTTATCAGATCTTTGTTGAATAACCTCAAAATAAATCGATGGACTGAGCATAAAACACGCATTAAAATGTCTTGTTTCATTTAAAATTGTGGCGTGCCATAAATAATAACAAAATCGATTGGACAAACGTTTGTGTTTTTGGCTGATATATGAAAAAAAATGAGTTTGAAGTTACATGAAACGTGGCGGAAATTGCTACCGATCAAACACAGAAGTTTGGATGATAATAAATGTGTTCTCACAAAAGGAAAATTGGACGAAATCTCACTGATGCTCACAAATGGTTCGCCATGAAAAATCAAAGCCATTTTTTTTGACTCGTCTATGGATAGAACTATTAATTTCGTGAGTTTTGAGCAACATACACGATTTGGAAATCGAATGGACAATCTTCTGATGATATCATTTTACAATGTATTCTAGTCTAACCAAATAAACTTAAGGTCAATATTTTCACAAAATCCCTGATTTGCAATTGCTTCACAATATGAATTTTATAAATAACAATGTTGCTTACTTATTCCAAGATGGATAATATAAACCAAATATTACGAACCTGAAACGAAACGAAACGAAATTTATTAGCAAATGAATAAAACACGATATTTCAAATTCGATAAGAGGCCAGACTCTATTGCAGGCATTTGACACAGAGCACATAAAATGCGAGCATTCGTATCAGGGACAGATCAAATGGAGTAAATTCGTGATAAGTGTCATTGAGAGATTTGTGTGGTATTGATCTGAGCGACAGAGTCAAAGACAAAGCCCCGCGACAAAGTGCAAATGTATTGTGTTGTTGACACTACATTAAATAATGTTAAGAATCATTTTGAATCCGAAAGATTACATCGAGCCAACTAAAAAAACACAAACACACACTCAACAAGCAAAAAGCCGCTGCATTAATGTACGTATATATACATTCGTTTGCTGAGCGTTGTTCTGCTCTTATTATTTACAACATTAGAAGCGAGTGGGTTGGTTACGGCATCGCGGATAGATAAAAAGGATGAGACCGACAATGTAGGAATGACGAAACAATGGACGATTGAAACAAGCGGAAAAACAATGTTGAAGCAGTTTTTTTTTCGCCATTTTAATTTATTCGTCTTCTTTCTTATGCTCACGACTCAGTTCTGTTGAAACAACGAAGCTCCTCAATACTCTTTCTCTCGAGATTTTCCTATAGCCACATACAGCTAGATTTAAACTGAACGTCCAGAGTCAAACCGTGAGTTGCTTGCAATTTTGATTCTTTTTTTTCTCCTTCTCTTACTATACTGTTCATTCCAGTCTGCCTTTAGTTGACTTCCTTCGTATTTTTGTCTGCAAAATGCTAATGAGAACGCAAAATGGGACCCACGCGAAGATGCACCGAGAAAAAAAAACGACCAACAAACTAAAGAGAAAATGTTTACGATGTCTACGCGTAGGTGTAATTCGAAGTGAAACGACTACTGGATATTTTCCGAATCCATTAAGCCGTAATCGTAAAGACTACTCGCTATTTGCTTAGCACACACTGCCACATGATACAAACGAGTTGTATAAATGTAGTAAATTCTTATAAGATCAACGGAAATTTTATAGCTGTATACAACTATTTGAATATTTGTTTCGTATGCACCGTTTTTCACTCTGCGTACAGTTCACTTCGCACGCCGGTTTTTATTTTCATTTCACCATTGGTACGGAAGGATAGAGCGAATGAGAATAAAAACACGCACTTATGGAGATGAACTTGTACAACACCCAAGCTGAGTGCTGAGAATATCTCAACGACCCTCCCCGAGAAAAAGTTTTTTTTTCCCCAGAAACACACTTCAACTTCGACCGTTTTACGAATTCGCCTAATATTCGAATCATCATGTGTGCATTTTTATATTCCAACACATGCGCATCCGGGTGTTTGTGTTAAATCGTATGCCTTTATGCACGCGTCAGAATGAATGTGTGAGGTATACGACGTGATCATGTTTGCATTACTTTCGTCAGAAATTGTATGTACCGACGAATTTTATTTGTTTAGTTTTGTTTGTTTAATTTACCACCCGATGCATCACACAGCACGCACGAATGCGAATTCCAGGCACAATCAAAAAATGGCTACTCATCCTTCGAAATAATCATTACTTCACTCTGTTTCGAGCAAATTAATTCATGGGCTTAATTTACGAATCAAACATTTGTTTTGCCAAAACTCTCGGCCCATCATTCTTATCTGCAGTGAGTCTCACATTTTGGCAGCATTTTTATTGGGATGCATGGCGCATAGTATCCAAAATTGTGAATTTCTGACTCAAAAATTCATAGCAAAAAATGAATGGGATATATTGCACATAAAGGACGTAAAAATAATAATGAGAAAATAAGTGTGCCTGTTTTTACACCTACCCGACTAGAACATGTAAATTTAAAATCCAAATGAATATAAATTGCCCCTAAATATTACCGTGCACAACACAGTGTATTTCCACAAACAGAATAAAATCGACAATTAATTGATGTTTTCCGGTCGTTGTCGAGATTGTAATCAACTACTTTCACATTTGAAAATGCACACCATTTTAGCAAAGTTTTGATTTTTCATGTAAAGAACTGGAAGAACATGAATGAAATTGAGCTGGACTATGTGATTAGCAGCGCAAGTGGTTTTTAAAGTGTTTCAACTTCTTGTTTGAGCGGAAATTCCACGTCATTTTATAATTATAGAATTTTCAACAGATATGTGCTCTGAGCTATTGCACCTAGTTCAATCATATTCCATGGAATGAATTTGAGTTATTTGCTTGCAATAGCACACACACACACACACACAGAGAGAGAGAGAGAGAGAGAGAGAGAGAGAGAGAGAGAGAGAGAGAGAGAGAGAGAGAAAAGTAGTACCAACAGGAGCACAGAATCTGGCAAATCACAACGGAAAGAATAATGGCATGGCCCAGCATTTGGGATTTCAACGTACATTTGAGTTAGAAACTCTGGAGATTGGACAATTGGCCAAATGTACTACATAGAAATGTCTGATGCAATTATCGATTCCAAAATGACAGCACTAGCGTTGAAGTATTCCTTGTTTACGTTCATTAAGACGATTTATTGGGCGCAATTGTTAAATGAAAATTCGATGTGAAATAAGTCGTGCAATCGTTTGTTTCATCCTTTGATAAAA
Source organism: Sitodiplosis mosellana (assembly GCF_009176505.1). NCBI lineage: Eukaryota > Metazoa > Arthropoda > Insecta > Diptera > Cecidomyiidae > Sitodiplosis > Sitodiplosis mosellana. The sequence goes on along the minus strand of NW_022595244.1, from coordinate 17,730,503 downwards.
TGCCGCTGCTCCTGAATTAGATGCTCAAGAGTATTTTCTAGTCAATTGATACGAATGTATTTGGAAGAAGACGAGTCGATTCGTCTGTCGTTATCAGTTTTGCCTTTATCAAATCGTTGAATAGGTTGTGTACACATTCAACGAAGTGTCACATCAAACCATTAATCTCGTTGATGGTACTCATTCAATACGTATTCTTTGGACTGTGAATGTAAGAGAGTTCACTGCAATCTGCCCTTATGTGATTTAGCTTCACTGCTATGCAATTTATTTTGCCTCACAACGTACTATAAATATATGTGTAAAAAGCAACGAACAGAGCGAAGAAATAAATGATTAAGAGACTCGAAATTGGCATGAGAAAAATGAAATGGTTTTGCTATTTGCTGTATCTATTTTACATTCGTACGTTCGTCTGCCTTGTTTATTTTATTATTTGCGAGAGGAAGACGCGCGAGCAATTTTTCCATCGATGTAATTATACAGCAATTTAAGTAGAACGATGAATCGTATGCAATTTAATTCTCTACATTTGGCGCTAGGTTTTTTTCTGTCGATGCATTCGATAAAGCACGAAAGATCTCATGGTTTTATCGAAATTCAGACGATAAGCAGATGCATTTGTTTCTGGATAATTGCTATCGGAAAATCTCTTCTTTACTCTCTAGTCAGTTATTTTCTGCATAAAATGTTGTAAGCATTTTCTGTTAAATTTTCTCGTTTTTTAAACCCATGTTAAATTCAAAACCATTGACAAAATATTCAAAAAAAATTCCACAAATTCTATCTCGGTTCTTTTTATTATTACATTAACAATTTTTGCTATTATCCGACTCTCATCGTTTTTCATTGAATGCGCTGTACAAAAGATCAAGTGAAATTATTTCGGTACCCAGACATTTTTATTCTACACCTCAGCATCATAACAGTGAATGTCGACTTTGGGTGGTTTAAATTGCCACGATTTTGTTCATTTTATTATGTAATGATGCAAGTATTTTCAATTTTCTTTCATTTACAACCTTGCCGTATTTTATACGGGCTTATGGCGCTGAATGATTATGGTTGACTATGAATTTCTTCTGCTTTTGTTTTTGTTCTGTGTGTAAGTGTTGGCTTGTTATTGTTCTTCATTCCATCGTGATTCGGTTCCTTTTGGTTTTAGATGTTTCCATCGTTTCGATATTTATGGCCACAAAAATCGTTGTACCTGTTGGTTAATGAGACTAACAAGTCACTTTGGCTTGATATATGAATCAAAAGCATAATACTTAGATGATGCACCGAACCGTGTCTGAAATGAATATTGAAGCCTGAGATAGGAGAAATTCTTTTGATAATGACAATGTAATGTGGCCCGGTTGTTTATGTGCAACGATAAAAATTTCGTGGAAATTTAGTCAATTGTGAAATTGAAACAGTATCTGCTCATGTTTGGTGTCTGTACAGTTTAACCACCACAAATAATGCACTCTAATTACGTGAATTGACGACGCAGCGCTTCTCTCGAAACTGACTTCGTTCATAAAAAAATTACTGACTGCGAAGAAGACTTTTCAATATGCAGCCAAATCGTTTCCGTTTGGCCACTCCATGGTGAAAGAACGACAGCGAGAGTGGGTTGAATGTTCTTACAAAATGTGCACTTTTGTCGAATCATTGCCATCCGATGGCCTCACGTTCAAAACTAAGTGCTCCGCCATTTATATGGTTTTTCCATTTCCTTTCACTTCCGCATCATAGTTATAATCATGTTTTTTTTTGCATTATTCTATGAATTTTGCAAGAATTTCAAGCGGAAAAAACCTAATATTCCAACTGCTGTTTAAAGTGTTAATGAAGTGTCCGACTTGTATTTTTGTCGGAAGAATATTCAAGTTGTCAATGAATTTCTCGCAATCATTTTAATTTGGAATGAAGAAATATGTTTCAATTACGATATGCCAAGAGGGTGATTGATAGTCAATAAGCGATAGAGGATGTTATGAAGTTTGATTACTGCAGGCATATCTGTCTCTTTCTATTCATTTCGTTATAAAAAGAACATCGAGCACAATCGAACTGCACTGCGCAAGAAAAATTGAGAGAAAGGTGTTAATGCCGACGGATAGTTTGGGTCATTGTGACTGTTTGCCTAAGGTGCATTGCATGCCACATTGTAAACCGTCGCTACTTCAATTTCTATTTCCTTTTAATACGTGTTTTTTTTCTGTTGCGTGCGACTGGAACGATGTTCACATTTTCATACACACAAAAAAGTGCCGACACTTTGAAATGAAAATTAAGTAAACGTTCAATATATCTTATTGAAACAAAGCCGTATATATTTTTTTTCACATTCAGCTAAATAACGTGCAAATTGCTTAAGAAAAGCGAGTGAAAGGCTTTCACTTTGACTGATGAAAATTTTCCAATACTTTAGGCATCAAGCAATAAAAACGCTGGACATCGCCCAATTTATTGTTCTGAGCACGAGCCAAAATTTAACCATCTGCAGCGATAATTAAGCTTGAACATCCATTTTCGTAAGTCTCCCTTCTATCTAGTCTGTCAATAAATTGCTGCAATACGACGGTATTAAATAACATATTGAAATGAAGGCAATCGTAGAACTGCTCTAATCCGAATAAATACATTCGAAATGAGGATTTATGTTTATTATCGTCGTCATTCTCTTCGTGGATCTGGCCTTATCGCCGATATAATTGTGATTAAGTCACGATGTATAACTATATTAGTTACATCGTAGGGAATCACAAAATGGGGCGCCATCTTTAGTTTCTATGCAAACATGTGTTTTAAGATTGCTGAGCATCTCAGCATTTCGTAAGGCATGGATATATCCGAGCATATCGACGACGCATACAGTGGCGTGCAATGCTACGCGCAGCCGCAACGACTCGACCGGAATGTGTATGTTGTTGCTGCGTGCAGCCACATCAACTGAACATACTTCGGTCGAGTCGTTGCGGCTGCACGTAGTAACACACGCCACTGTATTATACAGTATGCGTCGTCGATATGCTCGGATATATCCGTGCCTTACGAAATGCTGAGATGCTCAGCAATCTTAAAACACATGTTTGTTTCTATGAGATTCAATGCTAAGACTCAGCACAAACCACAGGTATCTGTTGCTAGGCAATTAATGACGGAATGAAGCCCATCGGCAATTATTTACGAATATAAAAATGGTTTATTTTCGGGGATAAAAAGGAGGATTCATTTATAATCCACTTCTAAATATCACTTTCATTATAATTTCCCTCCAATCTGCTCTCATTATTTTTAACTAAAATTTCAAGATCAACGAACACAAATTAGTTTTTATTAGGTTTGTACTGATTCGCTTCCATGGAAACGGAATTAAAGTACTGATATATTTAACTTGACATTGAATGGTTTCTATTTTGGTGTTCCAGAATCGTGCTTACAACACTTTGTCCATATGATTGAGGAACTCACTTCCATTTTATATGGAATTTTTATTTTGCACAATAATAGCAAAGTAAACAATGATTTTTGTCTCCCCAAAGACAAATGAACGTTTGAAAGATTGAAGTTATTGCTGTTGAAAGAAATGCATAAAAAAAAAGTTTTCCGTGTTCAACTTCAAACGACATTTTTTTGTTCAATCGAAAGTGATGATAAGACCAAAGAAAACACATAAAATGATATGGGTGTGCAATAGTCTGCTTGCAAACGGCAACTCAAACGAATCGACAAATTTATCTGATGCGCCTGTGGCTAACTTTAATCAGTGAACTGTAAGAGAAAGTGTAAACCCTTGTTAAATGTTAGTCATCAACTCGAGTCAGAATCGTACATCCTGGTTCGGATTTGTATTAGAAACGAGTGCAAGAAATAAGGCACAGAAACACGTTCCATTCAAAGAATACATGTGTTTGATTCACAGCACAGACAACCTGGCAATATAAACACGAAACTGAGAACATCATTTAAGGAAATACACGCTCTACGCACTACAAAAGGAATGTAAATAGACGACACTAAAATTTATTTTATCCATTAAAAGGTATATTGCATAGCCTTGGTTGGTTTACATTCCGTTTTGAATTGAAATTGCTTCGCTGTTCCAGGCAATATTACGGTTTTTGATTGATTTTATGTCCTCAAACTTTGGTACCCCAAATAGAAATCCTGAATTCAAGTTGGAAAATTCAGCGTCAACTTGGTTCTAGGCAAATTGTATACCCACTGATTTTGGGCTGAACTAAAATGTTTCACAGAATATCAGGATTTCTAGTTGACTTGTTTAATTGAACAAATGGTGAAAGAAGTACAATAAAAATATGGAGAAAAAAAAGATCTGTTGAAAACATCACTCGAGACGAATCGGGCGACGGCTGGCGTAAACGCAATGCATATCAAAAGACTGAATGGATGAGTCTGATGCGTCTCCCATATCTCGTTCTGCTCGCTTCTTCCCCTAAGCCTATTCATTTGTCGAACAGCATTCGGTTTGTGTACTCAACTGCTTATTTCACTATTTCGAATTCATTCATCGACACAGCCACTTGTGAATAGGTATTCTGTATGCATCAAGTGAAACTTTCTCTGTGAACGACAGCTATTATCCCAACTAAACTGAAGGGCCCAATGAATACATGTGTATTTGTGCACTGGAGACGCGCATACATCGAAATACTTGAAGCAAACGTATATCGGATTAGTTTGTAATAGAAACGGAGCTCATGCGTGTTTGCATCCTAGCGAAAGACGGTTTTTTTTTTCTCTGTGTAACACATCAAGTTTTCGCTGTACGACGTCTTATAAATTGAGTTAGTTCATCGTTGTGGCATGTGAGTCATGCACGCGGATACGCTATTCGCTCTGAGTCGTAAATCTAACAAATTATTTTAAATTTCTGACTCGCACACAAGACGATTTCATAAAGATTTTTTTGGAGTATATGATAAATCAGATTTGCTTTTATGCTTGAGCAAGGAAAAATAATTGTTTTTGTGCTCGGTAGACTAATGATACTGCTACAAACTTGAGCCGGTAGGCTTCCACCAAATCTGTACGTGCATTTTTTATTCCGGTTCATGCACACTTACATAATAAAAACTTCATTCGATTTCAATTGAATCGACAAAAACATCTGAAAAATTGTTAATAATGGTAATGATGCGTTTCATAGCATGTATTTCATCCACTTTCAACGCATATAGAATCTAGCGATTTTACATTATTCATGGGTGACAATGGTAAATTGTGGATATTCGCTAGGGATTTTGCTATATTAAAATGACTAGACTTCCTATTCATTTGAGAGTCAAATTTTCGAAAGCGAATTGACGAAAACTCACGTCCGGTTGTCTTAAAAAAAAATCCAGTAAAAAATGTTCGCTGAGGACAGAGCGGTCAACGAGCGCTCGTTCGTTCGTTCGTATGCGAACATGTTCGTTTGTTCGTTCGTTCGTTCGTAGAATCTACGAACATGTTCGTTCGTTCGTTCGTTCGTTCGTAGAATCTACGAACATGTTCGTTCGTTCGTTCGTTCGTTCGTAGAATCTGCGAACATGTTCGTTTGTTCGTTCGTTCGTTCGTAGGTAAAATTTCATTTTTTTTTCAAACATAAAATTTTCTTATTTCTTAAAAAAATATAGGAATGATCCTATGTACTCAATAATACTGTAAGCACTATAATACTGTAATTTACAAGTTGTGAACATTATTTTCGCACAAAAAATTTAACGAATATTTTTTTGAGTTTCCACTTGCGCAATTGAATGCATAAAACTAATTAAAAACATCTTCACTCAACAAAAAACATCGCTGAAAATCTTACTTTCACTCATTGTGGTTTGTGTGTCCGCTGGCGAGAATAGAATGATATGATAATTAGCTGGACATGAACGTGGAAGTTGTAAAATGATGAAAGTAATGCATACACAGAGAGAGAGAGAGAGAGAGAGAGAGAGAGTGAGAGAGATAAAAATGACAAAGACAGCAAAGTTCATCTCTTTTTGTCATTTATGGTGTGCAATTCAGAGAGACTTGTTGCAGTGATGATTTAAATCACATGGACGTTCAAACAGTGTGTGTTTTACGCACTGTGTTAAATCGCCACGTGCAAAACAGTTATACGTTTAGACAATGTTTTGTTCTGTGATCGTACAACACACACAGTTCGAGCGACAACGTGCTTCATGATATCACAGCAACAAGACGAATCTGAAATGTGCACACCATACTTGGCAAAAAGAGATGAACACTGTCTTTGTCACTTTTTCTATCTCTCTCTCCGTATGCATCACTTTCTTCGTTTCACAACATTTGAAACCAGCATTATTATTGCTTATTGCATTATTATGCATCCAATTGTGCAAGTGGAAACTCAAAAAAATATTCGTTCAATTTTTTGTGCGAAAATAATGTTCACAACTTGAAAATTACAGTATTACAGTGCTTACAGTATTGAGTACATAGGATCATTCCTATATTTTTTTAAGAAATAAGAAAATTTTATGTTTGAAAAAAAAATGAAATTTTACCTACGAACGAACGAACGAACAAACGAACATGTTCGTAGATTCTACGAACGAACGAACGAACAAACGAACATGTTCGTAGATTCTACGAACGAACGAACGAACGAACGAACATGTTCGTAGATTCTACGAACGAACGAACGAACAAACGAACATGTTCGCATACGAACGAACGAACGAGCGCTCGTTGACCGCTCTGGCTGAGGAGTTCAGTGTGAAATGAGATGAAAATTCTCGGGGGTTTAAAGAGCGCCTTCGATGTGGCAACCGAAAAATGAGTTTTATTACGGGATAAAAATGGAAAAACGGAATTGAAAGGAAATTCTCTTCGATTTCATCTTCTTTTTCATTTTCTACAAAACAAAACAAAACAAAAAGATATTCCGAACACATATGATGCAGTTAGCAGTGACCATTTGAGTTATGAACACAGTCTAAGATGTGTGTAGAAGTGCTCAAAGCGCCTACACAATCAAGTCTTCATTTTTATGATAGCGCCGGATAAAAATGCTCTTTTCTTTTGCTTTTAGTTCATCTTTTCCGACTTATATTAGATTTGAAAATTGAAGAATTTATTTTATAACCGAACACATTATCAGAATGCACAGGCACATACAAGTGTGAGATGAAAGAAATCTCCTGTAGAAATTCCTAAGGCCATTAAAAAGATTTGTCTATCTTGGGATTTGACTCGCAGAAATATTCAATTTAACGCTATGTGAAAGAGAAAAGCTTCTCAAAGATGTTGTTTGTATTTAGAGCTGATGAGCTCAGAATGAAGTGGTGTGCATCATAACATGACAAAAAAGAGAAATGTCACTGGCTCATCCAACTCAAATTGATTTTTCACTTATAGCGAATGTAAGAGCATAGAACCACTTGTAATAGATCTTTCAAAATCTTCATGAATGGAAAAAATCCACTCTATAAGTACCTGCTAAGCAAGAGCTGCTCCAGACTAGCTTCAAAACTTTTAATAAATGGTCCATATTGGTTTGTGATGGAAAATTTTATATTGAGTTTTGCACTTGTTCAAGAGTTTAAGAGTAATTTAACATTTGCATATAGTTTGTATAAGCCATACATTCATCGAAATATATGATGAAAAAAAGAAGCAACGCTGGTAATTTGTGTACATTAGCCTACCCCATGAATAAAATTGGTGGTACCACAAAATCTAACGAGGCTAAAAACAAATGAATTTGGGATTCCCATAAATTGTGCGAACATAAATAAATACCGCCATGTATCATTTGAATAAATGCAAATATGTAGTTTAATGCGTCCATTGGCTACACTCTGGCTATAAAATGGTACACGGTGTGTGTACGCCGTCGAGAAAAAAAAAATAGCTGTGGTACAAACAGTAAACATTGAGAAATATGGCAAGCATATCGCCGAACATAGAATGAATAAGTGTTGTGCGCGACAGAGTGAGAGAAAAACGAAACACCGAATGGTGAATGGGTGTAGATAAATCAAGTTGGACTTAGAAAAATTTAAATAAAACACACATTTTCAAATGTATTTTATTTGTTTTGCGCCTCTTTTTTTCTGTACGGCTGCTGCTGCTGCTGCTGCTGCTCCACCGACTGTTGCTCGAGCAATGGTGTTTATTTGCAAAATGCTCAAAACAAATGGCGTGTACACGTAAAGCGCGGCACCGTCAATGGAAGTTTCAGCACAGGCAAATTGGTTTTCCTGGCGACATTATATGCACTCAAGTGGCATCATGAAGAAATCGTTTCTCGGGCGTTGTTGCTGCGTTTGCTGTTGCTGCTGTGGGCCTCTGTGATTGTCAGCATTTGGTTTAACTTTAAATCTTTTAGCACTTCAATTACATTGAGTGCATTTGCGAATGAAGTCAGAATAGTGTGTTTCTTTGTCGAGTCCCGCATTTGATTTATGGACAAATATACGGAATGGAATTTTGGCGACAAATACAATTCGCAACTGAGCATAGCTCTCGAGACACGGCCGCCCCATTGCATCGATGCACTCAACGATTGAACTTTTGGAAGAGACCAAACTTTTGTTCACATCACAAACTCTTACTGTTTAATGTCAGTGAACTGAAGACCATAGTCAGCTTCGTAATTTCCAGACGACAACGATTTTTACGAAATAATAAACCAAAATGTGGAAAAACCACAGTTGTTCCTCTAAAGTTTGACTGCATGTGGGCGCTCAATTTCCTCTAATTTCGTCATTCCAACCAAATACGGTAAGTTTCTAATTGAAAAAGATGTGTCTCCTTTGGTTTCACTCTTTTTTTTCATCGCTGTGCACTTAAATGAAAACTCCATCACAAGTTCAACAATCCAATTATCAGATATCTATGGGTTCTGAATTTTTAAACTTGCACCAACAAAGAAGTCGTCGCATCGGAGAAATGTAGAAAAAGCAACCAATCTACGGAGGGAAACTACAATAACGACTTTCATTATCAAATTTTGTCGCTATTGAGAAGTGTCCGTAAATGAACGTAATAACAGTAAATAGCTAAGTGAGTGTAATACGCAGATCGTTTCGTTATTTTCTGCATTATTTGTTTCCGATTGCATTACCTTCATTCATTATTTACTTGTTAAATTATTTACACAGCATTGTGTACTTATCATTTTGATTTTTATTCTCCAATCTAAAAAAAAAATCTTTATGAGCAGACGCTTCAATTTGTTAATATGTAAATTATTCAATTTAGACGGATTTACGAAATGAAAATATTTATTCATGAATAAGTCCTCTTTTTTTTTCAAGTAAAATTCGCAAACACAATGCCATAGAAAATCGGCCCTTTGTAGGCATAGTATTTCAAAGAAGAATGTTTCCATTGAATAATATCAAAGAACATATTTGACGATCTCAACTGATGAATCATTTCGGTTTAGCGTTCACATTTTAGGAAATCAGTCAACTAAGAAATTATTACGTTCAAATAAGACAAATGAAATGATGAAAAGAATGTAATGTCTGTAACAGTCTCGTTACATGTGCCATCAAAATAAATGAGTCTATTGCCATTGTTATTGGATTGTGGAATGAAGAAATGCAACGGTAACGAAAAACAACAACAAGAACAAACCATAAAAAAGCCATTTCATCACTACGTATAAGAAAAATGAGTGGGAAAAGAAATCAGTGCGAACATTTGTTGTGTGATGACCAAAAAAAAAAAAAAAACCGAGGAAAGGAATTTCGTGCCGGAAAGAAAGGGAATGGTTTTTATCAATTACTGCTGACACATCTCTTTGATGTTTACTCGACCAGTGATAATGAGTACGTGAACAAAGAATGATTTGTGATAACATTCTACATTGGATTCGGCAATAGAATGCCTTTCTACTGTTTCTATTGAATGAGCACGAAATTTTATGAACTAAAATGCATCATCCGAAGAAAACACTCATTCAAATGATATTATTTTCAATGGGAATTGTTTGGCAAATCGCACAACCCTCACAGGAACTGTTCCATGTTCATGCAGTTCAAATGACAGTCAGTTTTCCCCTTGGCAATTGTTCGAACAGTCGAACACAAAATCTACATTCGATAAAGCACGAAAGCCCATTGATTGCACCGAATCTCCCTCATCGTATATATGCATTAATTAGAAATACACCCTCGTCGTATGTACGCACGGCCGGGCCAACCACAATAAGGTTTACCATTAAGCCATTGCCTGTGTTCAGCTGTGAAGTTACGTTCATTATTTTGTGTTTTCGAAACCTAATATCTGCATTTAGACAAAAATCATTCTACAAAATGTGCCTTTGTTGCAATGTTAGTTGGCACTAGCCATTAAAAATTCTCCTTAATGTTCGATTCGACAACAATCGAATCGCTTATGATAACATTTGCGTCTATGAAAGTATCGAACACTTTTGCATTGACTAAATTTGATTGAAAAATTTCATGATAGTATGACATTTGGTATCACAGCAGTTCAGGCTAAAAAAAAGTCAACAAGTCTTACAGACGCCATTCCAAGAAACATGAGAAGTTTTATCTTAACCGAAGAAGTTTGCGTAAGTGCAGAATGTTATTCACACGCTGTTTCTCGACAGCAGTGGCAGTCTTTTGAAATTTGCCGAAAACACCAAATCCTTCCTTATCTCCCATCAGCAAACGCAAAAACTACAATAAACCGGGTGCATACACCATACACGAATAATATCCACATTCATAAAAACACCAATACACAACTCAATTTTCCAAGTGTAAACCAATATTGAAGTTCTGAATTTCTACCTTGTTACCGAACTTCAAACTATTCATCAAAAGACGACACAAATATTTTAATTTTCCATTTTTAACCGATATCGTAGCAATGGCTTTCTCTATTATTCTGATATAGAAGATTTTAAACAAAAAAAAAAGATTTGTATTGAAAACATTTCGAACTCAAAGTGCCTCATGTATGGCAGTTCAGTTAAATTTAATCGTTGGTATTTTATTTCTAGCTTGTTTCGTGAAGGCAACAACAAAAAAAAAACTGCTCGACTCTCTACATTGGAAAGTCGTTTAGCTGCACTTGTAACATTAAGATGTATCGAAGAAGAATGGAATGAACGCTCCGAGAAAACAATATAAAAAGGAGAACAAAAAAGGAACTACAACAGAATGTATATATGTACACACACAGACACATACATTCATGCAACGTGACATTATTCCGTGGCTTCGCTTGCCATGATTGCCGTACACGTTTTAAGGGGCCTACCATTTATTTTGTCATTTTTCAGAAAGCATTTATTCATTTTCGTACAAAAAAAAATTTTGTCGACTTTTTTTTTTCTTTGTTCCATGTTCGTTTTAACAGCCGGAGGTTGAGATATCTTGATATGTGCGGCGCATTTTTTCTTTCCTTTGCTTCACTTTCGTTGAAATTATGTTTTCAGTTCCAAGTGGAAACATTCGTATGCATTTATGTGATCGCTATAGCTTGGTGTCCTTATAGCGTTCAGCCAGGCATTGTTGGCGTTGTTATTACCATTTTTTTGGACATAGAAGAGTCATTGTCGTTAATAATCTTCAAGATAAATATTTTGTGTACGCTGATAAAAATCGTGTTGCTTGCTTCATTTTTATATATAGAACGTCGTTAAGCATTCTAACTATGATAGAGTAGTGTGAAAATTTTACTGAAGCTAAAAAAAAACTGGTTGATCACCCCAAAAGTATACCTTCTTGCTGTCTGAAATTGAGTTGCATGGGAAAATTCACGTTCTGAAAGTATAGTAGATAACATTTTCAGAGGAATCTTTTTCAAACCAAGGAGTTTTTCGAAAAATCACACAAAATTGGTTGAATAAGTACGTTTATCATCATCATTCGAAGTGTTATTATTATAAATATGGAATGATGCGACAGTTAAAACATCACTTGAAAGTTATTAATTTCCAAAGATATCGGTTTATTCTTGTACAGTCAGCAATTTGACTTAAAATAATAACCCATTTGAGTGGGTGGTGCTGTTTGTAAATTACTCGCCATATTCAAAGCTGTTTACATGATACAGAAATCCAATCCGTACTCGAATAACCACAGTGCAAGTAATTTTTTTCGAACGAATTCCAAAAGGAGATAATTTGATTGAAGAAAATTGATAAGTATTTTTGAGACGAATCAAATGTCGAAAATTCCTTCGGATTCTATCTGTTAAGAGGCCCAAGGTAATTTAAAACCAAATCTGGTATTTTCAAATAAGAAAAAAAAACACCACCAAAGATTTCAACGTCAAAAAATATGTCAAGTTAATATTTAACAGAGTACATGTGTTTCAAGTGATTCACCTAATAATGCCGGATTTGATGAAAATTCGTTGAGAGAACAACGTGTAAACCATCCAAGAAAAACAAAACAAAATTCCATTCAATTTGAAAAAAAATAAATAGAAATAGCAGATATGAAAATCCTCTGATTCTATAGAATCTAATGCTATGGCGTGTGCAAGTGCAAGCAAATGGAGTGAAAAAGGCAATTTATAACGGTGTGAATAAAAAATGAGAAATGTGAACGGAGCGAGAGTCAGACTGGTTGGTGACATATCGCAAAGCGCGAATTGCTGAAGGATAAATCGCTCGAACACAAATGAGACTAATGGTTTGCATTCACGAAATAATTGCCATTTCTCAACTCGACCCATATTCACATTTAGCCAATCAAGTGGATGCAAATTATTCCGAACAAAATAAAATGCATTCAGAAATATCGGTTGCTATTTCAAAACTTAGTTGGTAAGTCGATTTGAAAAGATAATTTGCGTCGCGGCTGAATTTAAGATGGGCGGAAAATTGAAAGTTCAAATTTTTTTCATTTCCGAAAAAATGCTCAACAAATAGAATGCAGCTGCTGATACTTTATCATTCGTTAAAAAGAGATTTATGATGTTAATGTTATTTGCAAGCAAAACAAACGGATCTAAAATCAGAAATGGGTGACACTACCAAAAATAGCCCATTTTGATAGAGTGGCATTTGGGAACGAACAAAACTTTTTCGTTTACAAGCAAATATTGCCTCATTTTTTTTAAATCTAATTTCGTCCTTAATTCTGATCATTAGCACAGTTTTAATCGAGCCGTATCAATTTCGACAGTAAGTTTCTTAAACTGAAACATTATTAGTATGTCATATCAGTTGAAATGACTGATCAAGATGGATGAATTTCTTTTTGGACACGAACATTTGTGACAGCTCTTGTGCATTCCATTTGTTTCCTTGGCCATGGAATTGTAGATTCAATATCCATTTCGTTCACTTGCACGGCGGGATCTCTTAACAAATGATATTGGTTTCTAAGCTGCACAACGGGTTTTTTACTTGGAATTCATTCAAAGTCAGCAGCATAATGATTTTGCGATGGTGATGGTCATCTATAGATTTAATAGATATTTACTCCGAACATTAATTTGGAGGCGATTGTCTCTTCATTCCAATCAACTAACACACGCATCGAAGACGAGGACAAGAATAACATCTACTTTATAGAAGCAGCGGGAGGTTTGTCCAAATGTATGTCTCGGCACACGTCATATATACTCATGTATATTTCAGTCAAAAAAAAATCTCACATGAGCATCTAATACAAACGCCACATTATACTTTCCATGGGAATGCATTGAAATTAGTGTGAACAGCTACTAAACGAAGTAGGAGAAAAAAAGCCAAATAAACAAACCACTTGGGTTATATTCGATGTGTTTGCCTACGTTCGAAAATATATGATCCATACACCAAGGCTCCGTGTGGCAATCACTTGAAATATTAAATGATGCTTCGCGCGGCAAATGCTGAGAATAATTGTTTTGCAGTGCATACACTTTGGTCGCTCTTTCTCTTCTATGGCAAAAACTTCCCCACGACGTGATATATTATCGGCTGCGGTTGGTGTAGTGTGTGATCAGCATGTGTAACGCGTTTTTCTCTCCGTCTCCCTCTCTCCCTCTCTCTCTCTCTTCCTCTTTCGTATGATGGATTCAATGAAAATAAACTCAACAGAATTCTAGTGAAATGCAAAAACGTCTCAATATGCACACATGCATACACACCGAGAGAAAAAGCGACTGGAATTAAATGAAAGATCTGAATTCACGCCATAAAATGCATCGTAAATACGTCTGTTTGGTGTAGGTTGAATGTTTATGTCTGACTATTCACTATAACTTGAACGAAACGGAAAATGCTCAAATTTTGTATGAACTTGATTATCCCACATTCACTGCATTACACTGCATTTCGAGTTTAAAATTGCTCAAACGTAGCAGTTTTTATACGATTTTGACTCATGATGATGTCATTACAGCGCCTCGACAAATGAGCAACGGCAAAGCAGCTCTCCATTCATTTTATGGTGTTTTGTGCATTGAAACGGCAACTTTTTTGTTTTACTTTTTTAATTTTCTATGGCTCGTTTCTCGTAAAACTGTGTCAAGCAGAAATTTCGTAGTGTAAATGATGCTTTTGTTCAATTGGCTTGAAAATAACAAAAATAAACTACAACATTTGAATAGCTCAGAGCAGTGATAAATTCTCTGAATACAGTCAAAATGGAGACCGAAAAATCACAATTGGATTTTTTTTTTTTTGGAAAATGCCGTAACGAATGCAAAACTGAGCCCATTCGAAATGGACGTACCTTGACTGTATGAAAGATTTGGTGTGAACTTTTTACGTTTATCTGCATCATGAAGTTTTAGTAATTAGTTTCTCTCGTGGACAAAAATCGATAGTTTCATTTAATGAAAATGGTACTGTTTTAAAATACAAATTTGTACCACAGTACCACACCCATGATTGCAATGCAAAAATTATTCCATTTAACATTTTGCTAAAATTTATTCATCATTCTGTAGATTGGTAAACTCATTTCAACGGCAAGGACTTCGTTCAGTCAAGTTGACTTTATTTTTGGAAAATAATATGACCAAACTCTGCCATATACATTACACACTAACAAAAATTACAGGTCAAAAAGTCTTTTATCGAAGTAATTACTTCAAGTTTGGGGCGTCTAAAACACTGGCTGATTTGTTAATTCAAGTCTTATCTGAAGATCTTTGTGGTCAAGTCAAATGAATTTGAGGTATAACGCAATAGATGAAATCAAGTATAATTTTACGATATTCAATACATTCCATTCACATTTTATAGCCGCAGAGTTGATTCAAATTTGAAGGTAGTTACCATGCAACGCTTCGCCATGTAGTACATTTTATGCAGTGCATATTGATTGCATGTATGTTGTATGGGTATTACAATATTACATTCATTATGCCCCCCTCATTTTAACACAACATTTGTTACATAACGACTGTAATTTGGTTGATTGCGTGCTTGAACGAAGAATATTGAACCGTTTGTGCGTGTATTTTCGAAGAATTTTTTTTTCAATCTCATTTTCTTTATGTTGCTTTCATCGAATACAATTTAAATTTTACATATTGATGCCATCCATCTCTAGCCTTGTTCGTTGCCGAATGAAAGATTGTGATTGCAATCATTCTTCTTTTTTTTTGTAACGCTTTCCATCCTTAGATATCCGAAGAACATGTGTAAAGATAGTTCGTTACGCTACATTTGAGTAATAAAATATTTCGGATAACTTCCAAAATGAAATAAGTTCAAAGTCAGCCTTTTCTAGGTTATCATAAAAATACATCAGCGAAAAAATAAATGCTCGTCCAACATTTTTTTAATCTTTTTTTTTCAGAACGAGAGTCCGTGTTTGCATTTGGTAAAAATTGAATGATAAACAAAGAGTGCCACACTTGAATCATCACAAAATAATAAACATAAGCAAACAAATACGAATCACTTGATTTATTACTACATCGTATTATATTTCTTTGATGATGTCATTATAATCCATTAGATTGCTTTGAAAATATTTTGAGCCCAAATTAAAATGGTTTTCATTAGAACTATTTAACTTTATTTAACGTCGAGCTGTGTCTATGACTTATCGACTAGATACTGTCGAGTAACAGGTTCAAATTGTGGAAAATGTAATAAATGCACTTGGAAATTTCGTTATCAATTATTTATGGTTAGGTAACATCAATGCGGTTTCGGCTCTGCTGTTCAGACCTAAGATCCTTTCATACCATAAACGATATGTTATCAATACTTGGCCATGCAACGATGATAATATTTCACCGATTCATTGAAGCATACGTATGGATGTCGGCACTCATGATTACCATGCAACTCTTACAAGTGTTTCAATCGAATAGCTTGAGATAAATTAATATATGAAAAAATCAGTAATTTTTGGTCTTTTATCACTCTTGTTGAAAACACTCCCAATATCAATTCCTTTACCGTTAAAATGCAAGATGCAGAAAAACACTCATTCTATTCCATAAATAAGAAATGAGCGTTTCGACTATTGTTCAGCTCATGGACACACGAGCATCATGGAATAATGATTTCTAAGAAACAGATAGCCGTTTGCAACTCATGGAATGTCCAGACCTATCGATAACTTCATACGGCAATATAAATGGTTTGCAAGTGGGAGAACTCATCGACGATTACACTGACTCGAATTTGAATAAAATTAACATTTCTGACATACTTTTTCGAATGGACAAATTTGGTGTGGCGCTTGTGTCGCAAAATAAAATCTGTCCAAATGCGTCATGTGCTTGGAAATTTGTTGATATCAAAACAATTTATTCGCTTTATGAATTCGCAGCAACCGATGCGTAGTTCGCTACAGAAAATTATACAGAAGAAAAAATATTTTAAAGCGATGAATCTCGAAAAAGTACTCTGTCCCACTCACTGAAAATCTGTTTATTATTAACCTCATTGATTAGACTTTGTCGATACAGGTTGGAGAATGATCCATTGGCAAAAACATCGTTGAATGGGATTATTATCAAAAGATTTCTAATTTTCTCAAACCTTTCGCCTAATTAAGATGAGTATTTTTATAAAAAATTCAAGTAAAAAAATGCAATGGATTGACCTAATCTGTTATTTCATTTGGCCTGAGAAGGATTTTCTTCCAAATTTAGAACCGATTTATTTGTTTTACAAGAAGATCGCTCTTATGTTCCATTACGGTGTGAGAAAATACGAAAAAAAATAACTTAATTCGAATCAATTAGTCATTTTGATTTATCGGATGATAATGTTTTTTTTTATTCTGCGTTGGTCTTGTTGTTCGGCTCTTCGTTCGCGCTTATTCGTTGACGATTATTTCTTCAATCTTTTTTTGTTGATACATTTTCTCTTCAAGTGCGCCAAAAGTGAAATGTACAATCGCAAAAGCAGTAGCCACCACCACTGCTAATAATTTGTGATCAACAGAAGCATCCAGTGCCAGTTAAATGCCGCTGCACATATCCCATTGAGTAGTCTCGGTTTGATGCAACAAAACTCATAATATGCACCAATACAAGTGCATCTATTGACAAATGTGCCGTGATTTTTGCGTTAATGGCAAAAATGCTGCACAGAGATAAAGGAGCCAAAGCAAGAAAACGGCGAATGAAAACGAAGACAAAACTAATATGTTTTTGTTGTAAGTCGTCGTCGTCATCGTTGGTTTTTTTCCCTCTCTTTCTCTCTTCGTCGTAAGTATTTTATTATTTATTACTGTAGAGTTGCGCGAACGCGATACGGTCGCGCATGTCAAGAATAATTTATTTTAGTTTCGCATATACTGTTTGCTTCTCGTATCAATTTTCGTTTGGTCTTTCGGTTTTGTGCTGTGTTGCTATTAACCGATCTCTCAAGCCGCTGTTATTATTATTTGGTCCCCAAATATTTTTTGCTCGCATTCAATTTCAAAGAATTTCGATCTTCATGAGGGCATAAGCGTGAGCGCGCGCGCACTCTTCTAAACAAAACTTGGTTTTTCTGATTTCGTTACAAAAGAATTGAATGTGTTAGAGCCATTTCGACATATGAAACGAATTATTTTCTGAAGAATTTTATAATTTACGACTTTTAAACTATCAAATGAATTTTAGCGTGTAAAAAAATCGAGCAACCATTCAAAATTGCTTTGTTGGAAAAAAAAGAACGCACACCATTTTAACCTTGTTTTGGAACAAACACGAAATTTATGCCATCATTGCGTCGGCATCTAATTCCAAATTCAAATGTGATTCGATTCCGACTCGCAGCTTGAGCAGTTAACTGGTCCAAATGTGAAATTCACTAGTATTTTGTTAGACACATGTGGTGGCATCGTCCAAAGTCATCAG
Organism: Sitodiplosis mosellana; assembly: GCF_009176505.1. Taxonomy (NCBI): domain Eukaryota; kingdom Metazoa; phylum Arthropoda; class Insecta; order Diptera; family Cecidomyiidae; genus Sitodiplosis; species Sitodiplosis mosellana. The sequence continues at coordinate 17,712,263 of NW_022595244.1, read as the reverse complement.
GAAAATCGATAAGAGTACAACATATAATGAGCAAACGGGTGACATTAACGAGCTTCACAAGTAATAATAAAATGATTCGATTGAGAGGTCAGAAAAGAAATAAATCGATAGCGATAAAGATAAGCGATTTCACAACATCAAAGTAACCCAAAATTCTAGACATTCGCACGAAATAAAACGCAAAAAAGAAAGAAAAACGATGTGAATGGCGTTTCGGTGACTTTCAGGTTTTTATGTGAATTTTTGTTGTTGTTTTTGATGTTAACATATATTTTGGACCGGCTAAAATTACACTGCGCAGCCATAGAGTAGCACCGCTTGATAATCTGACCCTTTTCAATCGACTTACGATAAACGCTGTTGTTGTTGTGTTTTTTTTTATACTCAAAACATACGAAAGTCGAAAATATAAGCAGCAGTATCACGACGACGCAAAGATAGAACGAAAGACACACACACAAATATTGTTAAATCTTGGGAGAATCTCTTAAACGGCCGTGTGCATGTGCTTAAGACAAAATCTGTTTTGTGTCTTTTATAAACAAAATTGCCATTGAGTTTAAATCGTGGCTGCATAGTTGCTTGGGGAACGTTCAAACTGCTGATAGTTAGTTAGAAGCTCGACATAAGTCCAACATATGTAGCATGCATCATTCTAATACGAACGAATGCTCTAACAAAGGGAATTAGTTGGGCTCACCTTCTACGCCATCGTCTTAGTCGTCGTCGTCGTGACCAGTTTCAGCTTCACCTTGACTTGTGAAAATTTTATCATTTCTTTCGATTTCATATCCATATATGTGATTTTTTGTTTGTTTGACAGGAATAAATCCTTGCATTGTGTTTACACCCGAAATTCGGTAACGCAGTTGCCTTCTGTTCATTGGTTGCCTGCACGATGCATATTTTACGTCGATATTAAACATTGGTCGGTTAGGGATATACTTGCATGCAGATAAATGGCACTTCTTCTTTAAGCGCATCCATTTATCAAGTGGCATGACGTATCTTAATCCAAAGCTGCCTTTTGTTAATACCCAAATATTCCTTTCTCCGAATGGTTTGGACCATGTTTCTGGTTTTGCATTTAATTTTCACTGAAATCATAGTTCAAAAGTAATTGATGATGAACGAAGATTGTGGTCGAATGGAAATCTTAAACTGACCCTTTGAAAATCATCAAGATCATTTTAATGAACAATGTTCGTCTAAAATAATTCATCGTCTCAATTTACATGTGTCGAATGGGAAAAAGCAGAAGTGTTAGACCGTGGAAACATCTTCAAAAGACTCACTCGGATGAAAAACACGTTGACAAAAAAAAACTGCATCTGTTTTATGTGAAGTACTATGAGTATTTGTTGTTTCTGGTGCCATAGTGTATGCATCTGTGTGTAGCGTAAATTTAATGCAGGTATATTGTAAAACATAACCTATTTTCTTCGCATTGAATTACTTGAAACGGAATACGAATACGGTCAGTCCATTGTGATTGACATATGTTTGTTTCGTTGAAAAGTGTACGGGAATGCCAGAAAACAGCAAACCGCAGCTTTGTGGTTCTGCGAACCGAAAACTAATAACTATAACGATAACCGGTTAAACTATGCATTTTTGTATAGGTAGCCAATAATGTTACATGTGATATTGTTCATTGCAAATAGCAAACCAATTTCCCACTTTATTTCAGTTAAATTGATGTAATCAATAAAATTAGCGACAATTAATCATCCATTGCACAATTGATACTGTTCACTATTCGTTTTTCTGAAATATATTTTCATCGACACTCCTGAAATTGATAGCAAAAGTGAAGCGTTTGACAATACGTAGATTTCAATCGACATCAACAAATGAACTTGGAAAAAGCAAAAAAAAAGAAGAGTAATTCGATCTAAAATAATCGAATTGACACTAGACAGCCGTGAATGGTAATGGGCATCCGTCTGGTGGAAGGTTCATCGGCAGTCTCGACCGAACGAACGACTCTAATAGCATGATTCAAGGTTTTGTCTATTCAATCATCATTTCCATCCGTCTGCGCGGAAGGAAGGAAACAAATGTTAAAATATTCACAATTTTTTCCCTTTTTTAAAATCATTATTATTTCAGTGTGTGCGTGTTTTTTTTTCGCAATTCCCTTCTTTCTTCTCATTTATTTGCCATCGCATCATTTCGTTACATTCATGGAATTGGCAAAGTGTGAGATGCTCGGTTATATTTTCATGAGGCTTATCTCTTTTTTCTCTCCATTTAATGTTTTATTCGGACGAACGAACGAACGTCTCCAACAGTCATTTCATGTGGTTTTAAGGAATATTTATGCCGTATGTTATGTCAAATGCATCTGATGACTTGAGATGATGGAAGTTAAAGCGCACATTTGTTCTATTCGACGTGGTAACAATTCAGAAAAACATTTATTTGTAATGAGATTAAATGAGAAATGTCGAAAAAGAATTGATCCTTCTCCTTTATAGTATAATATTTTATTTGCCCGCGTTGTTTCCGTTTGGTTGCGACAGTGCGCACTGCATGCGTGCATGGAGAAGAAGAGAAAAATGTGACGAATATTGTGAAAAGCACGTTGGAGTTTGTGTAAGAATGGATTTGTGCCTTTTGTTGTACAATGTAATGGATCCCGATGACCTTCAGTCAATTTTTGCAACGAATGGTTGCACAGAACTCTCTGGATGACATATAATAAACTCCAAATGTTTTCTTTGTCATTCATTTGAATGAAAGTCAACTCCAAAAAGGTCCAAAACTGATATTCTTCTGTTCGCTCTTCTTCGATGGCAGTCGACTGTGAAGTGATCCATCTGTGTGAGTGTGTGTTTGCCTGCCGCATGACTGCAAAACGTATAAATTATGTATGAGCAAAATATAAGATACAACACTAAAATGCATTTGTCGCATCACAATCACAACACACGACCGTGTATATATGTGTTGCTTGTTGCTTGGTAAGCCGTACGTTTTTATCTGTGCTTCGTTTAATTTTTGTACTCATTCCGTTTGGTTGATTATTTTTATGTGTCTAGCACATTTGTTTCGGTTTTTGTTCGATATCCTCTCCTTTTGTTTGCTTTTGTATGCACACCAAAAACAATGACAAGGAATACAAAGTGAAATTGAATTTAACAATGTAGATTATTTCACTCTTTTTTTTCTATCACTCTTTCTCTATCTCACTCTCCATTCGCATCTCGGGTTTCGAGTAAATTTTTAATTGGCTCAAAGTTGTGTGTACCTTCGGCGTGTGACTTGTAAAACGAAGAATCAATGTAAAACTAATCATAATCAATTTGGAATTTACACCGGACAAACCGAAATCATTCAAAATTCCCATAAACCAAATCCGGTGAAATAGAAACTTGTGAATTATTTGGTATGCCAACGTTTGATGTGTGACTTGATCTTAATTCGATTGGAAGCAACAAAAACAAAAGCATAAAACATTCGGGGCTGCTCCTTTGTTGCAATTTCGCTCAAAAAGGTCTACTAGCTTTAACGTGGTCGTTATTATGCGCATTTAAATGCATTTATTTCCATAATTTATGCTTGCACACAGATACACACTCACACATGCATGTCGCACGGCATCATTTCTGTGTCCGCCCGATCGTTCCTTTCTTCGTTCGTTATGCTCATGAGTAAACCGAAAAATTTGTTTCGCTATGCAAAAGTTCTTCATTGAATGCGATTACAGAATTAAAGTGAATGCAAGTGCATAAGTTGCTCGTTTGGTTGTGCATGTGCTTCAGTGTAATTTAAATTTAAATCGTTGTTTTGCGTTCTTCGCTCTTTCCCCTTGCACTCACAATCTGCACTGGACACAGAAGAGAACTGGCAGAACTGGAACGCTATAATCTAGATTAGAATCGAAAGTGTCTATTACACATCCCGTGCACAATACAAAATATAAGTTATGTGTACACAACAAGTACACTGTTGTTCTTGCTGTTGCTTCCAGTCAATCAGGATGCTTTTTTTTAATTTCAAAGCACAAGGTGAACGGAAAATGATGTGGCAATTAAATACTGAAGCAGCTACAGCCAAACAGCATAGAGGGTAGCGCATATTTGATCTATTATATTGGTTGAGTTTTATGATGAGAATAACGTGTGCGTGCATTATTTACCAGCAGCAATTTTCGCATGCATTTACGTATGCCATTTACAACAATAGACACATCGTTGTGTTTCATATGACCGAAGTAATTGCATAAAACACTGGAGGGGCTTCAAGAGCCGATAATAACAAATTGGACAAAAGGTGATATTATTCAGAAACATATTTTCAGGTGGTCAACTTTATGGTATTTGCTACCAGAATTTCAACTCGGTTTTCTTTTTTTAATTATTTAACTGTTTGCGATTGACACATATCAATCGTTGAAATGACACATAATTTGTTCAAGTTTTTTTTTCTCGTTCAAAACAGCCATCATCAAACAAGGAGGCTCCCATGAAGAAAAAAAAACACCCATAACTCCTTTGCAGGTGTTTTAATTTCAAGAAAGTATCGTAAGACAAATGGAAAATTCTACTTTAAATTCGTAGTTGTTCCATAAATGTTTATAATCAATTTTAACACTGAATAAACGTGAATACAATTTAAATGTGACGAAAAAAAAATTGTAAACATGCAACAAATTGTATCAAACAGAAATGAAGAGGAAAAAAAACTGAAAAAAGTACCGAAACACGATAAAGTCAGTAATGCCGACGGCAAAACGCTCCGATGAGCTGCTGCCGAAGCGTTATATGCGTATTGAATGTATTCGTGCACCAGATGACGAAAAACCGTACGTACGTTCACCAATCTCTTTCAACTGAATGAAACGAGAAATTGGAGAAATTTCTTCGGCTCGGTGCAAAAAAGGCAAACGAATTTCGTTTTGCCTTATGTTAAAAGAATATTAGTTAGTGCAGAAAATGGTAAATGAAAGAAAACATTAAATTCTTGAGAAAATGGGTCAGCAGAGTGGCAGGAGATTTTCGGATGAAGTAAATACTCAAGAAAAAAATGTAAACAACAAAGTTCAATGCAAATACGAAACAGAAACAAATAATTGAATAGAACCGATTTGAGGAATTTTTCAGATAAATTGATAATTTTGAGCACTTACTTGTCGGAATATTTAAATTCGTTCAAGTCATCATCAGATCAAGTTGAATGAAATCAGTGGTTGAATTTCGGTTCAGACATCAACACCAGTACACATTAAGTTGTTCCAGTGTAATCCACAAAGGTGAAAAATAGTATCCATTAATGAGTTTCCAATGAATTAATTCATAGATTCCTTCAGGTATTTCAATCACTGCACAAACATTTCACAACAAATTTATTTTTAGCAATTTTTTTTTTATATTTCCAATTTTTCTGCTTCACTATCGGCAAATCGGTTATACAAATCGGCACAGAATACTTGATGGTCACTATTTTCTTCGAAAATAAATTTTCTTCACATAAAAAATCACTCGAAACTTTGACAAATCCACTGTTTTATTGCTGAAACGGTGAAAAACTACACTTTCACCGAAAAAACGAAACAATTCATCCAGCAATCAAATACTGTTGAACAATTGCGTCGTTTGATTTGCACACCAACAATTTTCAAACAAGAAGCGCACATTCATTCTAATTATGGTGCGTCTTCAAATAGCTTCAAAAATTCTATTTCTGACTTTCAACATCAATCCAAATATACAAAATTCACCACAATATAATTGCCGTTCGTTCACAAATCGATCGAAACTTTTCAGTAAATTCTTATAAAAACCACACAGTTTGATGTGAAATGAAAAGTCCGTACATGAAAAATGTTCAAAAGTTTATTTTCCTACAAAAAAAAAGAATTGTCTTTCAAATACCACAACTTCATAGAAACACTTGCGTATCGGTTTAAGACTCGTTTTCAACTAAACATCACGGAATGACGTCGGAGCCAAAGTGCTGCGACCAATGCGAAACAATCGCATGCCGTACGAGTGTAAACGAAAAAAAAAAACGGGTTGTATATGTGAACGTTGTCGCATGTGTGAGAAAGCGAGAGGAGAATGTGTGTGGATGTCGTAAAAAAAAGTCATGGGCATCGCGGATATATACCCATTGAATACGCTTCGGTCTTTTAGTTCCTCGTACGGCCGTACACACATAATCTGTTGACAAACATGCGCGCAGCGCCGCATTTCAGATGCTATATTGCCAAGCTATAAAGAGAAAGACTAATAGTCACCAATTCGATGCGCAGGATGGATCGATTGCGGGGAATGGAACAGACACAATATTATTAAAACGTAGCACGAACAACAACAACAACACAACATATTAAATTTTCGATGCGAAATCGTATATGTACGCATCGTATCTATACTATACACTAGACGCCTGGTGAAATGCCGGCAGCGCAAGTGAGACGAAGCAGTCGAATTTTGTGTGCAAACAAAACGGAATAATCAAACGAAAATTGCTTGCGATTCTGTGCGTTTCCCGCATACGGAAATTTCATGTGAATTTCGTCATGTTTTAATGTGAGCGCGACCGTACGTACCATATACGACGTATGTGCTGTGCTGCGGAGATTCCGCGCTAGACATTTGTTTGGACAATCGTATTTAATGCCGTTGCACAAAATCAACGCACACACACTATTCGAATGGCAGGCGTCTTGGTGAACGGCAAGCATTCTCTCTCTCCCTCTCTCTCGCTCTATCTCTTTCTCTTTCTCTTTCTCTCTTGCTCTTCGATATCTTTTATACAGCTGATTCTGCTCTCCGTGTGCATAAATCATTTTCGTTTTTTTTTTCGTTGCTTTTTTTTTCTCCATGCATGTTGATGTTTGAGTGTACTTTAAAAAAAAACCTCACGACTACGTATTTTAGCTCGTTTGTTTCGAATCTTCGTGCCTTTCTTTTGTGTTGCTTTGAGGTTGAATCATGTTAACGAAGAAAAAAAAGTGCTGATTTGAAATTCAAAGTATTTCTTGGACTTTTATTCAATGCGAGCTTGGTTTTTTTTTCTCTCTCAAGATTTGTTGCTTCTGATAATTTGACCGCACATCAAAGATCTCAGTAGTGCTACAAATCAATTTAGATCTCTCAAACTGTGTGATTCAGTAAGTAAAATTGTTTGAAAATGATATGAACATGAAGTATTTTTATTTTTTCTAGTTGAAATATCAAGAAAGTCGAATGGATCCATTGGGATTCATTTTTTCATATTATTGTTCGGTCACTCTTTGGAAATATTCCAAACGCTTTCGAACGACTGCCGACGCATGTATGAAGCATGCTATTTTTATGGGCTTATCTCAACAATTTACTCATAAACATATATGTATGTATGTATGCATGCATGGCATGATGGTTGTTGTGTGTAAAATGCAATCAATTCGACAGCAAAACAGCATAAAAACTTTACGCATTTCATTCGCACATAGCATTCGTCGTGATATGCCATTTCATTCGATTTTGAGCGTGTTGGCTTTGCATTAATGTGCATCTGTTGTGTGAATAGAATGGAATGGGTTGGGTTGGTTTGTGCTGGGTTGGGTGGTCGATAGTATTTGACGTGTTCGTTTTTGCCGTATTCCTCCAACATATATTCACACCAATCGATGTGGATGTGAACGTGGACAAACGAACGGCAATGCTTTTCTCGTCTGTGAGTTCGTTTTGTGAAGCGCATTTGAAAGGGAAAGTGTTTTGAGTGCGTCGCATGCACTCGGTAGAGTATGATATGAGTAACGTTGAACCGTAGCTATGAACGAAGGGGACAAAAAGAGATAGACACTAGGAAATATGCATGTGGGAGTGGCCAGCGCTCGTAGAACAAAGCATAGCAACGCCTTCGATATTTCTCTTTCCTTAAACTTTGAGCAGCTAGTGACCAAAATTTTATACTAAGTTTTAGTCGCGTACTTACGCATCGTCGTTAACGACGTCGTTGTCGTTCTTATGCCGGAGATATTATCATTTTTCTAGTTGATGATTTGGCATCTCAGCTTGAATAAGTCAAACTTTTATGGTTTCCTGAAATCAAACTTTGTGCAATTCAAAGACACATTGATTGTAGTATACGATTTTTTTTTCATATATTTATATATATATTGAATATTAGAAATTTTTACATGGTTTGATTGGCTTATAACATCAAAAGTCCCATTCAAAACATTCCGAATAGTAATACATTTATAAAAGAAGATAAGAGTTAAAAACTCGGCCTAGAAAACTCGGCTTCTCTTGCACTTGCATAAATATCTTCATTTCTGAACGCTCTTGGAATAAAGAATATGGGCTTAGGTATGTTTTGTAATTTTTTTCTTCTGAAAAGAGTTTTTTTTTAAATAGGAAGACGTATATATTGATTGTTGCATGTTTTGAACTTTTATACGAATCTCTTGAAAAAAAGAAGGTTTAGGCGGTATAAAATTGAATGTTAAAATTATGCGTTTAAAGAATTTAATTTTGATGATTTTTTTTCTTCGTCTAAGAATGATGATACATTGTGTTGTCGATAGAAGTGTTTGAAAAATGTAAAAAAAAAGAAACTGTAAATGAGATAAGAAGCAAACTGAGTGATGGAAAAAGCTGTTTTTTTTTTTCAGAAAAATTCATTTCCTGCCTATTTGGCCTGATATCTTTTTCAATTTTGCCAAAAAAAAACACCAAATACTGAGGAAATATACAATGACGAAATCGACTGACTGACTTTGTCTCATCCCATATTATTCCCGAATGAACAATCGACAAAAAAAAATTACCTATGACTGTTTGTAAAATGTATTGCTTTTCGATGTTTGATATACAAATGTTTACACTTTAGAAAACGAAACCGATCAAATCCAAACGGAAGCAAATAATGTATGTATAAACCTACAAATGTTGTTGGCATCAAATGCCAATCAGTTTTTCAAAAAAGCATCGTTCCGATGTTTCTATTGTCGCATCACTTGTTTTATCGTCATATTCCAAAATGTCTTTGGCATGTTCGAGGGTTGCTGCTGCCAATTCGCCGACTGTCCACTTGCGGTCTAATAAAACACGACACACAGTGTCCAACTGATGGGAAACATATAGTGATTAAATAAATGAAAAACTTTTCATCGTGGTCTTTCTCTCTCTTTCTATTTACCTTTGCTAACTTTTCGTGGCCTGATGTATTGTAAATTAATACTGGTAAACCTGCCAGACTGGCCGACATCCATTGAATGACAAGTTTCAGCTGCACATTACCTTGTTTGTGGCCGCAACCCCAATTGCCCGTCGCCACTGCTGCAATGCCATCCTTCTTATTTAGACGGTGTTTGTTCATCTGTGCAATCTGTCGAAAATTAATGAAATATTTATTGAGTATCACACTCAAAACACGTTTCTATGGTCGATAAAGTGACAAAATGAAAAAACGGTTTATGTTTCCACCAAATCGCAATTGTCAATAACCAAAATGTACTCAACGGAATGACTCTTCACATTGATCCATCTCCGATTGCCATGCATTCTATGAAAGTGCCACTTGATCGCGTAATGGTTTTTAGTGTCTTTGGAATATGTCCCAAAATTACAACAGACATTTTAATGGACTAAGCGCGATAAGCAATTGTAGCAGATAAAATCAACAATGTGAATATTTAAATGTATCAGTTGATTCCAAATCACAAAGCTGATGGGAATGAATTTAATTTGCGCTTCGCGATTCTTTTTTTTTGCAAGATGGTCGATATTAGGAACGTTAAGCAAACAAAACCACATATTTATTTACCTTCACTTTGAAATCGTCACAGTTGACAATTTGCTGAATTTCATGTGACGTTATCGACCATTGCAACGACTGTTTTTGTCTTGGTCGTGTTACAATGCAGTGATTTGTGATCGATTGCGATGGCAACTGGTTAACCGTATTATTACTATTATTTTTGTAGGTTGAAACTGATTGTTTTGGTAACGTTGGCTGCACCGCTTTCGTTGTTTTTAGATAGCGTTTGATAATTTTAGCCAACATTTCCACTAAATCATTCTGTGTAAATTGGTATTTGACGAGGAAAACAATTAATAATGATTGCATTTTCGACTCATTCGCTTTTTAATTATTGTCTTTTTATGGGACGAAAAATGTGTAAAATCAAACAAATTATTGTAGAAAAGCACGAATTTTGTTCTTTCATTTCGAAATCGTTCGTTCTCACCCGTACAAAATGGATTTTATCAGTGTAATTGAGTTGTTTACTTTTGATTTTGGTATGACTCACACCACTCAATTGAATTCATACATTTATTCTAGATTATGAACGAATATTGAAATGTGTCTTACTAGTTGCGCGGCGAGGCGGTGTTTGTGTTTCGCCACTTCCAATGACTGCGATCGTGCACTTAGAATTTGTCTGTTCTTCTGCTTATCTTGATAGTTTTGCATCGAATTCTCTTCGGCTGGAATACCTGCGCAGGATTGTAATAATTAAATTCGTTTTTTTTGCCAACAAATATTATTCATTCATTACATTGATGTAAACTTACATGCGCTGGAAATGCAGCCTTCAGTTAATGGTACACCGACAAAACTCTCACTCAGTGTTCGTTTCAGTAGCCCGCTGGCAAAATTGAGAACGGCCTCATCGCGTGGATCCAATTTGTCCACATTTTCTTTAATAATTGGATCGTCCAACCACTTGCTAAACTGTTCGTACACTTCCTCCAGCTCCGAGCTGAACTCCGATGAATCATCCTCATAATTATACTTTGTCTTTTCGCCCGCCGTCACATTGGCATTATTATCAGTTTTAACAGCATTCACTGTGGATGGAATTCATTTGGAACATCAAGTGAATTACTTGTTTGATCAAGAAGAAATAGTCCAATGTGCTTACCATTCGAAAATTTATTCTCATATTTTTCTAGCCAAGTTTGGCTTTGGTTCACCGATTCCATAAAAAATCCCTCGTCCAATGAGTCGTCGTTGAGAACAAAACCACGGCTACCACCACGTTTAATCCTGAAATTTCAAATGATGTTCTAACATTGCAAGCAACTGCAAATTATTCAATGGACACAAACCTAATTCCCTCATCGGCGTCGGTTCGTGATCCTGATATGCTTATGTCAACTGCGTAGCTGTCCTCTGTGCTTTCGGTGTATTGTGTGTCTGAATGCCTCAAAGCATCTCGCAATTTTTCCGCAAATGTGTAATGCCTAGCGGTTTTCATCGCTTCCGCATACTTTTCACAATCCGAATCGTTCCAAACTGAAAATGAAGGGAATATTTTGTAATTTTCAGTTAAATATGAACTCCAATCGTTTCTAGTTGATTGTTTTTGTTTTTACCTTCAACAAAATCATCAAAACTTGTTCTCGCGCTAAAATACATTTCTTCGCCGACATCATCGTGCCCATCGCTGGAATTGCAACTGGAGTAAGTGCTGTTGCTGTCCGTCCGATTTGTCGATGATTTAGCAAACATTTGGCGTTTTGCAGTTGTTCTGTTAACTGGTAAGCATTCACCAGAGGAGCCTAATACTATAAACCGACCACGTCTACCGGATGCAGTTGGTCCTTGAATCAAAAGTATCAGACTCATTTTCAATAAACATTCGAAAAAATCAAAATGATGATGATGAGACGTACCTGTAACGACACTACCACCATCTTTACTGCTACTTCCACCCATTGGACTGGCCACCAGCCACGATCTTCGTTTCTCGATGTTGTTCGCAATGCGATCCGAGTCATAACTGGACCGCTTTGTACTCGTTGATGGTTGTCTAATGATGATCTGGGTTATGTCTTTTGGTGAATTTCGGCCGCTTTCACCAATGGGAGACAATCTTTTTTGGGCGCTATTTCGATCTTTATCGATAACGGAATCAGACTCATGGTTGCTTTCAATCGATGGCATTGAGTTGAGGCGACGATTGATGCGTTGGTTGGTTTTTGGAATAATTGGGCAGGTTGTGTTTTGGCGAAAAGCGAGCAAACATTTATTCAATTCTCTTAAAACGTTATCCTCTTCAAACTGACTATCGGGGTAATCGCAGTAATTCTCTGCGTCCATCAAGCACACAGAAACCTAATGGAAAACAAACGTCATCAGTAGAAAGAAAGTTGTCTCACAAAAAAAAATGCGACGTTTATTTCAAACCTTTTTAGGTCGATCCAAATTTTCCAAGAACGGTTGCTTATTCGAATCGATTGAAATGCGGTTAAATTGTCGTACATTTTCAACAAACACCACTTCATTATCCTCTAGTGCTTCAACGTATAATAAAACTGCGATTAATTCCGGAAATAGAGAGAATTCTAAACATTCCTGTTGAATAGAAATAATTCGCATGAGCAAAGAATGGCATGAGACTACGATGATTACTAAGCACTGTTTAGTAAACAATGGACATGTTATGACATACTTGAGACCAGCCGTTTGATAAAAAATCACCTCCCAATCGAGTACTGGCAAAAACGGTTTGCACAACATTGTCTTCGGATCGCTCTATGCGTCCTTCATGCTTTACTTCCAATGCACACAGCGGCACGGTACACTCGAGCCAGTCTTCTATAGTTAACCATTGTTTGCCACTAAACACTTTTCTAGAAACTTTCATAAACGTATTTGCATCGTCCGTTGATGCGTCGGTAGCACTCTTTGCCCCTTGACTTTCCCGCATTTCATCCTGTGCAGTTGCTTGCGATTCCAACCAGTCAAAGTATTTGATAAAACTTTGAAATTTCACCTTTTGATGTGGTCTGTGGGGCAAGGAAAAAAGAGAAACACACAGAGAGAGCGAATCATTTCGATGAAATACGATCACCAGAAGTTGTGTAAATAGTCAACAAAAATCAGCACTTACTCATTTAAATTCCGAAAAAAGTTGGAAAAATTAAAGTCTTGCAATGTGGGATGTGTTTTCTCCGTTCGCTTCGGAAATGTCGAGAAAAAGGCATTTGCCAAAAGTGCTGCCACCAAATCGTAGCTTAATTTCACTTTATCCGCTGAAAAGATTGAAAGAAAGAAAAAACTCAAAACACTCCGAAAATAAACAAATCATCTGAAAAACAACAATTGAGGCTGTGAGAATGAAATTGGCAATACAGGAATAAATATTCTGAAACGCATCAAGAAAAAAATTTCGCTAAAATGAATCATGAGTTCTGAATATGCAAAAGTGAAAAATGAATTTACATGGGCAGCATAGGAGGTTCATGGTTCACTTTTGCATATTTAGAACTCATGATTCACTTTTGCGAATTTTTTTTTTATGCGCTTCAGAATGTTTATTCCTGCATTGCCATTTTCATTCTCACAGCCTCAATTATGCCGGCGAAACTCAAAAGAATTTACATACGTTGTTGTTGCAAACTGAAACTAAGTCCACGTGGCGGCCGAACTGCCTTTAAACTTTGTGCTCGTTTCGCTAAATTACGAATCGTTACCGTTTTAAATCGTTGACACTCTTCATCCGTCATTTCGTTGAGCATATAATTTTTTAATCCATCGAATATAGTCGCATCGCGTTTATCTTCATCTGGATCAAGACTGACACTGTTCATTTTCAATTTACAAAAAAAATAGAAGAAAATAATCATCACCTTGTCTTCGTACCGATTCCATTAAATGGTCATAAATAAATTAAATTTCTCTCTAAGAAAGATTCTTACTTGCATAGATCGTGAATGCGTAGCATAATTTCGAGAATCATGTACGTGTCATCAGTTTGTTGTAACAATGTAAGTCGCTTACATATGCTCGACCACCAAGGTAGATCGCACGGCAACATTACCAAAGCCATTTTTCAAAGCCGTTTAACTGTCTCCAGTTCTACTTATTAGTCAATTTAATTTACATGAATTCAAAGTGTTTGTATTTTTTTTCTTTTCTTGTTGTTGTTTTCAGCTTTGTTTCATTCAGTCTTTTCTACAAATTCAGACTTCAAGAATCAATTATTCAGACACTCTGCTTCACTTTATGAATTCAATGCTCCTAACGTGTTCTTCGTTTCATTTACATTGTTCCTAATTTGATGTTTGCCTGTAAAAAAATTCGTGTGAGAAAAATAAAAGTTAATACCAATTCCAACACGCTGTTTGTGTGAATCAGTTATTTTTTTTGTATGTTCAAAAGATTATTGTCCAGCCTGGTAAGGCCGGACGTGAAAAAATTTCATGTTAGACTCCTTGGTGTGCCCCTCTAAACAGAAATCTTTAGTAAAAGGCGAAAGATTTATTTGAAGTTGAAGAGAGACCAGAGTGATTCAACCAACGATTCCGTTGGCTATTGTCAGTGCGGCGCATACGTTGCAACAGCGAATTATAAAAGTACACAAACGCAATAACGCACATTCGACGTCAGAACAGAGGCTTATTGCTCTTTATGTTTGTTCTCTACTGCGTTGTTACACATAAATGCGTCGAACGTGGATGAAATATATACGAATGGACTGTTGAATGTCGTACAACGTACATGAATCATGTTTTCGGAAGGTCTTTGTTTGAACACATTCGCATGTTCCTCTTTCTTCATATCGATTTAATTCACACGAATCAAATATTTATTTTATTTTACTGAATTTAAATTTTGAAAAGACAAAATTGTGAATTGTTTTGACACGTTATGGGAAAACGAATCGTAAAACATATGAGCTGTGGAAAGATGCCGCTCAAAAATAAATTTCATTTGATGTGGATCCGGCAAAAAGAAATATTGGAAACAACGTAGCCGGGATCAATAGTCGGTTTGTAAATCATTGGAAACGAATGAGTGCTAACTAACACGCACACACTTCATTGTGCACAATTTTTTCCCCAAATTTTGAAAGACACCATATCATTACACATAAACGACGTAAATAGGTCGCGTAATAGAGAGAAATGTCGTAGGTCATGTTCACCGTAAATCTCATTTATCGATTTTATTTTTGAACTACTCGCACAAAACGTCGAATTAATAAACACGCCTGTGCGTTCCCGTTTCGATAGAGATATACTCTGCGTTGTGCGTACTCAGCAATATTACAATACGGTTCGGTTTATCGTATTAAATGAGATTCGCAATTATTTCGGAGAAATTTCAGTTTTCATTCCGAAGAAAAATAAAAATGATTTTTTTTTTGTTGAGTAAATAATCTTTTTCAGTTGAATTGCAATTTAAACACAATTTATTCTGAAATCAAAACTCGGTTCTTGTATTTATCAGTGCTGCATTCGTATTTTCGCTCCCCTTTAGCATGTCTTCTAATTGTGCTAATTCTTATTACAAACGTATGTGTTTGTATATTAAGATATCTGGTAGCATTTGAGAGCAATAGATCAAAATGAGAGGAGAAAAAGAGCAAAAAAAGAGTATCACACGAAACGACCGAAAGAGCGTAGAACTGAAATAATAGTAGGCAAACGGCAGCGGCAACGAACATGAATAAAAACAACGCGAGAAGCACACAAATTGTGAAAATCGTATAAATACTCTTTCTCTCTCTCTCTCTCTCTGGTCCGCCACTTAATAGATATTGTATGTTTGAAAATCATCGTCTCATGTGCACACAGCAGCTATTTTTAAACACTCCACTGAAATAAAGGAAGACACAGAGTGCTTCATTTCTTTTTTCTCTTCTCTTCGATTCTTGTTTCCCTCCGTCTCGTCATATCCATATGCAGAAAATACAGCATATAGTAGTTAATCTTTTGTTTGCGTTATATATTTAGTAGAAATTTTATTTGCTGTATGGATTTCGAATCGATAAAATTATGAAAAATCGTTCTTTCGTCTAATCGGCTGATGAAGAAACACACAAATTAACTGAACTGAACTCATTTTTACGCAGATACACATTTTCACTGATTCGTGTGTTCTTGCAAAATGGATTGTTTTGAAAATATTGATCACCTCTTGTTTGCATTTGTTGTGCCCGCAAAACTTCAAATCACTAGCAAAATATTTGGTATCTATTAAATTTTTCGTCATTTCCATCCGAAAAATGATTTAAACTGGCTCTTTGTCACTGTTCATTGAGTTGCCGACAGGAAAATAATCGAGCACTTCTGCCTGAGATCGTTCGAACTGACGACTTGGTTACGTGATGCTGCAAACATAAAACCAGCCTCAGCGAATATAAATAAAGACTAAACGACTGAGAAAATTATACGGGAAATTCTGTCTTGTTTTCCCTGATGCTGCATGCCGTTCACGTTTCACTCTTTGTATACGTTTATACGTTCCTGCACCACAACTGTATTGGTTTTAATATAGCCGCTCAATTGTGTGTATTCGATTCCTACAAAAAGGATTCCGGCCCGTGAGATAGTACGTATTATCATGAACGTTTTGTTTGACCGTATTATTAAATTCAAAGAGAAAGAAGAACTATACTTGGTAAAATGCCCTACTGAAGCATTGTGCCTTCTTATATATTGCTACTCTATTATTATACGCGTATTTATTTATATTTCAGCTGAAGTGTAAATTAATGTTTCGTGATCAATTGTGTGTGTGGTCGGTTTTAATTGAACGTGAATATCAAAAATAATTTCTCTATTTTATTGGCGACTTCTTAGTATGTGGATTCGAATTGAATTCTAGATTAATGGCGGGGGGATTTTTGCAGACATGGTTAGTGATTTTAAGACAAACACTTCACGCCAAATTGATAAAGAATCACAATTTCTCACTTGAATACAGCACAACGAATGCATATGATGTCTTACTGAAACTTCCAATATCATCAACGAAAAATGCTTGAATTCAGCGACAATTCACTCAAATTAAATATAGCAACTGAAGAGTTTGCATGTTTTCGCTATTGACCAGAGTGAGCGGTAGAACATGTAATTTTCATGAAAATGAAATACTATTAAAACCCATTTGCGATTGAAATCATATGTGCGAACACAGTATGCTATGATGTATATTTGCTCATGATATTTTATTAGGCGCGCTTTTAAATTAGTAATGCTTTTGTGTTTGCTCCATTTTACGATATTACGCGTCTATTTCACACATGTATATATAGAAAGGAAAGAAGAAAAGCGAAAAATTGACGATGTCGAAATGAAAGAGCATAATACGTTGAAATCATGTGCCAGTTAGACCAAATGAATTTCGTTTTATGTTTATAAATATATACGTGTGTTCGTAAGCATTCGATTGACGTCATAGATGCGCAGTAAACTTGAGCGCTGATTTTCGTGTTTGTGTGCTGCGAGTGAAAGAGTCTGTGATTTCCGTTTTGCCAGTCGTTTTTCCTCTGTTATCGGTCGTTTTTGTTCGGTGGCGATGATGTTCTGCACATATTGCATTATCTCGTGCGCTATTGTTCTTATGTGTCTCACATTGCGCGTTTCACAATAATGCAATCGGCGGAGTGTCGTTTGAAGCGATGACGTGAGCAATGGGAAAATGTTACGTCACACACATTCCAACGACCATCTCACAATGATGCTTTCGGCATAAGAGAAGCCACACAGACACACACAACACATACATATAGATGAGAATAGGCAGGAAAAGAAGAAAGAGACACGGGAGACGTTTTTTTTTCTCGAATGTCGAAAATAATAATTTTGATCCCTAAAACTATTAACCTGAAATTAGGCATTAAAATTTTCGCATCGATTTAATTTCAAATCGTCACTTTGTTTGATTTAAATTTTTATTTGGTAGGCGAATTTATTCCCAATGTATGTATGACAGACACTTTTTCTGAATTTGTAATTTGAATTCGCGACAGAATGAGTTCACTTCTGAAAAATGTATGTTCTTGAGGAGCATTTAAAAATAAATGAACGAAAAACGGGGATGTAGTTTATAATTTATATCAATTTACCAATTCGGTTGATATGGCACTGTTTTATCGATTGCGAAAAAAAAAACATTTGTACAATCGAATTTTAAGTCGTAATTCATCGATAGACTTTTTCTCTCGCTACTGTGTGTCCTTTTTCAGTCCCCAATTTTTGGTTCAACTAATTTGTATATTGTCAAAAGGTTACTTCACTAAACGATGGCACATCATAATGTTTTAGAAAATGTTCTATAAAAAACAGGATTAGAACACACTGACTGACAAAACACCGCCGCCAATACACAGCGATTTTCACTTGAAGCACGTTCGCGCTGCTGGCGTTGGAAAAACTGACTAAATGCGAATGAAAACTGTGTTCAAAACCTGTGGCCGGATCGGAGCGGTTCGTTGCGATTCACGCAAAACTGATGACGTCCGGGGAAATGATGATGATTATTTTTACGCTGTGCGCTATTGTGCACGCACTGAAAACGTATGAGGAGGAAAACCCGGCATTAGGACACCAAAGAATGACGACACAGTCATCGGTAGTCGGTTGTACGGTGTATGATAAGCTCTCATCGTACGAAAGCTTGCGCATTTGCCATACACAACCGAGTGAGTCTTCTTGAACTGTTCGAAAAAATAAAAATACACACGAATCATGTTCGTTGTTTTCATTTGCACAATCCCCTTTGTAAATAGTGGCTGTAATAGTAAGACAAATTAAATATTTATGTCAAAATGACGTGCATTTCGAAGAATTATTTGTAGTTCATTGACATCGTAACTTGATATGGATATCAACATCGAAAATGAGGTGACTTGAGCTCTATGTTTGGGAGTGGGCGACACAGAAAAAAAAACAACTACATCTAATTATCGATAATTTCAATGAATTTATTAGTATTGTATGTTTATATTCTCAAAGATATTAAAAGCTAGTAGTGTAATTTTGAAATAATTTATCTATGCATGAAATTTAGGAATTCCGACTGATAAATAAACAATAACTTGTGAAATGGATACGATTTTAAATCTAGATGTGTCTTTTTCCTTCACAATATCTCTTCGTGCGTTCAGAACATGCAACATCGATAATGAGCTGAAACGGTTGCTGGAATTTCGCTTGTTTTCCTTTCACCATCTGCTGTCATCAAATGATATCAAATTAGGCTTTAAGTGCCCGTGTTAATTCATTGGAGGGGAATATAGCGAAATCTCCTTTGACAGCTCGGTGCGGCTTCCGTTGTAGATACTCGTGCACTACCTCTGATGTCAAATGCTCAACACGTGCCTGAAAATCGATTGATATTCAATAAAATTTCCACTCCTAAGGCCATTTCTAGGCCAATTTATTTTCACTTACTTTAATTTCTTCTCTGATCTGACGCTGTTTGTTCTGGTGATCATGCAACAACTTCGAAATGTTTGTACGGGATGAATTTGCTTGTGGGATCTCAGAACCCTTTGCCAACGAAATAATGTAATCCTATAAAAAAATATGAAATGATCAACAAATGCATTCATTATTATTCACATTTTGTTTTGTTGTTTTGCTCTTACGTGTTTCACTTTCATCAAATCTTTTTCCAATTCGCTGATTCGATTGTCTTTGGGTTTTGGAACATGAATCGGCGTCAAATTCTTCAGAATCCTCTCCATTTCAGCTGCTTGAATTCTAATACGTTCGGCACGTTCATCATGCAATGCTTTCTTTAGAATGGTGAGCTCTTGGGCTACAAATGGAGTTGAAGCTGCCGTATCTGCGGAATTGTGTCATTCATGTTCAAAGAATGAATCAGGTGGATTAATACAAACAATTAAAACTTGAAACTTTTCCAAAGTTCAAGTGATAGCTTAAAAGTATAATATAGAATATGTACCGAAAGTGATTGGTTGTTTGACATCACCCTTCTTCACGCTATGTGCTTTTAGGTTTTCGCGCAGGTGATGACGTTCAGATTCCAATGAATCGATATCCTTCTGCAGATGATTCATAGCATCCTCGTATTCTTTCTCTTTCCTGCAGAGAGCAAAATGAATTAAATCATATAATTTGTATGACGTCAATCCGAATTGGATTTAAATGTAAAATGTCATCATACTTTTTGAGCTGTTCAGCCACTTCGTCGCGTTGGCGTTGTAGTTTTTCAGTAGTCTTTTCGAATTCTTGTTGTATGACCGACACTTTCTTCTCGGCCAAATCTTTGCGATATTGCATCTCCGACAACTCTTGCACCTTCAATTTCGAATCGACTTTGAGTTGACGTATGTCTGCCTCTCGATTCTCGACCGTGGCTTTGAGTGCTTTCGTTTCTTCCATTTGCTTTTTCACAAATTGTGCACGCAAAGTGATTGGCGGCTGTGGTTTCTCTTGTTTGGCTGCTGAGGTGACCGACAATATTTCGTATTCGTTGTCGAGTAAGTACTGAGCCAACTGTGCGATATCGGTGTTTGTTGTCGAGAGAGCGGTTTTCAAATTTTGCGATGGACCACGATCATCTTGTTCGTACACTTTTTCACATGCAATGGCCAACAAATCCAAAATTTTACTATTAGGCACTGTAACCGTTGTGATATCTTCGGTTGCCTCGGCAGCATTCACTGAAATCGTATGCAAAATGGATTTCGAAGCGTTGAAGAGAGTGTTCATTGCCTTGCCAAGTTGTTCGTTAGTTTGACGAAGCGTTGCAATGGTTTTGTCAGACAGTCCACAACGGATAATGGATGAATCTTGAGGCAAACGACGTTTGACTAATTTCAATTGCTGTCGAATCGACTCAGCCTTTTCTAATGCGTACTGAAGCAGAAGGCCAGATTCGGATGTTTCATCGCCACCTTTGATCACCGATTGAATCATTGCACTATCGGTGCTAATCGAGTCGCATGCCGATTGTATCGAAGAAACAGTGTCCCGAACCAACTGAGTTTCATTAAGCAAGGTATCGTCAACACCGAGTAGCACCGAGTAGATGGCATTAAAGAATAATACGGCTTTTTCGAGGTTATCGGTCGATGAATTTTCATCCAGTTGATTGGCTTTTAGCAATTCGACAATACCATCGATGACTTTCTCCTGAGCTTGCATTTCAGGCAAAGATTGACCCGTCTTCAATAGGAGTTCTGGTGTGCATGCATTCAAACCATACAAAAATTGATGCATAACACATTTTAGATTATGAATATGATGAAGAAGACGCGATTTAAAGGCAAATTGTTGAACAGTATGTCCCTGAACGACAGCGTTGCGCTCGATTGTGCCCACAGCTGGGAAGCGTTCACGAGCCTGTCCAATGATTATATCTGTTTTGGCCACAATACGCGAAACGAGCAAATTAATCTGAATGGCATCGTAATCACCGCCACGGCTCATGAATGTGCCTGGCATGAATGACACTAAGAGCCGAACATGTTCAGTTGCCTGGCTCAATTCGATTTGACGTAGTTGCAAATCGATAGCACGTGTGTAGGCCTTTGATTCGGCAAACATCTGTTTGAAATCGATTGCTTCGACAATCTGGTTGGCATTACTCTTGCTCGTATCGGATTTACTGTCTTGTGCATTCGAGGCACGATCCCTCAATTCGGTCATTTGTTCGTTCAATTTGTGCACAAGCTCACGGAATTTCAAAATCGTTTGGTCCCGATCCACAATCGTTTCGATTGCTGCATCTTTTTCGCGTTGCATCTGCAATTGATGAAATAACCATTTATTGATCGAATTTCAAGTGAATATTGTAATGAATATACCTCGCGTCGAGCAGCTTGTGCCATGTCTAGTTCCTCTCGCAAATCCATCTCTAGTTCGTGATTACTTTCCACCAATTGTTCATGCACTTCTTCCAAGGCTTCAAGCTCGCGAATTTCCTCTTCCAGCAATTTCACCTTAAATTAGAAAAGAACAAATCCAATAATTTCACAAATAATTTCTACGGAAAGAGTTTCCATGATTACCTTATCATCCAGTTCCATTTTCTTTTCAGCCAGCTGTTCCACCATTTCGTCGGCACCGAGAGCAGCGTCAACTTGTTCATGTAAATCGATCAATTGTGTTTCCAATTCATCGATCTTAATCGACAGCTTCTCTTTTGTTTGCTGCAACTCATTGACTTCGGATGTTTTTGTTTCCAATTCCTTGGTAATTTTCTGGATTACATGTTTATCATGTGCCGATAGATCTCTCAATCGAACCAATGTTTCGCGAAGCCGCTCATTTTGCTGTGTCAACTGTTTAACTTCAAACGATTTGTCACCTCCGACAGTGATTGCAGCCGAGTCACCAATTGGATCGGTGGCTCCTAATTTATTTTCCATTTCCGCTTTCATGATTTGTAAATCTAGCGTTAATTCTTCAATTCGCTCTTTAGCTGCTTCGAGTTCTTGATTCAAGAAATCCGCTTTCTCTTCAGCCATTTCCTTATCCAATGTGATCATTTCAACATTTTCCGATAATTCAGACATTTCGTCGGCATGACGATTCTTCTCATCGATAGCATCTTTCGTTTCCTGGCGTGCTCTCTGTAGGTCACGTTGCAGTTGAGTTTGTGCTTGCATTATTTGCACTTTAAATTCTGCCATTTGTTCAAATTGCGTTTTCATTTTGTCAAATTCACGGAAACGCTCCTTGTCTTCGTTGCGTCTTTGTTTCAAAGTTTCAAATTTTTCGGTCAAGTCACGAATTTGATTGCGTAAATCGTCATTTTCCTGTTGAAGCTGAAGTAGATTAATTTTCTCTTCAACCGAATGCTGTGCAGTCAGAGCAGGTGATGTGATTGGCTGGCCTGGAGTGAATTGCGGCTTTAGTGTTTCCAAGAATCCAGTTTCGACAAATGATTCGCGCTTTGAAGGTGGCCCTCCTGCTGGTGCTGCTAATGCATCTGGTGGAGAGTTCATGTTGCGACGTTCCGGCTTCTTCGTGAGATCCGTTGTGCTTTGTGACGGCGTTGTTCGTTCACTGGGAGTGGACAATTGAGTGCGTGATCCACTCAAGGATTGACGACTTCCAGCCAAGGAGAGTCGAGAGCTGCGTTTCGGTTGAAAAATTATGAACAGATCAGATTAATAATGTGATCGAGCTGAATTGATGATATTTTGCACGAAAATAAGTTTGAAAAAATATCCCACATCCAAAAATAGAATGAAAACAAAAAACACCAAATAACATATTAGGGACTATGTTGAATGATTTCAAACCTTGAGTTCGATGCCAATGATGCAGCATCGTCCGTATTTTTCGACTTGGATTGTAGCGTTTTGATCGGCGATTTTCTTCTTATACTAATATTTAAACCATTCAAAATACAGACATTGTTCGGAATGCACGAAGAGTCAAGCAACAATTAGTTAATTGGTTACAGAGAACACATGTTCAATGATAGCATTAGCGAAAAGGACAGAGAGAGAGACAGAGAGATACAGTGTGTTAGAGAAAGACATGTGTTAAGACATTTTATGTAGAATAATTCAAAATGAACGGAAAAGAATATCAAAATGATGAGTGGAAAATCATGGAAAAGCAATATCATGTTTATTGAACAAGATACTCACGTTGTCAGACGCGTACTTGCCGCCGAACGAACGGTACTTGCACTAATCGCAACAATGTTAAGTTTTACAGGGGGAATTAAATACAGTTAAAAAATACAAATAAGAGTACAATTAAACGGTTAAAATGAATGGCACAAGCAATTGGATAGGTGTTATTTTAGTTAATAATGCAATTTCAGGCACGTTTACATTAAACCACAAGCAAATGCGAACAGCAATGAATGCATTACATTCATAAAAATGAATGATTATAAATCTAAACTGTATTGAATGTTAGTCGATAATACCTGCTCAAGCGTGATCGTTGTGGCTTTTCTTCAGCTGGATCTTGGACAGGGTTTCCAGCTTCATCGAGTAGAACTAGTTGCGTGGGTCGCACGAACATTCCATGATTTTCAGCACACTATAGAAAATGAAAATATTTGATGCATTTCCATACAAGCTAAACTGTGTGAACTTCAGAGCACAAAGAAAAAGATATTTTCGAAACTAGGCGAGGAACTATTGTGTTCACTTACCGTGAAATATGAAGTTCCTTGAATTGTTCCATTATTTTTGCCTTTTGGCTCATTTAGCACTACACCAGCCCATTTGCCAGTGGCAAATGTTGTCATCCCAATGTAGGCTATTTCACCGCGTATATTTTTGCCAGCAACCTCCACCTTTTGACCCACACGAAACTTTGGTTCTGACATCGTTCACTCTATTACAGCAATTCTAGTTCTGAATGAAAAAATAATCATTTGCACAAAAATGTAAAATTAGTTTGGTTTGGCACAACATATTTGTGATGGCCTTTCATCTGGCCTATAGAAGAAAAAAAAACTCAATATAAACTACCGATACGTCAATAATTAATGTTTACACTTGAAATTCCAATATTTCATATATTTGACAAATGCAAAAATTATAAAATTATATTCATTGTAGCCTACCTTTAACTACGAATAAAATTGAGTATTGATAAATGTTGATTTTCCTTTCGCTTGTTTCTTGAGTTTTTATCTAGTTATTTTGCACTATTCAATGATTCAGTCATCACTACCGTATATACAAAACTGATGAAGTGAATGCATTACAATAGGTGGAATCGTTTCTATTTTTTGAC
This sequence comes from Sitodiplosis mosellana, assembly GCF_009176505.1. Lineage (NCBI taxonomy): Eukaryota > Metazoa > Arthropoda > Insecta > Diptera > Cecidomyiidae > Sitodiplosis > Sitodiplosis mosellana. The sequence goes on along the minus strand of NW_022595244.1, from coordinate 17,687,838 downwards.
AGTATAACACTTATAACAGAAACGTCATCCCATCTGACAGAGTAAATGTTATGTCATTCGGAAGAGTCAAAGTAAAAAATATTGTGAGTGCGAGGAAATTTTTCCATTCTTTTTCGCTTTTTTTGAGTCAATGAATTATTTGAATCAAATTGAATAGAATAGATTTCGATAGGTTTTTTGATGATTTTTCATTTGATATTAAATTGAAACCATTTCTGATCATGTTTTTGTGAAAATTTACCTAGGAGTTTTTGTTTTGGTTTAACCTCAATCACATCCCTTTATGCGTATAAGTTTCTATCAAAACAATTTATTTATTTATTTTTGTGTTCAATTTCAGAACTGTTTGGAGTAACATAATTAGCTTTCAAAAATGAGTGGTGCAACATCAAAATTGAACGCCATCCAGCGTTTGTTCCGTTTCACCGGAATGGAGAAAGGAATGGGAAGCTTATTTGGCTGCGTAATTGTTGGATTTAACATTGGTGCCCTCATTGATCGTTCAGACACCAACAGCATGGTCATCTTCCGCGATAAAAGCGCACTGTATGGTGGTCGCGTGAAAGAAGGCGATAAACCAAGCTGGCCATCACAAGAAGTTTACTGGACATAAATAAAACGAAAATACCGCCGACCTGGCATGGAATTTCTTTCATCTGACAGTAAACACGAGATACTTTGTTGCTTTGAATGGATGCCAGTCAAATCATATAGATAAACTTATGTAAAAAAAAAAAATCTGCAATTAAAAAAAAATATCATAGTTGAAAAAGCCAAAAATGCCGTCAATCTTTTTTATTAGCGCTTTAGCAACGAGTCACACAGTTCGTGACTCACAAATCTCCAAATAGCAAGTTATGGCGAATGTGGAAGTATTAAAATTGTCTCAAAACTAAAGCAAAATGTTTCAGTAAATATTCTAAAAACCCATACATATGAACAAACCGCTATGGTGCGCTTCAATTGATATTTCGGTTAATCCCCGAATATAAATGAATCCGATGTGTTTGTCGATGAGTTTCCCTTGAATAATACATTTCCTGAGTTCATTGTAGAGACTGCGATAGTTTGTTTTATTGACAAATACAAAGGAAAAAGTGACGAATAAATTTTGCAGACAATAGGTAATGAAATACGCATGAATGTACGTAAAGCTAAATTGTAAATGAAACCTCTCTTCGTGTGAAACATGTATTGAACTGAAGTGTCGGTTAAAAAGTTTATTCAGTTGTTTTTGTAGAAGAAAAACAGCAAAAAAAATCTCGACTGATTTGAACCAGACGAAGAAGCGACAATGCTTTAGCGCCATTGCGTTGCGATGGTTAAGTTGAATGAAAGAGAAAGCGTTGACCGAGTTTAATGCGTCACTGTCTAAAGCGATGATAAGATTCATAGTCTGAAAATTTATAAATTGAATGCTAAAAAAAGGCGACAATATTTCAGAAACAATGACTAATAATCGAGAATAAAGAATTCGTTCAAATTTTATGGGTGCTAATTATTGAATTATTCAGTTTGCGGTAAATAAAATCTCATAAATATTCTTGTCCGAACATTCGTCAAATACACGCACACCAATGCGAATGGCGGTAACAATTGATCATGCATTATGTGAAACTATTGTTTGCACAAATTTCAACACAGACACATAGCCAACTCATGTGCAGTGGCATCACATCGACGGCATTTATGAATTTCAGTTTACTTGATAAACATTCAAATACATCAAAGTAAAAAGCAGTATACATGGTGAAACGAAACGAAGCAACACGCACACAATGGCACGGAGCACACTCTGCAATCGAGTAACATTCGAAATCAAACACCGTGCGTGAGTGTTTATATATACGGTGAAACCAGTTTCTCGTTAGTTGTGCTACGTCTTTTGTGGTAATCGGTTCGTTGTGAAAAGTGCTGAGTGAAAATTGATTTTTTAAACTTGACCATTGAATACAAGTGACGAAGATTCTATAATTCAATTAGACAAGGTACTAATGTATTTAATTGAAGATTGTTTTATTACGTCCCAGAATGAATATTGTGTGGAATTTTACAAGAAAACCATATTGGTATGGCAGTGCCATAGGCACTTTTAAGTGTAAAAATCAGACCAATATTTTGGTGAAACGTGACACAATTGAAATATGATTTCAATTTCGTTTTTGTAGTATTTGTAGAAGATCTAATTTTAAATCAAAATAAATGGCATACAGCAATGGGCCTTTCTCCAATGGGGAATACCAATTGTATAGAACGCGGACTGGAACATTCATTTATGAAATTATTCGTCTTAACATTATACACTTTCGAAAACACTTACAATTCCAATGAAATACACGCTCAGTTTTATTGCCAAAAACACATTTTAAAAAAAGTCGAAAATTTCGTGCAATTTTTTCTCTTCTGAACGATCGATACAGTTTTCTTTTTGTCGAATTTCTCTTATATCCGTGTCAAAGTAGTGTTATTGTTCAACTCATCTCTCACTTCTCTTACGTTTTGGCTTTTCCATTCATTTATTGGTTGTTGTTTTTTTTTCCTTTACGACATGCTGCCATGCTCATATATAGTGTAATACAATACACATATCGTAGAAAGCCCGATCCGGTTAAGTGAACAAAATTCGTAGCGCTTACGCTCCCACCTGTATTTTTACGGCTGTTATTCACGTTTTGGGTATTTCCGAAATTATGGCGAGTTTAGTATCTCAAACAGTGAACATATAGAGACGTCAGCTGATCGAACATTTAAACAAGAAAAACGTAGAATCGAGTACAAAATATGAACACTTTGTTTTCTAACTGTGAGTATCATGATTATCGATGACATTGAGATCGATATAAGCATCCAAGCAAGCGAAAAAAAAATTCAAATTCGTGAACAATAGCATTTTAATGGTCGAAATGACGCCACAACCTTAAAACTACACATTTTTTCTATTTTATTTATATTCATTGTTCAGGTTTTGCCGTAGTTATCGATCAATTGCTTTTGTTTGGTTTTGGCGACTTACCGTCCTGTTTCGGACGATGACGATCTACTAGCGTATCTTTGGTTTTTTTTCAGAATCTTGTTTTGTTCCGTTAACGCGAACAAAGAACATAGTTTCTTTGCCATACTGGTCAACATTTTTTCTCTCGATAATAATATCTACTACGAATTTGATGAATTGAATATATAGATTAGTTTTGATACATTTTTTTACCACTTGCGTACAATTTGATTGTATCGCTGTCGAGTGACGAATGAAAAAAAGAAAGCAAAATGCCACCTTTAAAAGAGAATCAATGGCATAGAAAATGCTCCGATGTTTCGGATGTTGCACTGTGATAACGATTGATTCATTTCCCCGGCATTTGCACAGCCGGAAGTAATCGGATATTTTTTTATTGCATAAGATAATGCTTAGCCATTTACAAGCGTGATATAATTTACGGAGTAGCTGAAACCAAACAATTTTCAAATTGTTATCGTAGCTGAACTATCGACAGACATAAATTAGAATTAGAATGTCCTTCAGTGAGCATTCTTAGCAACCAATTCGATTATAAGTTCAAATGGCACCATTGGCTTTATTACTTTAACATTCGACGCAATAACAAGTTCAATCTAAAGTTGATTCGATTCTAAAAATATCCAAAATTTTATAGATTTTCGTCATCACTTCAACATGTTTTTTGAATAAATGTCGATCGAGGGGGAAATCACTTTTTTAACCGATAAATAATACTTCGAGAAAAAGTAATTTTCGTCAAAAATTACTTTTGCAATTACTTTTCTTCTTCGAATCACTTTTTTTTCTCTAACTATTACTTTCGATTGAGAAGTAATTGAAAAAGTGATTTCCCCCTGGTTTTTGGCGATTGCACGAATTTTGAAATGCAACACCTGCACTTATAGAATGATAATCAATGAGAAAAAACCAACTTCAGTTTGGGAACGAAATTCATATGTAGCCAAGCAAGTTTTTTTAAAAATATTTTTCTTTCTCATTATATTTAATGCTACTGAGTGAGACGCTTTTTTTTCGAAGTTTCATCGATGTATTCACGGAATTTAGCATGTTATATTTAGTGTATTGATTGGCACATGAGTAACGAAAACTTAAGATGAGGTAATCATCACCATGAATAATACACGGACATTGCATGTTAATAGAAAATGACATTGTCACAAAATAACTTCTCAACAGCTCTACCACCTCTCTGTCATTATTTTTTATTGTGTTTAATCAAGAGTTCGCTCATGTTAAATGAAATCGACGATGAGTATTTCAATTTCACTTTCTCCGCTGGTGCTCACGAGCATTGCCACACGAACCTCCATCGTTGTATACGTTGATAGTTAATGCGATGAACTACAGCTTAGTCCATGAGTTATACAAGAAATATTACACAAGATTAAAACAAAAACTAGTGAATGACACACAAGCAATTGAATGTGATAAAGTCGGAGAAGTCAGTGGTCTATGAAATTTCCTTGGTATTGTACATGAAATTTTTAAACAAAACTCCATAAATTCATTTATTTCGTTTGATAAAAGCGAACCGAAGCGGAAATCGACCAGAAACAGTAGAGAAAAATGTTTTAGGTGAATTACCATTGATAAACAAAATAGCAGTCGTAAAATGCAAATCGTTCGCTTGACTCATAAATCATTGAAACGTTCAAATCAGAGGGTGATTCATTCAATTTATGTAGCAGTAGAAATATTCGTCAAACAAATGTTTGCGAGTTGAAACGTGCGTATCCAATTCACTGTGGGAGTCTAATTGAACAAAACAATTGCTTTATCGAATAAATTTTCAAGTAGCAAAAGGTCACCTTAACTTTTCGTTTGTGCATAATCATAATCGCAATTCTTTTGTGGTTTCTTGAATTAATCGAAAGTCATTGCATTGCTTCGGAATGCACGCTATCAGAGGTCAAGACCTACTCCGTTTGGGAAAATCCAGAAATTGTTGAAAAATGTAGAGAACAAGATATCAAAACGGAAATACAATTGAACATTGTTTAGCCAACAAATTTGATTCTAAAAGTCACGCATGACAGCTTTTTTAAATCAAAGACATGGTCAGAAGTATGACTAATGGGAGATTCCCACTTGGTAATTTCATAGTTTACAAGATCGGTTCTGGTTTGGTAACTGGTTGGATGTAATAAACACAATATTTATTTTATTTACCAATTCACACGTTTTCACGTACACTTTATTTATAATAATCCATGCATTTGTTTTTTTGCTTTACAGAAAAATGAATAAAACAATTGTTATTGCTGCATTGGCGGCATTTTTGCCTTTGGTTTGGTCGCAATGTCTTACACGGAATGATACAGCCAGGCTTTCGGCTGACAAATTATATTATGGACAGCGGAAATTCTCAGTCAGTCTTCTCGATGCTCTCCAAAAGGCCCGACCAAACGAAAGTTTATTCTTTTCACCGCACAGTACCTATCGCGCATTATTGTTGGCTTATTTCGGAGCCAAAGGTGAAACCGAGAAATCGTTGAAGAAAACCTTACATTTGGATTGGGCGAATAGCAAAGCTGACGTAAGCCATGCATATGAATTGGAGAAACTAGCACGAGCTAATCGTCGCGAACATCAGACCGTTGAATTCAATTCGGTTGACAAACTCTACTTCTCGAAACAAGTTGAATTGAAGTAAGTTTTATTATCATAGCTTTTTTGTTGAGTTTTTTTTCTTAGGAAAATTCTCATTGAAAATTTGTATATATTCATGATCATGATTTTTTTTTCTCACAATTGCAGAGATTGCTTGAAGCAAATGTTCAACGAGAGTATTGAAATATTGAACTTTGCAACTGAGCCAGAAGAAGCCCGTGACCAGATTAATAAGTTTGTTGAAGAGGTAACGAAAGATAACATCAAAGATCTTTTGCCACCTGGCTCAATAAGCCACGATACAAATGTCGTTTTGGCCAATGCCGCTTTCTTCAAAGGAAACTGGGCATCGAAATTCGACAAGGAAGACACGCAGAAGAAAATTTTCTACGAACACAGTCGCATGCCAGTCTATGTCGATATGATGAGACAAAGAGGTCATTTCAATTACGGTATGAAACATTGATAATAAATAATAACGAACTTATATTGATGAATACAAATTCTATGAGAGAAAAAAATGCGGGCATGTTGTTAATATTATCTCTGTTTCGGTTTCAAAATACAGGAGTCATCGAGGAACTTAACACAGTCTTCTTGGAAATGCCTTACAAAGGCGAAGATGGATCCATTTCTATGTACATCTTCTTACCGGTTTTTACAGTCAATGCTATTGATGAGTTCTTGGAGAAAGTTACACCCGAAATGTTGGACGAAGTATTCAGCGGTGGATTGCAACGTGAAGTTGATATTGAATTCCCGAAAATTTCATTCGAGCGTAAATTTGAACTTGTGCCGGTGAGTATGATACACAATTTGAAACATAGAAAACAAATATAGAATTTTGTGGTTCTAACCCAAAAATTTCCTCTTTAAAGATCTTGAAACACATGGGCGTTGGAGATTTATTTGAAAGCGGTGCAAATTTGACTGATTTCTCAGAGAAGCAATCATTGAAATTCGATGATGCAGTGCATCAAGCCAAAATCGAAATCGATGAAGAGGGATCAGTAGCTGCAGCAGCCACAGCCATATTCAGTTTTAGATCAAGCAGACCAACAGAGCCAGCACAATTTATCTGTAATCATCCGTTTATGTTCCTCATTCATGATCAGAAATCCAAAGAAATTCTCTTCGCTGGCGTTTACCGAGGACCCAACGAATAAATGGCTGCAAACAGTGTGCCGAACATCTTTTTAATTTCTTTTCTTAATGTGTTGTAGATTTACAAGTAACAGTGCTTTACCCAATTTATTTTTTAGAACGATTGTTAATATATATGCATGTGAACTGTACACATCCGAACGTATTTATTTGTAATAAATTTCAACAAGAAAACTGATTTGATTGTTTGCAAAATGAGTATTATATGAAGTAGTTGTGTATAGTAATTTTAAAGTTTAGCTAATGAGATTTGAGTGGCAATGCCGCACGTATTGTTTCCGATTGCAATTTTCACAAAGCCATTGTCAGCGAATTGATCACCCCACGTATTTTGCAGTATGTAGTACGGAGTGGGTCCTGAGCGATCAAAACCGACAATCAGAACTGCATGATTTACATCCTCTGCACTGGAATCACATTCATGCTGGATAATTCCACTCAAAAAGTGCTGCCATGGTGAAGCATTCACAGCTGCTACGACTAAAATATTTTGTCTATTAAAATCAATCGTTTAACTAGAGCCGATATTGTGATGAAATTACCTGGCCCATAATTGGCAACGATTTCCAGAATTACATTTTCATTCCCGATGAAACTAAAAAGTGTTAAAATGCAACAAACAAAGAGAATTTACTTCGACCGCTATTCTGTAGTTTGTCTTAGCCACTCACCTGCTGCATGTGTAGTCAGTGACTCGATACCCCTCCATAGTTGGATCGTTAAGTAGAATATGACACGTTTGATTCATTCCATCTTTTGATCTGGGATACTCGCGATCGGTGAGAATTTTAATTCTATCCTCGACCAACCACTCGAGCAAAAGGCACGAATCGCCGCCGTCACAGCCGCGGTTTTCATTTTCGGCACAGTCAATCATCTGTTGGACACTCAATGTTTTTGTCAGATTTTTATGAATTTTCAAATGGGCTTCAATCATTTCGATTACACTAAAAGCATAACATGCGCCACACTTTCCTTGGAGTCTCACTGGCCGCAGAACATTTTCTTTTCGCCTAATTAAAATTGTTATTAATGAAATTGTCCAAAAAATACACTCAACACAGTGGTGTACATACCAATCAACTTTCATGGGTATGAAATTAACATTCTGTTCCAGTAGATTTTGCTTATAAAACGATGGATACCGATCAAATTCATTGTTATCTGTGAACTCGTATTTAACCTCATTTACTTTGATGGTTGAGTTGACGTTCTTCAATGGCGTTTGCTGAATGCTTTTCAGTCGAGCTCCAATAATGTGAGACATATTCCTATTCAAGTGTATCGCCTCAAATTCTTCAGGTGTTAGGTCGGAATATCGTGTGACTCCGAAATGTGCCGTCGCATTTTCTGCAGTATTTAATCGAATAATATTCTCGAGCGTTGTCTATTTGGAATTTCAAAAAAAAAAAACGATTTTTTCCAATATCTTCAAGTGTGCAGATGCAAATAGCCTACCTTAAAAATGCCTAATCGTTTTTGGAATTCCTCTGGATTTATATAGGTTTTGTTGTATTTCGCAGTAAAGTTCTTGAATAATTCTTCAGCCAAATGTTGCGGAATTCGTATACGAAGCACACCAATGTGCAGAGGTATTGCTAAAAACAACAATAAGATCAACAACACAAATATCCAAAGCCCTTTTGAACACTTCATTTTTTTAACTTGTAAATTTATTTATAATAATGAATATGTGATATTTCAATTGTTCATTGTAGCGTTAACGTCGTAATCGACCGATTTGAGCTAATAAACTGCGACGAAAAACAAGATGTCAAAAACATTTAATCTATGTCTGTGCGATGATGTTTTCGCAACCGAATAATCAGTACGTAAATGGGACCGGGTGCTCTTATCATCGAGAACATGTGATACTTTATTTGATGCAACATGTGAATGCCAGAGTGCGGAAGTGAGAAAGAGATGGAAACACGAAACGTTTTACACAACCTTTGACATCATTTTTTCTTCAATTTGCGAATCATTGATCTTTTATTGTTTTGCTCGAATTGATACTATTTTTCTGGAATGACTGTTTATTGTTGGTTTCCTGATTTCTCTTTCGAATATAAATAAATGAAGAAGATGATTGCACCGGATTTGTCACCATAGTGAATATCATTTATTGGTTCAATTCCATAAAATCTCACCGATATATTATTTGAAATGATTCATTTGAAATGAGAACAACACCGAAAAGCGACATCTGGCGAACAATACGAAAACTCTCTTGACAAGCGCCAATAACAAAACGTTCATTGACAGAGAAGCAAGTGAATGTGCTCCAAAAACAAACAAATCCAAACTTTGAAATAAATTCAATTCAAAATGAAACTGGTAATGAAAAACAATTGCCAAATCTTATTCTGATTTCTCTATACCAACATCAACATCTCATTTATTCTTTACGTGATTTTCATTTCAGTATTGCTTAAGCGGTGACCCGGCAAAACCATGTTATTTGATCAGTTTCAAGGAGCTGGTAATAATGTTGGATTGTGGCCTATCCAGCCAAACAGTTTTGAACTTTTTACCCATGCCATTGGTGCAGAGTTCACGATTTCAATCACTGCCGAATTGGATTTGTCCACGTGAGCATGACGCTCAAGTTGATGGTGAATTGAAAGAGTGTTGCAGTCGCTTGTTCATCGATAGTACACCGGAATTTTGCACGCCATTGGATAAAATTGTGGATTTCTCTGAAGTTGACATCATATTGATCTCAAACTATATGAACATGCTGGCATTGCCGTACATTACAGAAGGTACTGGATTTTCTGGAACTGTTTATGCCACGGAACCCACTCTGCAAATTGGTCGCTTCTTTTTGGAAGAGCTGGTTGAGTACATTGAAACGACTCCAAAAGCAAACGTTGCCACGGGATGGAAAGAAATTCTGAATCTACTACCGGCACCATTGAACGAGGTGTTTAAGCCGAAAAGTTGGAAACACCTATTCAGTATTGAAGACGTTCAAAACAGTTTGGCTCGAGTGAAAATTGCCGGCTATGATGAAAAGTTGGACATATTTGGTGCATTGACGGTTTCACCCGTTAGTTCGGGCTTTTGTTTGGGTTCGAGCAATTGGGTGATTAGCTCAGGCCATGAAAAAGTTTCTTATATTAGTGGATCATCGACACTCACCACACATCCAAGACCCATCAATCAAACAGCGCTGAAAAATTCAGACGTTGTTATAATAACTGGTCTAACGCAAGCGCCTCATGTAAATCCTGATAGTATGCTAGGTAAATGGGCTGATTTTCATTTTCTTTCAGTTATTGCAAATGTGTTTCAAATTAATCAATTTTGATTTGGTTTTTTTTGTGTAGGTGAACTGTGTATGAATGTCGGCGTTACATTGCGAAACGGTGGCAGCGTATTGATCCCATGTTATCCATCTGGCGTTGTGTACGACTTATTCGAATGCCTATCATCAAGTCTGGATAGCCATGGTCTATCGCAGGTTCCGATGTTTTTCATCTCCCCCGTTGCGGACAGTTCGTTGGCATACTCAAACATTTTGGCTGAATGGTTGAGCTCAGTGAAACAAAACAAGGTACATACCTTATGTCGATCAACAACAACAATTATTGTTTGCTCAAATAAAATCAACAACATTTATCTCCTCTCCAGGTTTACATACCCGATGAGCCATTTCCACATGCAAGTTTAGTGAAAAATTCACGTCTCAAGCATTTTAAGCACATTTACTCACCCGGTTTCAGTACTGAATTCAGACAGCCATGCGTTGTGTTTTGTGGCCATCCAAGTTTGCGCTTCGGCGATGTTGTTCATTTTATTGAGCTATGGGGCTCGAATCCACAGCATACGATAATATTTACTGAGCCAGACTATCCATATCTACAAGCATTAGCACCATACCAACCGTTGGCAATGAAGGCAATCTATTGCCCAATTGAAACATCGTTGAACTTCCAACAAGCCAATAAGTTGTTAAAAGAACTCAAACCCGGTGTTGTTGTTATTCCCGAGAGCTATACACAACCGCCCGCCATTGCACCACATAAAACTGAGTTGGTCATTGAAAAACAGGTATGCATAACATTGACATTGCATAATACATTTGCCTTGAGTTTAAGTCAATTTCGTTTTTATCTGTAGGACAAACAAGTGATAACATTCAAACGCGGTGAAGTCATCAAACTGCCACTCAAACGAACATTTGATCGTGTATTTTTGACTCCGGAAATAGCAAAGCAAATTATTCCGCGCGAAGTTTTGCCTGGCACAAATTTGTCATCTCTTACCGGATGCCTTCAAGTCAAAGATAATTTACATGATATCAAGGTACGAAGTGATTCTAGTCAAAAAGAATCGCAAAGTTGACGGAATTCATTAATATATATACAAATAATAATTTACATTGAATTGTAGGCGTTCGATGAGCCATTGAATGAGCAGCCAGGTCATAAGCGACAATGTGCACCGACACAGGAGGAGATTTTCCGAAAAACCAAATACGAATGGGGACAAGTTGATGTCGATCTGTTCATTAAGAAACTAATGCAAGAGGGTATCAATGATGTTAAAATTGAACAATGCGGTGGTGGCACTACGAAAATCCGAATTCTCAGCGATGACACCCTGATTACAATCTCCGACAATTCGACACACATTTACAGCAGCGGAAAAGATAAATTACGGCAGAAACTACGAGATTTGCTCATGAAATGTGTACCTAGTTTTTAAGTTCGATTTTGTATCATTTTTTTTAGCGTTTTAACTTTGAATTGAAAAATTTACTCAAATAAAATGACGTATTTCATTCAATGTCTTTCGATGATTCATTTTTCAATTTGGAATTAAGAACACTTGCGTAAAAGAAACTTTAATAACGTTAAAATTCTATGCTGATTATCGACGTAATTTCCAAATAATAGATGAAAAAAAATTGGTTTATTGGTCGGTATTTGACAATCGATTCCCATTCTTCATGCTTTGTCATGACGTGTATGTTCGCTGAAAACATGATCCGTGCAATGCAATAAAATAATTGCTCGGTGTTTGTCAAATGCGATTAAATTTCGGGTATACAATAGCAAATTATGAAACTGAATATTTGTTGTTCTACACAAAAAGCAATAACTGTGTGATAAAATTTGGTCTTTTTTTGTTGGTAAGAACCAAATTATCGATCAATGAAACGTATAAAAGTGGAAAGATCGCAAGATTATCCACCAGTCGCATTTTTCGTAGTGGAAGTATTACGTTGGCACTTCATACACGCAGTTCAAGATGAGTGGTCTTACTGATTGTGGATATTTTGTTCTAATTTTGATAGTGACTTGTGGATTAACCGTGGCACAAGTGCCAAATCCATGTGTTAAGTTTGATTTTGATCGTCCAGCTAATGAGTTTTTACCTCATTTCATCGTGAAAGTTTATAATGCTGCGACCAATCCGAAACCATTTCGGCCGAATTATCACAACTTCTTGACAAACATATCACCGGGCTATTTCCTTGCCCCGGTCAGTACGCCGTTGACATTCAATCAGTCTTCAACAATTGAGACTCTTTTGTACTTTCAACCAGTTGGTACTGCATGGCTGGATATTAGCATACGCGATATAAAAACTAACATGGTCACACAAATGATACACCTGAGCACATTCACAAATTGGCAGCTTTTCCAGAAGGTTGTCGGAAAACCTATACCAGAGGGTCGGGTAAATGGATTTGGAAATTTCACAAATTTTCATATGGTTTTTACGCTAAAATTTTTTTGAATTTTCAGCTTGAATTGGCCGTTAGTATGACACCACAAAGTATTTTTGCCATTCAATTTCTGAACGTTGTGAATCCAGTCATTAATAAGCCGGAGTGTAAAAGTACACCAATACCGCCGCTTCCTTCCCCATCACCGTCAATAACTCCAAGACCACCAGCGCCAACACAAGCACCAGGACCAGGATCAGGATCAATAGTTAATCCCAACGAAATCTGGTGGTGGGTAATTGGTGGCATTTGCTTAGCAATTCTGGTTGTCATCATCACTTTGGCTTTAGTTTACTGCATAGTTGATTCATGCTGTAGTCGTTCAAGCAAATAAAGCAAGATGCTGATTTATTCAATGGAAATACATTAACGATTTAACAATTCAATCTAGTATTCAAAAACTGCTCAATAAAACATTAACTGATTTTACTGCAATCAAATAAACGATTTATTTTAAATATTCACATGAATCCATACAATCAGAACTCTAACTTGTTTTTATCAGAGAAATTAAACGTTTTTTGTTCAGTAAAGTTTGCAATATCCATCGGTGATTGAATTTTCGCTCTGCAATTGATGAATTAGTTTGCTCCAACAAACTAAGACGAAACTTCTTGGTTTACAAATGAGACAAGAGAGACAATATAATGTAAGAAAAAACATTCCTTGGCAACTGTAAATTCCTAGGGGTTTCACGCAACTTAAAATTCATCTAAAATTTCAATATTTCTCTCTTTTCTCTCACATTCTCTGGGATTCACCAAAATCCGTATTATTTCGAAATATTTCAACATTCACCTTGAAAATTATGTTCTGGAAGTGGGTTTTGGTGGATCCTCAGGATCGTTCAAAACTGCTCCCGGTTCTGGAAGTGGGTTTTGGTGGATCTTCAGGATGGATCAGATTGGGTTTGACAATGCCCTGGTCCATCCTGAGGATCCACTTCCAGAACCAGGAGCGGTTTTGAACGATCCTGAGGATCCACCAAAACCCACTTCCAGAATTTTTAGATTCAAAAAATTCTAAAAAATTCGAGTTTATGAATAAAAAGAAGCAATATCTATAGTTCACACATAAAATGGTTTTATTTCCAGCTATCTAGTAAAATCTTCGGCCTTCGAGTTTGCGTGAAACCCCTAAGTAAATTCAGTAACCTCACCTGCAAAAAAACAAACACTGAAAATGTGAACAATACCTGTATGCTGCGTATCGTTACAACATTTCAGTTACATATAATAAACAACAAGAAAATAATGGGCCGATTCGATTAGATATAATCTGAAAAGTCATCTCGCAGCGGATGAAAGACATTTAACGCTGCTACGATCGAAACATCAACTTGAAAGCCATAGAACAGCCAAACAAAAGTACATTGTGTGTATGTGTACGCGCGTGTAACTTAAATTTTGCGACGAATCATTGTTTTAACATAAATACGAACATCTGTAACGCAAACGTCTTAGTTGTTAACGGGCCGCCGTGTTGCATCTTTTTCTTATCGCTAGCTAACTGCATGCGGTTTTGACATTTATTTAAAACGACATAGTTTTGTATCGTAAAATTTCTGGACTGGAAATATTGAATAAAAGGTATTATTGGGTCTGGGAATTAGTTTTGTCGATTTTTTTAAATTTTCAAACATTTATTTGAATACCAAAATGAAATTACATTTCAATCAAAATATTGTCCATCGGAAGCGATGACCTTCTGCCACAATGTGGGCAGTTGACGGATGCCTGCCTTAAAAAATTCCTCATCTTTTGAGGCTATAAATGCATCGAGCCAATTTTGGATTTCTTCAACTGAAGAGAACCGCTCTCCGTCCATATGGTTTTGCATCGATCGAAACAAATGGTAGTCGGAAGGAGCCAGGTCTGGGCTATACGGGGCGTGAGCCAAAACTTCCCATCCGCTATTTTCCAAGTAGTTTTTGACCGATTTCTCAATGTGTAGCCGATCATTGTCATGTAGGAAAATCAATGTCTCTTTTCTGGTCTCCCATTTCGTGCGTTTTTCTTTGATTGCTTGTTTCAAACGTATCAATTGTTGTCGGTAGAAAGGCCCATCGATGGTTTGACCACTTCTCAGCAGCTCATAATACACCACTCCCTCCTCATCCCACCAAATAGACAGCATTACCTTGTCGCCGTGAATTTCTTGTTTTGGCTGTGATGTTGCTGGTTGGCCGGGCTTAACATACGATGCTTTGCGCTTGGGGTTATCGTAATGAATCCATTTTTCGTCACCAGTGACAATTCGATACAGAAAACCTCTTTTTTTGTGCCTTGCGAGCAGCATTTCGCAAGTCACTAAACGCCTTTCAGCTTGCGCTGGCGTCAATTCATGTGGTACCCAATTTGACAACTTGCGAATGAAACCAAGGGCCCTTAAACGATATCCAACAGTGCTTCGGTCAACATTCAATGCTCTGGCAAGCTCATCTTGAGTTTGACTCGAATCTTCATCGAGCAATGCCTCCAATTCCGCATCTTCAAACTTTTTTGGCTGGCCGGGACGTTCCTTGTCTTCCGTGCTAAAATCACCACTTTTGAACCGTGAAAACCACCGTTCACATGTACGTTCCGATGGAGCATGCTCACCATAGGCTTCCACCAACATTCGATGCGCTTCAGCCGCAGTTTTCTTCAAATGAAAGCAAAAAATTAATGCTTGCGGGAAATGTTGCTTTTTCGGTACAAAATTTGACATATTTAAGGCGCAAAAAAAATGTTCATCCAAACTTCGATGAAATGATAGATGATGATTTTTGTAGTTTGACACTAGACCACTCATGTGAAAAAGAAAAAAGTATTGCCCGATACAACCATGCAAAGTTACGCCATCTTTTGAAAAATCGACACGATTAATTCCCAGACCCAATATTAAAATCGACAAATCAAAAGAAAAAAGATTCCAACAAAAATCTAAAAAAAAATTCATAAATTTTCCCAAAAAGAAATTGACACCAGTTTAGCGCTGGTTTGCTGCTCTCACACCACACTACACACAGTATGCTGTAGTGTGAGAGCGGCAAAGCGGCAGCATGTTGTGTGTAATGTCGTGTCAGAGCAGCAAACCAGCACTAAACTGGTGTCAATTTCTTTTTGGGTTGTCGTGTGTTTGATTACAGCGGAACTATGAACGACGAAGAAAACACAATTCACCAAGCAAATGTAATCGATTTGGATAACATCGCTTAAACTGAAATCTGCAAAAATTTGCCAATAGATAATATAAAATCATTGCGCACCACATGCAAAGAAATCAACAGTAAAATCGATGATGAAACAGTCAAAATGGCATGCCCAAACTTACGATTGAACTTCTTTCGACTTCGTTTGGATAATGCAGAATTTTACGATAATCTGTTGGCTAAAATGCCGGATTGTTTTGATGTAATTAAAGCACTTCACATCGGAACGAATGAATTTGACATCCCAATGATCAAAAAATTAAGTGTAACATTTCCCTGGTAGTTCTGGTAGCAGATATAACAGTTCATTATGTTTCGCAACAGTCGTTGGGTATGTAAAGTGGATGGTTGCCGCGGAAAATTCGTGGACAAACGTGGGGCCCATGAGCACTACGATAACGTACATCTTAAAATCGGCGCCCACTGCTCCGTGTGCAAACAGCACTACAACGACAAAGGTGCAGTTCATAAGCACATAAATTCGGTGCATGGCAAGAAGAAGGCCAAGGCAGTGAAAGGCCATCCCAAAGAAGAAATCCCGGACGTTGCTATTCCAGCAGCCGCCAAACGTCCGGGCATGATGCAGCAGATGCTCATCGATCGCGCAAATGCTGGTCTCGCGCAACCGCGGCAATGTAAGTATATATTGATTTTTTTATCATCACTTCTCTTAATCTCATCACCAGCATTAAACTGACTAGACGACATCTCGGACACAACATCGATTGTTTTGAAGAACTATTTGAATGGCTTTCGATGACCGATTTACTTGCCCTTCGTCAAACATGTAAACGTTTTAAAAAGATCATTGACTATCATATTAAAACTGAATACTCCGCCATGATAATTGGATACGCTCGTGATAAAAATCAGATGGATGCTCGCCTTTTAAAATTTAACGAACCCAAATATAAACATTTGGTTAAACATATTACAATTCAGATATTCAGTTTTACATATCATTTCCCGCGCGTAAGTCAATGGGTTTGTCACTATTCCAGAAGTTTATCCCAAATAAAACGTTTGAGATGTGAAATTCCTGTCAACTATAGTAGTTGTTTTTAAGACTATCATAGAAAGATGTCCCGATTTGGAATTCCTGAGCATAGAAGCATGTAATCATGAATGGATACGAGATAAATATCCAAAATTGAAATATCTTCAACTGAAAAGTCTTTATATTTATCCATCTGGTCTAACAACGGAAGAAGAGTTAGAGTTGAGAGAATTTTTCGAAAAAAATAAAATAATTCAAATGTTTTCGATGGGATCTAGAGACGTTTTGCGATTAAAAAACTGCTTCTTAGGCTCAAATATAAAATTTAAAATGCTGCATATTATAGTCGCCGAAAATCCTATATGCTTGGTTCCTCTAAGCGATCTAGTCAATAAGCTCTATGAACAAGGTTTTTATGAACGATTGGAAATTCGGGTTTATGATACAGAAAGTATTGATCAAATTAAATCGCTACCAGAAATGAAACAATTATATATATATTGATAACTTCTTGCAAGGCGCAAGTTTAACACCTATATCAGGGTTGCAAGAACTAAATATTTTCCATAATGAAACAAATGAGGATTTTGCAAAATTAGCAAAAAACCTCATGAATATCGAACGAGTTTACTTACAAAGGGCGAATACAGATCAAGTTTTACAATTTATACGTTATGCTTCAAATGTGAAAATAATCAAAGTTGATTACCTGGAAACCGATGGAGAGAAAATCATCGATTTGTCGGCATTTAATCGAGAAAGAAAAATGTCGACCAATCCGCAACCAATTACACTTTATCTAAAAGGAGAACATGTTCTTACGACAAAATGGGCAACAAATGATACGAAAAAAGGCCTGGTTAGTTTAAAACGATCCTCAGCCATAAGGTCATTAACGAATGAAGATTATAGTTTTTAAAGAAAAACAATGTGAAAGAACAACAACAGTGTTTGGGGATGATAATTTCTAGTACAATATCAACTGATTTATTACAGTAATGTGTGTATTTGTGCATTGCAGCAAATAACTTTTCTTCTACGGAAGACTCAACATGTTTAGAATAATTGATTTTAATGTTTGTTTTTTTTAGTACATAAGATATGATAATACTAGAAAATAGTAATAATAACCACTAAATCAGGTATTTTTTTTATGCTGTTTTGGCATAAGAATTTTGGCCAGAGAAAATTATAGATTTTTCAATTGATCATTTATCAAAACTTTCACAAAAACTGTAATATTGATTGAACATTGAACGAAGCAACCTTGATTTTTGAATGTAAATAAGAAGTTTTTTTTGGAAGAAATTTCTTTTTATTTCATTCTTTGAAATGTGTCCACCTCCTTTGACTCATTAGTTCCATTATTTTATTCCGACATCAATATTCAAACGAAAATTTCAAAAGCGTCTTCAAAAGAATAATTTCCGATTTACGCATTTTTCTTAACAAAACAAATGCGCGTGGTTTGATAGGTTTTATTGGTCAATATTTCAACCAAAAAATGTAATGTTCTGACGATTTCAATGGCAAGCTAAACAAAGTTGCAACGTCATGGAATCATAAAATAATTCAATGCAATTTGTCAATAGCAATAAAATTCAAAGGAGTGCGTCACATTGAACCAATTACTCGTCGTTTTATTATGAAGTTTAGTTTTTCAGGTCTTTTTAGATTGCCGATCGGGGTAACATATAAAAGTAGACGGTTCCTAAGACTATTCTAGTCGCTACTTTGGTTTTGACGAAGTCAGTTGTGAAAATCATCCACGATCCAAGATGAATCACCAGTATAAATACATTGTCACGGTTTTAGTGGTATTTTGTGAGTTTGCAGTTGGTCAAAACAATGGTCAAAATGCGGCCCAAAAGTACTGTTTCAAATTTGAAATCACACAACCAACGTTTGGAACCAATTTTCGTGGATGTAATAACCCAAAATACGACAATTTTATCGTCAAGGATTTCAATCAAAATTTCAAACCATTTCGAACGATGAACAAGCAGTATCTCTCGAACAGCCACGTAAATTCGTGTGCTGCACTTAATCAAAACTTTACATTCGATCAATTCACATACATCGAGGCTAGCATTTTCCTTAAGTCGCTTAGAACTGAATCCATCGAAATTGTCGTAGAGGACATTGAAAAAAAAATCAACTATCCATTGAACTATCACGGCAATTTTGGGTGGGACATTTTCAATGGAAGAATTCAGAAGAATATTACAAATGCTCAGGTATTTCATAAGTTTGGTATTTTTAGACAACGATTCCTATTCATTTTTTCTACTACCTTCATTTTCAATTTGCAGATCAAAATTATGGCGAATAACATAACTCCCGAAAGTGGCCTGGCCATTGAATATTTCTACGTTTTAAATAAGGCAAATAAAGCACCGGAGTGTCAAAATATCCACCCGGCTTTGTCTAATTTGTGGTGGATTATTATCTGTGTTATGTTGGGAATTTTACTGCTGGTCATTCTTGCAATTGGCATCTACTGCATAGTCAACAAACGCAGGAGCATTTCAAATAGCTCGACAGACAAGTGAGCACTACGTTTCTGCCAACTGAAAATTGAAATATTTACAAATTGAAATGTACGATACTGCTTTATCGAAGAAAAAATGTAGATAAATTAAAAGACCATATCCAAAGCACAATTTCTGCTTTTTTCATTGCTATTTTAA
Source organism: Sitodiplosis mosellana (assembly GCF_009176505.1). Lineage (NCBI taxonomy): Eukaryota > Metazoa > Arthropoda > Insecta > Diptera > Cecidomyiidae > Sitodiplosis > Sitodiplosis mosellana. The sequence goes on along the minus strand of NW_022595244.1, from coordinate 17,668,428 downwards.
CGAATTTTCAATACTTAAATCTGTTGATTTGTTTGCACCTTAACATCGCACTAGAACCATGCAAAGAATCGTTTATTACGCTGAATCTTGCAAGAAAAACATTATTTCAGTTCCCCAGACGGTTATACAAAAAAAACCGAAGATAAAACATAATAACAGTTATCTTCAGACAGAAATGATTCAAGTGGCGCAGGTAACAAATAATGGTTAATCCATTGAGTAACGGATAGAACTGGACGAGGTAAATATGAACATTCAACAACATGTTAAATGCTACGCTTAGTAAGTGAGAGTGTAGTAGACGCATATTGTCTCTTCATACATCAAGTAAGTTGATTCATCATCACGAGTTGTGCGAATAGATACGAATTCAGTATAATAACCGTACAAATATATTCAAATTGTTTAAAGTGAACGCACTCTTACACATTCATTTGTTTGACATTTTCTACCAGCTGTGTGAATATTCTATTAGCTATCTATTCATTCTATTAGCTGTCAATATTATATGTCAGTTTGGTGTATCATCTCCAAGTTCTTCAATCTTCACCATATCTGTTTGCAATGCTATCAGCTTCTTTGTCTTCAAATAAGCCTTGATTACTTCGTTTTTTTTTTGTGATTTCACAATAAATTTTCATTTAAGTTATTTGTTTTGATTGAAGAAGAATATCGACAGTTATGGGTGCTAGTTCAGCAAAACCTTCTCCCCGGATTGTGGAAGGTCGCATTGACGAAACCCGTTATAGTGGTGTAAGTTGAACAAAACGTGTTTCTTTGTGTTCATTGCCTAATCAAAAACGTGTTCTTTTCAACAACAAAAATATTCTTCATTTTTTGTTCATTCAGTCAATTTCGAGAGCTCATAATGCCGCCACTAGAAGTTCAACCGGTGCATCGGACGGATGTATAGATATATTCTCTGCTTATCGTGCTGGTTCATCAACATCGTCCACAGCTGGACCCACATATTCATATGTAACTTTCTGATATACCTACCCATTCGAAAATGAAACGAAAAAAAAATATTTTTTTAATTTCTATTTTCTTTCCTCTGAAACAGTCATCAGCTCGAAGCACCACCACGAATTTACCACCACCACCAGCAAACATTCAAACTGGATACTCTTCCTTTAATGCTCCCAGTTCATCAACAGTAACGACAAGACAATCCACCGCGATTGATCAACTAGAAGAAGCCGACATTGCACGAGCAATTCGTTTGTCTTTGACAGCCAATCAGACTAGTCGAGTATCAAACCTTACATCTTCAACGGTAGGCTGAAATTAAAATACATTTGGTACTGTGTTTTTTTCTCTCTCTAAAGTATCAAAATCTTGCAGCTGTCATGGTCGCATGGCATATCGCAATATCCAAAAAGTAATACTGCCAATGTTAACCGTGTCAAAGCCTTAGCAAATACCTCTGTCTCCAACTCGGCATCCGCCCCGAAAGCAGAAATGGCATTTGATTGCAGTATCTGTATGGAATTCAACGAGAAAGATGTAATTGTTGCTACAGAGTGTGGTCATGTATTCCATAAGGAATGCGTTTCTCCATGGATTCAGCAAGCAGGGACCTGTCCATCATGTCGAGTTCGTATCACTATTGCATCGCTGCGAAAAATTTTCATTTCAGTTAATTCAAGTAGTAACGCGTTGAAATCCAACACGACGAATTCTCGTAACAACAACAATAACACCAGCAACGGCAACGGCAACGGCAACGGCAACGGCAACGGCAACAACCGCAACAACCGCAACAACAATGCAGGAATTCAACGTAGAAACAATCCAAACAGAAGTACAACATCATCCACAATGTTTCGTCGTACAATTTGGTTGAGTTCACAGGATAAGCAAATTACCGAGCAATCTCTTGCCGTTCTTATTTCGCACAGATTCAATATTTCATTGCAGAAGATTTCAATCAAAAGTCTGAAAAAAGCAGGTACAACGCAACCACCACAGCGATATGTTTCATTTAAAATAAGCGTCGACTCGGAAAGTACGTTCAACACTTTGGTTGATGTTACGAAGTGGCCAAGAACGTTTCGTGTTCGCGAATTCATTGAACGTAATTAAGGCATTTTCCAAGCATGCTTTACTCAATCGCATTTGATAAACACATTATTTCAATAAAATCTAAAATCATTTGCTGACATCATTAAATAGTATCCATGAATAACATACTCTATTCTGTCCCCATTGTTTCTTATCTTTGTAATAAGTTTAACAAGACTATAATGGTTTCTCAAGATATTTTTTCATATGATGTGGTTGTTTGATTTCACATCTTTTTCTAACCTTTTTGTCCAAAGTTTAGTATTATAGATAAGCATTTGGTAACTTACGCTTTTTTTGAGAATATAATTTGTCGATTTCCTTTTAAATAATTAAATAAAGTACGAAAATTAACGCAAAAATGAACAAATTTTGTTCCACCAGATGTATTTTTTCTGCAAAAAATAGATTTACTTTCATCGCACGCTCAGGTGTTCTTGTCTCCTAAAGCAATAAAGATCTTGATTATATTTTATCAAAAGTAGACCAAGAAAATTCGCCGTTATATCATAAATTTTTACACTTTTATATCCAAACGAACCGATGCGATAAATTGGATGGTTCACCTTTTTTCGATAAAGAATTATATAAATGTGTCAAACGAATTTTCTGGATTACAGTCGTTGTTTCTGTGGCAAACCAGAATAACACACGTTTCACAATGGCTGATCCAATAAAGGGCTTAGCTGCATTTATTCTGTTGAATTTTGTACATTTGACGGTGGCCCAACAACTGTGTACCAAAATTGATTTTGATCGTACGGTTCTTCCAGAATTTCGTGAGTGTACAGATCAACGATTGCCAGCACTTTACATAACAGATTATGCGTCGCATCGTGAAGTTCCACCGTATCGACCAGCTTCACCATACTATCTTTCGAATAGTTATTTTGGTCTTTCGTGCATTGAATCGGTCATAGTTTTGGCATTTGATAAGTACACTTCTATCGAGGCTGCGATTTATCTAAAGTCTTTGGGAAGTGCATTTGTTGAGATTAACGTTTATGACGCAACTCATATAAATTCGCTTGTGAAATCATTTCGCAGTGATGGCACACAAAATTGGTCCATTCTTCGTGGTAGCGTTGACAGAAATATTTCAAACGCTCGAGTAAGTACTGTGATGAAAAATAATAAGCCCAATCATACTTTCATTGATTTTACCGTTTTTCCCTTCCACTTTAAGGTCGAAATAAAAGCTTATACGGATTTGCAAACCGTACTCGCCATTCAGTTTCTACATATTCTTAATTCAGCTATCGATTGGTCTGAATGTAAAAGCACGACTCAACCACTAACCACAAGACCGCCTCCCATTACATCACCATTGCCACCCGTTACATCAACTGGACCGCCAGCTAAGAATCCTGAACAGACTTGGTGGTGGGTGATTTTCGGTGCTTGTGCGCTAGTCGTGGTACTTATTATCATTATCGTTTGTGTAATTTGTATGCTTAACATGCGCCGAACTCGTTCTCATGACTGCACAGCCAAATAGATAAAAAAATCCTCTATAACTCCAAGTTGTAACAATTTTTATTTTATTTTATTGTTTATCGCAAATAAATTTAGCATCGAATTTTACAGATTTGTGATTTGTGTTTATCTATATTTGATTGTATTAATGCTCGACAAAACTAGTAAACCACTTCTCCACTAATTCGATGTATTGAAATTCCTGGTCTTTCCTGCGACACTTGTGTCGATTTAAGGGATGGCAACATTCGCCACAGACATATCGATAAAATGAGAAGAAGGGTCGTTAGCACAATAAATACTATAGAAATTATTCGCCACGTATCCTCTTGTTTTTGAGATGATTCAGTCAATTCTGAGGGCAACATTACAGTTGTTGTAGACACCGTTGGATCATTTGATATATCGCCAGAACCCTCTCCTGGTGAGGTTTCGTCAAAAGACTTGGCATTATAGCTCATAAATGTGACAAAATCCAACGTATTCGCATCTGTTTGTTTCTTGACACATGAATTTCGTTGATCCGTATGGTTGGGGTCATTAAGTGAAATATGAAAATATATTGAAATCGGCACACGTTCAAAGCTTACGTTGTACTATAAATGAAAAAAAAACCTTAAATTTTCGATGATTCATGAATATTTATTAGATGGCCATACTCCAAACTGTCCTTCAAATTCACCAATACCACTAAAAGCATCACATTTAATTGACCATTTCAACGATTCCAATTGTCGATTTTTGATGAATTCAATTTTCATAGGATTATCCCCGTTTTTGATACCAGTTAGTTGCATCGAAAACTTTACAAGCTTTTGTTCATTTTCTTCAAATTTGGAATTACTGACAAATCTGAAATAGTAGCAACTTACACGAGATTGGTTTCGTAGTATGGTGGTGTTGGCCAAAGTAGACACCGTTCCATTACATCCCGTTTGCAATGGTATTGAAACCAATTCACAATATTCCGAAAATGAAGCGGTCAAGATGAATAAAAAGCCGCTGAAAAATAAATTTAAACGAAAAAACAATGGAGCCATTGAGACACTATTCTATGTCGTTGACGTTAATACCAAATGAATGACTCGATTCGGGCCTTTAGTTCTAAATTCTAGGCCATAAAATAGATTGATATCGACACGGCTGATATCGATAAAAACGTAATCGAGGTGATGTATTTGGATCAGGTCGTTATCATTGTTTTATTACTTTTGGCAAAATATCACATCCATCATGATTATTTGAGCTGAAATTTGATAAACATGGGCCCGTGCGCACCGAAAATTGCCCAAATTTGTTGTTATTCAAAACTGGTAACATAATAATGCAATAGGAACACTTAGAATATTGGTTGGATATTCACATATTTCCATGTGCAATGGTACTTGGATTTAACAAGAAAATCGTTGACAGAAATTTGTTTTTTGTATTGCAAAACTAAAAATCTTTGGTGGAATAATCTTTGGAATTAGCTGAAAGAAAAAAATAAAACAATTCAACGTTCTATGCCTCTATATTCTCGTATTTTATTAAATGATAATGTGTTGAACAGATTTTTTTTAATTTCATTTTGTAATTACATAGGTTTTACATGTTGAATAGTTTGTTAAAAACTGTTGATTTTATCCTGTTTAGATTGTATGTGTGGTGTGTGTGTTTGTTTGGGATGCCAGTTTATGTAAGGGGGTTGATTTATTTTATCTAAGATTTAACCGTATCATTCGAATCGGAAACTGTTGTTGGGTGTAGACTGTAGATCCCATATTAATACAGTATATTTCATCTGTTTGAATTCATAATAAACTGATTGATTTAATGTCTCCACTCCATTTCTTTTAAATTCCATTTAAACACTTTCATTTTCATTTATATAATAAATTTGTTTTAAAATTACTAACATTGGATGTAAATTTGTTTCATCTTTTGGCCATAGATTTCTATGCGTAGGTCAGACCAACAACGACCAACCATAATTGTCTTCTAGCCCCCTTCGTCGTGTGCCATAGACGGTTTTCATTTACATATCAACGTCACACACGCACACTCAATATTTTAAATCAAGCTTGTTTTTTGTGTGATTGTTTTTAATTAAAATTTAATGCTTAAAAAGTTGCAGTCACAGCACTCTATATAAATTTTACACAATTGAATTTTTCTCCCAGATTTCTGTGTGTTTTTTTGTTTGTGTATGTGTGTATTTTGTCTCAACAAAACAAAAGCGATTTCTCTGCAATTTTACGTAAAGTTGAAGTCGTGTCGAAAATTAAAGAGAAATCCTTTTGAATTATGAGAGACAATGATCGAAAACAACACTGGATATGGTTGGTCTACAATGATTTTCATAAATCTTTCATTTGTTTCCCTCTTTTCTTCTGTTTGTGTCAATTAAAATTTGGGAATCCCAATTCAATTGTCAATAGTTCAATCGATTGCCAGATAAATCATTAATACACTCTGAAAACTATTTTGTACTGCAAAATTTTCGTTTCACATTCCACTATCGTGTCACCCAGAAAGTGCGACCAATTTGTTTTGTTTCATTTCAAATTATGGGTGAACAAGATGAATTCCATCTGCTTCACGTTTTCAGTCGTGAAGCATTGAATTTGTATCTAAATTGAAAGAATTTGAGATTATTTGAAGTCGCTGGGTTCACGTTTGGTTGTTGTTTTATCATAAAGATAAGAGAAGGGAAAAAAATATAAATAAATTATATGTAAATTGTAGAATGCGATTAAATAGAATACGGTATTATGTTTACAATGGACTGTGCTCATTTGTTTTAGCATACTGCGAACAGCAAACTCATTTTTCATGTGTATACGAATTCTTTCAAAATATTATTGATCAATGATTTGAGCCCGTCTGTGGGATGGTTAAACGTTTTTCGTTATAAAATATATTTATATTAAATGAGTATATGCATAGTGGAATCAAAAGGAAATTTCTTCTTCGGCCGGACAATGTGATTTACTTATTGAAATGTTTCACACATAAAAGAAACTGTGCTGATGAATATGGGCTCAGAAATACGAAGAGTATTTTGGTCAAATGTGGTGACGAGTTTTTTTTTAACATTTCGCTCACATACACACATACTCATTTCTTGTCGAGATCAAAAACAAAGTCTAAATTTCACCATTCGCAAAATTTTTCAATTGCAAGTAGCAAGTGAACTACGCAACATCGTAATTTTTAGCGATCAATTAGAAAAAAAAAAACGTAATGTCAAACTTGTGATTTCCTTGGAACACTTTGTGTGGGTGTGTGAAAATGACATTACTTCTAATTCGCATCAATGCAAAGTTCCATTGGTAAACAGCAACCCGATGCAATTAAGAATAAAATAAATCTAATGAATATTTTTTTTTTTAAACGAAAATTATTCGAATAAATGAAAAAAACATTCCTAAAATTATGCAGTACACACATTGGAGTGAGTAGATTCCATTCGCCTCTTTTTTTCTGACCAGATTGTGTTTTTCTTTCATTTTTGTGTTTTGCGTTCAATCATGTGAACACAATATATTGGGCATTCTCATCTTCCAATAAGACACGTTGAAGTTGCAGGCAAACTTCATTGTGTGTCAATCGTGAATTTCGTTGAATATTTTGTTTGTTCAATTTTGAGTGTCTACGCGATAGATCGATCACGACTTAAAACTTGCATAATTGCTAAAATCCGTAATAAAGGTAGATTATCCATGAATTTACTATGAATTGCGTGGTCTCTGCTTCCTTGTTTTGCTATGATTTTTTCGTCTCATTTTACTTTTGTTTTTACTAGTTTCCTATCATTTAAATTAGATTTTCTTTTTATTCTTTTTAATAACGATACCTATTAAAAGAAGAGTTTTTTTTTATTTTTCATAAATAATTTGATATCTTTTTTTCTTAACTTTTTGTGTTAAATTGGTTTATGTTCATGTGTGTGTGTATTTTGTGTTTTATGCTGTATTTAACGCAAAAGCACAATCGCCCTTTATCACAGTTTATATCATTTATGTTTTGAATGCTATTCTTCTTCTCTGTCGCTTGTTGTTTTTAGTCGTAATTGTTTTCTTCTTCTTCTTCTTCTTCTTCTTCTTCTTCTTCTTTTGTTATGTCGCATTGGAAACTTTAGCACAAATCTCATCAAATGTCTTTACGGTTCTGTTTCAGATATCTATCTAACGAGATGGTAGTGACATTTAATACTATTTTCTTCCCAAACCATTTAGCTTTGATAGTAAATTGTTGGAAATGTAACAGCCATTTCGGCAGTTAGCGAATGCCGTTTGCATTTGTGAGAAAGGCGGAGAAAAACAATTGTGAATTTTGGAATAATCGGCTTTTTTTTCGTTCGCTCGATTACACCGTTATCGTATGATCGATACTTCCGTATGATCACGACTTGTTTCATTTGTTTTCTTTGTGTCCGTTGGCGCTTCCATTTAATTTTAGTCGTTTGGCTGGGAATAGAATCCACGCTGTAACTGCAACCAATTAAAACCGAAAACTGTTTTGGAAACAGCTGTTTCCTACTTCTGTGTGTATTTTGGACCGCCAGCAGTGGCAGTGACTGATTTGAATGCGTTTGTCTTCGATTCAGTGGATCGGTTGTTCCCTACAATGTTCAATCATTTCTATTCTGTGTTTTTGCATTAAATTTTCATTAAATTCAATTTTTTTTTTTTCCATTTTTTTCTCTCAGTTTTTTGTCAATTTGCAAAGCAAATTTTTCTTTGATTAGGCTATTTTATTGTTATTTCTAATAATTTGTCATCAAAAGTCAAGTGAGCGAGAACACATAGTGAATTTTATTTGAATCGTATGTTTTAAGCCAGGCTTGGCATGAATCTACGATTTAGTGGACATTATGAATGTTTCAACGTGAGATGCAATATGGATGCCACTTTACATGACTTTTGATCCTTATTAAATGATAATAATTAAAAGTAGATTCCTAGAAAAGAATAGTTTCTTGATCATTTTGTTTTCTTTTTGCGTTGCTATGTTCTTTTTTACGCGTTACTTTGAAGAAATCAAATATGCAATTCGAATGAATTTGATTCTATTATGTACGAGAGATAGAGAGAGAAGGAGTGGTGTTGCAGCATTAGGTGCTGAATTGGTATGAACTGTCTGTATGTTTGTTTGATGTTTTCTTGTTTCGTTTCAATCAAGTAGTTGTTAGTCAGATAAATTTCAAGCGGTTAAGAATTTGTATGAAAAAAGTGAATGAATTATTAATTTTTGTTTTGTTTTTTAACCAAATTTCTTTATGAAGATTTCTTTTAAAAAGTCATACAAAATCTTTTGTTTTTGTTTGTGAGTGTGTTTGTTTTTTCTTCTGTTTTGCAATGTAAACGGTTCTGTTTTGAATAATTGATGATTTGTTAAACTGATTGTTTTTATGTGCTCGGGTCTTGAGTAGTAATTGTCTAGATTTTGATAGCATTGGGTTCTGTTTGAGAAGTTCTACGAATGAATTGTTATAGAGACGTTTCAAACGCGATGTACAATTCAGTTATCAGCCCACCAGTCGGGTCCACTGGAATGATTTTGTCCGCCGCCATAGGATCCTCCATAGCTACCACCGCCTCCGCCGCCACCGCCACCGCCACCTCCACCGTAATAATTGCCTAGAAAATGTAGCATTTTTTTCAGAATTTCGGTCAATCAGAAATCAATGTCTCTTATTTTCACATCGGAACTGAAGTTTTGAATTAAAAAAAAAAATAAACAGCTAATGAACAGTATATGAATGTAATTTACCTCGGTTACCATATCCGCCTGGATTTCCTCTTCCTGGGTTTCCGTTGCGATTTTGGTTGGTGTTACGACTCTGGTTGGTACGGAAATCACGGGAAACGGCATTGTAACGGCCACCTGAGCGATTGCCACGTCTTCCACCGTGTGAGCGTTCGCTGAGCATAATGTCTTCCAAGAAATTAGGCAATTCTTGCTTCGTTTCGATCAACAATTCAACCAAATCTGGGCAAATTGAACGATTTTTATCGTTGAAGAAGCTAGTTGCAACACCCAAATTGCCCATACGACCGGTACGACCAATACGGTGCACATACTCTTCGACATCCGATGGCAAATCAAAGTTGATGACATGCTTAACGTTCGGAATGTCTAAACCACGAGCAGCGACTGCAGTTGCAACAAGAATTGGACACGTGCCCGAACGGAAGCAACGCAAAGCTTCTTCACGCTCTTTTTGCGTACGATCACCGTGAATGCTTGTCACTGGATGATCGTAGCGATACAAGAAGTCTTCAAGCTCATCAGCGCCCTTCTTTGTTTCAACAAAAATCAATGTCAAATGATCACCTTCCAATTCGGCGTTGCCTTCTTTGATCGATGTCAACAAATCCAGCAAATATGATCGTTTGTCGTGCTCATTTACCCACAAAATGGTCTGTGTAATATTCTCAGAAGTTGAACCAACGCGTCCTACGGCCAAGAAAATGTAATTGTTCAAGAACACACTGGCCAACTCTTGAATGGCTTTCGGAAACGTGGCTGAGAACATGAGCGTTTGACGTTCACCAGTTGGTGGCATATTACTCTTTTCGACGATACGACGAATCTGCGGCTCGAAACCCATGTCCAGCATTCTATCAGCTGATGCGAACCAAACAGAAACGGTCATTGTTTTGTCAGTTTTGCATTGTTTAAAATAGATAGTAAAAGCTTACCTTCATCCAATACCAAGAAACGGATATTGTCCAAACCAACTTTGCCACGTGTAATCATATCTTCCAAACGACCTGGCGTTGCAACGATCAAGTGGCATCCGTGATCCAATTCGCGCATCTGTTCGCCAGTGTTGTTTCCACCGTACAAAACAGCAGGGCGCATACGTGAGCGGTACGAGAATTTCTTGGCTTCTTCGTAGATTTGTGTGGCCAATTCTCGAGTCGGTGCGAGTACCAATCCCAATGGATACTGCTTGCGTCGCATGCCTGGACGATTAGTGTATGGTGTGACGGTGATTCCGCGCACATACATCTGATTCAAGATAGGCACCAAGAATGCAGCAGTTTTACCAGAACCTAGAAGCGTTAAAAGAACGAAAAGAAATATTGTTCATCCCACGTGAATATATTGTGGCATTGAATTGGTAGATCGATTTGTGTGGTGTAACAGTAATTGCTACTAACCAGTCTGGGCGCAAGCCATTAAATCTCGTCCAGCGCAAATGATTGGGATCGCATACTTTTGTACTGGTGTCGGTTTATCGTAGCGGGCATTTTGAATGTTGGTCTGGATGATAGGTGTCAGCTGAATGTCATCGAACGAATTAATATTTGGTGGCACTTGGTTGCCAGTCGCTTCCACGGGTATGTCTTCGTACTTGTTGAAGTTGATGCCAGTATTACCCGTTCCGAACAATTCCGTTTCCAATCTCTCGTTGCGCGGCAAAAGGACCGTGTAGTCGACGTTGTCGCCTCCTTTTGGTATGGTTCGTTGATTATTTCCGAATTGCGTATCATTACGCTTGTCTGGCTCTTGCCATCGATCATTTTGAATTGGGGCATCATTACGGTCGTTTCGGTTGTATTGTTGGCGGTTGTTGTATCCACCGCGATACCCATCGTCACGACGTTCATAGTTATTATCACCGTTTTGGTAAGAGTCCTCACGGCGATTATTACGCGGATAATTATTGTAATCACCACCCGGGCGGTCTTGGCGATCACTATTTCTTCCGCCGTAGTTTCTTCGGTTATTCCGATTATCGTTCCTGTAGTTATAATTTGGACTTATTCAGTAGTGACCAATTACATAGATAGTTACTAAATTATTCTTAGTAACTTCTAACAACTAGTAATACGATTCCATTTTATTTCTCCAGTTATATATCTAGTGTTTATAGTTATTAGAATGTTATTGGTCGAATGAGTAATAAGATGCTTGGCATTTTATTAGTATAGTTATAGAAGATATTAGCAATAAGATGGTGCAGAAATTATTGTTGAACCAGATTTTCATGATTCAAATTTTGAACGGATCTAAGCAGAATTTGGCAAAAATAATAAGTTGATCCACTGTCCGTGAAGGAACGACTGCTAAAGTACTAATAACTATACTCACTGGATATATGTTATTGGTGCAAAAAATTAATGAGTAATAACATTGTTTTATCTTATTGGACCAATAAAGAGGGGAAAATCACTCTAGAAAATTACTTTTTCGGTTCACAAATTACTTTCACTATTACTTTTTCGAAGAGAATTACAAATTACTTTTTATCATAGAAAAATATATTTTTGACAAGTAATTTCTAATAGAAAAGTAATTTATCGAATAAAAAGTAATTTGTAGTAATTTTTAGTCGAAAAACTACATTCAAAATTACTTTTTGTTCAACGAATTACCTAAAAACTACTTGTCAGATAGAAAATATTTTTGAGTGATTTCCCCCTCGACCAATAAGCAATAAAACCACTAGAAGTAAGATACCAAAAGTGCCAAAGTTTACCTGTAGTCACGGTTGTAGCCGCCTCCGTCGCGATAATTCTCTCGATTTCCACCGCTATAGTTACGATTTCCACCACCGCTGTATCCGTCCGATTCTGCCGAATTATTATTACCACCACTTCCTCTCAAATGCGGGGGTATATAACGCGCTTGACCTTCGGCGTTATCACCACAAAGACTAAGCGAATCTTTGTGATCATTCAAGTCCAGACCAGCAATCTATACGAACAAGAAAAGTCATGTATCATTATTTGCATTTGCTCTGTGAAAAAACCGTTTATTATCCACAAATTAAATCAACTAAAATAAGTAGCACGTTTGAAATCCTTTTCATTTTCTTTAAATTGAACTCTCTTTTTTTCACATTTTACAAAGAAATTCAAGCAAATTTTCTTATCGCGCCAATACGACTTTTTCATTTATTCGCACTATAATTGACCTCCAATCTTAAGTCTGAGTTTCAAACTGATGAAAATTCACAGCATTTATTAGCGTTGAATTTATGTTATTGCATTGATGGAATCAGTCAACGTTTTTTTTTTCCTCGTCTTCATTAAATATTCACGAGAGGGAGAGAAGAAGTCTTGATTAATTGCTTCAAAATTTGTTACGAAAGCAAAGAATACAGTAGCAACGCTTTTAAATGTCGTTTTCTCATTCTATTTCTTGATTTGGCGATTAATTCACTGCTTAGTTCAATATTCGGTCACGAATACACGCATACACACACATACACTCATACGAATACAAGCGCATGTTTCATCGATACACGAGTTCAAATAAGCGAATAGCTCAATAGAACTGGGGAATGCCGTACAACAATAGATGTAACACAAATGGCCGCCATTTGTATAAAATACACGCGTACTATAATTTTATTTTCTTCAAATTTACTTTGTTTCATACGAATGAACGAACTACTTTAGGATTTATCATGCGAAAAATGCGATGCAAAATCATTTATCTATTTAATAAGATTCGTTTGATTTGCATCGAATTGTGCAATAATCTGATCACTATAAAACCACATGCTTCTTCATCGATTCCATCGGAAACTGTATTTTACGCTGACTAAGGAATTGCACTGAATTTCGAAATTCATATTTTTTTTTCTTCGGGTTATGTACCTGCTGCTCTAGACCTGCATTATTTTCAATTCTTCCATTACTCATATTACTCCAATCGGATGTTAATTGTTTTTTTTTTCGCTCGTCTGTTCGTTGACTGATTAACGGGATAGCTGAATTTCAATTCGTAGAATGTACTTCGGTTCCTCTTATGGAAATTTACCACACTATGGCGTACTATGGCCAATGGATTTGAGTTTTTTTTTTTTTCGTTCACACAAAAAAAGTTCACTTGAAAAGTGTTCGAATCGTTTTATAAGCACTTCACCGCGTTAAATATCGTTGAAGTCGGTCCGTTTGATTGGTTCACAAATTGATTTAATAATTTATTTCGTTGATCAAATGCAAATTGATTTCACGAATTATTTACACAATGTAAGAAAGCAATTTACACAAAGTCTCTTTGTTTCGCTATAGAGTGCGCGATGCTTGCAACTTGATTAGCGAAATGAAATTTAATTCAACTAATAAAAAGTGTTGGTTTATTTTTTTTTTCTTCAAAACTATGTATATCACACACGTAGGTTTTTGAACACAGTTTTTTTTCTCTTTGAATCGGGGAAAAAATTCGAATTTCTTATTATTTTTTTTATACTTTTTGGTCTTACGGGGAATATTTCATTCCTTCCAATACCACTGTCACACTCGCTCTTCACGATGAAAAAAAAATCTTTTTAGCTTTTGCAATGCTGCCACTAATTTCTCATGAAAATGGCTATAAAGGCTACACGCGCACTAATACTAACACAATAATTCCTATTCGCATAGTTCTCGGTGACGCATATCAATGAAGAACATTGTGCTAACCATGCAGAATGCTCTCAATGGCTGTTGTTGCTGTAGTGTATGTTTGTGTGTGTGTATGTGAGTGTGTTCGAATGTTACACTAGACTTTGGCTCCGCTTTTCGTATTCGTCGAACAAACGTGTGCTCGTCTCTGTGACTGTGTGGGTAGCACATCATCCGCGTTTGCATAGCACTTGTGATTCAAACACAGTTCAATGTGAAACATCTTCTCAAATATTGAAAGGTTGGCAATGCTTGAAATGATGATTTTGAATGAAAATATGATGAATAATTAAAATTTCCTCGGAATTTTTACGAATTTACAACCGATTTGACAGAACGAATTCGATAGCATACATTCCCTATAATGAAGATCATTTTATACGTGTGGTGAATATTGTGCAGTTGCTATCCAAGTATGATGGTTCGTCTACACTCAAGACAAGTGCTATAACACCCATGTGTTTGAAAAGTCAACCGCCAGCTGTTTCGACCTTACAGTCAACTCATCATCAACCAATCTTATTTATTACCGCTCCCAATCTATTAACGATATAGATTTAAGAAAAAATTAGAGAAAAGACAGTTCATTTTGCATTAAAAAAAAAGTCAAACTCATATTTTCGATTTTATTTTATTTCAAATCAATGACAAATATTTTATAATAGATGAATTAGTATCAAAAACACTTTCAAACGGGGAAATTAATTTCAAACAAATAAAAACTAATACCATGGCAGTCGTCGACGATGATATTAAATTAAATACATATAAAACTCTTTTGAAAATGCATGATTTATGAAATCGTTGCAGTGTGAGGGTGGTTATTAGCAAGAAAAACTTAAGCTTTATTGTTAATTTTAATGCAATGAATGAGCCGACTTTATGGCATGAGTTAGAGAAATGTATGTGGATTAGTTTTCCGCTACAGTCACTTGTTCAGGCAATGGTGGTTCTGGTTTCGTGGTTGAATCGTCCTCCTTATTGCTTGCGTCGATTTCTACTGGACTATCGTCTTTTGAGTCGACCACGACTTGACCGTTCTGGCCTTCATCAGTCTTATTTTCGTTGCCGGCAACGGTGTTTTCGTTGGTTGGAACGACATCAGCCCCGCTTGCTTCAGTTTCTTTGCCAGTATCCTTCGATTGAGATTCATCGGTACTTTTTCCGTTTTTACCTTTATTCTTCTTTAACTTTGCTGATTTCTTATTTTCTGGTGCTGCCGTTGCTGCTGCACCATTTTTTCCCTTTTGTTTGTCGTCTTTCTCGATTGCATTCAATTGTCCTTGTAGTTGAGCGAGTGTTTCTTTCAGCTCTTTGCAATTCTGAGTCATCATATCGAGTTTATCAGCTGGTTTTGGTGGTGGCTCAATGTCTGTTGGTTCGGGTGGTAGTTCCGGCATCGCCGGTCTTTCAATATTATTCACCTTGAGTGTGTCAAGCAATGCAGCACGTTCAGCCTGAAGGGTGCGGCATAACTTTTGCAATTGAGCCAACTGACGTGCGGACTTTTTCGTGTATTCATCTTGGGCTTGCTTATCGGAAATCGTATTCAACAATGCTCGGTTGGATTTCTCGTACTTTGAACGCCATTCGTACGCTTCTTTCTCCAATGTTTTGGTTCGTTTTGCCATTTTTTCTAATTCAACTTTATATGTGGCGAAAACACCATTGCTCTTCTGTAGCGAATTTTGGAATTGGTCATACTTTGACGTGTAAATCGAAAGCTGCTCTTTAAGCGCCCGTTCGCGACTTTCCATTTCGGCAATTGCTTTTTTCGTTGCTAAAACCTCCTCAAGAGCCGCTTGCTTTTCTTTCAGCAAAATTTCCTTTTCAATCGTTGATTCCATGTGCACCTTAGCCAGTTTTGCCTCGTTCAACTGAGTTTCCAATTTGATTTGTTCGTTAAGTTTTTCCAATTGCATTTCACGCAACTCATATTGTTCGGCCAAATACTTGAATTTTTTGGTCATTTCCGTGTTTGCTTCCTTGATTTTCAGATTTTCATCGTTGTTTTTGCCAAGAGTGCTGAAAATTTCGTTGATCGACTTTTGGAAATGAGCCTGAGTCTCTTTTCGCTTTTCTTCCTCATCTCGAATCTTCGACATACTCTCGCTTTTTATCGACTTCATGAGCTTCTGTTGTTCACGACATACTTGCTCCAATTTATCTCTGTTGCCAGAAATGATGAAAGGACATTTTAGTTGTTGTAAAATTATTGGGCAACATTTTCACAAGTGAAGCGGCAAGAAAAGAGTTTGAAATAAAACCGGTTTTGTAACTCATCACCTACCTAATCAAGACACCTTTATTGTATTCGCGCTGTAAATGCTCCTTTTCGCGCAATTCCTTTTCCAGAACCTTTTCACCTTGTCTCAACGAAGCCGTCTGTTTGTTGTTCTCTCGTTCCAATTCGACATAATTTTTGGCCAATTGCGCAACCTTTTGCTCGAGACTTGTTGAGCTACCCAGTGACTTTATCAACTAATATTTTGAAATGTACAACAAATTTTAACATTCACTCATGAATTATTCGTTTCAATAAAAGCTTACTTTCTCGATTTGTTCGTCAAGTTTTGCGGTCGCTTGTTTTTCTTCGCGGCTCGCTTTCGATTTTCCCTTGGTTGAATCCATATTTTCCGTGTCAAATTTATAAAAAAAAATTCAAATTGTTTTGCATTCGCCGAATCAAATTTAACCTTTTACTACAAATTATTATCAACTAAAAGACAAATGAAAATTCCTTTTAGCCAGGATAAAGATTGAAGTAGAAGAATTGTGTTCAAATTTTATGTTAAACGTTCTGAGGTTATGTCAATTGTTTTTTCGATAATTCCATAAATGGAAGATATTCAATGATTGACAGTGGTTCAAACATGAACAAAGTACGTTTGCATTTGGTGTCAGTTCAAACCATTTGTCGTCACTGCTAATGTACTTTAAGATGTTGGACGGAAAGTTTTTCTGATTCCAAAATGGGTTTCTTTTATGAAAATTGCTAGAAATATTTTCCAAATGCTGTAAACATTCGAAACGATTTTGTTAAATCAATATGATTTAAAAAAACATCGTATTTTTGCCGCTTCGTGACGTGAGCTGAATGTTTTACAGTTGTCAAACAGCCTGTCATAATAGCAACGATAAGAAATTTCCATAACCTAACTTGTTTGCATTTCATCAAAACAAAAGTGGTTGCATGACTTCGATTTTCAATGCGACAACCAATGAAATAAATAGAATTGAAAGTGTAACGATTAGCATTCCGAAATGGAATTATACATTTACAGTGGTTTTGATCAACTGCCATCGATTGATTTCGACTGTCTTCGAATTGCGGTAAACAAAGACTTTGCACATCCACATGATTTTAGCTAGAAACAACGACTGATTCCCAATCATTTCCGCAGGCATATGTGAAGTTCAAAGAGATACCCGTGAAAATATCAACCAATGGTAATCCACATCATTCTCCAACGGGCTTTTTACCATATTTAAAGGACGATAATAAAATAGTTGCCGGATATGATGAAATTATCGAATTCTTTCGATCGAAGGTAAAGTAAAAACTGAACCACACAATTTTCTGTGAGAAAATGTTAATTTCCATACATCTACGTTAAACTTTGCAGGGTTTCGGTAGTGGAGACTTCATATCCGCCTCATATGAAGCATACTTTGAATTTCAGTTCCTGCCGTACTTTCGCTACGTTCTATTTGGTGATCCAAACAATGCTGACACAACACGCATTCTGTACGCTAAAAGGACTCCATTCCCATTCAATTTCGTTTATCCACAAAAGTACATCAAACAAACGTCGGAGTTTTTAAAAATCGTTGCAAACTTTTCAATCGAAGACAAACTAATACACCACAACACAGCCGACATGATCCTAAATGCGAAGAAATACATTAATATGTTGACAGAACGAATCGACAAGAAGCGTTGGTTTTTTGGCGGTCAAAAGCCGAATGAATTCGATGCAACCATCTATGCGGCCATATCCATTCTGTTAAATCTTCAGCTTCCAATCAATGATTTGAAATCGCACATCACTGAGTGTCCGAATTTAGTAAATTACATCGATAGGATACGCAAAAAATACCTGATGGATATTCGAGTCGGCGAAAGTGAACCAAATCCCGCCATATTCAATCGCGTACAGAATGTTTTCATCAACAAAGAGAAGGGAACTTTATCGAATGCAGTTGTAAAAACAATGTTCGGTTTTTTGACCGTGGGTGCAATGGTCTTTTTTGCAATAAGCCATGGCATATTGGAAATTGTGACGGATGACAATGACAACGATAATGCACAATACTACGGAGATGATGACGATTCGGAAACGTTCGGTGACGAATGAAGTTAATAAAGCGAGAAACGATGAAACAATTTTCATTTTTAATCACATTTAAGTAAGGTGATGAATAAGACTTTATTTGGTTCAGTTTCAACTGAATGGATAGATACAAATTATTAAATAAAAGAATCGAATATGGATAATTATAATTTCACACAGTACAATTTTGTAGAGCTCATAGCATCAAACGCGATTCCGGTTGAATCGTTACAAAATTAACCGCTACAATAATTTTGAATTAACTATCGTGTAAAATTCATTCACAATTTAGCAAACCATTGAGGAAGTTAGTGTTTAATGCAATAACGCTCTTCACTGAATCACATAAAATAGAGTTTGATTTAATCAGCTAAATACATTTAGATGTCTGCATTGTGGAATTGTTGAAGTGAACGTGAATGCTTCATTGGAATGCCCGATGTTGCTGCTAATACTTCTTTGATAAATGTGTCTGAGTTGTGGATGGTGGTTCCACCCAGTATGCATTTGTATCCTGATAGATTCATGGCATGAACGGCCAGAGCCTCTTCATAAGTGGCACCTCCCACAATGAAAACAATCATTTGTTGCGGTGGTCTTCTGAAAGAAAGTTCCGAACCAATGCACGGATACATTGGATCAAGTGGTCGACCCTTGAAAACATCTTCCAAAATCTCTTTTAGTAAACACGAATGCTGAGTGTATACATTTTCAACTCCTTTGAGACCCTGCATAAATGGAATATGGAAATAGTAAGTGCTTGAAACTTTCTGAGAAAAATGGCATTCAAATACATACCTTGATCAAACTCCTTGTTAGTTTGACCGCGTCCATGATTTTGACATTGTTGAACAGATCGCCCTGTCGAGCATGTTGACCAGCATACTCAAGCATTCGTGGTACAACGTGTACATCGCCTCCCCTCTGTTTCAAGGTGTTCAGAAGGCCAACGGTGTCACAGTTGGCATGCCGTTCGTAACGCAGCGCATACAGCAAGATCAAACGAAGTGCATTTTTCAACGAAATTCTGTCATCAGCCACTAATTTCTTGACCCGTTGCAACTGTGCCGAATGATCGGCACGACAAGAAATCTCCTGTTCCAATTCCGACACTTCAAGTAATTGTAGCTTGGCTATCTGGTTCGATAGTTCTCCAATTACGACTACATGTTTTGTTATCGTACCAGACATTTTCTGTGAATCAAGTCATTCAAGATTATTTGGTTTCCGCTTTGATGGTAAAATTAGAGTATTACCTTAAATTGTGGATAAGTTTCGACAAAGTTTTTCATATCGGCTATGCTTTCAACTTTCTTCTGACTCTTTGCTTTGATTTGGAATTCATCCATAAGCGTTTTGATGGTCTGTCCAATTTCTCCGAAATTCGAATAGATATTCTGTGAATGCATTCAATTAGATGGTCAAGTTTCTTTTCATGCACATTTTTAAGCCGTTAAATATATTGAAAAGATGGTTAAAGAAAAAAAATGCTTACGTTTGCATAAAATTCATCTTGTTCTGTTGACAAAACCACTTCTTTCATATCCTTGGGAGCTCCATCGATGCCCGACATGTCAACGCGATTGTTATTTATCGTTAACAGCTCGTGAACCATTGCTTGATACGTCCATTGGTTCAACAGAGGTGTAACGGGATCATCCTTACGATCCAAGATCAGAAGCAACGGTGGCGGTGCCCCATTTTCTTGAGATCGAAAGTCGAACAAGGTATTTTCTTTCGAAATCTTATCATAACATTCCTTGGCTAGTTGCTGCGCCGGTTTGCTGGCGCCGCTGTAGCGGATGTTTGGTCTCAGTTTCAGTGAGAGTAACAATGCGGTTAGGCTGTCTGTCGATCGGGCAAGAGCGTCACGATCCCAACTTTGGCCATGCAAACAGTTGGATAGATTGAATGAAAACAAGTTCGAATTCACTCCAAGATAGTCGGCGTAGATCTCTTTCACCTCTCGTACCGATTCACTTTCATCACTTTCGGCCAATAGTTTGATGTCTGTTCGTGGCACAATGTTACTGAAATCTATTCACAGAGAACGTAATTAGATTAATTGTTATTAAAAATTATGAAAAGAAAATTTGCACATACATATGTAATAAGATCCGAATCGGGGATTCCGCAGCTCATGACAAAGGAAAGCAATATTGTTTTTCGTGGGCCGAATAAAAACAATGCACTTCAGATGTTTCATTCGCTCATTCGATTTGGCTGTATCGATGCGTTCAAACAAATACACCTCTTTTTGTAGCATATCCGACTGGCTGAATGCCATCGATACGATGCTCGTCTGTGAATTGGATTGAATCGATAAAGAGACTTGAACAATATGTTTTTGGAATTAACACCTAAAATGCAATTGAAACATTATCCCATATTTTGTTTTAGTGTTTCAATCAAATATTGAGTATTTTGGTTCATTTTGAAGCAATTATCCCCAATACTGACCGTATCTTTATCCATCAGAAGTATTTTCATGCCAGGGCCCGATTCACTGGTCATTTTATTAATGTAAAGTTTCACAGCTGTGATGACATCCATCTCTTTAAATGCCTTTGCTGATCGCACTACCCAATAAAATATTTTCACAAAACGGTCACAGATCAAGCATAAACAGGTAACACTTCAATAAATTTGCTTGAAATAGACACAAATCGTATTTTTTGTCATCACTTTGCTAGCAAAAAGACGTCAACACAGAAGAAAGCAAGCAATGAACTCAAGTGACATTAAAAAAAAATGGGCAAAGTTTGACGTGAATGTCATTTACGTGATGAAGCACGAATGCTGCACACAGCGTCACGTCGTTTGCATGTAAACGCAACTCAATCGTCACTAACACAGACATAAAAAAAAAGTGAAAACTCATTTGAAAGAGGCTTCTGTCAAAATAATGAGTTTTTGTGCTTGCTAATGATTGAAGTGGACTCTTTCGAATTATTTATTTTCTTTTTTGCGAATGAAAATAGCATTATACCGACAAAAAATCCCATTGGAATACAATCAAATAAATTGATTGGCAATAAATTAGCAGAGAAAAATTCAGTATGAACATAACTATTGAACGAAAGAAAACAGATTGCAATGCACTGCCAAAGGGATGGCAACGCGAAGAAGTGCTTCGGAAAACTGGACTGTCAGCGGGCAAAGTAGATGTTTATTATTACAGGTAACTAAATCTATTCCATGTTCATCAAACTGTTTAATTTGCCAAAATTCAAAAACAGCAACATTTTCATTGCTTCAATCATCTATCATTGGCTATATTTAAAACAACAACCAGAAAAAAATGTTCGAAAATTTCATAATCATTTAAAATGTTAAGCAAATATCATGTAATAATTAATGTGAAATCCCCCCAATTAAAAAAAAAACCCAATGCCAATGTGCATTGCAATAGCCCAAGTGGTGGTAAAGTCGAAACCAAATCAAAATTAGTGCGTCAATTGGGCGAAACAATTGATCTCTCAACGTTTGATTATCAATCGGGCCGTCATCAAATGCTCAATGCAAGCCCAAATTCGTCTCCGTCTCCATCTCAGCCATCGGGCAGCAGTCAGTCGATGGTTAATCCATTTCAACGACCGTCGATACGACGTCCGATTCATGAATCGCTAATGGGCCCACCTTCGCCTGTAGCATCAGGTGCATCAAGGTATACAGAAATTTAAAAAAAAAAACGGTAGTATCAGTCTCGTGATGGGTCTCGTGACGTAATGTGCAACCAAACAATATTTGGCGTATTCATTTTGTTTTTCCTGTTCAATGTCTTTTTTTCTTCTTAGCCGTGGATTGCGATTCTTCAAAATTGATCTATGAAAAAAAAAATTGATACGATTTGGTCTACGATTCCAAAAACAAATTTACAACATTGGCATTGAAACTAAACACAGTTTTATGAAGAAAACATTTTTTTGTTGATAAATCGCAATACCAGATAGATCCCTCCCCCCTCTCAATTTCACACACTATGACATTCTCATTGCTTTATTTCTCTTTAGTTTGCCACTTAAAATGCTTTCCCACACCTTTCCATTGCTATTTCACATATTTCCACATCATCATTTCATTCATTTATGTGCATATTTATATAGCTCATTCATAATAATTGAGCAAAGTGTTCACGAAATCATTTTGGCTTTTGGTTTTAATTCTTTGAAGCAGTCGCGGTATTCGAACGGATGTTTCGTTGGTGCCACCAATTCGACAAACAGCATCCATCTTTAAGCAACCGGTTACAGTACATCGAAATCATGATTCCAAAGTGAAAAATGATTTGAAGCATGGTACATCACAAGAGAAGCCAAAACAACTCTTCTGGGAGAAGCGTTTAGAGGTGAGTCGATTATTTTATTGTTCAATGGTTTGATTTGAATTTTGAATGTGATTCGTTTTGATGTTGCAGGGTTTACATGCATGCGATATGGATGGCAATGATTTTGGCCCGATTGAGCTACCTCGTGGCTTGAAACCCGTTGGACCGCACGTTGACAATGGAACGCTGCTACAATCCGTCACAACGGCACTGCATCTGAACAGTACGATAGCGATTACCGGGCAAACTGCACCGAAATCAGCACTCACATCCAATGCTGGCGTCTTTTTGAATCCAGAACAACCACTCATGCATGCCGTTACAATCCATGACGACGACATTCGACGACAAGAGGATCGCGTCACAAACGCTCGCAAAAAACTACAAGACGCATTAAAGTGCTAAACGTTTTTTTTTTTAAATATATATAAATACTTTTTTTGTAATTCGTCAATTGATAAACATAAGAGTTCACTAGATCACATCGTCAAAGATTTGTTTTCGTTCAACACGTGTGTATATTTTGACATCAATTAGGAAAATTATCATCCGGACATTCTATTTGTTTGGCAGTGCAAATTTAGAAATCGATAACTCCAACTAAATATGTGAAACGCTACAAAGAAACATCCTAGATTTTTTAAGAAGAAAAACCACATTTACAAAGATTTATTTCTACATTTTTTTTTTCTCACGGTTTGATTGTGAAAAACGTATTCAATTTTCACAATCTACGACAACTTTGGCTTTCTGACATTACACATAAGAACAATATCATTAAAATGTCAATATGAAATAACTCGATTAAGAATAAATCGTAATTTTGATTGGATTCAAATTCCAAAATCTATACAATTGTCTTTCTTTTCTTACCTTTAATCAATAGTTTCAATCAATTCATCATGTAAAAAAATGCTGAAAAAAGAACTAAAGCCCACAAATGAAACGAGCGATCGCTTTGATTTTTATATATTTTATGTAATTTTATTACAATTTGTATATCATAATTTTTATTATCTGTTCATTTTCTTAAACTGATAGTAATTTTTTTTTGTCGGTATTCTTTTCGTGTTTGCGTAAATGTTATTCATTTAAAATGTTCTCCTCAATCAGAATCTCTGCCTATATTTTGACTTGTTACATTCCAGCCAATGTGTGTGATACAGGTTGTGTTTTGTTTTGCTAAAGTGAAATTATAATTTAAAAATTGTTTCTCCTACTCTCTGATTTCAGGTGTATAATACTTTCTTTGAACTTTGCCTTTTCTCCCCTTTTCTGTCGTTTGTCTTCATGTTTCTCTAAATTGAATTTGAAACTTGTAAATGGATCTATATCTGTTTATGCTTTCGATTATAATATGCAAGTAAATCTACATCATTTGATCAAACATTTGTTTTTCTTCTGATGATATATATATTCATTATTATCTTTTATTATTCATTCAGATTGTTTTGCAAATTTTTCAATTTTCATAGAGTTTTCGTTTCATTTCATCTGTTCCTCTTCATAAATCTTATTTTTTTTTCAACCCATTAATTTCATTGCACATATTCGAAGTCGAAATTAAAAACCAACAATTTCTTCTGAATTTTACTTCATTTTCTAATATTTGTTTTCTCTTAAATGTTTTATAGTTAATTTCCGTCTTTTCACAACAACTATCATGTTTTCTCGCTTTGATTTAAGTACAGTACAGTACAGTACAGATGGCATCTCGACCATTCACCCATTCAATCCATATCTCTGAATAGTTTAACGCAATTGAAGAAGTATTCCAACTTTATAATAGTGATAATTAACTGGACCGTTTTTATACTTTGAATGTCATTAATTTTGCGTATTTTTTTTTAGCTACAACAAATTTTGATTGTTCCGAATTTAAGAAAAAAAAAATTGTGCGTTTTTTTTTCTTTAGAATTACAATAAACTGAAACAAAAGTGCCGTTATACAACCTGTGCGCATGACTAAATGATAAAAAAAATAGATTTATGCGAATTTCAATATGGAAGCAATACAATTTCAATGGAATATTCTTCGGCCAAATGCACATTTCAGATTACAATACACGAATAAATTTAAACTAAAAAAAAACTGGTTCATTGCGATGAATACATCATTGTCTCATAAACTCCAAATAAATACAGAACATAATGTACAAAAAACGAGACATTGCCCATCGTACGCGAAATATTTGTTTCTCTCTTTGTTTTTAGTCAAATTGCGAATTAAATCTAAATAGAGTCGGTCTGGAGGGATATAATTGACATTTAAACATTTCGACCAAATGATTCTGAATCCTAAATAAACAGCACAATTCTTCTAAAAAAAAAAATATAATGCATACTCAAAACGGGCTTTGCCATTTGTGTATGCATTTAAAATCAAAATGATTAAAGTAAATTAGATTCCAATTTCCACATACACACGTAAAGTGTGTCAATAATATAAATAAGGTCAATCTAATGAAAATTAATTTCTCTCTAAAACACATCATTTTCTATAACATTAGAAGCGTTACTATGCCCGCTCAATTCATCTGTCCGCTCTATTTCTTTTTCTCCCATTTTTCTAATCATCCTCATTTGAATTTCAATCTGAATGCATACTATATACGGCATTAATGCAATGTTGTGGTTTATTTTTTGTCAATGTGATTTAAAAGAAGAACTAATGTGTCATTATGCAAAATATGATATAATAATGAATTAAATTACTATTTCGAATGACACACACTTCAAGAGAAAACAATATAACACCTATTTTTAGATTTAAATCATACACATTTTGTTAGATTTTGCGCTTTGTCACTGTCGAGAATGCAATAACGAAACGGCAGACATGATCATGACATTGCGATGGAAAAGTAGTGATAAAAGCGAATAGCGATGATGCGTTCGGTTTTTATTTTGATTTCTCCGTTTTTTTTTTCTTCACAAATGTAAATTTTTCGTCAATATTATTGTGTTGCACTCTTCTTCTACCTTATCACGCTCGTGATGATTCTGTGTCCTGGACCAACGAACTCTACGAAGAACTTTCTGTTTTTTTTTGTTTGCGTTAAAATAAAATCTAAAATATTTTAATATGAAATATTCAATTAAACCGTCTTCATTATGTCGTGCTTTCAAATGTCCATTATTTTACGAATATAAAATAAAATAAATTAGTGTGTTTGTTTGTGTGTGTGTGTGTGTTATATAAGTAGTTTTGAGTTGTTTGTATCCACAAATTCCCTCCCAGTCAACAAATGATTGTTTCCTTTTGCTATTATAGCTTTTTCTTCTTTGTCGAATGTTAAAATAATGCAAAAATTTCGACCAAATGCCAGAAATTCTCGGAAATACGAGAGTGTTCCACATGCTCGCATTCTTGAGAACACAAAATCGATTAACCATTATCCAATAGCTGAAAGTAAATGTTGCGTGTCTACAGAATACCATAAGTTTTAATTCCGTTTTTTTTTTAAATGTTTTTGTTTGTTTTTGTTTTTTCTTTCTCTTCTTTTTGAAATTTTTATAACACTACACTAAATGTACTTATTTGCATAGTTAATTTATCGATAATCCTCATTTCCGCTTGGCAAATATGAAATGTGGCCTAATTTCGACTCGTCTCACGTTGTTATATTCTTCAAATGTAATAATTTTGATTTCAGATCATGAAATGTGGGTCGCCGCAACGGATTCAAATCCCATGCTTGTCGCATCATTTCATAGATTTCGGGTGGACATCCTTCGGGTGCTTCCATTTTATAACCAACTTCTACATGCTTCACAACATCGGCTAGAGGCTAATGAAGATAATGAATTTGTCAGTTGGATTGAAGTTAGGTTGAATTTCTAATGAATATTCGAGCTGTGATAAAAACAATTCTACATACTATTCTTGGGTATGGGACTCGGCCGAAAGAGTAAATTTCCCAAAGTAAAATACCAAAACTCCACATATCCGATTTGTTAGAGAATCGCTGTGAAAGGGAAACATGATTACATTTTGATATTTTGGTTTGTTTTGAAAATTCAATGCTTTTTTTTTGGTTTGGTTAAACTTACGCCTCCTTTCAGCGCTTCCGGTGCTGTCCATTTGATAGGTAATTTACCGACGTCTAAGTTATAGCACTCTTCTCTAGCCAGGCCAAAGTCGGACACTTTGGCCACACAATCTTCGGAAATGAGGACATTCCTCGCCGCCAGATCTCTATGAACGACTTTCTTACACTCCAAATATTCCATTCCCGAACAAGTGTCACTGTGGGCGAATTCATTTTGATTCATTATTTGATTGAAGAAAAACAGCATTGTTCCACGGCTTCAAAGTGGAACCGATGAAAAAGATTGAAAAATAATTTGGGGTTGATTTGACTCACTATGCAAAATTGATTTGATCCTTTTTGGTAATATGTTGTCGGCCACGTGATCGTAAATAATCTACAAGAGAGCCCTTGCTCATGTATTCGGTGACCAGATATATATGTTTACTATTGAACACTAAACCGATGAAACGGACGAGATTCTCATGTTCGAGCGTTGTCATGACGGATGCTTCGGCGAGGAATTTCTGTGCGGCACCATCGTCTTTTAACATTTTCACCGCCACTTTTTCGCCACGCAAAATGCCAAGCATTACATCGCCAAATTCGCCCTTGCCAATGCTTTCTCTTAATTGTAAATCACTTTCTGGTATGGCCCAGCCTTTGTCCAAGAACTCTTTTGAATTTATGCAAAACTCTTGCTTGCCCTTCTTATGTAAACATTTCACTAATTGCGTGCACAAACCGTCTGCATCTTTTTCGTAGTGCTATTGTTGGAAGAAAAACAAACAGAAACACACACACAAAAACGTGTTCAATCATTGATGAATGCAAAGTTAAATTGAGTGGAAAACGAACGTATTAAAAATTGAAGCCGAAAAAGAAATACTCACGTCAACTAATTGGCCAAGATTCTCAAAGTATTCCTCGTCGTCGATGGTCAATTTATTATCTAAATACTTAACACGATAGTGTTCAACTTTTCCTTGAAAGCATACGCATAATGTGTAATCGCCGGGGAAATTGGTTGACTCTCTGACTAAAAATAAGCCATCCTCTCGTGGCTGCAACAAGTGTTCGGCTTCGTCCCTTGTGATGCTACCGTGAAACCATCTGAAAAAATGAAAGTGAATTGTTGCTTGAACCGCTGACTTTTATTCAAACCATGGGATTAGTTTTCAAAGAAAACACCATTGGCAACACTTACGGCATTGCGTTAAGTTTAACTTCTAATTTGCGGTGATGTTGTGCCGCCGATGATGACATTGTTGGCGACAACGACGATGTGCTATTCCATGTGGTGGTACTAGCATCGAAACCGGGAATAGCAGCAGCAGAGCCGCTGTGTAATGACGTTGACATTACGGATGGCACATGAACTGGTGTTGCTTGATGAAGACTAGTGACTGCGGATCCGGTGGCGGTTGTGCCACCGTTTTGATGCATATGCGGAACTTGATCGGTTGTGTCCAAATTCAATCGAAATGATGTGGTTGTGTTTGCATGTTGCGATGTTTGTTGATTTGTTTGTGATGCATTGTGTACATGCGGCTGCACGGTGGCCATTTGATTTGGAGACTTGGGCGAATGGGCATTCGATGCCATTTGTATCGCTGGTTCCAGGGCAGTTGTTGATGACGATAAATTTGTTGAGGTAGCCAAACTCAATTGTGGATTTCCCAATGCGATGGAAGACGAATGTAGTGGATTTACGTTTGTTAACTGGGAAAAAAAAGTTTCAAGAACGAAAAGTTTGAAAATCGAATGTTTTGAATAGAATTGATAAATCATTACGGCAATTTGTTAAACGGGTTGCACAGAATCAATGTGTACTTACTGCTGAATGATGATGCTGCAATTGCGACAGTTGATGATTACTTTGGCTTCCAACATTATTGTTATTATTATTATTATGTAAAATAGAACCAGGCTGTGGTGCGGGACGTTTATGGTGACGCGCTGGTGCTGTGGGTGGCATTTCATGCGCCTGCAGAAACCATGGATCACCACCACTAGTCACTGTTGACGGCTGTGAAAAACCCCGATGATGACCGACGACAACTGATTGATGCCCTGACGTTTGCAAATTCACAGCGTGACTATTCATTACTTCAAGCGAACCCGTCGAATTTCTCCTTCGAAAGATTTTCCTACGATACTTTCGATAATCTATCACCCTTGAATGCTTCGCCCCTAATGAATCGGCATCTGTGTGGCACAACGATAAAGGCAAAACATTGAAATATTAATAAAAAAAATAATAAAATGAACTCGAAATGAAAACGTTTCATTGCTGATAGTGTGGTGATTGAGCATTTCGTTAGCGGCCTACATCAAAGTAAATTGATGATACATTTTTTTCTGGAAATGTTAATTAAGTATGAATAACACACTGACATGTTGCCAATCTAGTACAATTCCAACGAAATGATTGCGATGAAGCAATGCATTTGATTGACAGTTTCGTTCAAAATCTAAAATAAAGTTCACTCAGTCAATCTGGGAATTGAATTCCAGGAAAATTTTGCTAATGGAAATAAAATCTGATGAACGAATGCTTAGGAATGAACAAATAAATATCGTTCAAATACAAAATCAAGTTATCATCACCGCTATGACACATTCAGTTTTGTTTTGTCAGAGTCAAAGTTTCTGTCTGCATATCAGACTAGCTGCTTAGTTTGATTGCGATTTAATTCTATATCTCAATTGCAATGTAAAATGATGAATTGAATGGACAGATCACAATAACTTTTCCCATACATTCGAATCTGCCCAATTCAACGGCTTATCAAATTGAGTTAAACTGAAGTAATTCGCAAAATGTCGGTTCATAAGCTGTAATAATCGTTTTCATTCATGTACGGTACAAACACTTGATGTGCCATAAAAAGTCGAACGGCTATACTGAAGACGGCTAAAAATACTATGAAAAAAAGCAAGAGTCTAGTTATAACGGAACAAGATTTATTAAACAGTTTCTGATGAATTAGTTATTTATTGTTATTCGTTTCATGAATTGTTGAATGCATGAAAGACACACACCATTTAGCGCGTACAATGCACTTGCAACAAACAAATGCCAAAAAATGTCAGTGCAAAAGTTGAATGAACATTAAATCGAGGCGCTAAAGCTAACCACACATTCTCACATTGTTTATTGCTTGGCAACTTTATTAGAAATCGAAACTATTGCGGCATTTCCACATACACCACATCGAAATCGAACTAAACTTTAAACATTTTCAATCATACAAAAGTGCTTTAAACCCAATAAAAATGGCAATCATGATGAATATCATTTAATGAAGAGAGAAAAAAAACGTTTTTTTTTTCATCATTTGTGATATTTTAAACTCAGAGTAAACAAAAAACTGGGTCAAAACTTTAGCGATACAACATTCAAGTGTGGCTTTAATTCGAAACTTGTTTCGTTATTTAAATTCATGTTTGAGTGTTAAGACGTGCGTTACGCATGCATACACACTCACAGAGATATATTGGCAAAATCAGCCGAATACCCGACGAAAAATCAAAACGAACATATTCGCTAAAATGCCAACAATTGAAAACACTTGTAAATATGAAACATTTTCACCTATTATTATGCTGAACACAGGATGTGGCAATCTCAAAACGATTTGATTTAAAGTAGCCAATTGATTATACCGAATATCGTTCGAAACCAATGTGTATTTGAAACAAAACAGAAGACTCGTGCGAATATCCGATGCGAATGTGATTACTTAGCATCAACTCAATTCATAAAAGTTTGAGTGTATGTGTAAGTGTGTCTAGGCAGTGCTAGAATAGACGTTTGTATTCGTACTAACCGATGGGCAATGTTGGCGATGATAGTCTTCGAACAATGTTTTCTTTGCATTCGATTAAGTAGTTTTTGAATGTGTTGCGTCGCCGAACGGCTGAACCGTTGCTTACTATGCCATTCTTTTTGCCTGTGCAGCCATCCCATTGACGTGCATCCGACGTGATTGGTTTCGTAGTGCATTGGCCATTTTTATCGATTCGTATGACTTTGTGAATGGATTTATCCACAGAAACCGATGACAATGCAACCGATGTCGATGAAAGACTATTGATTACAATTTTATTGCTGTTCGCTGCCGTCGCTGTCTTTTTGATACGTGACAGTGTCTTTACCAATTGTGGTGATATGAGTGCTGGTTGCGAGTTGGTTATGGGCAAATTCGGAAGTGACTGTGGAGCAACATCGATGATATCGTCTACCGATATGCTTCGTTTTGTAATTTCACCAGACAATTTGCTGTTGATTTTGTTGTTGTTGTTGTTGTTGTTGTTGTTGCTGATGGTGGTGGTGGTGTTGGAACCGTTGATATGGCCGTTGCTTATGCGACCGTTCGTGTCATTGATTACATTCATCGACGAATCTGTCACAATTCGATCATCGACCGTATGAATGCGATTGGAGTTTGTCTGAATGAAAACGCCATCGCATGTTATTTTTATCGTTGTTACCATATTGCATTTACTTTATAAATTGCATTTAGTTGTCATGCATTACACAACTGTTCACTCATCGCGTGCCGAAAATTGAACGTAAACTATTTCTGTTTTTATTTTTCTGCTTCGTTTGAGCTTTGTCCACTTTTTCGATTTTTATTCTTATCCACCATAGAAACGGGTCCGATGAATTTCTCTATACTTTTCTTATCACTTTAATTTCGTCCATTCTATTTTTCACTCACATTCGCCGGTCCTTCTAAATTATGCTTTGATTCATTCAATTAGTCACTACACCGACTCCCAATTTACGCTCGTACAACAATAAAAAAACACACACACACACACCACATTTATATTTCATGAACGTTCTCTACACATTGCTCATCCATCGCAACATTTACTATGAGTCACGCTTATTTTTTTTTCTTCTTTCTCCCTATACTGTTCTCCTTTATTTACTCATTTCGTTTGTATTCAGTCTTTTATTATGTCAAAATGCTTTTTTTTTTGTTATTTTCATACGTGTAAAATCCATTCCACGTTGTATACTTTATCAAGAGTTCATTGCGTTCTTCTATAAATGTGAAAAATAAATTATACTTTCTTACTTTCAACGTTTCGATTAGATTTTATTAAATGCGAGATGTATGGTTCCGTTCTTTTCGAATGTTATGAAATATTTGCAAGGATTTTTTTTTTTCATGAGCGATAAAAAAAAATATCACAAACGTTGATAAACTTTATAAAAGCCAACTTTCCAATTATGAGTTTTCTTATCACTCTTTTTATGTGTGTGCGCATTAAAGCATATTTCAATTAATTTTTTTTCCTTCTTGCATAAATCAACAGACTGAATTGTGTCAAAAGCAACAAACAGGCGAGAATTTTTCTCTTAAAATATTCAAGCAAAAAGATGATTTGTTGATTTATGCGGATTTTATTCAATTTCCCGGAAGCAAGCGACTGAAATCAGCGCTTGTAAATCTTGTATTTTGAGTCGCAACAAAATTATTTATTTTTCCGGTTGATAAGAATAGGGAAGAGAAATGTTATCAATTAGAATGAAACTACAGTCCATGTATAGATGTATAAATCTGACTTTCGTCAACACAAAAAAAAATGAGAATTCGCGTGCCTTTAGCGTTCCGTAGATAAATTGTTACTGAACACATTCGTATTTCATATTGATAGCCATTTTTATGGCTTACATTTTGACGAAATCTTGATAACAGATCTCATATGAAAAATAAAAGGCACCAATATTGTGCTTTGTTTTCACATCAATTAAAACAATTACCGCAATGTTTTGTGTGTGTTTGTGAGACGAACAACAAAAGACCTAAATATCGGTGTTTTTTTTATTGTTGTTGTTGTTTGAAACACTTTTGTTTGAACAACTGGCTACGACAATGATATCGCATATTGCTTACAATTCCATAAATACTCTCTGTTGCAAGTGGACATCATTTTTCTCGGAAAGATGTCAGCGAATTGCAAATAGAAAGGCGTGCACTAGTATTCAATTACATTTGAGAATTGTGTGTGCGACATAGATTCGAATAGGTATGGGGTAAATAAAAAATTGTATCTTGTCATGCAAGTGCTTATAAGTCAAAATGTCACGCGTCGCACAAGAGTTACTAGCCATAAGCATTTGATTACGAACAACAAAAACAACATTAAAAAAACTGTTGCTGCGAAATGTGTACGATGCCAGTATGATTGGCGGTTTCAGAATAAGCAACCGAATAAAAACTAAGATTTCCCGGAGTCATACGCAATTCAATCGATGCACATTGCACACGCAACGCCAATTAGACTAACCAAGTGCGTCTAAACAGAGCGCATTGTTTTTTGTTTTCTCTCCACCTCACCTTATACCAGCATATATCAATTTATGGCAAACTGGCTGCGCGACAGCTAGCCAACGATGTCAATCACTTTGTCTTCGTTTCAATAACTTTTCTTTCTGTCTTCCGCTCCACGTTGTTTTTATCATGCTTTGAGTTTTAATAAACATGTAAATCCTATCAAATCAAAAGATATTTAAAACTTGGTTTCGAATCCTCTTTCGGCGTTTTGTTCAGAAATGAACCAGCCGCAAATTTTGAGCAGCGGTAGCTCGTGATACCAAGCTAATTAAAAATACACGCAGTGTAGTAAAAAAAAAAGATTTAAATTTTAAGTAAGTGAAAGCTAGGTTAACGCTATTCATATTGTATTCCACTCTCCGTTCGCAATGATAAAAACAACAAACGTAAAACACGACTAGAACGTCGAAAGCGAATTTGTTTACATTGATTAGATGTTTTACGGTATTTGCTCCGACCTATCTGTCTGTCTCAATGCATAATTGAAAACGAAGGTCTAGAGCTGAGTGCATGTGTAATAGGTAGGCAAATACAGATTAGAAATTTTTGAAATTGGATCGTTTTCGCATTTTTCGCCAAAGATAGTGGAGAAAAAAAACATCAAATGGCAATATGAATAATGATATAGCCCATTGACTAGCATTGGATCGGTTTGCGGAGAGAAAACTATATAATGGAAACGATTGACCGCGGTCAAGTGAAACTTTACCGCAACGTTTTGTCAGTTGGCTCAGAGGTTGGTGCACTAAAAATCCACTGAAAGCGCGACGAAGATGATAAAATCCAAAACGAAAAACAATCCAAGGAAATTGAATGGACAAACGATAAAGCGCCAATACAAAAGACTATCTATAACACACACAAAAAAAGAACAAGCGAAACTGCCTGCACCGGTGTGTATGGCTTTGGTAGGTCAATCAGCTCTATCGTTAGCTGTTTTCAATCCGTTCGACTGTTCGCGATTTCTACTCATGGACTTCGTTATTTCTCTCTCTCTCTCTCTCTCTCTCTCTCTCTCTCTCTCTCCCTCTCTCTCTCTTTCTCTCTTTCTCTCTCTCTCTCTCTTCTCTTCTCCGCCTCATTTTATAATGCATACTCATTTGACATTTGCAGCATGTTTCTTTTGTTTCTACGGCTTATTCACTTTTCCTCCATTCAATGTTTAGATCGTTTATTATGTGTCGGATCGCTATTTTTTGTGTACCATGTGTGTATGCGCGCGTTTTTAATCGCTGTTGTATTCTATTTAGCCTTAACTGATCATAATCGCAATTAAGAAAAAAGAAACAGTGAATGCTCGCGCGCGCGCCCATACGCACACCTTAAGAAGCTCACACGCTCTCTCGATCAAATTAAATTGAATGTGTACTATTCACTATAAATGAATTTTTAACGATGAACTATTGTATATGATGATTGTCGTCGTCTTCGTCGTCGTCGCTGTTCATTTAGTCATTTTTCTTTCTCGGTTACGCTTTTTTTCTCTCGCTTAAATTCAGTTTAAGTGTTATCTATTTATCGCAACATGTGGTCTATGCTCACTTGCTCACAATGGTTCGCACAATCAAGCGCGTTTTCTCTTTAATTCATTATAAGTTTGGGAACAAGACAACAAAAAATGGTTTTGAAACTAAACCGTAGTTTTTCTTTATAACATGCAAACTTAGTTTGTGTGTGTGTGTCATTCGCTAAAACTTTTTTTTCTCACAGCAACACCTCAGCCAATCGGTTTTATCACTTCTCCAACACGAATTTTATATTCAGAAAGTGTACTGAACACATTTTATTGGTTAACTTTTTTGTTCGAATAATTTACAATCAATTGTCCACAAGAGGCGTGTATTCGAAATTGCCGAGAGGTAATTAATGAGCATGTGTGTTGGTCGTGAAGGTGAAAAAATGACCAATTAAATGACGCTAATTGAGAAACGGTTTTATAGGCAGGTTTAACGAAAAATTGACTTTTATAAAACAAGATAAGAGATTTCGCAGAGAATCTACACAGGACATATGTAGTTTGATTAGACTAACGTCATTCAATATGTAAATGGATGTAAATTCACTGTGCAATAAATTGCCATGACACACTCTGTATGCACGAAGCAATTTTCCCACAATTTGGCCATCACGAAATTATACCATAGGAAATTCGGTAAAAGTTCAATTTTTTTTTTCGTTCCGAACAATTTGATTTTATTAATTCGAAAAACACCAATTTTAAACCAATCAATTGTCGACGCTTCTCTTGATATTCGATACACTTTCGATTTTGACGCTTTTTATTTTAAAAATGTTTCGTTTGCTTTGCCATTAAACTCAAAATCAAAATACAGATTTCCACAATTGTTTCTCTATCGAAAACATCTATTTTCTAGTCTTAATGCCATTTATTATTACACTTAAACGTAGCTGAAAGTTTATTTTTATCTCGCAGTAAATACAGCAATTTTCTATTTCACTTCATTTGAGATGTTGATTCAAATTTTCGCATGGAACACACAAAACAATTCTCTTGTTTTTCTCTCTCTCTCTTTCATCCTCACGGCATGTTTTATTTTTTTCTTTTCATCTTCACTTCAATCAATCGATTGATTCGCTATGGAACACCGGTTGATAGCTAAATAAATTTTCGAGTGAACGGAAATTATGATAAAGTGCGCGGAAACGATAAATGTTCGTGATAAACAACAAAATACACCAATCAGAAAACAGAGAGAGAAAAATAAATAAAAAACATAAAATAAAGATCGAAAAACTGTGGTACTGCTCATGTGAAGAGCTCGAGTAATACTACGCTCAATCAAGTAATGGAAAACCTCGCGAAAAATAGAAACATGAACAACAACAACGAAAATAAAGAGGAAAAAAAACGAAAATAAAAATCAAAACGGTATACAAGCAGTGGCGGTGTGTAACATTAGTAGCTGGTATAGCATAAAATTTCTGGGTTGTTGCAGTAGTTGAGCGATTGAAAGTGATCCAAAGACATGCACAACCCATACAACCATTTAACTCGCGCTGATCATTTTGCATCGTAAATAAGCGCGACGTAAAAGCAGATTCCGACAGTGGCTAGCTACGTGTATTGGTGCGAGCCAGTGTGCGGTGAAGTGAATCATGGACTTGATCTCGCAGCATTGATGGTAAACGAGAGAGGCATAAGCGAGAGTTTGTGTGTATGCTTGAATGGAGTGAATACGGCACGGGTGAAAAATGGTATATATACGTGAACGTAGTTTACATGTGATTTTGAAAGTAAAGATAACCATTTGGACATAAGCAAGGTTGGAATGCAGATGAGTCTGGCGATCCTCGAAAATTCCTTTCGTTTTTTTTTTTTAAGAAAAGGATGAGTTGCGAAAATCAAATAGCAATAGCCATCTTTTGAAATACATGGAACGAATGCTCATTTTCGTTTGCTTTCAAATGAAGGCATTTCTTTATTTTTTCAGCTCAAACTCATCGCCCTCGTCCCTAATGGACGACTAATTTTGATAGCGAAACCGAAGCGCATTGAAAGAAAACTTACGGCAATAAAATGAAATATTTCTGTTTTGGCCATCATATCTCAATAAATCAGTTTTAACCATTACGCAAAGCTTATTTTGTAGTGTTTGCGATTTCGCAAACCGGCGGTATCCAGTTTGATAGCTATGTCTGTGTTTACATCATCCATTCTCAATCGTGTAAAAATCAATCGAATCGTTCTGATGGTGGAAAATCCACTTTAAAGTCTCAATACATTGTTGCTGTTTTTCGTTCATGAATGACTTTTTCAGGCTAAAGTGAATGTTGATTGGCATTTCATTTTGAAGCCGACACATGTACGAAGCGCTCGCATGAACAATGCAGCGGTGAATCGATGTTTTTGTTTTGTTTTTTTTTCTGTGTTCAGCTTTCAATAGAATACCTCGTAATGTGCTCGAACAATTCTACAAAACAATTGCATACATTATTGTTCGGAATATACTATTATTATTTTGAGCGAACTAACGGAAAAAGCATTTTAGCGTGACGCCTGCGCAAAACGCAGATAGTAAATACAAGTTCTATGGCTACAGCTACCGAAAATTAAATGCATCGGTCAATGCATGTGTAGTTTTTCTTTGTTTTATTTTCTATATCGCATTTCAGTTTTAAACTGTTGCTTTTAATAGTTATTTTTTTGCGCGGATTTTTTTCCTTTCGATAAAAACAAACACATTTCAAATTAATTTCATCAGAAAATGAGCAAACAATTGTTGGTTAAGTATGTACAACAAACAAATTCATTGATTTGTTTGCATTTTCATTGCATTTTATATGTGTAGCGGTTTTTGTTTTCGTTGCGGGCAAAAATGCGCCTTGATTTGGCGTCAATCAATTTTATTTAGAAATTTGTTAATGAAACAAAACAAAAATATATGTGGATTGCCTGACTTGGGGCTTGTGCAAAGTCCGAAATGAGCATAATAACCAAAACAATTTTAAATTATTTCATGATTACTCACGACAATCAAAATTTAAGGTCACTTTTCAATTGAAATAATTGCTCTCTATTGTTTCCATTATTTCATTAGGGCGATGGTAGTTGATTACGATCATTGCAAGTAGCAGCCGCTGCTGCTACCGCTGTTTTCCGCTGTAAAATTACTACTAAGGTTATGACTGCAATGAGCAAAAATAGCTCATTCGTCTGCAAATCGACGAGGTGAGCTCGAAAACGATAGAAACGAAAGAATATCAACAATTAAATAAAGGATTGTATCGGATTAAGATATCGCTCATCAGCGCATATTTCCATTGGATTCAAACTAGATTCATTATTCTGATTTTTCCATCATAACTAGCAAATGTTTGCATAAAACCGTTTATTATGAGCCACAACTGGAACAATTCCAATCATTTAAATTGATCAAATGCATAAGAAGAGTCATCGCAAAAACCAATTTAATTAAATCAGCACAGCATCTATGGCTAAGGAAAAAAAACCAAACGAACACAACTGCGGTTAATGTACCAAGAACATTGAAGATTCCTACTTTATTAGTCATTTCACTTGGATTGATGATGTAATTTTCGAGTTAGTTTCTTATGAATGATATGCCACATCGCAATCATCGCAAAAATGCCAAATGTGCTTATAGAATGTATATTCTGGAAGAAAAATAAAAAAGCTGACGCAGCTAAAAATCTGGACAGTTCGCAAAATTTCATCACTTTTGAGTCGAGACATAAATAATAAAATTTCATTCACAAACATTTCCAAATGAATAAATCAATGGTTTTATTTTATACGGGCTCTATGGTGTGGAGATGCTATTCAAAACATGCTTTTTTGTTATTATCATTTCCCTCGATTAATTCGATGTTCAAATGAAAGAGCATTCTATTCCCTCTGCTCTAGATAATGTGGTTTTAATGTGCTTCGTATCTTCTTTCATTTTAATTTCGTATCACTTTAATTATGGAAATGAATCGGAACGACCGAATGAAATCATCAATTGTACATATGAGATGGCTCTCTAAATCACAACACACCTTACTTTTTTCGCTCGCTCTCTGTTCACATTCGTTCATTCTGACATTTCAAGAGTTGAAAGTATTTGTGCGTGTTTTGGTGTGTCTACGATTAACACAAGGTCAATTTTACAAATTGCATGTCTCGAATTATCATTTCGTCACACAAACACAGCACGGCACGAAATAAATGTCCACGCAAACATCACACAAATCCCATAATATAAATCGACATTGGGTAACAGACACATATGAGCAACGAAGGAATACGGATAATAGCTCGCGTACACATGATTCGGTCACAATATTGAAAATGTATACGACAGTATTACGAATGCAAAGTGATTTTAATTCGTGAACGTTTTTTTTTCTAGTTAAATGTTCAAATGTACGTGTATACATTTCGTTGTGTGCGATGAATTGGTTCGCAGTTTTGTTAATGAAATTTAAATCATCAAGCCGCAAGTAAACCGAACTCTGCTCTCAAATGGGAACATCATACTCGGTGTGTATTTTTAAATTAATTCAATTGATTAATAAGGCAGAAATATATATATCTAAAACTGCAAAAAAAAAAGAAAACAAATCTTCGTCTAGATTATATGATCGCTCACAATTGATCTTTGGAAAGGAGAGCGGGAGAGATAGAGAGAGAATAAAACTCGTTTAGCAGAGTTAACAGCATCCAGCAATTGTATCAATATCGAAATGTTCCATTTTTACTATGCAAAAATGAGATCAGAGCAACATTTCTCGAAGAAGAGTTGGGTTAAATTGAATTAAATTAAATCCCATTATTCACATTAGAACGATTGAGGAAGAGATGTGGAGGGAAAAAAGTGGTTACTTGTTACTCTAGATTCTTTATATTGAAGTGATTGATGAAAAAGGCGGATGCACAAGAACTATTCCAAATATGAGGACAGTTGAGCGCGAAACAAATACATAAAGACGATAATGCATTCATGTATATATGTATATGCAGCATATATGCTGAATGGAGAGAGTGGAAGATGGCGAGGGAGAAAGAGAGAGAGAGAGAGAGAAAAGAAAAAAAAATTTACGAAAATTTCATATTTTTCAATTAAGAAGAGAAAAAAATAAAAATAAAATCGAAGCACACACGAGATATGTGTAAAACATGTATCTTTTGGTGAAGATAAAAAGCAGAGGAAAAGAAACGAAAGCACAAAATGAAATGACTGAAGATATTACATTGCTTCAGGTGAGCGCGTCTGTCTGTGTGTTTATGTCTATATGTTGGTGCGTTTCGTCTGAGATGATCGTGCAAGACGAAAGAAATGAGAAGAAGAAAGAAAAAAAAATACATTTCTGTCGAATACCTTTACACATACAACGGAAGCTGATTACTCGAAGAAAACGAAAAATAAAACCGAATATCAACACGAAAATACGATTTT
Organism: Sitodiplosis mosellana; assembly: GCF_009176505.1. NCBI lineage: Eukaryota > Metazoa > Arthropoda > Insecta > Diptera > Cecidomyiidae > Sitodiplosis > Sitodiplosis mosellana. Next base: position 17,628,529 of record NW_022595244.1, on the reverse strand, counting down.
ATTTGTATAAAATACGCGCGGTATGTCGATCGAAACACCTCTCTCTCCTTCTTCTTACTGCCGCGCATTTAATTCATCAGATTCTTTCAGTTTTCTGTTTCCATTTACTCTTACCAGCCACAAATACAAATGCACGATCGACAACAACAGCAACAAAAAAAGAAAAAGACCGAATGAGAGAGAGAAAAACGCATTCAATATTAAGACAAACGTTCAGATTCGAACATTCCGCAGCCCATACCATGGGCAAATGTGTTGTTTTCCTTGTTGACTTGTCTCTTTTCTCGAATACATTTTGTTTTTGGTTGTGTCGTGTAAAAGATGTAACTTGTTCTTTTTTTTCATTTTATTTTTTTCCTCTACACTTTACTCGACCGAATCGCTTTCGTATGCACTAAGCACTGTGTTTGTTATGTTGGTTCGACTTTGTTTATTATTGTTATTACTATTATTTTGAAATTCCTGTCTTCTGGTCTTACGTATTACCTATATATTTATTTTTATACACTCCAATGATAGTGAGTGGTTTTCATTGTGTTCATTTTTCGGCACAGCACACGGTGACCGGAATATTGGATCTATCTATGTGCGCGAACTAATGCAGTCATGCTGCACACACACACACGCACATTATTTGCATTGACAAATGCGCTTAATTGTCTTGCATTTAGTTTTCTTTGGAAAATCAGCCTTGCCGATTATCAACTATTATAGATGTTTTCACCTTTTAATCTGTTTTGAAGAGTAAACTCTTTCACACTCACGCTCTTCTCCGATTTTTCTCTAATTTGACCAATGATTGTGGATACATTTGACCTGATCGGTGCACAATACACAAATTAGCCTTCTAATCCATGTCAATAGTAATTTTTAGACAAACTGAACTCGTTTATACCTAGATATTATTTACCGGTTTGTTTTCAAAGAAAATCTAACGAACCGAAATGATGTTTGCCACTGTGAACATTCATATCTTGTACAATTTTCCGAGCTGAGAGTCCGCTAGCATCAAAAAGTAGTATCTCAAAATCAACGTTGTGCGACGATAGGCTGTCAGTCGTTCGGAATTCAGCGTAATTTTTTTCGATTCATCTTCATAATTTGGGTGTTTGTGTGAATTCATTTTGACCTAATAAGTGATGATTTCGGTGGAATTGTCTATTTCTGAATTCTCAGAAATTCCTTTCTACAACCGTTCATTCATTCAAATTTATAGTCTTATTTCATCAGCGTCCCGATTGTATTAACTCAAAAAACGATACGGCCGGTGAATATATCAAATAATAGGCTTAATATTTTTGTGTTACTTCACAAATCGTCTTTTTGCCTTCTTCTTAAAACAGAATCGTTTTTTTTTCCGTTCGGTAGGCTGTTCTATTTTTCACTTCACATATGAGATGTCTTTTCTAGAATGAGGTGATCATTCAATAAAGATGAATTTAATTTGTCGCTTTTAACTGCAACGATATCGCTCTATATTCACCCAGTAAATTGCTGCATTCATGCTAATCTTTATTTACCGTCGCTCGTCTGCAGAACGCACACAGCTCTAAAAATAACCGAAGACAGATAGATAGCAATGACCTAATAGTCTAATAAATATGTGTACTACTGTACACATTTGAAACCATAAAAATTAAAAAGAAAAGAAAGAACAAAGCTCAGTTCACACATGTTCATTACTCTTGCACACACACACACTCATTCACTTATTGAACACTTTTTTTTTCTGACTTATGCAAATATATCTGAAACTACCGTTCATGAAACGTAATAAAATATTTGCGTTTCTCATTGTACGTATATAAAAACAATGTACGAAACGAAATGAATTGACTAGAGAAATGCCAAAGTTACCACATACCAATTGGTATGTCTTCAGATTGGTTTTATTTTTTGCATTTACGATTGTGTACGTGATTCGTCATCTGTCTTATTCGAATGGGAGTAATATACACGCGAATAACATCGATACGATGATGATGATGATGGTGGTGAATACGTGAAAAGAAATCAATTGTCATAATACTGAAATCCGTGGCCAACGACACCGCCACGGTGTCGTCATGAAATGAGTAAACCCACAGATAATAAGAAACGAATTTTTTTTTCTCTTTCTCTCTGTGTCTCTTTTAAGAATTAAACTTACTCAAAAAAATAAAAATAAGGAACAAATCCAATTATAGGCCAACGCATAAGTTGCTCAAACACCACACGGAAATATGCAAAGGGAAAAAAACAAATACACTGAGTAATTTGAAGTCTTATTACTTACTTCCTATTTCACTTAAATCGTTCCAGGCTGCGAGAATCTGTATTTTGTGGTCGCTAAGTCGTTTTAATACATATATTTTAGCTAATGTTTCCCCTTGCTGGATGACATACTACTGTAGATAACTCTCGTTTCTGGGCGTAATTTTTTTTTTCTCTTTTCATTCACATTAGACACAAAAAAACGATTGTAAATCTGTCATCCATTCAATCAATTCACTTGTTTAATGTTTTTCTTTATTTCTCACGCAAAACAATCACTGATTGCAATAAATTTATTTTTCCTTGCATTCAACACAAATGTTGTCTAACTTCTATGCCTCCAAGTCAATCAAACTACACAATAATTTAAACATTCAAGTTTTTTTTTCTCGCATTGTTGTCCAAATAGACAAAAATTTTAATCCGTCACCAATAAAGAAAAACAGAAAGTTTTCACTTTGTTTTCCTTGTGATTTTGTAATTTAAAAAACCCACCGAGATTTGAAATGCACTTGTACGCATATAAGCGACAACAAAACACACCTCACGATTTTTTTTTCGGGTGCTACTACCGAATTCTTCTTCTTCCTTTTTCCGTTTTCTATGTATACATTTGGGATCGAATTTTATTTTCCTTTTTCCCGATACGTGGTGCGTACTCAGATTTATTTTGTATGCATATTCATACACTATACACAGTTTTCATGGATTTTACACACCTTCACTCGTGTATTTTCTCTCGTTGGGCTCACGGATTTTTTTTTTGACTTGTTCCTGCAATTCATTCACTATAACAATCCAACTATTACTATTGAATGGGTCTTGTTTTGTATTTGAAGAAAACAAAAATGGTGTGTATTTTTTTTTCGCTGCCAATTTGTCAATGAAAACACGAAAATATCACACAAAAATTCGCACACAATTCCGTAAACATTTTTCGTCGAGATGATGTTTGCAACGCAATTTGTTCTCAATAGATTCGACTGTTCAAGTGTAACACATTTGATGGGTGAGAGAGAAGAACACAGAAATTATTCATACATATACTACGCTACTGCATTTCTCACTCAATATACAAAACTCACATTCGATGGCAAATAGTATTTTGGTGTTTCGATGTTCGAAAGCCCGCCATCTTTATTCACTCACACTGTATCGTGCATAGGTGTATGCATATTGCGTGCGTGTGCGTGTGTTTATGTTTATGTTGGTGTATACATTTCATTTCTGGAGTAGTGTTGCTGTTGCGACAATCGCGTCATACTATCCAACTGCTCGAAAGCCTATTTGGCATTTCAAGCCTATAGCCACTTTTGAATGTGTTATATGACAATACATAAAGTGACCAGCTGGAACAATGTGCATGATATCATGAAATAGATAACAATTTTAAAGCGAATTAAAAAGCTGTTGTGTATTTGTAAAATAATTTTGGTACATGAGTCCATGGAAAATATTACTAATTAGGCACTTTGTTGTGTGACTTTCAATGCAATGTTTATTCATTCTTCTTTGAGGTTGCTGTCGCGTCCAATGCTCGTTTTTGTGCGCACGTTTTGACAACATTTCGGAAATGCCATTGAATTCCATATGCCACAATTCGAAGTGGGCCCAAAATTATCGACTGCAACACATTAAACAAAAATCCACCCCACGGCGACATTCCAGAGCAAATTATCGTTAGCATCCAACTTTCAAATCCGAATATCGAGATGAAATTTCCACTCTAGAAAAAGAATCGAAGCATTTTTTAAATGTTACTTTCAATTTGACTCATTTGCACAGCATCATTCTTTTTTTACCAATGAATCGGTTAAAATCTTATGAGCCATATCTTCTGGCTTTGCCAATCCGCCTCCTCCTGAAATGATTTTTGTTTCTTCTGGCTTGGTTCGGTTCTCATTTTCAAATCCAGGTGTATCTAGAATCATGTTTAGTTGTGTTAGTTTTCACTCGAAAAGAAAAACTCTAAGTAAAGAGCTTGGGCTTTCAATCAATTCCAATTTACCTGTATCGGCCGGTAATGCCAATGTAATGGATATATTGGTGTTCGACACTTCCATGGCAATGGTTTCAGCTAAACCGCGTAATGCAAACTTGGCTGCTGTATATGGTCCGTAGCCGTAGATTCCCACGAGAGAGGCTTGTGACGCCGTAATAGTGATGATCCCATCTCCAGTTTCTTTGAATTTCGTGAGCACATAACGCGTCGGATAGTACACGGAGTAATAGTTGATGTTCATCAAATAAACTGCGTCATCGGGTGATATTTCATCTACTCTTCCGCAAATTGCTCCGCCAGCACAGTTCACCAGCATGTAAATTGGCGCAGTATCTTCCTCCAGTGCGCTTAGTGCATTTTTGACACTGTCATAACTTTTTGACAGATCAATCGAACGATACTGAATCAATTGCTTATCGTTGACGCGGTGCAACTTTATCTTTTCCAATGCTGACTCCAGCTTTTCAACACTGCGGGCTATTATTGTGACATGAGCACCCAATTTTACGCAATTGACCGCAATCCAAAATCCAATGCCTTGCGAGCCACCGGTTATCACAACATGTCGGTCTCGAATTGATCGTAATGGCTTTTTGCTTACCCACTGATAAATCGCAATATGGACAATTACCAGAATAGCAACAACCAATCCAGTTTCTATGAGAAGAGTCATTGTGTTTCCAGGAAATATTTTTCTTACTTTTGATTAATTTGATTTTTTACTGCTATTTGGCGAAGATACACCTTAACTCACTACCAAACGATAGTGACAGCCAAAGATACTGTGATAACTACGTATGACATTCCATTTTTATTATTCATGCCGCTTTCGTTCAATTGAAATGCATTTGAGGTTATGATCTCAACAAATGTTTGTTTATATAAATGCCAAGTTTAACAAGTAACATATGATGTCATGAAATGGAAAGATATGGAACTGAAACGTATCCAGAAAACAAAATTTGAAATTATAACATTTTATAACTGTTTTGAATTTCCGAAGTAAAATGAAAATTTTACAGAATTTGTTTTATTAATTTTTAAAATGAAAATATTTTTATTTCTTTGAAATTATAGCACAAAAATAAGAAAATCGCAATTAATACGTAAATACAAAGGGCTTATTTCATTCGTCTTACGGAGGTTCGCATTGGCCGACCAGTTTTCACTGTGTACGTTCCACTGCCCAGTCTTATGCTGCAAGTGTTTGCCGGTGGCTGTAGCGATGAATTAAATGAGAATGTTGTTGGGACTGCAGCTGGAGCCGTTGCTGGTCCACCGAAGTTGAACAGTTTTGCTGTTTCTGGTTGGCTGTTGGCTGAGCCGAATGAAAACGATGATCCTGTGCAAAGAAAAATTAAAACATATCATCATTAGAATTGCTCTTGCACTCAAACTCTTGCGCTCTAAGATAAAACATTACCGATGTTTGATGAGAATGAAAATGGTGCTGGTTTTGTTTCTGCTTGGTTTCCAAATGCAGAATCGGGTGTTGTGTTTGTGTTTGAAGTGCCGAAGACCCCAGTCGATGCTGTAGTCGCTGGTGGTTGTGAAGCATTTTGACCGAAAGCAAACCCACCAGTAGCCTGCGATCCAAATGCACTATTCGATTTTTGACTCGGATTGGTCGCCATTGTTGGTTTGCCAAATGTGTTTGTTTGATTTTGGCTGCCGAGAACTGGAGTATTTGCGTTCTGATCGGTTGCAGTGCCAAAAACAGGGGCCGCTTGAGAGCTTCCAAATATACTCGTTGAACTGGTCGCTGTTACAGTACTACTCAAAATACCGCCAAAGGTTGGTGTTGCGTTTTTATCGCCAAATTTCGGAGCGGAAAATGACCCAAAACTGTTCGGTTGTGTGGTTGCCGTTCCGAATAATGGTTTGGCATCTGTATTCGGCTTATTTGCTCCGAACGCTCCGAATGCACTTTGAGTGGTCGAAGTTGGGTTGGTTGTGTTCGCTGTTCCGAATAATCCAGTCGATGGAGCTGCTGTGCCAGCAGACGGAGACGGAGAACCAAATGCTAGTGGTGAAGTTGTAGCATTTGTTGTGGTGTTTCCGAATTGAAAAGCGCCCGTTTCTGAAATTGTTTTGCCCAATTAGTATTGAATAGAAGTTGAAAATAACTATTTTCATTCTGAAATTACCTGGTTTGCTGGTGTTTGCTGTAGCTCCAAACGAAAATGATGCTTGATTTAAAGTTGTGGTTCCACTTGCGGTGGTAACATTGGTGTTTGTGAGTCCGAATGTAGGAGCCGGTGTGGCCGTAGCATTTGCACCGGGCCCGGAACCGAAAACAAATGCATTGGTAGCAGGGGTGCTTGTGATTGTCGCGGCTGAAGGAGTGGTCGTTTTAGCTACCGCTCCAAATCCGAATAGGCCTGTGCCTGTACTAGAAGTGCCAAGTGTATTTGTGGTTGTACTGGCCACACTGCTGCTTGGAATACCGAATGAAATTCCTGTGTTTGCAGGCAATGCAGCTGGTTTTGTTGCTGGGCTCCCAAAATTGTATGCAGGAGGAGCAGATGTCGCTAGCACACTACTCGATAGAGTTGTGGTCGTTTCTGTTTTGGCCTGTGTGTTCGAGCCAAATGTGGGTGGAGCAAACGAAGGCAATGTGGTATTACCAGTTGATTTAGCCAGTCCAAATGAGAAAGTCGGTGCGGCTGCTTTGGTTTCTTCCACCTTTGAAGTTGGCACGGCTTCCGTTGTGGCCGGTTTTGCAGCCAAAGACGATGTAAACGTTGGTGGAC
>NW_022595244.1:17591101-17621511 GCF_009176505.1 Sitodiplosis mosellana | reverse complement strand
GAGATGTCGTGGTCGCTGTACTGAATGTGACCGAAGTGATTGTACTCAGATTAGCCGACGTTGATGCGATACTAGTTTTTGTTTCTTCTTTTTGGTCAGATTTTTCGACACCAATCGAAGGCTTTCGGACACTATCCACTTCATCTTTTGATTCATCTCCGCGCAAAAAGCTCAACATCATCGCCAGTTTCGATTTTTGATCTCGATTTTTGTTGGCACCAAAAATGGTCGACGTTTTCACTTTTGGCTTAACAAACGATATCGAATTGTCTTCATCGTCGTCTATCACTTTTTTCTTTTCACTTGCGGATGGAGCAGCACTATAGACTTTGTTGAACAGCGTTAGTTTGTTTGTTTTTGTCGTTGGCTGACTTGCTGGTGGTACATAGCCATCCGACATAGATTTTATAACCGGTTTAATTTGTTCTGATGGACGATGAAGCGGTAAATCACTGTTACTTGTGCCAACACGACTTGATTCGGCTGCCCTCTTGTTGCCAGCATAATTGTCACTTGATGCATTTTGATTTGCATCTTTTCTATTGTAATTGAGCTCGGGACGAAGAACTTTCGTTGGTGTTGCATCTCCACTGAGTTGGCTTCGTTTAGGTGTATTTACTAAAATACTCGAACTCAACGAGCTGAGTATATCGTTGTTTTTGTATCGCTTCTTCTGCACTTCGGCCGTTGAACTGTAAGAAAATGGAATAAGTTGTGTTAATTCTGCAAAGAACTTTCTTCCATTGTTCTACAAGGAACAACGAAAATGTTTTCTTACCTGCAATATGTGGGTGAGGTACGATCTCTGGTTCGCTTCGATGAATTGACTGCTTGTGCATTGTTTTGATCATAATCATTCAGAGCATCTCCTCGTTGCTTTTTATTTGTATCGCCGTCGATTTCCTGCAATAAGTGGATACAATGAAATTCCTTGTTACGGCTTTTGGTGTAAATAAAACTCACATCACAATGGATCCGTTTTCGTGAAATTTCTTTCAATGCCTCCAATGAACTGCGAATTGGAGCGCTGTCATAGTCGTTGCTTGTGGGGACAATCGGTTCGTCTTGCGGCAATGTTGCTTTGATCGGTTTTCTGCCTTCGATAGGGCCTAATTTCCCAATCGGATACGAATCACCATAATTTTTTCCCGTTCGAAATATCGCCGAACGTGCCGATGCATTTGATGCACTGACCAGATTTATTGGCGGTGCAATGTTAATTTTCGACACCTTCGGTGCATTTGCTTGCTTTTGATTCAAGTTGATTTCACTCTTGTCAAGGTTCACGATGGGAAAGTCGCCTGGTCGGCGATACGCTTTGCTAGCAATTTCACGACCTTTGGCCTCACTTGCTTCATGATATTTTACAACACGTGATGCAAAGCCATTGCTTTGCGTGTCTAAATAAACTTTGGGATCAAGTTTACTCAGTGTTGGCGAATTGATGGAATTCCGTTTTGATGGCGGAGTTTCTTTTGGGCTATTCGGTTTGCTGCTGAAACCCAATCGATTGGCCAGGCTTAATTTCAATCTGAAATAAACAAAATCAACGATTTGAATCATTTTCTATCTTGATCGAAAAGATGGTAACTACAATTGAACAAAAAAAAAACTCGAATGAAACATAAATACAAATTCACCTTCTCAGCGGAGTTTTTGCTATTTTTTCGATTTGTGTTGATTCGGCAATTGGTAGGTCATTTGAACTAGTGTTTGCACGTTCAAAACTCATTGTGTTTCCTTTTTCTATTCACACTAATTTCTTTTTCTTTGTGTGTGTTCTGAATGTTTTCACTTAAATAACACTGTTTCCACTTTTAAAACATGTATTTTCTTGTTTATGTAGGAAAATTCATACATTCCAAATAACATAACCTCATTCCACAATTAAAAAAAAATCAGTTTCAGAAATCAGCTCATCAATTATCACAGTTCATGGTTTACAGAATCAGAAAACTTTCAACAAAATTGCGTTGTAATCGTTCAATTTTTAAATTTCCGATGGAAAAAACACTCTGCCGTGAAAATTAGTACAATTATAAAAACACAATCAATATTTTCGTTATTTGCGATTTGTTAAAAAGTCTTTCCCTCTTAATTTTGACACAGCAACAAGCAAAGAACACATATCAAACGCTAGTTGCATTCGTTTGTGAAATACCCACGAAGAACATCAAAACGTCACACAACGTATAGAGACGCCATGTGCGACAGTCTCCGCGGACATTGACAGTACTACTAAACCCAAGCAGCACAATCGGCATTTTGGGACAAAATCATTCAAACGATTTCAAATGAAATGTTTTGAATTTTCGCTCCGAGAAAAGCTATTGAAAATTGTTTTTTTTTTCTAGCTATTGAAAATTATTTGTTGATCGATAGGAAACTACGTTGAATTAGTTTGTCAATATGGAAAATTACAAATTATTGTATGTAAATGCAAGAATAAAAGCAAAAGTTCCAAAGACGACAATTTTCTCCATTTGCATGGTTCGATTTTCATACGTTTTATATCTGTTTTTTTTTTTTAATGTCTTTTTCGATAAACTCTTTTTTCCAGTATTAGTTTTCGTTCATTTTCAGATTTGAGATTGTATTGTGGAATTTGATGCCCCTTCATAAAATATTCTAGGTTTTCACTCTCGTTCATATCCATGTTTTAAGCAAGTGTTACATTCAGAACACCCTATGTACGGCTATATACGGCTATGATTTCTCCTCTAGACTAATATTTACAGTTTGGATAAAGCACATATGTGCATAAGCAACCCTCGCTGAATGCAAATGAATTCACCGCTTCCCTTAGTTACTAATACTATGGCTTCGTTGTACGCTTTCGATACGAATGTGTGCGTGTATATGTGTGAGGGTGTCAATGTGTGAGCTCACATGTACACATAAAGTACGTGTGTATGTGTCGCTTCCTATTGAAAATCATTCTATTTCTTCCTTATAAACAGAGAAAGACGAAAGCGGAAAATGTATTAGAGTGCTGAGTGAATCAGTGAATCAACGTAATTCTATTCATCTTCCTCAGTTTTGCGAATTTGTTTCTAATTAGAAAATATTTTAGTTGGATTAAACAAAAAAAATCAATCGAAATTGTGCAATCATTTGAGATTTCTTCTTAAGTTTCAGTTAATTTTGTTTATTTTGAAATTTATATTGGGCCATTTTGATTGGTGTTTACTTTGTATTTTCGTGTGGTGTAACAGTACGACGTCCAAAAGAGTGATTTTTTTCTTTTGTCTCTCTTGTTGGGCGGCCCATAAAGTTTACGTTACAATTCCCTTTTACGTTCGTTTCATCGGTAAATAATGAATTTTTCCGCATTTGGTGGCCCATTCTCTGGCATTCATCAATTTGCCGCAAAATTTGGTCATGACACACAAAGTGGACCATTTTCATCGGCTACATCAGGCATGAATTCTCAGGATGTGCATGGCAACCGCTATCACACAACTACAAATCACTTCAATCAAAATTCTACCTCAGGTAAATTTGCAATCATTTCAAATTCAACATCAAATCGAAAACAGTGTAAATGTACAATTTACATTTTCATACCGAAAAAAACGAATAGAAATGCATGAAATATAAGTAAAATATTGGTATAATGTCGCTTGGAATCGTACGCGTCACTGGCGCACAATCATCACTACAATGGTCATGGCGGTTTATCGATTTTTATTGTTGTTGTTGTTGTTGTCGCCTGTACAATAGTAAATGCAATTTTGCTTACTAAGTTGAAAATTGGTTATGTTTCCCATTGAAAATGTGGTGTTGTCGGAATTTTGAGAAAAATCCAATTCTTCGTCGATTTTTCAATTGATTTCTTTTTTTTTCTTCTTTTTCCCCTGTTGTTTTTGTTGATCAATGAATATTAGGCTCAGCTATGCAATATGGGCAGAATCTTTCGAATGCTTATAACCAGCCGCAAGGTGAGCATAATAATATGTTTAGCAACGATCACAAAGATGCGCTGAAAACGAAGATTGAACGAGATCGTGAAGATGGTAATAATGCACTTCGGAAACAACTGCCTGATATCGAATAAAATCAACCTAAATTTATTTGATTTGATTCTATTTCATTCATCAGCTATCAACCAACAAATATTGCAAAATGTTAATCAATCATGGCAAACATTGGCCAATCCATCGAACACAGTGGATTATTCGTCTCATTTGTTGTCGGCCACGCTGCCCATTTCCATACAGCATTTTCTCAAGTATTCTGAATCTATCAAAAAGGAGTCGTCTGCTCTGAACAACAGCACCATTGGCAATGGATCGACCAGCAATGGATTAAATGGTAATTTGTCGAGCATAAATAATTCGATGAGTTCGGCAAACTTAAACTTAAGCGGTATGGATGTGAATGGTTTAAAATGTTGGCAATGGTTTCATTTTGAAATCTGATTTATTAGGTGGACTGAAGAACGGCATCAGCCCAAATTTGAATCTGGCTCTGAATCAAGTAAACGCAATGCATTCTCACCACCAACATCACACATCGAACAGCATTTCGAATTCATCAAATGCGGCAACAGCGGCGAACAACACGAACAACGTGTCGAATCATGCAGCCGAAATTATTGACAGTGTTGCAACTACAACGACTGCGGTAAGCAATGGCAAGAAGAAGAAGAAGAAAGCACCAAAAGAGAAGAAACCACGACCAAAACCGGGTGAGATACGTGAAACTAAAGCACTCGATGGATCCACGTTGTATTGCTGTCCCGAATGCCAAATGGCTTACCCAGATCGTAGTTTAATCGAGCAACACGTCATTTCGCATGCCGTCGAACGGCGTTTTGTGTGCGATATTTGTAATGCAGCTCTTAAGCGCAAAGATCACTTGACACGCCACAAATTGTCGCACATTCCAGATAGACCGCATGTTTGCAACGTAAGTTATGATTTATATCATAATAGAATCCTAACAATTCAAGTTGAGACTAATGCTTTTTTTTTGGATTTATGACAGATTTGCATGAAATCCTTCAAACGAAAGGAGCAGCTCACTTTGCACATCGTCATCCATTCGGGCGAAAAGAAACATGTTTGCCAAGAATGCGGCAAAGGTAAATTACAATCTAAGCAGGATAATTGATTGATTCCATAAAATTTGACAAGTTAAACATTTCTTCAATTCATAAATGAATTTTGCAAACAGGATTTTATCGAAAGGACCATTTGCGCAAACACACGCGATCCCACATTGCTAGACGAGTAAAATCCGAAGTATCAGCGCAGTCGCAGCCAGCGGCTCCGGCTACAACTGTTTCGGCAACCACAACCACAAACGGCAGGCAGGCACAAAATTCGTCTTCCTGATCTTCCTACAAAGACTTCTGGTAAAATTGATGACACTTTGATACTCCATCGATTTTGGATGCGTTAGAAACATTTTGTGCTTTCAGATCTCATCGTTGCATCTTTTACTTTCTTTTTACATGATCGAATTAGTTTATCGATTGTCAACGAATATGTTTATTTATATTATTATCTTAAGTTTATTATTATTTTTCAATTAAATAATTCATTCAACACTTTAAATCAGTCAAACTGATGAAAAGCAATTATCATTTTAAATGAATTGAACTGGTTTTATTTGTGATTCGTTGTTTTTGTTTTGATTATGTGATTTTTGCTCTCAATTGGAGATTTAAAATGATCGAAATGGGATTTAATTGATTATGATGATGATGATGATGATGATGGGTTTCATGCCAAAATGAGCGCCAGAAGTCTTTTTAAATACTAGAATATGAATATGAGTCTTACACAATTTTACAAGAAACTCATGCAATGAATTTTTGCTAATTATTTTTCATTTTTGATGCCATTCGATCTTTGTACTATGATGATCCATTATTTCTTTTTATTTACATGTGATTTTTTAAACGTTCGCTTTCTTTGCTGATTTGTATTTTTCGTTTTATTTTTCATATACAAAATCGTGAAAACATATACATACCCCATAGGCTTTAGAATCTTTTTATGTGTGACTACATATAGGTTGTAAAATTTAAGTAATACGTATTTCGTTCGGCAATAATACTTGAAGTAGTTTTTGATGATCTTTTTGCTTGTCGCGACAAGCAGCGTTTTTTTTTCATCTTTTGAGAATATGATCCAAATCTAGTTTCCAACAAACACCCATATAGTTTAGGGATTTGAAAAGAAAACACACAAACTTTCGCCACTTTAAAAAAAACGTAATTGAATAATGAATACCTTATAAAAAAAAAGAAAACTCCATACTGGTTTAAAATATGTGCAGAAACGCAGAAAAAGTCTTATCCAAGATAGAAAAAGCAAAAAATTTTGAGAACAACAATGACAAATATGTTTTGTAATTAGAAGCTATTGAAGGGTAACAAGTAACATATATTTTTATAAATGAATAAAGTTTAAATATACTTTTATACAGAGACATAGGTGAAGATGAAAAAGCAAAATGCTAAACAAATGCTAAATCAGAATAACTTTATTGTAGGTATTCAACCGAAAATGCAATTGTCTAGCTATAAATTTGAATAATTTTTTTTTTCTCGGAAAGTTGTGATCACAACAATAATCAACTGCATAACGGAATGGGAGCAAATCTTGAAGCCGTTACAAATGTTGACGAAACACCAGCTTCTATTGCGTTATCTTCCGCCTGGAAACCATCTTATAAAATGATACAAAGAGATCCTCAAGCAAAAAAAGACTCCTTTTCAGTATACAACTAGTAATGTAATGAATAGGTTTAGGTAGTCATAAGCTTATAATTTGCGTAATAGAAATTTTGACATTCTGCAATGGAAATAAAGGACAAAACAATCGATGTACTTCTATTATCGATATTGTGGCAATTTTAGTATATATATATATACCCATTATTCAATCAAGCTATTGTATATTTGTGTTTCGCTTTAGCGCAAAGCTATGTTGCTCTGTTGCCATTGATTTACTTCTAATCGATCACAAATAATAAAATCGCCCATACAATTCCAATGTGTTTCCTAGATTACAAGCCAACCTACAAACCAAACAGACAACATACATTCCATCAACATACTTTTCCAGAATAACAAGAGTTTTTTTTTTATACAAAAACAACCAAAACATCTACGATTTAAATTAATATACAGAGTTGCCGACTTGTAGAAATATATATTACATAAACGCAAACACAAAAAAAAAACACAATAAAGAAGTAAAGTACAAACGAGCATAAATGCTTCAATGATGAATTACAACAACTGATATCGATCGCTACGAAAAGAAAACTATTTTACCACGAAATTCTGAACAAATAGCAAATAGCAGTTAGAATAATCGGTTTGACTATGGCAAATTATTATTAAAAGATTAAATAAAAAAAAAACTGATATTTATGCAAGAAAAAGGAACGTGTTCTGATTTCCTTTCCTTTTTTTTTTAGAAATATGATTGCTCAATGAGCAGTCAGAACTTGAAAACATATATAGAAATAAAACATTGTCAATTTTGGCGTTTTTCGGTGATTTTATTTGTGCTTCCTCTGTTATGCATAATGAAAACGAGTGATTCAAAGATGAAATAAGAAGATTCTAGTTAATCTGTAGCAAATAAAAATTGAAAAAAATCGTAAACAACAGTTCGAAGAAAAAAACCGCACATACATCCATGTGTAACTTATTCAGCGAGGAGTTTATCAATTTTTGGAACGATTTGAAGTGGTGAAGTGGATGAACCCAAGCGTTCAACGGGTTGTCCCTTTTTGTCAACTAAAAACTTGACAAAATTCCACTTAACATTGGCACCGTCACCTTGTTTTTGCCTTAAATACGTGTACAACGCAGCTGCATTCTTTCCATTCACATCGATTTTCTGGAACACATCGCCAACTTTGACATTTCGCTTCTCCAAATGACACATCATATCTTCGCCATCCTTCTGCGGCATTTGACTACCAAATTGGTTGCATGGGAACGATAGAATTTGGAAATCTGCAGAAAAAAATAATCAGTGGAATATAGTATCAAGTAATTCATCTCTTTTCCTATCGGGGAACCACATCGCCGTAGTACTTACCTTTATTCTTGTACTGTTCTTGCAATGTGTTCAATTCATCGTAGTTTTTCTTTGTGTATCCACATTTCGAAGCAATGTTCACGATGAGCAAAACCTTTCCCTTATATTTGGATAATGGTACGTCTTTGCCGAACGTATCCTTCATAGTGAAATCGTATACGGATTTTGCATCAATTACTGGATTGTCCAAAGCCTGTGGGCTCGCTTTTTTCGAAACCTTTGCACTTGGACTCTCCGATGCTTTGCTGGTCGGAGTTCTTTTTGTCGCTTTACCATTCTTGCTGTCTGATGTTTCGACGTTCGCATTCTGTGGTGCATCGCCGTTCAACTGAAAATGAAATGAAAATGAACAATGGGCAACAACTTTTTTTTGTTCTGTTTCCTAAGCTCAGATCGAAGTAGCCCGCACAAAATTCAAACTGATCAAACTCTCTCTAAATCACCATCTTTTATTCATCGTTGAGCGGAGTGCAATCAACGCGATAATTTCAATTTTGTGTGCGTGAATTATGACTAGATTGAATAATTCAATGGTTAAGTCAATATCAGCGCGTCATGCATTACAATTTATTTGTCGAGAGAGTGAGATTCTACAAGTGATACAAATGTATGAGACATATATTTATTTTTACCTTATTCGATCGGTTTCTGGTCATCATTTTTGCAATCGGTTTTTGTTTTTCCAAAAAAATAATCACAACACTTTTAACACTGTCGAGTAATGACGGAAAAAGATGATAATAAATGTCCAAAATGCGTCTTATTTACTGCCGGGAAGGTAGAATAAACACCGATGCGTACAATGATGCGATGATGAATGCGGCTTGGAGTTCTATGCACTATAGCGCGGGATGTCAGAACTACTTGAATGCTTAAGTACAAAGTGTTGCACACGATTTTGAGATATTTTTGAACATTTGAATTCGAACGAAAAATCTGCATTGTTTGTAACACGTTAATATTTCGAAACAAAGTGTTGGTGCAAACACTGATTTTGGTATCATTTGCATCAAATTCTCAGCGAATCAGAGTGAAATTTGGAATTAAATGTCGTATTCATTTATTCAACTTGTCATTACATTTTGTTTTAAGTATCTGTAATATCGAATGAAGTTATATATTATTAAAGTAAATTCAATTCATTTGCTTGGATTAAACTTAGGAGATAAAAATAATTGACCGTTTAAACCTTCCTTATCACAAAGTTATAAATATAAGTTGAAGATTAGTTATTGGGTAGTTGGGGTTCGTCCATGGCAAAAGCTTCCAATGATGTGATTTTGCCTGCAATGATGGTGACATCATCAATGCGATCGCGAATAAAGAACAAGAACGGTCGGTTAATGATAACGGAGCGTTCGTTTGCTGGCGCTTCTGTTCGTACTACATTCGATGCGGTCATAAAGTTTTCGGCGGTCGAGAGTTCATCAACAGTGAGTACAACGTGTTGCTGAAGTTCGCCGACGCGCAGTTTTTGCGCTTTGGATATGCCGCTGAGATCCGCTTTTGATGTGAACAATGACGCTAAACCTTCTTTGACCAAAACCTTTTCTGCACCATTATTTGTTTGCACTTCGAATTTCGGTATAGCAATATTGATCAATTCTTCTTGTAAACCAGTTGAAATTTCGTTTATACTATTTGTATTGAATTCGTCAATCAGTTTTTTCAAACCGTCTGGACCTTGTGGCATTATCAGCAGCATGGAGTATCGAATGTTCTAAAAAAATAAAAAAATAAAAAATAAATATAAATCTTTATTGATCTTTACCAATGGATCACTGGTAAATTAAAAACACTTCAATCAATGGCTTACATCGTATGGAAGTTCGATGGCTTCACTGTTGTACTTTGGAACAATTCCCGTTCGGAAGTATCCATGAGCTCGCATCATTTTTATCGGCACTTTCTCATCATCCAACGAATAGAATATATTTTGAATGTTTTCATCTCGCAAATTCTGTTAAAAAAAAAATGTTAACCAATCAATTTGATCATTTACAGAAAGAAAGAAACGTCCAACAAATTACTTGGAATGGAGTGGCCCATTGTCCATGGTAATACAATCCGTTGAATAGCAACATTTTCGGTTCGAATTTGTATGTGTCCTTTTCCGTGAAATTCTCTTTTTCACCAACGATTGAGTTGCCACTAATAATTGAAGCGCCTTCGCCGTATTTTCCGCCAAACTTCGAATAAAACAAAAGAAATTCAATTTTGAAATATTTCTATAGCTTTTATAATTAAACGACATTAATTACTTACAGCTTTGCCTGAACGACTCTCTTCGGCTTGCATGATTTCCATTTCTTCGTATTGTTTGAAAGGCAAATGCATTATCTTTTCTTGCGCCTCCTTATTTGACGATGAAATGGCTTCTTCAGATTTTGCATTTTCTCCTTCTTCATTTTTGGTTATTTGTTGCAATTCGTTTTTAATAACCGGAACCTCAACATATTGTCGATCTTCAACCACTTCGTCAAATTTCGATGCATCTTTTTGGCCGTCGATTCGCGTTTCATCAAATGAGCCACCTTCCATTTTGTATGAATCAAATTCAACGACGTCTTTACTATTGGTTGGTGTAACTTGTTCATCCGATGTCTTGGATGCATCTTGTTCTTCGGCTGGTTTGGAAATTGGTTGTGTTGCTTCCTCTTCATCGAAATTCAATGGCTCCACATCTTTCACAGTGACGTAGTAATCTTTTTGCAGTATTTGTTTGAAAGATTCATCAGCCGTGTTGTTTTTGTATATATAGAACCAGGTGCGGAATTGAGGGGCTATTTCTGGATCTAAGCCTTGAAAATGTGACAAAACTGATCGATATGCACCTCGAATGAGTGCTCGATCATTGGGATGCTTTAGAACGGCTTTAATATCATTTTGTGTATCATCGGTAGCACCTTCTTCCAAAATGGCCAGTATGGTTGCATAGCCGAATGGTGAAAAAACGCTGTTTTTGTTGCTATCGATACTACCTTTCAGCAGTTTCGATGTGATGATATTGGATGCTTGGCCAACGATCTCTTTGTTATGAATATCGCGTGAGTCTCGGGGTGGCGTACCACCAACACCAAACGATAAGCACACAATCAAAATACCTACATTTTATGCAAAACAAAATGAGTTACTATTTATGTGCTATGCGTGAAATAAAACATACTTATTCCTATTCATATACGAATTGTGAATGTTCTACTATAGTGAAGTCAAATTGAATCTCAATCACACTGTTCTATATCAATGGAATGAATGAATGTTTTTTTGCGTATTTTTTAGCAAGAGTTAGCAAGCTATAGTTGAACTATATTCCACTCTATAGTTATAGCCATCGTATTTCAGGTTCTTCTCACAAAGTTGATTCAACGTAATGCAAAGAGCTTTACTATTACAGGCAACATCATCGGAAGTTTTGTTTACACAGCAGCGAATACTTTTGGTATGTTCCTTCTTTCTGCTGATATTCATGCAATGAAATATTCATATGTATAACGGTGTTTGATTTTGTGAACAAGTAAGAGAGAAAGAGGAATGGACGAGAAACGAAGAACTCTTATTCTCGTTCTCAACACCATTATCGAATGATCATTTGAATGACACCGGTTCTGAAACTGGTCGGTCGCATATACAAACGTTTCGATGCTTCTTCCTCTTTATCACCAATAAGCTTATCATTTTTAAGGTAATTGTTTTTTTTTGTGCTAGACCAAAATGAAGGTCTGAAGATTCTTCATTCATTCATTTCAAAGTTCAATCTTCCCTATCGCGTTTTCATGTCAACAACCTTTTGTTATGATTTCATATGTTCTATTTGAATTGAATAACTCGCTGAAATACAATCAAAAAATACAACTAAATTGGTTTGAAAATCAAAAAATAGCTTGAAGTGAAACTGGCCCAAAATCGCGGTGAGAAACCTAGTTAAATAGAGCAGCGATAACACAAAACGTTTTACTCAAATGTGGATCGCCCAGTTTTGCTACTTACAACGTTAAACATATTCACTAGAAATTTTGACTTCTATTAATTCGATTGTCCATGTAAAATACATATACATCTGATTATATTGGATCACGAGATTTTTTTATTATTATAATAAATCGATGTTCACATATTTTACAATAAAAAGTTACAGTACTCACAAGTGATTATCAGTTTAGAATCCATTGCCTTTCGATAATCCGTTATGTTTAACCAAAATACACGATTTCAATTCTTCACAACGATAGTAACTATGAACTTTGTATCACGACAATCCAAAATGGAATGGTCTCTCGTCGTTACATGAACATTCTTTTATGCGTTAGCGTCAAGAATATTTCTCACGAACACATATGAAAGGTAAAACTAGTTGAACGCATCGAAACCAGCAGCTGCCAACTGGACAGTTCTTAAACCATTTACCACAGGGAGTTAGCAAGACGCACATTATAAGGTTTTGGATTTCCATCGAAAGAGATGGTGAATACAAGTTTTATATATCCATCTCTCTTACTCCTCGAAATCGAAGTCAAAAACCTTATAACGTGCGTCTTGCTAACTCCCTGTGCCATTTACTTCTTTATTTTCATATTAATGATGTTTGTATTGAATCTCAGTTGTTTGTTCAATTTTGTATAAAATTCCTTTTTCATTTATGGGTTAAGAAAAAAAATTACAGTTACTTCGACTTATTGCATGCGACATTGCCTTGAACATGAGAGTGAAAAAATTCTAATCATCAAATTTAAATCACGGCACGACCAATTTCAAATTTGGTAACTTTGTTTTTAGAAAAGCCGAATATTATCTGAAAAAAAACTCTAGTACAAAACAAAAAATAAAAAATCGAATATTTTTCCTCTCTTTTGATTAGTTCATCCACATTTTCGGAAAAAGAGATCCATACATTCATGTGAAAATCATGTGAAAAAAACGCCAAAAATGATGATCAAGATAAAGCGAAGAAAGTCATTAACAAGGTGGTTGGTTTTGGCGCTTTAACTCTAAAACGAATCAAGATATCGAGAAATCATCTGGACAAATTCAAGCACCGGTTCGGACATAGAAATATGCAAGATAAATATGCAAAGCATAGATGCGTGCGTCGACCGTGCATTGCGAGACGTACGCATAAGTGTGTGTATGAATACAGTACACATCAAACAAAGATGGCTCTGTTGATATGTTCGTCGCACGATCGTCCGTACGCGTCAATGCTTTGGATATTCATACAGTATAGAACATCTGGGTAAACATATTTCTATGTCCGAACCAGTGTTTGGACAAATTAGATTCAGCCGCTCACATCACCAATTTAGCTGCCATGCATCCGAGCAACCATGAAAAAACGCAAAAAGTGATGACTTCCTTCTGGAATCAACAAAATAAGGCGAAAATATTCATCAAAAGAGAGTTGGTTAAATGCAAATACTGCTTGATTTAAGCCAGAAAAAAATGTACACCCGAGGACTCAGAGGAACCCGATGCATACGAAAAACGTTCAAAAAGGTTTTCGCAAAAGACAAATATTGGGACGAACAACTAATATCATTTTTCTGCTTTCAGATTCATACTATTCTATACTCTACGTATAGTTACTAAGGAATTCCGATGACAGTTGAATCAAACAGATTCGTAATTCTAGGAAAATGCCTTCGACTCTACAATTGTCCTTCGAGTCTAAGCACGAGTATTTTTACTCTAAAAGGGAATGGAAACATTCAAAAGTTGGAACATATTAATCACAAAAAAAAAATTATGCGAATAGCGTGATTTTTCTCATTTCCTCCAAGTGTTTCTTTCTTTTTGATTTCATAAGCAAATATATACAGACTATAAACTTTAAGGAACTCTATCGGACGAAATCTAAGGGCCCCGAATGGTCAGGTTCACAAACCTTTAAAGTGTATGATGTTTGGACATCGATTCATACTATCGATTGTTTGGTTCTTTCATCGCAAAATTTTGTTCTCTCAATATGTTGAAGTTTTTTTCATTAAAAAAACAAAGTAGGAACAAATTGTAGATAAATTGTAGAATTCAAATCAGTCATCCGATTCTTGATGATTTCAACAACTTCAGGCTCCAGGAGCGTTTATCATTTAATATGGGAATAAAACTGCTATAAAATGCTATAAAACGTGTTTAAATAATTGCAGTAACCAAGAATTAATTATAGTGGCCCGAAAATAATTGTAGACACATTACCACTCTATGCCCAATGCAAATTGCCTCATTTGTAGCGTTTTATTTTCGTAATGTGATCATCTCTCGATTACACTGAAAACGACTTCAAGATTTTATATGAGTAACTTTTGCTGAGTGTTTTTGTTAACAGATTTTTGTGCCGTTCTCGGAATTGGTTCGGGCTATTGGAAGGATAAATATCTTAAATTGTAGGTAATTGCAATTGCTTTCGATCCCGCCTGACCAATTTGTGATATCTGGTTTCATAGTCACACCACTGAAAACTTGCCCTGCCTACATTTGGCAGTCTGTTTCTGCAAATGCAAGTGGTTAACTCAGCAATGAATATTAAATCAATGCCAATTCACAATTTTTTCACATTTCTAGCTACTCGAGACTGGAAATTTCGTCCATATAATACAAGTGTCAATCCCATCTGCGGTGGCCATTGGTATACTTTGGTACCATTTTCCATTGCGTATGCAGAAAAGTTTACCAATAGCGCTTGCTACCAGCCAGCAAAAACGGTTCATCCAAGGATTCTCTGGCTATCATTGCACTCGAGATGTTTTCAAAAAGGTTTCTTCGGAAAGAAATTAGATTGAAAAGTGAACAATAATCCATTTCTCTTTTATATTTTCAGATTATAAGAATTTCTTCTGACTGTATTATGTTTCCAAGTCCTAAATGTTGACAAAACTCATAAAGACCATGAAATACATTTTGGACTTGGAAACATAATACAGATGGTGCTTAATTTCGTTTTCATACCTACTATCTTTGAATGAAATGTCTAATGTCCATACTAGATAATATAGAAATATTAGATATGCCCTATAGAATAGCTATAGCGCACCTATATACAGTGAAAATAATAAATGTAATGAGAAAAGAACATTTAGTCGTGTTTCAAAGTGACCAAATATATTTGAAAACAGATTTTGATAGCATTTGTTACGGGTAATAAATAGCATATCGAAAATCATTTCGCTGATCGACAAAAAATTGCGTTCTTCCGGATGTTCTCAATTAATAAATTCAGAATGGACATCTCTTGGTTGATGGAAAGGATTTAACACCACGCTCATAGTTCATAGTACATGCGTCAGTTGCACTGTATTATTCGTTGTAAATATATAAACTTTCTGTACATTCGAAGTGATAATCAAAGCCGTCATTAATTATTTATGCTGTAAGCGTTCTCATTACTCGTTGGGTGTGCGATTAACGCGTGTAGCGCAATTCACTGATTCTCATAATGCTGTCGGTTTGATTGTACGTCGGCCGTGTTCGTTGGTCGCTGCTTTTCCCTACAAGAAGTTTTAAATGTTGAAATGAGAAGCAAAGCAAACTGCAAACGAGACCCACTGTTGGCTCCCAATGTGCTGTTGATGTTTAAGTCGCACACGCAGTGAGAAGAGAGAGCAACATTTTGTTGTATACACGCTTGCTATTAGTTTGTTATGAATGATATCGAAACTGCTGATGCTGGATTGTGGTTTCCGCGTAGATGCTTTATTGCATCGGCGATGCGCGTATTCATTGTATCGTACTACTTTGGAGCTGCCTTGTTGTTGGCTGCCAAATTGTGTGAAATTGTTAATAAACATGTCAAATTGTCCTAGCGGGTGGCACACGCACTTCACAAATCTGTGCGCTTGCTTCGTATAAAACATCCTCCGACTGATCGATACAGTGTGCTGTGCACAGAGCGTTTGGTGCAAAAGCACAAGGCGAAAATACGAATGAAGCAAGTTTCTGTCAGCAGGATCATTTTGCGTTTTATTTCATTATCGATTTGGTGCCCGAATTTTAAGTCCAACATATTCCATCCAAACGGAATTAAAATGTTCTGAGAGAAAGAGCGAAAAATCTATTGATTTGATCTCATTGAGATGAACTTTATCGAATCGCGATATTCGTTAATAAAACTCGAACAAATAAAATTGTAATCGCGCATACTTGAAGCCATAAATAATGGGGGCAGCAAAACGAAAAGCACGAAATCGACGATTCGTTATCGAATTTACAAATCTTTGTCCAAATCGAAAATCAAACGTAACTCTCTGGTACAGCGCTGATTCCGTGATGAATGAAAAAATGCACAGTGCTTATTTTTCTTATGAGTTTGTACGTTTTTCTTGCCACCCGACTCGCCAGTCCACCACGAATATATTCGAATAAATGTGACACATAAATAAAACTTCGTATAAAATAAACTGACGCTGTGATATAATGTAATTACATGTAATATTAAACACAATCAAAATAAAGCATTTAGTGTCCGCTTACAATGCGAATTATGTTCATAATTTTTGCTTTTGTTGTTCCTGCCGAATGCAAAACTCTCTACTGGGCTGGCAACGATTTGCCGACATTGCGATTCGCTTCATTCGTTCGTTCGTCTGTTCGTTTTTTTTTGTATGCGCGTTAAATGGTTTTGATTTCGTGCATCAGCCAGATAATGAACGGTATGTGGCCACAAGAGCTGCGCACTAACGCATCAGAATCAGAGATATGTATCTGTTGCTCACCTTTTAAAATAACACGTAACCGACACATAAAAAACCATTTAACCGTAGTTTTCCACTCGGACATCAACATAGATGCATGCGATTATCTCAAATGAAAATGATTCAACTCGATAATTAATCATACCCACTCACACATAGGTATATAAATACATATGCAGCAACACACACACTTTGCTCATCAACATGAAATGCGTTTGGCGAGCGCAGGTTCAGATACACCAATCGCCAATCACAATGATCATAATAAAAATGAAATGCAATGCATTAAATTAAATGTTGAATGTAAATAAATCTCGGATTTATTGCCAGCCCCAAACATTGTATGGAAATTAAACGAAATCATGGGCTGGAACGCACACCAACCAAAATCATGAACATATTTCAATCGACGACATTTCGTTCATAGTTATCACGCAGATTGTGAAATAAGTGCCATTTTTTTCGAATTAAATGGCCTCATAAAAATAGCCGTGGTTCAATTGATTTCTTTAATTGAAATTAAATTATTGCCGAAAAAAAGCATTGAATTATTCGAGTTTCCTTTGGCTTACAAAACTGGTTTCAAAGTAGACTACGAATAACAGATCATAAATTTTCCCAATATCCGAGACAAGAATATTATATTCTTTGCTGTGCACAGATTCTACGCGACTTCCTTTTACGCTCGAAGACGGCTGGCCGCGGATGTCAATATGAATCCAATTAGCTTTATTGTCATGTTAACATATTTCCGATGATCTCAAGTCGTAAATAAGGCGCCGTTCGAACCAAATGAATTTCCACCGTGAATTATAACCGAACACAAGTATCAATCGAATCGAATTAGACTGGGTCAATGCAAATCCTGTTGCTGTTGTTGGGCAAACTGTCCGGTCAATTCATTCATGTTCGTTTCATTTAAATGTAAGCAAACCATAACTTCAATCTCATTGAGATTTATTTTATTTGATTCTGCTAATTGCCCACAAAAACTGTTGCATTTTCACTTCGCACACACATCGTTCACAAGTGACTAGAACAGTGTTTGTTATCACGCTAAAACGTTTAACTCCGCTTGATCATTCAACCAATAGCCGTCGAGTCTCCTCCTACTTTTCTCTTCAATCCATTCACACACGATTCCAAGCAAAGTGAACACAAAGCAAAATGATCGAGCCTGCTTCAGTGCGGCAGAAAATCTCAGCAACTGCTCAGTTTGATATTTGAATTCCGATGAATCGCTCGATCATTTCGGGACACAAGCTAGTTATTGGAACATAGAATCGATAGGATTATTTTTGTGAACATTGCAGTTCTTCTGTAGAATTAAGATTTTAATTCATTTTTTTAGCGAATTTATTTTTTAAATCGAAAAAAGTGTAATAATAATTACTCTAAGCTTAGAACGATAAATTTTGCTTCGCTATCAACTGAACTTTAAAGTCAGAACTTTATTCGTTTTCTACTTCAACACATAACATGAGCATTCAGTACCAGTTTTGAATTGATTCAATTGAAAGTTAAAAGTGTTGATCGACAAACAATTGAAATCAGAAAATCCATTCATTAGTTTATTATGTAAACAAACTATTCATATCGATAAATAAAACTTCATCCCATATTGGAATGTAAACTATTTCTAATTAAGAGAAGCGATCGTTATTGGATTTTCGATCCTAACGCTAAAAATCGATAATTGATGTGAGTACGCACACCGGGAAATCGATATGTTAAATTGGTGTGTATAGCGCCTGATCTACATTTTGTTTACACATTTGAAATCAAGCCGATTGATGATAAATGATTCCAGTGGATGGTACAAATAAGAAAGATAAATTCGTTTACCGTCGACTTAAAGATATGGAAATGAATGTGCATTCGAAGAAATTCGCACTGTGCTCAAAGGCAGATGAACAGTTAGTGACTGATGATAGAAATAACAATTTGAAAAATGATCAACTTACGGAGAAACAACAAACAATGATTCAAGAAAATAACGAAATTACTACACAGTGGAAACAAATCGATGAGTTGAGACTAAAGTTTCAAAACAGTGAGCAAAACATGGACAAACATTCAAGTGATACACATTCAAATGACTCACATTCTAGTGGACCGATGGAAACTATCAAAAGTAGTGCTGCCATAAATTTTAGCGTCGAAAGTATTTTGAATGGTTCAAGTTGCACAAAGAAATGTGATATCGAAAATGTTGATCAAAAATCGTTGGAAAGAGGGCATTCTCCGCAAAAATCAGCCATTCCCGAAGATTGTAGTCGAATTTATCGGCCGATGCCCATGCGATACGTGTCCAATCCTACTGCAGTTTATCACGGTAAAGGATAATGACTTCTCTTTTAAAACCCATAAATTTCCCGGTAGAAGAACAAGCGTAAGAAAATCCAGAAAATATATTGGCCTCTTACACCAGACTCATAATTTCATTCGACCATATTTGTTTATGTAAATCGCGTATTTCGGTTTGTTTTACACACAATCCAATTGGTTTCAAGACTTCTACTTTGTAAACAATCGTGATTGGTCTATGATGCGATGCGACCCGCGATTTGAGTGAATGAGGAAAACATATCGCTTGTGTAAATCGCTTGAATGATGCTAAACAAATGTTCGTACAAGTGGTGAATGAGAGATGCGTATCAATATGTCTCTGCTTAAATAAACAAACTCATAATAATAATCGATTTCCTGTTCATTTTACCACGAAAATTTATAACATTATACCCACCAATTAACCCATACGCATTCCAAAAATTAGATTCGTTAATTGATTGATGATTTTATTATTTGTTTTCGGCTTTTTATCCGATTCAATTTTTACAATTTCATGTGAGCGAAAAATGCGTGGCTTCATTTTTTCTCTATCTCTCCAATTTCAAGGATTTATTTGGAAAATGAAAAATGTCCTAGAGATACAGATATGTTTATGTAAAGCGAATTTGAAACCGTCTGGATAAAAAATGTGTTGTATGGAGAAATGTTGTTGATTCTATCATTCGCACCCTTTTGTAAATTCAAATACGCTTTTTTGTTCGCTTCGAAGAGCTATTTTGTGGCAACAGTATCATTGCGGTTAATCATTATTTTCGGAGGATTTGTTTGGCTTAAACAATTCATTATTTGAGTAATATTTTTTTTATGGGCTGATGTTGATTCGGTTTTATGTTATGTTTGTTTTTTCGAGTTAAATATCAACACGTCCATTTATACTTGATATTTCAAGAAAAAAAGAACAGCGAAATTTAGCCGCTCTATTTGTACTTACAAAATCTTTCAGGTTTCCCTATGAATAGTGCACCTTTGCCCCTGCATCGCCACATAAAATATCCAATTCCAAATTTCCACGGTGCACCGCTTCCGCCCACGTCATTCAGTCCGAGTTTCAGTGTAGATCGGTTTTTGCTACCAACTGCTGTTTCATTTTCACATTTCCAAAGTTCTCATCATCGTGCCGATTGCCTCGTGGATCCAACTAATCCGAAAATTACAGCAATTCCAGCACCATGTGCATCATCAATAAACAATACAGCAGCGTTGAGTCAATCAAAGCGTAAACGATCTTGGTCTCGCGCAGTTTTCAGCCAACTCCAACGTAAAGGTTTGGAAATTCAATTCCAAATACAGGTAAATTCTTGTACAAATAATTGTTTAAAATGGCATAAAACACAACTAAACCGTAAAACAAAGACTCATTGCAAGTATTATTATTAACTAATCAGAAATGATTCGGATCAAGGCAATAAATTGAAAGTGAGAATTGGCAATATCTTTACGGCGAATTGATCGTCGTATCGGGTGTGAAGCTGTAGAAAAAACACTAACGTGTGGTCTTCTACAACGATCATTTGCCCAAGCAATTCGATTTGTTCTTGTGCTTAAATACCACTCTAAAAAAAATCTAATATCAGGCAATCCGTTGCAATTTATCCATTTTTATTATGAATAATGCCAATTGTCTGTATAAATGCCATTCATTTCAAATACAGAAATACATCACCAAACCAGATCGGCGGAAATTAGCAGCCCGGTTAGGATTAACTGATGCGCAGGTAAGGTGTTATTAATAGTACGTTGCAATGTTAATAATATTGTTAACTTCTGATGATCAAATAAAACGAATATTCGCTTCGAAATTCAATCTGAGATACATATTTCGTAGGTGAAAGTCTGGTTCCAAAACCGACGTATGAAGGTACTTACTCATTTTTATTTTAAGGTACTTTTGAATGAAGGTAATTTTTTATCTTACTCATTTTCTATTTTTTATGAAGTGGCGGCATTCGAGGCAAGAAACAAAGGTGGATAAGAATCGTGCTGGCAAAACTGAAAATAAGGAGGACGGCATAGATCAAGACATTCCCTGTGGCAGTAGCGCGGAGAGTGATAGCTGCAGCAGCGATGATGGAAATGAAATCGACATCGAAGCTGAATAGATTAGAAATATTTTTCAATGAAAAATGCAAACATACTTTTCGTTATCTATTTATTTGGTGCATTTTTGAAATAACAAAATGGGTCAACATTTCTTTATTTAAATTAAGCTAACATAGGGGAAAAAACATTCATATTTTTGTTCGTATCAAAATTTGGATTCAAATCACCATTTCGTTCATACGATAGTTTGGTTTCAGCGAAGGAGTCTGAGTTTAAATTTTACTAGAAACGCATTAACATGGTTCCGGAATGAAGTTTTGAGAAAGTTAGCTATCTCTCTGAGTTTCATCACATGGAATGATACGTGTGACGGCATATTTTTACACGGAACTTCGTTCCCAATGCCCCGAGCACTTGCTACATATAATAACGTGTGGTTTCTAATATTCGAAAACGTTCGCTCTATATATAGCAAGTGCTCGGCGCACTGGGAACGAAGTTCCGTGTGAAAATATGCCGTCACGCGTACATTCCATGTGACGGAACTCAGAGAGATGTTTTAAAAATGGAATCAATTGGATAGATTTGGAAATGGGTGTTATTGAAAAAAAATAACGGGAAATGCTTTATTTATTTAAACTGTAAGTTGAAAAATTGTTGCAAATCACAATCAGTTAAATTTCAAATCGATTGATTTTTCCTTTTGATTTGTGAAGCAAAGTGGATTTTATGGAGGTAAGGCTGAACTTTGAAATGTTGTTTTAAAATGATAAATGTATATTTGGCATATAATTTGTTTCCCTTTCCCAGTTATTCTATTAAAGAAAAAACTCGCACATTTTGAATTTAAAAGCAATCTTGATATGGCAACGGGAATGGTTTAAAAATTCCTAACTAGATCAATTTCGTTCAAAAAAGCCAATGGTTTAATCACACTCAAAATGATGTCATTAAATACAACTCAGGTATTGGATAAATAGGTGAAAAAAAAAGAAAAATTGAATCACACGAGGATCTAGCTCGATTAGAAAACAAATAAAATACTATGGGTAAAACTCTATTGTTCCAAAATAATTACAGAATATTTGTAAGATTTAAGTTTTCGGTTCGAAACGGAGCTACGTTTTGTTTGGTTCGGTCATCTATTGTTCGATTGTTCAAATAACCTGTATGGATGAATAAAAGATAAATATATAAACAACAATACACGAAAACAACCATCTAATCGTGGTGTGTGTGTGTGCCGGTGCATTATCACGCCAAATTGCATCAGCTTCCGTCTTCTAGCTTGGGTAGTAGCTTGTTCAATATATGTACTTTGTGAGGCCAAGGCGAGCTAAATTATCACACGATGTCACCTTTAACGCTTTGGCTTGCTCCATTTGACTTGCACCGCCGAAGCTTCGGGCACGTGCTATCATAAGGTCACCTAAACAATAAAATACACGCAAAATGTAACACAGTCCAGAAATGTTCCTTCAATTTTTCATGTGTCAGTATCAACACTCACGGTAGCTACGTTCACGCATACAATTTTGCTTCATAACCATTATATATTCTTCCTCAATAGTGTTTTCTAATCGATGCAATGAGCCTTGGTACTCCTTTTTAAACGTGTCCCGAACATAATATGGCACATTCAGGTGATGAGTGCGCTGCACAATTGAATACTTCCTGAAATTTACAAAAACACATTGAATAGCTGCTCTGACCACTAACCGCCTTCGATTCAATTCACATTGAAATGTTTCTTACGAGGTGGGTGACAAACTATAAACGGGATCCGATGTAAAAAACGATGCCAACATTGAAATTAATACCAACACAAGTATTAAACCAAAAGCAAGACTTGGTTGCTGCTGATGATTTTGATGATATTGTTGTTGCTGAAATTATCCAAGAGAAAAAAAAATCAAAAATGCATTCAAATTTGCATCGTTTCCAAAATGTTTGGCACTTCACCTGTGTGTCACGTCGTGAAGCATACTGTCTATTGCTTGTGGTTCTCGTTTGTGGAAAGCCATTACCAAAAAACATGTTGAATAATTCTTCGGCAGTGAAATCGGAATCGAATCCCGTGCGATAGGCATGCTCGTACTCATGATTTTGATGGTAGTGTCGTTTCGGAATTTTATCTGGTTTATTTCCAAACAGATCGTAATGTTTTCTCTTCTCCGGATCGGTTAGACAACCGGCAGCAGTCCCTAATGCTTTGAATGCTTCAACAGCTCTCGGTGCACGATTCTTATCGGGATGCAATTGTAATGCTAATTTTTTGTAAGATCGTTTGATTTCCGTGTCAGTAGCGTCTTTCGTGACACGCAACACTTCGTAATAATCTTTGCACCGTAGAATTCGCTCGCACAATTCAGACTGCTCTTTGGTATATTCACTGGATGCTGCCTCATTACGCTTTGCCTGAGAACTTTCACTATTTGAATTCGTATTACGTTTTCGTACACCATCGGCTGTGTCCTTGGTTTCCGATTCTCTCGATTGGATTTGAGCTAGAAGATCTGGTCGAGAAAAAAAAACAAGTTCACATTAAGACAATGACCTTCGCTACATTTTCGTCGAGTGCTTTACCTTTGGCCTTTTGAGATGGATACAAATTGTCGGCCTTTCGCAAAAACTTTTCGGCCCGCTGTAAATTGCCTGATTTTGCTGCATCGAGTGCAATATTTATGCATCGCTGGGCCTCATCCTTATTTCCATCCATTACAATGGAGACTTGTTGCAAAGCAAATTTTCTACGATTGTTACAGAGCTCGCGCAATTAATGTAATTGCAGTGAAAACCACAAATTTTATGTAATTTCCTTGCGGGCAACAAATATTGATTTTACTTTCACGCACAAAACAAAATCACTCATTCACACCAGTTAATAAATAGGAATACTTGAAAATATGAAGGGAAATAGACGAATTTTCACTTATGAATGCACTTCAAAAGTGACGAAAATAAATTAGTTTTGATTTTTTTCTATTTTACACAACATTCTCACAGCTTCTGCACTCGAAATGTCGTGTTATTTTCAGTGCATTAAATTTACACCATTCTGTCACATTAACCTGCACTGTCAAATGTCGATACTCTCTTTTTTCCATTGTTATTCTCTTCGCGCGAGAGAGTATATTGAAAATCTAGTACCTCAATACATAAACATTGCTTCGCAGCTGTCATCTGTCAGAGTAAACAACTTATGCCGCGATTGAAAGTATCGCAATCGCATAAAATGAATTTAAAATCAAGCATAAACATTATTTTCGAGTGGAATTTGTGGACATTCAATTATTAAAGTGTGTTTTGTCGTGAATATTTTGTGCGGAACGTGAAAAGAATGGGTTTAGATTTTGATCCAATCGACTATTGTCGAACACTGGCGCGAGCACCATCGCCATACAAGTGTCCAGTGGAAAAATGCAGCAAATCGTACAAATCTATTTATGGTTTGCAATATCATTTGGTGAACTATGATCATGATACGAGGCAGCAAATTACGCCAGCTCGAACGCCGGCCAGAAAACAAAAAAGTTTCACTTCGCCGAACGCTACAACGCCTGGTGGCGGTGGTTTGGCCAATTTTGGTTCACCGAAAGAGGGATTGACCTACTTGGAAGCGCAACATGTTGTTCAATTCGAAATCGATGCAAAAAGTATTAAAGTGTCTACCATCGAACCGATTCCAATGATTGAACCGGAGGAATATGAAAAATTGGTTGAAAAAGGCGAAGCACCACCATTCATTGAACCCGAACCGGAGCCACATATCAAACTACCCGAAGCCAATTTCAATAAAGTGGAAAATTACTCGATTTGCGATGCACCGCAAAGACCAAACGCGTATATCAGGTATGTTTGTGAAACTTTGAAGATAAAAAAAGAAATACCTTGTTTGGCCTCAGTCAGTAATGATGCGATTTTTTTTTCTTGAACAATTCGTAGATTCATTGAAAAAAGTCCGGAAGAATTGGACGGTGAAATTGAATATGATGTGGATGAAGAAGATGCCATTTGGCTTGAACGAATGAATAATGAACGCGCGGAGAATGGATTGAGTGCAGTTTCCATTGACACACTCGAATTGCTGATGGATCGTTTAGAAAAAGAATCGTATTTTCAAACGACAAACGAGCAAGGCGGAGCTGTTGTTGATGCAGATGCTGTGTGTTGTATCTGTTTGGACGGTAAGATTCCAGTTGTTGAAGTGGAGCATTTTAAAACTTCAAAGAAACATCAATTTTATGCATAAGTGTTGAGCTTACGTTATGAAATCTAATGTTGATTTCATTTTTTTTCAGGCGATGCTACTAACACCAATTTCATATTATTTTGTGACAGATGTGAGTATTTGTATCACCTTCATTTTGCTATATCTGCATTTTCTGCGCAAAATACGAACATTCTCATTTTATATAATTCCTATCATCAACAGGTAATTTGGCCGTGCATCAAGACTGCTATGGCGTACCCTACATTCCCGAAGGTCAATGGTTGTGTCGACGTTGTTTGCAGAGTCCAAGTCGACCTGTTGATTGTGTATTGTGTCCAAATACAGGCGGTGCATTCAAGCAAACCGATCGGAATCAGTGGGCTCACGTTGTCTGTGCACTTTGGATACCTGAAGTTCGATTTGCAAACACAGTTTTTCTAGAACCGATAGACTCCATCGAAACGATTCCTCCGGCGCGTTGGCGTCTTACATGCTACATTTGTAAGCAAAAAGTTGGAGCCTGTATTCAGTGCCAGCGAAATAGTTGTTATGCTGCTTTCCACGTTACTTGTGCCCAACAAGCAGGTTTGTTGCGAATTTTTTTGATCATTGTATAGACTTTAATTTCATTGGCCACTGTTTGATACTATTGCAATGATGCTTAAATCATTTTGCAGGATTATACATGCACATGGACACTGTAAAATCAACATCCGACGAATCGAGTCCAGTGACTGTGCAAAAGATTGCCTATTGCGATGCGCATTGTCCA
This sequence comes from Sitodiplosis mosellana, assembly GCF_009176505.1. NCBI lineage: Eukaryota > Metazoa > Arthropoda > Insecta > Diptera > Cecidomyiidae > Sitodiplosis > Sitodiplosis mosellana. The sequence continues at coordinate 17,595,381 of NW_022595244.1, read as the reverse complement.
GCCGTTACGGGTGGAAATGATAGCATGAATTTATCGAGCGCAGAAGCGGAACGACTGCGACAACAATCTCGCATCAAAATGAAGCAAGCTCGCAAAACGTTAGCCATGAAACGAGAGAGTGTGCCCATCATATTGGTGCCGACAATTCCACCTGATCGCGTGCAGCAGATCACATCGTTGGTCCATTTCCATAAGAAATCACAGTTTATTCAACGACTCATCGCCTACTGGACACTGAAACGGCAGCACCGAAATGGTGTTCCGTTGCTACGACGTTTGCAAAGCCAAGGTGCGATGCATCAAAATCGCGGAATCGAAGGATCGCCCAATGCATCCGAGTTAAATCAACAATTGAAATACTGGCAATGCTTGCGACAGGATCTGGAACGAGCTCGTCTACTCTGTGAATTGGTTCGCAAACGTGAAAAGCTCAAGGCATTGTACATTCGAACTGTGGAACAATCGATATTGATGCAACTGAATCCGCTGGAGGAAGCCATGTCGCGGCTGCTTGACTCAATCTTTGCAAAAGACATACAAGAGATTTTCACCGAGCCAGTGGATGTGGAGGAAGTGCCTGATTACCTGAATGTTGTTACACATCCGATGGATTTGAGCACAATGCGATCGAAACTGCGCGAAGGAAAATATGAAATGCTGGACGACATGGAAAATGACTTCAACTTGATGATACAAAACTGTTTGGCCTACAATAACAAAGATACAATCTTCTATCGTGCCGGCGTTCGTATGCGTGATCAATGTGCTTCGCTGTTTAAGTCTGTGCGGAAAGAATTGATTCGCGATGGCATCGTTGAAAAACCACAATCAGATGAATCAATTGCGCACGAAGTCGATGCCGAGCTAGTAGCATTGATTGAACAAGATCTACCGTACGAAGAACTAATATCGAAATTGCAAGAGCTTATGAAGAAAACGATGCGAATCAAACATGGTTTAGTTCGACAGAAACGTGTTAAGAATGTTAAAGCCGAAATTATGAGAGCGAAAAAGCAATCGAGTAAAGGTGGCGACAAATCGAATTCAAGCAGTCCAACGAAAGCCACCGGAACACCGAAGAAACGGCCCCGATCACCAGCCAATACATCACAGTCCGACGATCTGGAAGATGCGAATAAAGAATCACAAACACAGCCAATCACACCATCATGTAGTCCAATCAAAAATGCTGGCAACAGTGCGTCGCCATCGGGCGTGAATCGACGCACTGCTGTTTTATTCACACGGAAAGCAAAGGCGGCTGCTTCGATTAAGAAGCCGGAGGCAACAACTGGTGAGTTAAAAACGTAACGATAGAAGATTTTTTTCTTGACTAACAATTTTTTTTTCTTCATCTAGGTCGAAATCCACTTGCTTCCGATTCAACGAGTAGTACACCAACATTGAGTGCCTTCGACAATAAACACACCTCGCCAAGTGCGTCTTCTTTAGCCGTACCATCGACAAGTGGCTCAACATCTCTTGGAAGCAGTGGGTGTCAGAAGAAAGTTTCACCGTTGAAAGAGCGCTACGTCCCTTCTAACATTATGCCCGACAGCTTTCGAACATACCGTGGACGAGGTTTGGCACAGTCATCCGATTCAGAGGATTCAAACGTTAGTTACACGCATTCGTGCGAATGTAGCAGTTGCACTGGTTCTGAGTTCGGGTAAACTATCAATTATTATCCATTTTTCAATTCGCGGTTCGAGCTCAATAACAAAGTTCAACGTTTCGTGTTCCCTTCAGCTCAAGCTATGACGATGAGGATGATGATTTCTTCAGTGGGAGTGACGATCGTGAAGAGAATGAGAAAAGTAATCTGATAAAATCGTTTGGCACTCCGTCGACGACGGATGTGTCGCCGTCAAAAAAAAAATCCGAAGACAGTTCGGGAACAAATGCAAGTGCTTCGAATAATACTTCATCTGAGTCTATATCCAATCATTATGCGAACGTTAATCAATCAGACGGTACGGGATACGAGCCGTTACAATTGGTGTGGGCCAAGTGTCGTGGTTATCCGGCCTATCCAGCTCTAATTATCGATCCAACTATCCCAAAAGGATTCATTTACAATGGCGTTCCATTGCCGACGCCACCACGAGATGTTCTCGAGCTACGCAAAGACAAAGTCGAACCGGTATACTTGGTACTATTTTTCGATGCAAAACGCACGTGGCAATGGCTGCCACCAAATAAATTGGAAAGATTGGGCGTAAATGATCAGCGCGACAAGAGTAAGTTAACGGAGAGCAGAAAGCAAAGCAAAGCCGTTCGAAAGGCCTACGAAGATGCATTGCACTACAACAGCCAAGTAACAGATCTGAATGGTCAAGGACCCGGAGCAATTATGTAATCAGCCATTGAAATTTTATTTCGTTCGCATTTCAATTTATTTTGTATCATTTTAGACGTTAAGTTTTCACCAGTTTTCTTTTTCTTTGCACTTTTGAAAACATTAAAAACATTTCCACCACGTTTAATTATCCGAAGTTAGTTATTACTATTTTTTGGCTAGGAATAAAAACGGTATAATTTTTCATTAAAAAAATAAAAATAAATAAAACTGTTGAGTCGAACAAACACGTTTTAATCCGTTATGTAGGTACAAATCAATAGGCTCATTATCAGAAAAATTTGGAAATTAGCCGAAAAATATCTAAAATGATCAGAAATGCTTTTTCCAAAATTGATCAGAAAAAAAGTACAATGATCAGAAGTATATTTAAAATTATCAGAAACTCTTTTCAAAACTTGATCAGAAAAATAACGAAAATTAACAGAGAATTTTTCGAAATATGATCAGAAAGAAATATATTTTTATCATAAAAATATCCGAAAATGACTAGAGTATATTCGCATTTTGACTAGAAAACTTAATAGTTTTACGGTCAATTTTTGTTCAACGGGATGAATTTTACACCGAGGGGTAAATCTATCCGATTTTTGTTCACCGAGGTAAAAATGGTCAATTTTTGTTCACCGGGGTAAACTATTTTTTGGAATAAAGACCAAATCATACGCAGTTTGATGGCCTGATCGATCAGAAATGTATGTCATTTACTACAATCTTTATAAATCATGTTTTCACACATTTTTGGGACCGAGAGGTCAAATATTTACACCTATGTGTAAATTTTACACCGTGAGAGGTAAATTTTTACACCTCGAGGGATAAATATTGCCCCGCGAGGGATAAATCTTAATTTACCCCTCGAAAATTTATCTCGGCGCAAAATCATGAAATAACTTTTATCCCTCGGTGTAAATTTTTTTTGTTCCATTTTATCAAAAATTGTGTCAAAACATTGGAATCATCGCTTAAAAGTAAAAATTCGAAAGAAAAATGATTTGTTATAAATAGAATAGAGAAAAATCGCATAAAACTCGAAATACAATGAACTTGCAGAAACCTCACATTTTTTATATAACATAGATTCGCATATATTCATGCGTTCGTGGCTTTGTTATTGTTGTTGTACACTCACTGCACTGCGAATGTCTCGTATACACAATCACACAAATTCCCAAATATTCGTACGGATTCGTCTCAAGCGCTTGTGTTCTTACCCCCTAGAATATTATTATTTATTTTACCGTCTAATCACAGACTGATATATAATAATATCATATAATTCATTTACATTTGATAATTTTACAAAAATAATGAAACACCCCAAATCGGATCACCTAGCCACCAGCCCTATTGACTTCGGAGTGGCGCTCTGCGGTCACCGATTGTGTTCACTGCTTCTCATTATACATACAATTCTTCGAATACATTTTTGTCTAAATTTAACACATTTGTACAAAATATTTGTCTTGATGCCGAATCACATAACACTTGTCTTACTTTGTTAAAATATCTACACGCTAGGATAAACGGTTGGTTACGAGCATAGTCCGTGCCATACGTTTCAATTCTGACTAAGTCTCTATTTCTCACATTTCTTTGGTTCCTATTATCTACTCGTCTCAAATATACGATTCTTTCTCTCAGTGCCGTGCTAATTAAATTTCCTAATAAGAGATCATAAATTAAAAATACGCCGCCTCCAAAGCGGCTGAATATTCAAATTATCACATCTAAATTGATACGATGGCAATCTGTAGTAGGGTGGTTTTTTTTCGGACTTTTTCGAATTTCACATGCGGCAGTATTTTTTCAGGCGAGGTTGGTCATAAAAATAAGCCCTGTACATTTTTAGCCCGATCGGACAACGTTTACCGTTTGGACGAAATTTCCTTGAACCTTCACTTCACTCTTCACATTCAAT
>NW_022595244.1:17452274-17586101 GCF_009176505.1 Sitodiplosis mosellana | reverse complement strand
ATATGTGTTGTGAATAGAAGTTGCGTTTTCATTCTCGGACATTCAAATAAAAGTCGCTGAAATAAATCCGACGTTTAAATTTGAACCGTTTTATTTTGTTGATGATTGTCTTCACTCACATTGTTTAAATTTTTCACGCAAACAGGCAAAAAGAACTGTTTCTGAATTGTTTTTAAACTTGAAGAGAAACTCCGTTGCCATTTGTATTTGCCGTTGAGCTTGTGGCTTTGAATTATTTGCGGCAGGTAAGAAAATTGTTAATCCCGTTTACCTGTCGGGATGTAGTTTCGGCTATTGGACCGAGCCGTTTGAAACTAAAGTGATCATATATATTTAAAAAACAAAGAATAAGAAAAAGCATTTGATCAATTCGGCTCTGCTGCTCATTACAAAAATGTCCTGCTTAAAAACAACACTGAGTAAAGTAAACCACAATTGAACCGCTTCGACAAAAAAACATTCCTCAGAATATTTGAGAATTGAATCGAAGCATGGCATTTGTCTACGAACAAAGAGGAACAACGTAAGTTTTTGAACCAAAGCGACACAAAGCAAATGTGAGAAACGACGTGCAACATAACGAATCATGTTGCAGTTTAAAGCCGAAACTTGCTTTGTAGCGCTTTTTTTCTCAAATTGGTGTTGTTTCTCTTTGAAAATAATCTCGGGCATGATGCAGTCCGTTTCAAAACTATGATGAATTGATAAAGAGCGCGAATTTTGATGTGGCGAAAACACCAATGGATTGGGCACATTGAATACTGTATTAGAATCGAAAAAAAATTAAACCTTTCTTTCAATTTTCGGCTGTATTGCGACCACACTGTATTGTAGACACATGGGGAGTTCGTGTGAGAACTTCGGAGCGCTGCTGTTATTGCATTGGCTTCTATGGCCAAATTTACACATGGAAATATCTCGAAAACGGCTGGGTAAATCGGCAAAATGGACCGTGGCGTCACTCCTAAATGGAGTGTTAACACCCAGCTGGTTTGATGGCCTAAAATACAAATCCAGTGGAATTTCGGCTGATCCATTGATTCTCAGGATTTCACCTGATTCCTTTAATTTCTTTGCATTGTGGTAAAATTTCATACTAAACTTAGGTAGATTGATTTTACAGATGCACATAAAAAGGAAGCACTGGAGACAAAGTCGAACCGGTGTACTTGGTACTATTTTTCGATGCAAAACGTACGTGGCAATGGCTGCCACCAAATAAATTGGAAAGATTGGGCGTGAATGATCAGCGTGACAAGAGTAAGTGAAGCGGAAAGCAAAGCAAAGCCGTTCGAAAGGCCTACGAAGATGCATTGCACTACAACAGCCAAGTGACAGATCTGAATGGTCAAGGACCCGCAGAAATTATGTAATCAGCCATTGAAATTTTATTTCGTTGGCATTTCAATTTATTTTGTATCATTTTAGACGTTAAATTTTCACCAGTTTTCTTATTCTTTGCACTTTGAAAACACTAAAAAAATTTCCGCCACGTTTAATTATTCGAAGTTAGTTACTACAATTTTTTGGCTAGGAATAAAAACGGTATAGTTTTTTATTAAAAGAATAAAAACAAATAAAACTTTTGAGTCGACTAAAACACGTTGTTTCATTCTTCGTATTCTTTATTCAATGCTCTGCCAATAAGCATTCGACGGATCTCCGACGTTCCCGCACCGATTTCATACAGTTTCGCATCTCGCATAATACGACCAGCAGGATATTCGTTGATGTATCCGTTGCCACCGAGTATTTGAATAGCATCTAATCCTAGTCTCGTAGCTGCTTCAGCACAGTACAATATCACACCAGCACAGTCTTTTGGATTCGCTTTGCCTCTGTCACATGATCGAGCTACACCGTATAGATAAGATCGACATGCATTCAACTGGAAATCAATGAACGAACAGAATGAAAAGTCTCGTTCTAATAATTATGCATAAATCAAAAAAAAAAACTAAAATAAAATGTACCGTTGTGTACATGTCCGCTAATTTGCCTTGTATCAACTGTTGCTCGCCGATCGGTTTGCCGAATTGTTTGCGTTGATGCGCATAGTCCAATGATATATCACAAGCACTTTGCATAAGTCCCACTGGGCCAGCTGCAAGTACTAGCCTTTCATAATCCAAACCGCTCATTAAAACATACACCCCTTTGTTCACTTCGCCAAGGACATTTTTGCTTGGAACTTTACAATTATCGAAGATCAATTCAGACGTATTGCTGCCTCTCATTCCTAGCTTATCAAATTTTGGCCCATTAGTAAAACCTTCGAAACCCCGTTCGATAATAAACGCAGTGATTCCATGTTGCGATTTTGCATTTGGATCGGTTCGTGCATAAACGACCAATGTATCTGCATCGGGCCCGTTTGTAATCCAACATTTCGAGCCGTTGAACACATAGTAATCTCCTTTTTTCTCAGCACGCAATTTCATTGATACCACATCACTGCCCGAACCTATACGATTGAAGCGTTATCAATGACTTAGTTCAAAGTTCAAAATCTTATTGAACATTTCATTTACAAAAAGTATTTCCTTACCGGCTTCTGACATTGCCAGTGCACCAATGTGTTCTCCACTGCACAGCTGCATTTGAATAGAAGCGATATTTTTGAATGTCAGCCACAATTTAATGTGTGTTTATAATTTTGAACACTCACTTTGGGCAAATATTTACTTTTTTGTTCTTCGGTGCCATTCCGATTGATTTGATTAACGCACAAATTTGAGTGAGCACCATACGACAACGCGATACTACCGCATGCTCTGTAGAAAGAGAAAAAGTGATGAGTTTTAAAATACTATAAATAGCTGTATTTTAGGAGGAAAATAAAAATGTCATCTACCGAGAAAGTTCCTCCATAATAATGACATGATCCAAGTATTGAGCGTCAGTTCCACCATATTTTGAGCTGGCAGTAATTCCAAGCGCTCCTAAATCACCCAATTTCCGCCAAAACGCACGTAAATCTCTAAATTTCAAACAGATCGTAATTGAATTTTGCGACAAAAACAGATATTCCATATCACAACAAAACAAAGCAAAGAAAAAAGTTGACGTCAATCAAATGTTATTTACTTGAATTCATTTTTCTGGTCAATGGATTGTGCGTGCGGCGCCAGTTCTTTTTGCGCAAAATTAAAAATAGTTTCACGGAGCTGCAAAATAAGTTCTGTTTTTCTTGTAAACTGACAATCAACATAACGAATATCTGTTTACTTACACTGATTTGATCGTCATTCAATCCGAATATCGTCTCATCAATCGGATAATGGGAAAGAAAGCGTTGCTGTACAATTGATTTGCTATAATGTTTTGTAAATAATCGTCCACTTAAAGTGCGCAACATGTTTTCGACGACAACAGAAAAAAGAATTCACTACAAGTTACACCGTTTTCTAGAGCAAATATTTGATCGGATTTATTCGTAAACAACGTATTGCGAAATTTCGAAGATATATTGAGAAAAGTGCCGTGTTGTTATCACTACCGTTGTTCGTACAACGACGACTAGACGCTGAGTGTGTGCGAAATCATCAGAACAGATTAAGCTTGCCGCACGATTGACGTACACACATACTTAACCGAGCTGGCGTGAATACGAGTGGAAAATATGGAATGATCGTTCAGCGCGCACGGGCCTCTGACTGTGTATGTATGTGAGTGTGTTTGACGAGAGTGACATGAAATCAGTGTGTTCGAATACACGTATCAAAAATCACCAGCTGATTCAATACTGTAGTTTTTTTCTGGCTGTGCGATGCGTTGTACTGATGTAGGGTCATGCCTGTGTTTGTAGTTTGACCCATGAACAAATACAATGAATAGACCGGCCCGATTGTTGCTGCTACTGATGTTGCTGCAATATCAATAATTCAGACATGATAACAGTAGTACTGCTGAAGTGTCCCGATGAGCTCATCAAAATAACGATTGATCACTTCTTGAGTGTATTCAATGCTACGGCGATGTAAACTACGGCAATGTAGGCCCAATGAATAGCATTCAAAAACAGATGCGATGCGGCATAGTTTATTTTTCTAGATTTTTGGTTTCTGTATTGATCTGTTCATATCTTACAAATGAGAAATAGTTTTGTGTCAAAAGCAAATATTTCGACAAACATATGTAGACTTAAGTGAATACGAAAAGAAAAGAAAAAAACAAGAGGGAAAAAGAATGTTTACTTTTTAACATTGGAATTCATTGAAAATCAATGGTACATTAATATTATCATTATCATTAAATTTTAATCATATAAAAAGTGAATAATATCGTCGCATGAACATGAATTCGCTTCGTTTCGTGTCGTTTTGTGTGCGCTGCTTTGTATTTGTTTTTTTGTTTATTGTTGAATGTTGATTGCTTCAATTTTCTTTTCAATTCATTTGGTGCAGGATCATCGTTACGAGAGTGCTGTTCGCGTTGTATTCGGCAGCATCAAACACATTAATCCGCCCCCAGCTAGCAGAACGGCGACAATGAACGTTGGCGCTGGACAATACAAATCGAGTAATTGGGCGATTACAATGTTCCCTATAATACCTCCGAGCCGAGCACTGATCATACTAATCGCAACGCCAGTGGCCCTGTAACAGAAAGAAAAAAAAACAGAAGGGTTGTAAAAACATGAGTGTCAATATCGATAGCGAACGTGTTTCTGTAATCGATATCAGACGAATTTTGCAATTCTAATGGCCCATTTTCCTAGCATTGTTTGCATTACGAAATGTAAACAAATTGAAGTTGAATCGATACCACGAGACACAGTCGCTCCGTCATTCATTTCTGATAAATGCATATAAATTCTCAAAAGATTTTTCAATGAACGTCATTATCTTAACGATTTTGACTCGTGTTCTGGCTGAGCAAATAAATGCACTTGTCTCGCAGAAACATGCGCAAACATGAGATTAATAGTATTTTTTCCCCCATTTCAAAATCATAAAAAATAAACATGCCATTCCATTGACATATCTTATTGAATAGATAAAGCGAATGGTCAAAACTTTTTGATCACGTATATTGTTTTCGTTCAAGTCGTTTTATTATTGCATGCGACAAGTGGTAAAAACAACGTTGAGAAGTTGCTAGTGTGTAATCTTTTACGTTTCACCGAAAAAAATAGCTTCTGAACGGAACAATCAAAATGTAATCAAACATTTATGTTTACCTGAGGTGCGTTGGAAAGACTTCTGTGATTAAGCAGTCCAGCGATGCGTTGCCGCATGCAATTACTCCCGTGAAAAATGCTGATACAATGAAGTTCTGTTGCTTATTCATAACAAAATACATTCCAGCTGAGCAGACCGCTGCACTCATTGTACTGAATATCAGAAAGAATTTTCGGCCCAATTTATCCTAAAATAGACAAAAAAAAAATACCTATAAATATTCCAATTGTTGACACTCGATTGTTGAAATGAATGAAAATAACATACCATGAATAAAATACTGATTAGGTTTGCTGGGAGTGCAGCCGATAGGGAAATAAGTGACTCCATGAAAACGGTACTCGATATGATCGATGAACAAACTCCGAGCTGTGCATGTGAGCCTGATTCAACCACATATTTCGTCACTTGACACACTGTGGCCGATTGTCCTGGATGTGCTCTCGAGAATTCATCGAAGCGATTAAAAAGTTCTGGAAACCACATCATCAAACCATAATACCCGATATGGAAGGTGAAATTGATCAAAATCGAGATAATCGTAAACTTCAAAATTGGCGGCACAAACAGCTCTCGGCTATTGTCAGCAATATTTGAAAACATCATCGAATATTTTCCCTTCTTTTTTATGGCTTCGATATCGCAGAGAGCACCATTTGCATCGTAGTCGCTAGATCGTTTAATGTCGTTGCCACCATTGCTGGTGTTCACAATGACTGGCATTAGGAATTTCTCATCGATCATCAGCTCCTTAACGGGATAGTAGTCTTTGGTTTGTCCTGTATTTGTGACGAAAATACCTCGTAATATGTTCAACGCCTTATCGCGACGACCCTGCATTATCAAAAATTTCGGACTCTGGAGGTAGATAGAGAAAAGAAAACGGTCAGCATTTATGCAAATTGAAATGGAAAAACCACACAGACTGCAACACAAGGAAATTATTACCTCAGGAAGATAGAATAGCAGCGCCGTCACAATAAACGATGGTAATGCACACAGCAGCAAAAATATTCGCCATGAATTGTATTTGAAGTATGGCGTATCGAAACCAATGCCTGTAATCAGATCAAAACAAAACAATTACAATTGAAAGTTTATCTTCATTGTTTATAACACACTTTTGAAATGCGTTCGGACAAAAATAGATAAATATTTCAAGGAGACAAACAAACGACAACAATATGGAACTATAGAAAACAAAACGCACCAGAAGGAATAATAATCCAAGCCAAACCAGCGACGAAAAGATTTCCAATTGTCCAAAAGGCGGCCATGAAACTGAGCATGGATCCCCGTCTTGATTTCGGCTGAAATTCCGCGAAATACGACCAAATCACTGGGCCACTCCCTCCCAACCTATTGTAAAATAAATGCATGTTATTATAACATTGCATCGTGCACATTTGAAATGATTTTGGGGCAAAATTGCAAGTGTGAAACTTACGCGACACCATTTAGAAATCGAAAGACCATAAACACTAGATATGTTTGGCAAAAGCTGGACGCAACAATGCAAAGGGCGTTCATGAAGGAGATGACAATTAACACTTTTCGTCTACCAAGAGTATCTGCGATGCTGCCCCAGACATAGGCACCGACCATCATGCCTATGAAAATGATCGAATTGAGCCATCCTTTGGTCTGTGTGTCTAGATCTAAGTCGCACTGCGCCGACGGCAAAATGAACGACATAGAAATCACATCCATTTCTTCGCTCGTGCTGACCAGCCCACAAATCGCAAGCAAATAGTAATGGAATTTTCCATATCCCGTCAACTCAATGGCTGTTTCGAAATCGGCTCTGGCTACATTGGCATTGGCTATCGGTGTGATTGATGAGATATTTGCAAATTTCTCACAATTCTCACTGCAGCTGCCGTTGCCATTTATTTTGGAAACGGCATACTTTTTTGCATCGTCTCCATCGTCGAATGAGAGTCGAGGTGATGTGTTTTTGTACACGGATGCGTAGTGCTTTTGGTCGGTTGTATTGCCATCAATTGAATCTTCCGGCAACTGTCTGTAGTGCTGTTCATAGTAGTTAAATTGACCGGGAATTTGACTATTCGCTGGCGGTTGATTGTTGAGATTTAAGTGCAGATTTCCAGGTTTTGTGTCGACCGACGCAGCGGCCGTCTTTTTTGCACTATTCTGCGACGAATTGCTTACATTTGAATCCTTCAGATTACTCTCACCGTCACTGTCTACCATCCTATGTGAATTTGTTAGCCGTTAATCCTAGCCGCGCACACGGAACACACGAAAACAACACCCGATCGATGGCTTGCTGTCGATGACTGACGTCTCTCTGTTGACGCAATCCACTAAATGCTACAAAAATAAACGAAATGGAAAAAAATGATAGATAGCTGAGGATATATGCTGAGCATAGAAACTCAGTAAGCTGAGATTGGGACATTTTGACTTTATGACGTGTAGTCCATATAAATGCATGATGAAATGCACGAAATTGTATGCGTGCCATCATAAATTTGCTGCTTGGATTTTATGGCCGAGTAAATTACAAACGGCACAATTACAAAATGATCGTGATAATACTTGTTTTTTTTTTACAATGTTATTTGTTCATTAATTAATATAGCAAGACAAGGAATCTTTTAATTCAAGATCTCGGTAGATTAATATCGGAGAAATGCACGTCAATCGAAAGAATTTATTGCAATTTGTCGAAATGAATGGAGATGATTTATTGATTCAAGTAATTGCTGTGTTGATGGCCTTCGTGGAAAAGAATGGATTAACCGAAAGTGAGCTCAAAATGATTCACATTACTTTCATTTTTATCACTTTCGCCATTTAACAACAGCTATCCCATGATAACTGCTAAACGATCAAAATCGATTAGTGTCTCGTACAGATATTTCATGCTAATTTAACATTATCGACTGGCATTTTTTCCACTCGATGGAGAGTCATTGTCACTATTATCAGATTTATACCGAGAAAAAAAATGGGCACTTGTCTTATATCTCTAATTGGCATAAATTAGGCATGAAATTATCTGCGATGTTCAAACACGCACAGTCAGTTGCACAGGCCATGCATTTAACACGGTTTATACTATGATCACATGGTTCAGTGGTACAGACAGTATTTGGTACGATAAAAACAAACAGAAGCAAAAACAAAACAATAAAAAGCTTGTTCGCTAAACTTATCACGAAATTATTCAATAAAATTACATTTCACATTTCGCACAGATCATGAAATGCTTATGATTAAGCGAAACACAGCGGACGATCAACGCGGTGGCTGGAACGAGATCGCGGCTGAATAAACTGTGTGAATCAAGTCCTTGATCATAGATAAAAGTCGATGTTTTCCTGGAGAAACATTGCCTCATTAGCATTCAGAATATGCTGTTTTTCCAAAACGCACACACACACAAACACACAGCTCGAATACCCGAACATAAAATGGGGAAAATTGCATTTTATTTTCATTGAATCGTTGCAATGACCTTTCAAAAAGTGTTCCCATAAATTTAATGCAATCAATTGTGTTTTGTTTTATTCTGTTTTTTTTTTTGCTGCAACTCTCAAAGACAAATCGTACTGCTGGGTTCTTCCTGAAACATACTTTTTCTATAACGAATATTTTGTAAATATTTTCCGCGATCAACACGACGAAAAAAAAGCATTATAAAATTGGTAAATGACAAAATTGGTCTAATTGAAGTATTCAGAGCAGGTCAGTAGATGCTTTGATTCAATAAAAGCTGATTTCGAGCTCATTCGTTAAGAAGATTTTGGAAGTATAAATTTGATTTTGGTGTAGGGTCCAACAAGAAGAAAAGACATCAACAACAAATGACTGACAAAATATTTTAGACTACTTATTTTTTTGAATGACTTCGAAACGTTTTTCGCGTATCAAGTTTGATTTTATTATTTATTAACAGGACGTTTATTCAATTAGCTTCGGGTAGATTTATTTTGGTGCGACAACAAAACAGGAAAAACAAATTGTCGATCGAGATTTTTAGCCTTCAATGAGAAAAAAAAATGATAATAATATCTTGTTGCTTGTTAATCGCAATCAGTCGCCGTAGTGAAATAGGAAAATTCATAAGATGCTTTTGATTCAAACCTGCCTACCGAACGGCACAATGAGTGGAATGTAAAACTTAGAGGGAGGGAGAGAGAGATAAATGCGGCCCATTCAATTTGTCTGGTATTAATTAATTTGGTATTGTTCCGCTATTATTTTGCTGTTTACATAATGGAGTGAGTGAGAGATAGAGAGAAATAGAAAAAAAAATCGCCGATTCTATTTCGGCTTTTCAGTTTTGCAAAATCTATTGGAATAAAATTGATATTTTCAAGGCATTTAAGTCTAGTTCAAATTTGCACTCTCCCATAAATCACTTTCAATTGTGCACTACAGTAGTTCAATTGCAACTCCATAGAATGTACACCACAACTGTTCCATACATAAATATCAATTTATGGGAAACTATGAGCAAATAAATTAACGACAATTAGCTACTACAACCGAATTAATAGCCCACCGCGCAGAATGACACTACTATCGAACGAAAGCCTTTCAACATTCAGCTAGCGCAAAGCGAGTGGCGTTGATTTCGTAAACAACGACTGCTTGCTGCAATTTCACTCATATTTGCAACTAATAAAAACGGAATAAATCGTGCGAGATAAGCGCGACACGTTTTTTATTACAAATAAATGTCTGTCAAGATTAGTGGTTGGCTTCGTGATGTGGACCGCAAGCTATGTGAAGTGAAATTAAATTTAATCCCGTAATTTAGATTAGGCCCCGGTCGATTGGCACATCAGTGAATCCCGATCGTTTAGGTACAGAGACAGAAAAGAAACACCTGAAACCTTGCATTTTTCGACGAAATCCCAATCTGCTAGTAACAATGATACCAGACTGTTTATTCAATTAAGAAATTACATGCTAATTGCACGTTATCTAGCCACAAAATTGTAAACTACGGCACGCGAAAATTGCCGCTTTTTTATTGAACGTAATAGATAATTATAACGATAATTATTATTATTTTCGAAATCTCTGCACCATTTGTGTGTATCACAAAAGATGTGATCTTAATCTTATTCCAAGTAACAACTGGAAATGAGATGCTATTAACGTGAGGCGATAGAATGACAACAGTTCGGCACGTATGCACTAAGGTTGGCGATATGTTTTAGGCTAAATATTCGAACTGGTTTCAAAGGTCACGGTGATCGTGCATTTTGACAGGGTAGATGAGTTCAAAAACGAGATAAGCGGCTCGTTAGGTAAAAAGAATTTAACCGTTCTCCATTTGACTGTCACCAGAGCATTTAGCATTTTTTTACATGAATAATTTCAAAGTTTGAATTTCAAACGGTTGCATTCAAATGAAGAGAGAGACAAAAGATTCGCCAATTATCATAAAAATTGAGTTTGAAATAGTCAATAAACCGCACAAACTGCAATAGAATGAAATTATTACCTCATCTAAATGTGTTTAACGAAATAATCAAATAATACGATTTAAGCAGGTTTCATTTGTATTAACAAACAAAGCAGCAGCAGCAGCCGCAACAACAACGATACCATAATGAAAATGCACATTGGGCCTACAATCTGATAAATGCCATATTTGCTGATTTATGAAACTCGCAAAAAGATTTAAAGTAAAACAAATAGACGTAGCGAAATAGAGAGATGAGGATCTCGGGATGCATCATGCGAATTGATCCGAAATGGGCGGAGAGCGAAAGATTGAATAAAAAAGCAACACGCTTGAATATTGTTAATTGTTTCTAGAAGACGATTGTTTCCCGCGCAATCGACCTAGCATCATTGAACGTGTGATTTGTTGCTCCTAACAGATTGTACAGTGCTTCATTTTGTAAACGATGGAAAGGTCTTTTGCTGAAAAATGCATAAAACTGATTAACATTTTAATTCAAACAATGTTTCAATTTTTTTTCTCTTGCTCTTTCCGTTACAAAACTTTTGTACTGTTGTTTTTTTTCGTGGCTTTTTTGCTCAAATTTCGAATGCAATAAGCTCAATCTCACTGATTAGATTAGTTTGTTGTTGTTTTTATTCTCTTGTTTTCGCCACGCAATACACGAAAGACAGACACAATTAAATTTTGGAACCGGAATTTTGTTTGCGATAGTTTTCATTCTGTTTATGATGAATACATTATGAGTTAGGTCTCGCCACAGTCATTAACCTATTTCTGATTTGTCTCTATTTTGTAAGATTCGCCAAAGAGATGCGTAGAACACGTTTGTCTAGCTCATCAAATTAACCAGAATTGATATAATCCCAATTGATAAGATTTTATCGCTGAAATTTCTGGCAAACAGAAAAAAATATGATTTGATGAACCCCCAGACACATGCCAAAAAAACGAAGTCTTCAATATTTTAGCTATCTTTATGGAGCTATAAATAATTATTTACAGTTGAAAATGAGAAAAAAGTGGTAATCAGTGATAGTCTTGAGTATTGGGTTCGTCGCGCCAAATTTTGATTCTTACGGACATTATTATCGGTACTCTTTCTCCCTCTCTCTCTCTCTGTGTGTGTGTATCCCTCAAATAAATCATTCACATAATTATCTCGCCAAAGATTCGATTCTGATCACAATCACTTAAACTAGAACATTTTGCTAATGTAATAAAAAGCGAACGAAAAAACAACGCGCAAAATTTCCATAGAAAATTTGTACCATTTAGAAACACCAATGCACACTTACATTTCACTCAATTGTGGATCTTTCTCGATTTCGAAATCACATTCAATAAAAACCAAATCCAAAGTGAGCCTAGTTGCAGTCAGATCCAACAACACATGAAAACCGATTTATGATGTGAAGAAAATGCTTCTTTGTCTATCGTATTGACGATGCGTTTTGTTTTTGGTTCTATTTTGTCGTTATTGCTAACATTATTTTAGAACAAATCACGATTCAACCTCAAACAGTAAATCACCACTAAAGCGAAAATACTGTGACAAAAATGCTATGTTGTTTTGTGCTATATTGATAATACACTAATTTAACGTTTCCATACAGTAAATCACAAAAAGATTCTTTTCTTTTTATTTCTTTTATTCGTAGAAATTTCAACTGTTGAACTTCGAACAACGGTTACTTGAAAACGGCGTTATCGTGATATTTCAATTATCACCGGCGATGAAGAAAGCTTTATAAACGTGTAAAATCGTATAATCTAACCGATTAAAATGCACACATCAAATGAATTTAAAAAAAAAAAACACAAAAAACTGAAGCACAATTTTAGCTAACAAAATAGACTTGAAACACAAAAAATTTCCAAAACCACTTTAAAAAAAAAAAATTTATGGTTGCAACAGAACAAACTAAAAAACAAAAGACAAAAGATTGATGAATTCGATTGATTGAATTAGAGTATGGGCACTACCTATCCAGTGGCCGTTTGTTTCGTTACTGACCGAATCGAGTGTGGTAACGGTGTCTGGTTCCCTCAAAAGCAACAGTGAATTCGGTGCACGTGTGTGTATATTCTATTTTCTTGCGGAAATTTCGCTCCTTTATACACTCTGTGATAGCTATTGACTGTTGGATGCAAGTGCGTCCGACTGACTGTATGCTTCTGTGTGTAGTGTGACAGTGTCCATTCCGACAACTGTCTAAATGTACAACTTGAAGTGTATGTGTGTGTGTGTGTCTGTACGTATATTGCTACCGATAACGATAAACTTAAAACCTAACGCGCAGATCATGAAAATCCATTGTATTCGCGAAATATACGATAACATCGAACGTTACCGACTCTACTTTTCATTCACAATCAATACACACACTAAATCTGAAGCTTGATTCATGTGAAATTAGCACTGAATAGTTTTGAAAAAAAAAGTGAAAAAAGACACAAACACACATACATGATCACACACGGTGAACTAAGAATCATCATTATCGCGATCAGCGGCATAAATGAATAAAATATTTTAGCAATTTAGGCATTTGCATAGTTGATTTGTGTGCGCACTCTCCATTCCGATACACTGACCGACAAATGAATGGTGAAAGAGCCCGAACAATTATATGCTCATCGAAATGATGAAAAGAGAGGAGTGTTTGAGTTCATAAAAAATTGCGTATTTTTATAAAATTATGTAAACAGTTTTTGGGATGCGGTTTTTGTTAAAGAAAGAAACACACGAGCTCATGTGATCGGATAACATATCAAATTCAGCGTTTTTGCTATTTCTCAATAAGTTTCGAGTACCGTTGAAAAGTGTCTTGTTTTTTCCCCGAAATTTATGCTAATCCCTTTGTATGGCATGCCAATGAGAGAGCCAAAATGGACAAGGTCTCAACCGCTTTCTACACTTATCAATTTTATACAACTCTTCTCACATTGCTCTTTTTTATCTCTTGGGCTATTGAACGGTTATCGCCATTTTACTGTTCACAACGATATGCTAAAGAATAGTAAATCAATACACTCGAACCAGCCAGAAGATATATGAATGGTAGTAACGATCGATGAAGAGCCCTAATTGTATGTTTTGATCAGTTCATACGTGTGTTTTTCTGTAGCTACACACCATTTCTAAATATTTGCCATTTATCGTAACTGAGTCGACACCATTCAATACGATCGAAACCGTGTGATATTGTGTATGCGCTGATAGGTGAACGTTCTAGTTAGTCCATTTGATACACGCCGATGTATTGTATTGAACCCAGAGAAATTCGAATAAATATATATATATATATATATATATATATATAGAATACGTGCAGAAATTTGGTCAAATTTATTTTGTCGAACACAGTGGATTAATCAATTAGCTGCCACTTTGCTTCGTTCAGAAGATTGACGTCATTGGTAGGTAAATGCTTGTGCGCATACACATTGAAAATTAAGCCACACATCCGGAAAGAGACGAATCTTAAGTTTTTTTTTCTTCTTTTTTAAAAAATTCTACAGATTGGATCACGCAAACAAAGCAAAGGAAGCTTCGTTCAACTAAAGTGAAAAGGAAAAGAGGAATGGAGTGCGGTTGCGGCTAATAGTGTCATCACTTGAATTAAATTCACATCGGTGTGTCCATGTGAAGCTTAAATTTATTGTTGATTTGATTAATTCTCCACTCATTCAATTGTCATTAGAAAATCGCAAGCATTTTATGAACCCTCATTCTCCTTGCTTCAAAAACTCACCGACCGCACATCTATCGCTAGTCGTTCTGGCCAAATGTACGAAATCTTTTGTGCTATTATCTATACGATTTCTGTTTCGCTTCTTCCATTTCACATTTTTCTTATGCTGTCTACTATATTGAATGGCAACGCAATGAATTAGCTAATAAAATTTGAATTGTACAATTGTACTCGATCCGATTTATACAACGTTTCATTCAATGGGCCGAGATGCATCATCAACACCATAGCATTGACGTGGACATGGCACATTTTTCCAAATCAAATACGCAGCCACTTTCGGGTACTACAATTTTGCAAAATGCGACGAGAGAAAGAGAGAGAGAGAGAGATCATGACAACAGTCACAATCTTCACGACACCGTAACAAAAAGAAACCGTTCAACAATGCCTCAATCGTGTTGATTGCCATCCCAGTCGACTGTTCCTCCATATATTTTCTTTTTATTGTGATTTTGTTCGGCTTTTATCATTTATTTACACGACCACGACAAGTGTTTGTTTATTTCTTATTTGATTAAAACATTTATTGCCACTGTCAAATCATCGCCCTCTGACTAAATTGAATCAAATTTATGATTTACGCCCATATATACTCATCTCTACAGGATTTATTAACTGTTAACGCCACGTGAAACACTCAGCTTTACAGGTTTTTTTTTCTTCTCTTCTGTGACTGAAAAGAATCAATGAAATGACCCGCAGCCGAAATCCTGAACGTTTCCAAGCATTTAAAATAAACTCCGAAAATTACTCAATTGATGGATAAATTAGACACTTTGTTTAGGATTTATTTCAGGCCATTTATTAATTTGGACCGCTTGGAACAGGATAAACTTGAACTGGCTTATCGATAAAGTCGTATGAAATTTCAATAAGTATTTACTTTTACTGCAGGCACGTTTTGTAAAGGTTCCATGAACTCTGTGAAAATTGTACGATCACTTAAACATTTCATATATGACGTTGCTGTGGCGAAATCGAAAAAAAATATCAAAAACATTTTTTGTCTCGTGATTATTGAATTAAATCAGGTGCATGACTAAAACAATTTCTTGTGCGTCGCATTCATTTACCGATTCTATTTTTGTTTTTTATTCCAGAATTCCCGATATTTTACAAAAATAACCCAACGAATTGTGAATTTGTCAAAACGTAAATTATCTTAATTATTTAATCGAAATATCTCATTCTAATTGTTGGACAATTCCGTTTCACATGTAAATGACGACGTTAGAGCCAAGAGTTGGAAATTATTTGTGCAGTTTCAAGTTGCCCAAACTGGATACACATATACTGTTGCGGAAAGAATAAATAAATGTCTATTTATAGTAGTCACTTATTTTCAAATTTCATTCATTACGACCGTTCATTCCAAAATTCAATTGGAGTTTAAGTCAATTTCGAGAGCGACCAAGTCATGTGTTGAAATTTTTGATTAGGCTGATGCTGTTTTTGCGAAGGCAAACATTCAGTGTTTCTTGAATCCTTCAAAATTATCGTCTAATTTAGCGCGAAAATTGGGTTGACGGTTATAATAATGTGACAACACTGACGACCAAAATTCACTTAAAACGTCGGCCGCACTACCAAATTTCGCTGATATCCAAATGAAGCTTATTTCGAGATGTATGTGCCAATAGCCAATTTGGAGCTTTTCGCTATGGTATGCATCAGAGTTGCGAAGTTTATCATTTCTATGGTAATTTTTGCGTGTTTCAATCTTTTGAAAAAAATGTTCAACTCGAATAAATGTGGCGGTATTTTTATTTGTTACAATAACAAATCCATTTTGCCTTATCATGGCAGTAAAATGTCAGCCAACGGCTTATTTGTTTTAGAACAATTAAATAATTACCAGAACAAAAATAACAGACAATAAATAAGCCTAAATTCACTGGATTCATAAATAACGATTGCGATAGTTGGACCCGAAAATTCGGCCAAAATTGCTCTAGCCTCGGTAATAATAGACGGTTTTGACTTATGTTCATGCTACTTGAACGAGATTCGTCGGAAGTAGTACGACCTTAATTATCGTCATTTTAGTTTAGTTAATTCGGTTGGACGACATTCTCATTGTATATTCGGATGCGTTACACAAAAGACTGTTTGACATAACAGTGAAAAATACGTGAATGCTACGTCGCACACAATCAATGCGTTCGGATGTTTATTAGCGCAAAAGAAAGAAATAAGTAGCACTGATTCCATAGCGTATGTCAGTTTAATTTATTTGCCTGAAAACTGAATATTTCTGGTTTTGAATAACGTATTGCTTTTGTGCACCCAATTGCCATGACGATGTCATCCATAAAATACGATACTTTTATGATCCCTTTGTAAAATATGAAACACAGTAGTGTTCTAGTATTTGTCCATTCTTATGATAATATTCATATGTAAGTTATGCCTGCAGTGATAAGCCGAAGGCACATTGTTCACATCTGCATAGTGTACGCCTTCTGTAAACAATGTATTTACTTTTCTTAGAACAATACACCTGCAACAATTAATAAAAGACGCGATTTAAGTCATTTGACTTCAAATAGTTTAATACGATATCAAGTTAAAGAGTATTTTACTCGTTAATAAATCATCGAAGGTAGTATGCACTTGACACAAAGTGCATAGGAGAGTACTGAATTACGAAAAACGGACACATAAACTAAAGCCAATTTACCGTTAGATAAGGGAGTATGTCATGCATTCAGTTTGAATAATGCCGCTCAAAAAAATAAATGTGAATGCCAAATCAATTCGGAATCGGAACGATATTTGTGATGATCGCAAATCGATATCTCAATCGGGCTGCCCAAATCCGATTTGAACGAGTATGTTATCTCATCGCTCGTGCTCATTTCATTTCAGAGGCGGTGTGTCAAAAGAATATCGAAAGCCAAACGAATGCAGAATTCAAGCAATTGTACAATGCGATGAATTGAAGCATAAAATGAATTTGGGTTTGTATTGTTTCTCTATTATTTTGCTTCGAGAGCCCATTCATCATATGTGAATTTGGAAGGTCTGTGCCACACGCAAATGTCAAACGCTTTATTCTATGCAACAATGGGTCATTTGTATGCGTTGAAATGTGAACTTTGTCCGAATAAATAAACTCACTTTGAATAGACGTGAATGTCCGCAGATAAAAGAGAGTTCCGTCAGAATAGACAATTGAGAATTCATTTCGGATGTTTGAAAAAAAGAAGAAGAAGAAGAATGAAGCAAGCAAATTCAAAATCGGATTAATTCGATAAAGACATTACGTGAGTCATTAGCTGGCACTAACTATGTATTCTCTACTACCAACGACGGCCGTTATCATTATATTCATATCTTGCATCGATTCAATTGGAGCACTTTTAAACGGAAAAAAATTCCACTTGATAAAGCGGTCACTTTAAGTTTCCAAACGATGGCAGCAATATCATTTTCATCATGCTCACATTTTGATGCACAATCAAGTCAAAGGAAGAAGGCGAAAAATCCCAAACATCATCAACAAATCCGATTGACGAACCTGTTTTCCGGGCATGGCATCGAATTATTAAATTGAAATTAAGGCTCTTTGTTTTGTAGCGTATAACTTTTTTTTTTATCATTCTCTCTTAATTTTGTGTTAGTGTTGTTTGATTCGAGTTTAGAAATTTTTGTATGCTAAAAATAAATGGCATTTTTCAAAAAGCAAATAAATAAACGCGTGTGTTGTAGACTTTCGTGATCATGTTGGCTAGCGAAAAAACAACGTTGTTTATTGCCAGAGCATTTGTGTGACATTACAGGATATGCCAATCAAATTTAAGCCACTAACAATAATTCGTGTGCTGTAGAAGTGGCTCGCAGTCACAGACATTCAAGCTCGGCTCCATAGTTTCGGCACCATTAAATGGACAATCTCATTTAATCAAATGTGCTGACTTTTTTTACTTAAGAAGAATCACTTCAATCATCGAACAGTTAGTTCAATGCAGAAACACCACCTCAGATACACACCTCAAGAGTCGTACGATCTCAAATGATTCGTTTTAATGCCTATTGATCAATTTCATATATCAGTTTCATGTTTCAAAGAGTTTGTATCTGATTTTGTTGCAATGCAAACGTGTAATAGCCCATTAATGAACACCTATTGGTTAAACTCAATTAATCAATGTTTGATGATCAGGCGTTGGTTATCGAGTGAGCGCTTCTTATCAATGCACAAAACACGTTCTTTGAAATCATTGAAGAGACTTGATAAAACAATAATTAAATGCCTACATAATTGAGCGATTCTTGTCGTTTACCTGAATTTTAACCCGAAAGCTGATATTCCACAAATGAGTAAAATTTCAACAGTTGTATTACGTTTTTCAGATCCAGATTATCAAAAAATGGGTATATTTTTATCAGCCGTAAATAACAACATTCAGCAAATCTTCACTTCTACACCTTTTTTTCTGCTTCGCTTCGTGCAAAATCACTGATCCAAATTACTACTCATTATGTGACTTTTGACCATTTATTAAACGCAACTTTGGTTTTTTTTCCAAACAATAACCTCACCAATCATCAATGTAATTCAAGTTTTTTTTTATTACAGTACAATGTGTTTGTAAAGTTATTTTAGTTTCGGTTTTTGAACTACACAAATTCCCATTTAAATTGAATGAGCACACAAACTTTTCGTTCCGATCGATATTTCGGCGCGAATAGGTGCGATTGCTGTAAACACACAAAGTCAACTGTTTGTGAGGAGAATTTATCGCGAGTCGAAATAATTGCACGCACACACACATTCACAACTGCAGCATGTGTCATTCCAGCTGATGTGAAAGCCCAGCCGTACAAATATATCTCTCACGATGTTTATTTATTTGTTTTGGACTCCTTTTTTTTTCGAACGAAGAGAAATTGAATTGAAATTATAATTTTTTATTTGTCTTCTCTGGTCTCGACACACGCAAGCGAATGATTGCAACCATTTCTGTAAGAAGAATTCTGGGAAATGATTAAAACAGCTAGACAACCATTTTCCAATTGAATTGTTGCATTCATTTGAATTGAGAATATCGACTATTGTGTTCGAATTTTGGTGTATTCAGCCGGCAACTTTTCACTTACGACACATAGCTCGATGGTCCATATATTCACTTACGACACATAGCTCGATGGTCCATATATATGTGTGTATCTAAACTGGTTATTTACTAACGTTGCATCGTTTTGAAGGTCATGTATAATTTAGAGATGAATTTCATCACAGAAAGCCGAATCGTGCGCAGTTTCCAATTGATGTGGAATCGACGTGTCTTAAAAGTAAAACCGAGAATGCTGGCCAAAGCAAACGTCAAGCAACGTGATGTTACCCTGATCTTGAACAACGAGTTGAATTTTGCATAGTTCATGAATCATCAAACATTATTTGTTTATATATTTTTTCGTTTGATCACATCATTTCTGTTGAAAAAAAAAATGTTATTTTTCATCTTGGCTAAATATGAGTAGTTCGTTAAATGGTTCAGTAAATAAACGATTATACGAATCTTTTTGTTCGATAATATGCAAGGAAATG
This sequence comes from Sitodiplosis mosellana, assembly GCF_009176505.1. Classification (NCBI taxonomy): domain Eukaryota; kingdom Metazoa; phylum Arthropoda; class Insecta; order Diptera; family Cecidomyiidae; genus Sitodiplosis; species Sitodiplosis mosellana. Next base: position 17,566,154 of record NW_022595244.1, on the reverse strand, counting down.
GGTGGATAAATGGTGCTAAATAGATTTGCATGCAAATCAGAAGTTTCTCTGTCTGTTTTTTTATGGTCGGTTTTCCCCTCTTTGTGGTTGATTCATCAATTAATCGATCGGATTTATCTCTCTTTGTCATACTGATAATTGCGTAGATGCACGAAAAAAAAACGTGTCTGATGTAGTATACCCAAGTCATGTGATTTCACATCGAGGACTCGCAAGGTGTATGAATCACAATTATCTGCGTAAAAAACATCATTAAAAGTCAATGAATTACAAATTGCAAATTTCTTTATTCACTCTGTTCTTCTTTTTTTTTTTCATTTACTTTTTGAGTGTCTGTTCGATTTTTTATTTTAAGTTTGCCTATTGAAATTCCTCATATAATTATTTAGTTGCAACATTAAAAATATAATAAAAATAAGAGGACTTTATGTAAATTGTCAAAACATTGAACTCAATTCATAAATAGTAGCGATTTCTTGTGTTTTTTTTTCTGCACTTCAATCATTCTGTCTAAATTTAAATGGATGCCCTATCAGCTGAATTTTATTCCTCTCCCTTCGTTTCTCTGTCTGTGTTTGTAACCACTTTTAAATATTTGCTTTTATGTAAAGAAAAATATCTTCTTTTTTTCTATATGTTTTTTTTTTACAGATTTTGTTTTGAACAATATTTATTTTGGTAAATTTCGTCTTCTACTTCTTGAGAATATTTCATTCGCATTTTTTACTGATCCTTTGATCATATCAAGGGTTTCTGCTGCTTGCTTGTATATTAAATTTAATTACAAACAGTTTACTAAATTTAAAATCTTCCCAAAGAAAGAAAAACGTTGGAAATTCTAAAGAATGACAAACAAAATCGGGCTAAGGGAAATCTAATTTATTTACACTGCTTTGCTCACGTATAGATTTTCTGCTGTTGTTGTTTTTATTTTTATTTTGCAATCATTTATCTCAATTTACTTTTATTTACAATTTGTGATGAGAACTATTGTGAATTCTCTGGCAACAGTTTGTTGTTTTGTTCAATTGCTCTTTGTGTGTCAGAGACTTGGATGATGTTGGGTTTCGGGAATATATATATGTTGAAAAAATATTTCATTTTTAATTGCTTTTATCTATCGCTGACATTATCATTTTGAAAACTATCTCTATGAAATACATGTGAAAATTCATTTACACGGTTAGGTTAATACACAGTTTTTTTAGGGTTTCGACTAAAACGTTGCTTCTTCAAATTTTCATGATTCCTACTATAAAATGTACATTTTTTATGGGAAAATAACACTTTGTGTGTGCATATGATCAATATAAATCAAATGAATAAAGAAAGCCAAATGTCATCAAGAGAAAAAAGAGATGCAGGGAACAAGTTACAATTCACGGTTTCGATTTTCTTTGTCAATTTCTATTTCGATTTTCTTATTCGGTGTAGATCCACCAATCATTTTCGTATCCCTCGTGCACGTGATCCAACAACACCTTTCGGCGCTTCTCACAGTATCTGCAATAATAAAATACACGTCATTGAATGTCAGCCGTTCAACGTAAAGTAGATTTATTTTTAAATAAGATGTTTTTGATGAGGTAAAATATATGTTAACCATGCAAAGCGCTAACGTCACTCACCGATATTTATCTTGAACTTTTTGCTTAATGTCGGCCAAATTTTCCGATGTGATATCACCTAGTAGACAATAATTGAAACAAAGGAATTATTTTCGAAAAGCCATGCATGACGATATCAAAGCATCAACACTTACGTTCCAAATATTCTGACAATTTCTCCGTAGCGGTCTCCAAATCCTTTTGATTCGCTTCGAATATTAGCGATTGATTATTTTTGCGTAAGTAATACGCAAAAACATATGTACACATAAGAGTTTGCCGACACTGAACCAATATATCGACGGCACGCTTCAGAAATTGAACCTAAACAATTGATGAATGGATGATTAGTTTCGAATCCGGTTCAAATTCCAAAGCTCAAATGGAACTAAATACCTCGATCCAGGACATATTGTGCTGTTGCATCTCTTCCATCTTCTCTTTGATGCAGTTGTAAAGTTTATGCTCAAATTTCAGCGATTGCATGTGATTCATGTAACGGTTGTAGTAATGAAGATACCTAAACGACACCAAAAATTGTTCATTAGATTTCATGCAAAAATCCATTCCGAGTAAATGAAAGTACCTAGCCAACGACGATCGTAACTTTTCCTGAGCATCACGTGCAGCTTTCGCTTCGTCCTCATCGTATCGGTTGCAATTGTACCACGATGAGCCGTGTGGTTCCCATGATCCCAAGCACACCCAACAGAAATCATGTTTGCAATTTTGATTTTTGCACACCTGCAATTCAATGGAGATTCAATTATAAGGCTCGACGCAATTCAAATAAACTCATACTGGATTCGAATGAATGTGATTGAATTAATTACCATATGATTGCATCCACCATCTTTTTCAATTGTCACATTGCATTTGGGGCATTCCTTTGTGTTGGCCGCAATCCAATTCGATGTTTCCGAGTCGTCGTCACATTTCTTAATCCATTTCTTGAGGTATTTGCACAGAACGGGATCATGCCAGTTTTCGCCGCATTCGAAGCAAAATACGTGGCCACATTTACAAGCAACCGGTCGAGATTCAACATAGGCTACCTTCACTGCATACGAACAGTCGGCTGACGGGCACCAACGCAGCAAACGATTGCACTGAAAGTCAATTGAATAAATTAGTGTTGGGAATTATCATGTTTTGAATTATCAAATTGTGTGTTTGTTCGATTCCAAATGGATACCGACAGATGTGATGAACTCACCTCGACAAAACTGTTTGTAATCAAATGCTGATATTTGAGCCTAACACGTGAATCATTCACCAGTTTCATCACCGTAACGTCATCGACAATTATATCACAACCATGTGCTGCACATGATATCGATTGACCAAGACCTTCTTCCATGATTTTCGTCGTTAAATATTCACCCCAACAATGTGTGCAGAATTTGTGTCCACATTCCAATCCAGTCATCATCTAATTATTCATGGGCAAAACAATGGTTTGGCCGATTAGTTTGTTTGGTCGATGCCATTTGGTGTTCATCAAATACTTACGCTTGGAGGAAAATTTGAGAAGCAAATTTCACATTCTTCGGTACCGGAGCGTTTTAGTTTGGGCCGTGTCACCGCCACCGGTTTGTTGAAGGGATTTATAACATGTGCCTCACGGAAGAATGCCTCTTGATCGCCGTCATAGTATTTTTCCATGAGTTTTTCCTTGTCCCATTTAAAGTGATTTAAAAGGATGCGTAACGTTGTGGCCGGTATCTGTGCAAACCCCAAAAAAAAACAGAAGTCAAATCAAGTGTTGGCCATTAATTTTGATTCACATCTTCTTGGAAGATGTTTTTGCTCATCGAAACATGTCACAAGCATGCAAATTTGATCTTTGCCAACTTAATCATCAGTTTGCCACATAATTTGTAGGTAATAGATGTCAGAAGCCATCAGCGTGCTACTTTTCAATTACTTGATGTCGAAAGAGATATAGAGATTGATGTGAATGAGAAAAAAGGGAAACGGCACGAAGCAGCAAGTGGACGAATGAATGAGCGCGCGAGTAACCTCAAAATCGAAACCGAAACAGAAACAAAAACAATAACAACCTTGTACGAAACACGAATACGGGCTCACATCGCACCGAGCGAAGAAAAAAATGAAATGTTTAAGACAAGAGAGCCAGTGGAAAAATCAACTGGAAAAAGCATATGCTATGTGCTCTCAATGCTCCATGATGTTTTTTTATGTCGACCCAATTTCCGTGAAGTGTGTTTGTGCTCTCACACGCCGTTGTCTCGCTCGCGCCAACTCCGTTGTCATCGTCGTCGCAGTCGTCGACGATGATGACACAGCCACACGTTGTATTCATTGCGTTGTTTTGCGTGCGTCTGTATTGGCGTTCGCATCGTCGCGCATTCAATTGTACACAACATGGATTCATAGTCTATATACGAATCAAGTGCACAACATTAACACAAACACCCGATGTGAGGCACCCATGTTCACTTGCCATCAATTCACAAACAAATGATTTTTTTTTTACATGAGAATTTAGACGAAAAATAAAGACGGAGAGAGAGAGAGAGAGAGAGAGAAATATGGGCTAGAGCATTGAGCACAAGGAAGAATTTATGTCGATCGATATTTCAATGTTTTCATTGTTTTCGCTGCTGTCACTAGTTTTGTTGTAACAATTTCATAATTAAGCTTTAAATTATGTACACTTCTGCCATCAAACGACTCGCTGTCCGTTGCAATGCCAACGAGAGACACACGAACAAATTGGCTCGAAATAAAAAGGTCAAGAAATTATCGCCATTGGCAAGTGGAATCGAATTGACCTCAGTGACCGAAACCAAAAATCATCAACTCACACATCATTTTCACGGAATGGATAGCAAACGCTTTTCAAATGAATTTGAATGCATGGTATAGTTTCCAGGTCGTTTTGGTTGCTTACCTCAACAACAGTATTCACTTCCTTGATACAATCCACCATATGTTGAACAATTTCCTCAGTCGTCAGTCCCTCGTATGGATATTCGTCGTGCTCACTTTGTCGATCTTTGGAGCAGCTCATCTCAACTTCGTCAACTATTGGAAAATCATCTTCGCCACTTGACACATTGCCCGAATCAACGTTATCAAATGTATCGTCGTCCGAATCCATTGTATTGAATTCCCGTTTAGTAGTTCAATATTCGCCTCGTACGTTCGAAAAAAGTTTTTCTTTTCCGATTAACACTTCTCCTTGAGCCTACAATGTTGATTTCACACGAATTTCGTCCCTTTTTTTCAGGCGAGCGTCACACACTGTTTTAAATCTGTCCCATGTCCTAATGTAGATAAACACTATAGAAATAATTTTTAATTTTCCTTTCCGAAGCAGGAAGAACTGAACTAAATGATGTTCACGTTTGTCACGAATGAATTGCGACTATTATAAATATATTCTGACAATTACAACTGTCAAAAATGATGAGTATTTGTGCACCAAAAACCCACTAACTCGTGTTCTCGTTTCGCAGCAACGCCGTTTATTCGAATTTAATCAGAAAATTATTGGAGTGATTTATATACCAGTGTGGTTTTCGTAGTAACTACACTTATCAAATGCCGATTCGACACCAAGGAAATTTACACACAATATCGAAATGCCCACATTATGTCACTCACTGGTTGGTGTGCATGATTCACTTGACTTTTGCGTGAAAAACAATCCAAATTGAATCGTTCGTCGATCGTATTTATTTTTAGTCTGTTTTTTGATGTTTTTATTTTTCACGTTAATTTTAGTCGTCGAATTTTTTGTTTGTCCGTACTCAAAACTCCTGTCTATTGGTTGTTGACAAACGGCAATCTAAAGGAGCAAGATGCAAAATTAATGGAGAACATCAGAATGTTGAGATCAAAGTAATGAAATTCGAAAGTCTTTTCAGCCCATATCGGGTGCAAATACATAAATATATCTATCTAAAATCTCTTTTTTCCCTTCTTCTTCTTCTTCTTTTTCTTCACGTTTGTCGATCGCTAATTTCTCTCTGTGAGTGTGATTTGGTTTTGACGTTGCGAGAACTGAGTGTGAACTGAATATTACACACCATCAAACATTTAGACAAACACACAAGCCAACTGAACTGAACTGAAACGAATAGCCACAATATTAACATGTAGCAAAAGTATTTTTATTTTTTTCTTCGCGTTGCTTTGCATCGCTTTGACTCTAACATGTACTAGTTTCGCTGTTTTGTTCTTCTGTGCCGTTCAGCGAATATGTGTGTGAATTTGTTCGCTTCACATTTTTATTGTTGTTGACTTAAGGCCTGTTTATTTATTCCTATTTAGCGCACTTATGTATTCGATGTGTGTGCATGTGTGTTCCACACCAACATCCACACAGCACACTCACTGCAATTATCAAATCAATGTCAACGCTATAAATCGAAAATTTAATATTTCCATTCGGTATGCGATTGCAGCACGTTGTTAAGTCGACATTATGACTTGTGTGATGTTCTAATATACATGTATAAAATACTTCTAGTTTTTCATGTCGAGGTGTGTTGGGCTTTAGAGGCTATTTGTAAAAAGTCTGGTTTTGCATGCAACTTATCACATTGTATTCATTGTTTTTTGGTGTTGCGAAGAAGAAGAAGAAGAAAGGGAAAATGTGTGCAATAAAGTATTAACACTTTGTTTGAACATCTATTGTGTTTCGATTCGCCTTTGTCGCACATTTGACGTACGCTTTCAGTACGAAAAACTGCTAAAGATAGAACGTCGTCACTGACGAAATAGTCGAAATTGTTGTGCTGTTGTTTAAATACTGCATGCTCGATGTGAAACGTTTTATTTATCCTTTTTGCTCTTTTTGGTTGCTTGGTTGGTTGGACGGATGGAAAACAGACGGCGCAGACGCCGTAACAAAACCATCGAAATTTCAACTCGACAGACAACCAAAAACAAATAAACACAAATAAAATTTGGAGAAAAAAAAACTCATAAGCGTGAATTTTTTCTTGCTCGTTCTTGCTTTCTCTCTATTATTGTGAGCGTAAAATTTGGCTATAGATTTTTTTCTCTCGTCTCAATGTTTTGTCAGTATTTTCGATGTCAACATTTACGATAAATGGACTTTGTTTTTGTTTTTGTTTTCATGAACATTTCTTTATCATCAGCGCAGATTATAGATTTTCACATATTGCACCCTCAATATGGACGTTTTATTCATTGTTTAAAATAGAATTTTGGTCACTCGATTTTTTCAAAATGAATTCCATCGAAATGCCAAAGCAATCGAAACCAATTTACTAAACGATTTCTCAAACATTCACAGCAACTCTATTAAGTCCAATGCGTAGTTTGGAAATATGATGCAAACAATGAACTATTCACAACAAAGAAACACAACAAAATTCTTATAAACACTGAATTATTGATGTTTACTAAAAATTATTTGACTTCAAATTAAATCACTACTTAGAATTATGACGATACAAAGCTAGGTAATATGAATGAATTGATTGGTTTTTTTCGACAATTCACGCGATTATACTTCGATATTTTGTATGTTTTTCCTCACTCCATGTAGAAATGTGAGTTGTGGTGAATTGCTGCGTCCTATGTACACTTCGCTCTGAAACTTCGTTATTGTATTTGTCTTTTGCAATGATATCGCCATGACATTTTTGTTGGTGGTCGCACTGTGAAATACATAGATATATGCATACATACACAATTCGCCGCACTCGAATTGGGATATTTTGATTTCGCCGCTCTTTCCAAGCTTAGAATTCAAATGGTTTTTTTTCGTTATATTTTTACATCATCATTGCGTTTCCAACGAGATTTCAATGGTTTGCACAGATGAAGAAAAACACAGAGAAATGTTTATTGAATGGAATTTTATTCTATGATTACACAAAGAAATCAATTTGATGAATTATTATCATCGAGGAATATTCATGCCATGGTGGTTTTTCATACCATGATGTCAATAAAAGAGTTTATGACGAAATGAAAACAAAACTATTATTAACACAGTTCTACCTATGGTTTTTTTTGTCTGGCACAAAAGCCGGACTAGATCAGCGTTTTAGAGGGCCAAAATCTAAGAACAACTGCGTTCACAGAATATTGAAATTGGCTCAACTTTTTTAAATATCAAATTCAGCGTTTTACCTTTCCACCATTATTAAAATGCAAAGAGGTATTGAACAAATACCATTTTTCTCCCATTGGAGAAGGTTTTATAGCCTTGGTATGTACTAAGAAAATGTTTGGCGATCAATTTTAGGCGGAAATAGTAAAATATTATACCCAAAAATTACATCTGGTGGGAGCCATGGGGCAAAATGTCGAAAAATAGTCAATTTTTTTAGTTTTTCGACCAAAGCTCGAGAAGTATACATTTTTTCACTCACTGTGTTCGACAATATTGTAGCCAGAGTATAGCTGAGCAACACTTCTGGACACATTAACTCGAAAAATCCACATCCAGTCCACTTTATTGTCTCAAAATCACTTTTCGCTATTAAACGGTATTTTCGTGCATTTTCGAAGTCGTGAAACTTCTCAACTGCTTGAAATAGAGCAATAGTGTCTGAAGAAACTTTTTAGTACTCCTCGAGAGCTTTGCAGGCCAAGTGCTAAAAGTGCTAAAAATGTTCTAAAAATGTACTAAAAAGTACTAAATTGTTTTAAACACTTTCAATGGCTCCGGGCAACTCTGGGTGATGGAAAACTCTACCAACTCGTATTAAATACTCTGTGTTGGGCCGTAGTAAACATAAGTGACCGGCACTTATCTGGAAAATTGAAATTTGAATCGAAAAATGACCAGTGTAACCTATCAAATTGTAACATCTATAAACCATAACCTTTTCGATTCAAACTTCAATTTTTCAACTAATTACCGGTCACAAATGTTTACTACGTCCCAAAACAGAGTATTTAATACGAGTTTGTGAAGTTTCCCATCACCCAGAGTTGCCCGGAGCCATCCAAAGTGTTCAAAACAATTTAGTACTTTTTAGTGCATTTTTAGAACATTTTTAGCACTTTTAGCACTTGGCCTGCAAAGCTCTCGTGGAGTACTAAAAAGTTTCTTCAGACACTATTGCTCTATTTCAAGCAGTTGAGAAGTTTCACGACTTCGAAAATGCACGAAAATACCGTTTAATAGCTAAAAGTGATTTTGAGACAATAAAGTGGACTGGATGTGGATTTTTCGAGTTAATGTGTCCAGAAGTGTTGCTCAGCTATACTCTGGCTACAATATTGTCGAACACAGTGAGTGAAAAAATGTATACTTCTCGAGCTTTGGTCGAAAAACTAAAAAAATTGACTATTTTTCGACATTTTGCCCCATGGCTCCCACCAGATGTAATTTTTGGGTATAATATTTTACTTCTTCCGCCTAAAATTGATCGCCAAACATTTTCTTAGTACATACCAAGGCTATAAAACCTTCTCCAATGGGAGAAAAATGGTATTTGTTCAATACCTCTTTGCATTTTAATAATGGTGGAAAGGTAAAACGCTGAATTTGATATTTAAAAAAGCCAATTTCAATATTCTGTGAACGCAGTTGTTCTTAGATTTTGGCCCTCTAAAACGCTGATCTAGTCCGGCTTTTGTGCCAGACAAAAAAAACCATAGGTAGAACTGTGTAATTAGACTTCATTAGTTGTTGATGCACAGCGATTTTTGAAGTTATATGAAATAACTCATAAAACTAAAATGTGCATTTACGACCCGTCGGCTGCACTAAGGGCATAATTGGAATGACCACCAATGATTTTCGAAACCGTCGTAAATATGCTCCTGCATGATCTTTTGTCGCTGTTCACAATAACTAAATATGAATATCCGATTAGCAAAATATAATTTTCAATCGAATCAATCGCATTTACCCACCGCGATGTATTTACCTACCTAACGTTCAATTTCGCCAATGTCGTCTTGTGTGAGCGTTTGTTCGAAATAAAAAAAGTGAGATAGATCCTCGGTTGCCTGTTCCAGATCGAATTGATTCATTTCGAAAATGGTCTTCTGTTGGTTGAGTTCAACGAAGTACGCAAAAATGTATGAGAACATCAGTTGTTTACGACATTCCCACAAAATTTCAACAAAATTTGATTCAAATACCAGCATTTGATTATTGGTCATACTTTGATTGTGGATATTCCCATGACTTGCATATGGTGCATACAGCTTCCGATTGTGTTTACCAGTTTTAGTTCCATTTCTAACGACTTTTCGTGCAAACAATATTGCCCTGAAGTAGTGTTTCAACCTAGAAAAAATCACTCGGTAATAAAAAGGCAGTTCATGAACATAGATAATTCCAAATTACCGTTGATCGCTGTCTTGACCATATTCAGCTCCTTCTTCGCCTTTGTATTTCTTGCAACCTGCCTCATGAAGTTTCCAATTTCCAAAGCACGACCAACAAAATTCATGGTTGCACTTACTAAACGTCTGAGGAATCCACAAAGAAAGTGAGACATTGCAGATGAAATTGATTGCTTGAAAGAGTCTTACCATGTGATTGCAACCACCGTTCTTTTCGATACGCGCATTACATTTGGGGCATTCTTTAGTGTATCTTGCGAGATAGTCAATTGTTTTATTTTTTTTCACTTTTTTCTTCCAGATATTCATCAAACTGCACGGGACCGGATCGTGCGCATCGTGTAAGCAATCAAAACAAAAACTTTTACCACATTGGAATGTACAATTGGTCCGTAGGGCAACAGATGATTGGCTTTTACGGCCAAACTGCAGCCTGGCGATGGACACCAACGCACCGAACGATTGTGCTGGCATTTGAAATTGCAAAAAATTCATCAATATTCTGAACACGAGGTGAAATGCACCAGTGAATGCTTGAAGCCATTCTTACCTCAACAAAACTTTTGGCCATCGAATGCTGATATTTCTGTAGGGTTTTTTCGTCTGAAACCAATTGCATCACGGTGACGTCATCAACAACGATGCTGCACTTTGGTGCTGGACAGAAAATCGACTCGGCTTGACCATCGTCCGATATTTTGATCGTCAAATATTGACGCCAACAATCCGTACAGTATTCATACAAATTTTGTCATTGGTAGTGCCATCAAAGCACTAAATTATTTTCATTACATTAACACATTATTTTAGAATAAAACTTACTCCATCAAATTACGATCTAATTGTAACGTTTGGTTTGGCGCTTGTTTATTTTTGTGTAATTATTAAGTGCCATATGGCGTCGATAACATCACATGAGTTATTACATGTTTTATTTAGAAATAATCTTATGACAAATTTCGTTGTAAAATAAATGTCTTTGAAAATATAATCCTTGTATGGTATGGTAAATCATGGCTGTGTGACAGGAACTTTTGGCAATTAATTGTTCTTTTCCCACAAACGGTTCTCTTCGGCTTCACGGATGTGGTCCATAAGGACATTGCATCGTTGTTCACAGTATCTGTGGTATAAAACCAAAATCGATTTATAAAATAAAATGATTGAAAGATTTTGCGATACTATTGGAATACTCACTTAAAGCTGTCTTGAATCTGTCTTTTCAGTTCGATGACATTTTCGGCAGTCATTTCCCGCTCCAAATATCCAGAAAGGCGTTCAACGGCCGATTCCAAATCACTTTGATTGTCTTCGAACATTTCGACTTGATTGTTCTTCTTCAAAAAGTATGCAAACACAAATGTGTAGCACAATGTACGACGACTGACATGGAGTACTTTGACCTATATAAAACATGGAAGCGTCATAACAAACAGTGCTGATTTAAAAATGAAATTTAATGCAATTGCGTCTATTCTAAATTGATACCATGAAAGTCGGAAAGAGTTCACGAAAAAACAACATAAATGTCTTACCGCATCACGAAGAAATCGCACCTGAAATTTATTCAAAGAATCATTTATTTGACACCGTCATTTTTATAATGCTATTGTTTTTTTTTATCGCAATTTTACCTCATTGTTGGTCATGGAGAAGTGGTCTTTCATATCGTTTATTCTGGCCTCTAGATCTTTGTAAGCGATTCCTTCCAATCGTAATGATTCCAGTTGGTTGACATACCGATCGCGAAAATGATTGAATCGGGCCATTTCGCGATGACCAAACACTTTGCTTTCATCGAAACGATTGCAAGCGCGATGAGATCGCCATTCACCCATACAAACCCAACAAAATTCATGTTTGCAATTGCGGCACGTCTAAGAATCAGACCAAAAATTAGTATAGATGTGTGGCAAGAAATGATTGAAAATAGAACTACCATATGATTACATCCGCCATTCTTTTCGATAATTGCTTCACAGTTGGGACAAATTTTCGCATGTTCCGCAATCCACTGGAAAGTTTCGGAATCACCACTGTTTGAAGGCAAACAAAAGAAAGAATAAGAAAATAATTACATAAAATATTAAAATATGAATTCCAGACCTGTTCTTCCATTGTTTGAGAAGGATACATGTGACTGGTTCGTGCCAATATTCACGGCAATCAAAACAAAATTCGAGGCCACATTTGCAGGCGCATGGGCATTTAGCAGGGCGGCTCTTCTTTGCAGCATATGAACAACCAGGAAACGGACACCAGCTCATCGCTTGGTTGTTCTATTCGAATTGAAGCAAATTACTGATGTTTAGAGGTGATCAAGTGTTAATATGCGAAGCATTTCAAATACCTGTACAAAGTCGTTGGACATTGAACGCTGATATTTCATGATTACTTCAGGATCTTCAACCAGTTGCATGATGTGCTACGGATTGGATATATTATTGAATTGTCATACGAGTGAAATCTTTGTGTAAATAAAAGTATTGTACCTCGTCATCAACAAGTGACTTGCAAGACTGTTCAGGGCAAACGATTGATTCATTCAAACCATCATCTGCTATTTTCACCGTTAGGTAAGAATTCCAACACGTTGTGCAGTATTTATGACCGCATACGAGAGCGTATAGTTGCTACAAAACCGAAAATAAATGGATAAATTGCCATTAAATGCCCTTTATTCGTCGTACTTACTTCGGGTGAATCGGAATAGCAAATCTTGCAATCTTTGGAATCATCCACCGGATCGTTTGACGGGCTTTTAAATGGATTTTCAATTTGTGCCAGCCGGAAAAATGTGTCCGGGTCCGTTTCATAATATTCCCCGATTAGCCGTTGAAAGTCCCATTTGTAGTGCGTTAACAGCATTCGTGCTGAAATCGTGCTTGGCAGCTGAAGTACATGCATAAAATATATAAACAATTTTTCTGTATATTTATCGCTCTCTTTGTTGCTTATCTCATTCTTAAGTGGTGCCGTTTAGAATTCACTCGAAACACATAAAACATGGGAAACGTCATAACAAGCAATGTTTGTTAAACAATGAAACTTTTTTCAATTGCGTCTTTTCCAAATTGACACATCGAAATTGCGAGGAAAGTGATCACAAAAAATACCGTAAAAAAATACAGGATAAATTTCTCACCGCTAGAAATGACTGCACCTTCATAACCATGTCGAATACATCTTGTACTATATTCTCCATGGAGAGAATTTCGAATGGGGGATTTTCCTCTTTTTTCGTCTCTTTCTTTGGCAATTCAATGTCTGTCGGAAACAATGTGTTTTCCAAACTGAAGTCTTCTTCGTAACTCGAATCATCGCCCATTTTTGCGAATCCTTTTTGTTTAACGAAATTAATCTCGACAATTTATTGGGAAAAAAAAGACTGTTTTTGTTTTGTAAAATTACAAATCGTTTGACTTTCGATTTTTTGATGTCGAAATATGGTGAAATACCGTTCCAAAGCTAGTCTATCGTTTAATGGAATTCCAATCGGCACCGACACACGATTTGCTCTGGTTTGAAATTTGAAAAACACGAACCAATGACAGGCGATGCTATGCAAAAACAAAAAGAGCGCCTGTCAAATGGGATTGTTATGATTTCCACGAATAGTGTTGCCACCGCAATCCAGACCGCAATCACATCACATATGATCTTTGTGAGATAGGCACGTTCGGAATGCAACAAGTGTTTTAATCTGAAATTTCATTTTAAAGATTGATTTAAACTGGTTAAAAAAACTGAAATCTAATCCAACTTTCCTTTGTCAATAGCTGTAAAAGAGCAAATAAGATTTTTTGGAAAAGAAAACACAGAAAACTGTATGGAAAAAGATGCTGATTAATCCAGCAAATTGAGTGGACAAGAGTGATAAATTCAGAGATTAAAAAAAAATTAGTATTTCTTTCGCAATTCAATCGATGTCAAGTTTTTGGAGGAAAATCAACGAAAATTCAAAATAAAAATAAAAAAATAAACGGAATTCCAGGCACATTTCAAATGCGACGAATTGGCCAAATGGATCGATTGGAAGTTGAAGCGCCATCTACATTGTAAAACCTAAAAATCCCATTTCATCGCCGCAGTTTTCATCGTACGAGCATTATGTGTTGTCACCGAAAAAGAAAACTATTATTGGCTTTTGATTGGTTCAAATCGATTTGACAGACAGTGAACAATTAAGTGAATTTTTTATACTTTTTTTTAAAGAAAAATCTCGCCACAATTTTGTATTCCAATACATGCAGAATGAACGGTAGCATTAAAATCTAGTAGTAGTGATTCAATTGCGGTTAAAAAATCATCATTCAAAATCGATTTCTCGCAAGAACTTCGAAAAAGTGAGTTAGCTTGTTGGAGTTAGAAAAAGACAAGAAAAGTCAAGTGAACGCTATCGATTGAAACAGAATTTTTTTTTATTGGTAGCTTAGTTGTTTGAAAAGCGATTCAAAATTAATAGAAATAAAAGAGAGAGTGTCAAAAGATTTAGAATTTGTTGATTCGTTGTGTATATTCCATTTGATTTGGTGATTTTAGTTCGGCATTTTTGTATGTCGTATAAAATTTTCAATCAACATATTCTCGCAGCATCGTTAATGAAAAGTTAATGTAAATTGTTTTTTTTCCCATTTACGCCTAGAACAAAGTTCGAGCAACGTATCAAACATTTTTTTTTCGGTGATTAGAGAAGAAAGGAAGAGAAAAAAAACGTAAGAAGAACGAAAAGTTATAAAGCAAAGAACGTCGAAGACAAGGCAGTTGGAAAACGCACACTCCATTCAAGAGTATACAACAAATCCATATATACGTGTAGTTTACGCATACAGTGAAGCGCAGAGAGTCGTTCATTCGCCCAGTTGACGAATTGTTGAATTGTGTGCATGTTCATGCATACACACATCAGACGGGCAGGCAGGCAGGCAGGCACAACATATTTGAATTTCATCGTCATACGCATTCACATTCGTTGTATCCCGTTCGTATTGGAAAGGAGTGACTGTGTGTGTCACTGAGTGAGAGAAAGAAAAAATATAGTCATCATCGTGTTTCGAATTGAAAGTTCGTACATCGGACGGCCCAACCAATAGTGAGATTGTTCGTACACGCAGATACCACTGAACATACATCATAAATACAAACCAGTATCGACGACAAAGACACAATGGCAAAAACATATGATTATCTGTTCAAATTGCTGTTAATTGGTGATTCTGGCGTTGGGAAAACTTGCATCCTATTCCGTTTCTCAGAAGATGCGTTCAACACAACATTTATTTCGACCATAGGTGAGCACATCAAACTAGTAACAGCAGCAATAGGAAAAAAAAACCATGCTGATCGGTTCGCTTGTTTTCTGTGAATTTTGTGTTTGGCGAAGCGCGTACGTGTATGTGTTTACATTTCCAAAAGTTAATAAAACAAATAAATCACAAGTTAAATCTTCTGTTCAATTTTTCAACATGTGTTTCTCTAAACACAATGTTTCGAAATGGTTTTACGATCGTTTCAAATTGTCCAATACGATGAAAATCGGTTGATGTTTGGAATATTTTCGGTATGTGTAAATAGTTTAGTGAAAATTTTGTTGTTCGCTGTTGTTTTATTTCTATTTCATCGTTCGTGATATTGGGAAAATTTGTGGCTGTGCATTTGCATTTAGAATGGTTTATTTTCGTGGTCATATGACCCGATCTCGAGCCAAAATGTATTCAAATAATGTATATTTTTTTTCCTCTGATAAGTGTCTACTGTGATTTGGTTTTTTTGTTTATTTTTAAACCGATAGCCGCCTCGACGATGTCATTCATCACGGCCAATGGCAACGAGCGCACCAACGACAATTATGAGAAATGGCATTGTGCTCAACGCTCGTACACATATTGTGTATACAAAAGACAAATTAGTCGGTTCAACTACTGCCTTCCGCGAATTTCAAATAAATTAAAAAGCCTGTTTTTCGTTTGACAAATTTATTTCAATCGAATTCGCGTACACAGAGATTGCTTCAATCGAGACTAAATCAGGAAACAATGAGATCGCATTGTTCACATTTCATACTTGGGTTTTCTGTTTTTTTTCCACTTCTCCATTCTGAGTCAGAATCTGCGGGATGAGAGAATCATTCTGTTTGTCCAACGTACACACACACATATAAATACACGTCGTGCGCGCTTCGATCGTCACATTTTTGTGGTTTTCTTCATAAGCCACTTTGAAGTTATTTTTAATTTCAAATTGAAAATAAATCGAAGCCATTCAATCAACAGCATTCAAAATTCCATCGATGCAGCATCGTGAGCGCGCACCCGTTTCGAGTGCATTGAAAGTGATTCGGGCCTGAAGTGAAATACCATTTATCATGTTCAATGTGCGCCGCAAGAGCAACGCACTGCCTGCGTGCATATTTTATTTAATCACATCGATTAAATGCTGGCATCACTTAAGCATGCAAACGCTAATAGGCGCAATTAATTCCATTGAATATGGAATTCTGTTCTGTCTCAGCATTCAATTTACTACGTCGTTGTCATTGGAATCGAACGTCAACTCAATTTATTGACTGCAGTCGATTCACTTCAATGCAATCGCATTCAGTTGTTGGTTTAGTAGTTTTCCGCAGAACGGCGAAACGGGACGGAAACAGCATGCATAAGATGATGCAACATAGTTTAAAGCAAGCTATAAAAATAATCTTTATCCAGAACCGACGCCGGTCTTGAGCTATGAATCACGTTCTACGCTTGCGATGATTTCGTACTTAGACACATAAACAATATTTCTCCATTCACGCTAATGGATTATAACAAGTTTCATTTTTTGGATATCAACAGGAAGTCCTATTTCGCTGTTCGTGTGCGACATTTTTCATAAATATTCACAGCTCATATGTACAAAAGTCAAGCGATTATAAAATGAATTGGTGGCGTTTTGTCAACGAATGCACCATAAACTCGTTACAAATTCTCGCTCACAAAGTGCAATGAGTAACCGTAATCATTAAATAACGTTGAAAACTGAAACGAAAGACGCACTCGATACGCGATAACCGATTCGATAAGTCAAGGCTTGAATCACTGAATGAGGAACATATAAACACATACAAACACACGCAAAACACCATAGAAAAAACAAGCGACAAACGCGTTATATCGATTATGAATTATTAATAACAATAACCTAAATTTTGCCCCTCCTCTTCCCTATCTACATCGAATAGGTATTGATTTTAAAATTAGAACGATCGAATTAGACGGCAAAAAAATCAAGCTTCAAATATGGTAAGTGGCTTTAAATTCCGAGACATCATCGATTTTCATTCTTCATTCATATTTCAATATGTTCGTTTTGATTGTGTGTTTTAATTGTTTCGATTTCTCGTGTGTGCCTTTAAAGGGATACGGCCGGTCAAGAACGTTTCCGAACGATAACCACAGCTTATTATCGTGGCGCGATGGGTATCATGCTAGTATATGATATCACAGATGAAAAATCCTTCGAAAATATTAAGAACTGGATTAGGAATATTGAAGAGAATGCTTCGGCCGATGTGGAAAAAATGCTCTTAGGGAATAAATGTGAACTCAATGAAAAGCGACAGGTGAGCAACACACTCCTCATGCATTTTAATTGATAACCATCCGTCCCGAATGTTAATGTTGATTTATTCATTCGAATTTGCAGGTAACAAAAGAGCGTGGTGAAAAATTGGCTGTTGAATATGGCATCAAATTCGTAGAAACTTCGGCTAAAGCGAGTATCAACGTTGAAGAGGCCTTCTTCACGCTTGCCAGCGACATCAAAGCAAAAATGGAAAAACGAATGGTGAGCACATTCTTCCTTTTCTCTCTCTTTGTCTCTCTTGAATTCCATTCAGCTATTTCCATTCATTGACTATGTCAATTTTATCGTACAGGAAACGAACAATCCACCAAAAGGCGGCCATCAACTGCGTGCCTCAGAACCAAAAAGGAAAGCCGACAGTTGGTTATCACGATGCAGTCTACTTTGACCTGGTTACAATTATATTATGTGTGTATAAATGATTATTACCCAGAAAAGTGAAGTAAAAACAAGAAATCACAACACAAAATTTCATGAGAAAATCCATCAGAATTGTAATGATAAAAAGAAAAAAATTATCTTAAACAAATTGAAAAAGTGAAATGGAAACTGAGAATTATTATTTAATGGATATTTGTAAAACAGATTGAATAAAACACAAAAAAAAACTTATAACTAATATAGCGAATAGTTTTGGTGGTGAGACGTAGAGAAGTGCATATTAAAAATTGTCTGTAGTTCCATAAAAAGGAGTGTCCGAATTCCAAACTTAATTGCTCGTGGAAGGCTGGTCCCCTTTTTTTTGCAATTTCGTAAAGTCAATATGTTGTGATCCGTTGTTGCCCGCGCAGTCAATAGAAACATAAAATGATAAACTGCTCTGCTTTTCGCCATTGAAATTATGCATAATTTAAATGAGGATGTTGTAGAAAACGTTATAATCGAAATTATTAGCGCATCACATTGCATAGATTTTACCATAAAAATGCCAACAATTTGTAATATTTCTTTGCCGTAAATTTGACCAACCAACACATTTCTATAGTAAATTTGTATAAGAGTGAGAAGCAGCAAAGGCTAAAGCTAAAAGTCCAAGCAGACAAATATTTGGTGTGAATTTGTTTAAGACCATATACCTATCGAAATGGTAAATCATATATGTTCCGATTGTGATGATTTCCACTTTTCTGATCACCATGACACATTCGCTACATAGAATAACGAGCCAAAATCATTTTTGTTCGCCAAACGTTTAAACACATTTTCGAGAGAGGAAAAAGAAGATGATGCTGACAGTTTTCTTTTTTATTTTTCAATGTTTGTAATAGTACCAAGAACGTCAATGTTGCCCAGTGGTAGCCGATAAATATGTGGTTGTTGATAGCTGTAAGTCGGTAGATCAATAAGATCATCAAATAGAAACGATAAGAAGAAGAAGCACATTCGCAGCATTTGTTCCTAACTCTAAGTTTTCCAATGGGGTCATCATGTTCCGGCATTACTGAGTTCAAAACTCAAATTCATTTCGACAGATTACAAAATATACCAAACAACGAACTAAAACAACATATAAATAAATGCTCATCTTATTTTCTTACTCACATAACCACACATACACGGATATTTGTAGCTTAAACGAATAATCGAACCGATCAATCGATTTGATTTGATTTGATTTGATATATATGCATGTCAGTAAAGCCGTTTCAAATATGCATCGTGAATCAATCAGCTTTAAAATAACTGTATACTTCTGATTTCAATCCAGGTATTCATTTGACAGTGGTCATACAATGATATAGCTATTTTTATAGCCCATTTCCTCTCGCCCTCCCAAACTATCATAAAAATGCCTATCGTTCACACGATATTAAATACGAATTGTATGTATTGGACCGGAAACAAAATCTAACTTATCTTGAAAAAACAAAACTCTTTCTACTGTATTTCTACGTGTATGTAAATGATATAAACCAATAAAAATTGTTTATTACAATTGAGAAAACATTTTTACGGAACATGTATAGAATTCATTCAGGTTTGAAATTGAGCAATAGTTACGAGCAACACAGTGCTTTATCGAGAGAAAAAAAAGAAGAAATAAATCAATGAAAACAAATATGCAGACCGATAACAATTTGTAGCGCAAACAATTCTCACAGCAACAACAACAAAATCACAATGCATTTTTGTACAAGTGTATTTAATATTTTTTTAATTAAAATGGCAAAATGTCAATTACAAAAATGGGTGAATCTTTTTCTTTTTTTTGATTGTAGAGAATTTTTTTGCATTTCTGGGTATTCTTTTAGGTCCAAGCGACTCTTTTGCGACCAAATCGTGGTCTACCTGAAGAAACCGGGGAATCAATGCTATCGGAGATGCTCATCGTCTTCGAGAATAGATCGGGTAAGCAGATTTCACTGTGGGTATCTTCTCGGGCTGTGTTCGGATTGCTTAATACTGGTGTAATTGATTGTCGAATGTTTTCAGCACTTTTGATTCGTTGCTCATCGTCAGTGCTGTTGGCACCGAGCAGATTTTTTATGCGATCATTTGCACTGTCAATCGAACGACGAATACTATCACGAAGATCGCCAAGCTCACGTTGTCTGGTGATAATGTAGTCGATTTCATTGTTGATCTGATGAAGCTGATCGTCAACCATTTCCCGTAGAATTCTCTCCCGCTCTTGAGACTCTTTTAACCAAATCTCTTGTTGCCTCATCACATACACTTTTGCTTCCGACTCGTACATGGCTTCGATGTGTCGCTGCTTTTGCACCTCCAAATCGCATTCGATCTCAAATTTATCTCGTACTCGAGCAATTTGTTGATCATCTGTATGATAATAAGACGACAAACGTTCCAACACACCAATATCGTAGTATAAGTCCTTTAACACTGATTCGGACAAATTTTTCAATTGCAATTTTATGCGCCGTAAATTATGTGACACTTTAATTCGTTCGTGGCGCTGATTCACGTGCAAATTCAAATTTGCAAGTTCGGCCTTCAGTTGTTTTTCACACTCACGTAATTCAAATTCGTCTTTGCGCATTTTTTCAGTTTCAGCTTCGCGCAGCTTCAATTCGGCCAAATGTTGCTCTTGGAATTGCTTCAGCTGAACTACTTCTTCGTCACGTAAAACTTTTCTGGCACTTAAACGTTCATCGTCTTTTCGTAACTCTTCCAGCAGACGTAGTCGTTCGATTTCACGCTGTTGCTCAGTTTTCTCACGTTCCACTTGTTGAGCGATCTTTGAGAATAGAAGAAAAAAAAACGGAAAATATGAAAATTGAAATTTGGGATCTGGATAAGTATTATTTAAAGCCAAGTTTTAATAATTACCTGTTTATCAAGCCAATTCATTTTTGCCAATGCCTCATTGTTACTCCTCGAGCTGAGTAGAATGTTTTCTTCACGTGACCCAGGTCGCCATCGTTTGTACAGTTGTGATTCAAATTCAAGACGTTTCCGCTCTTCTTCCGTTCGCTTGAATGCCTCTTTGATTCCCCGCAGCGTTTCCGTTGATACACGAGACTTTGGTTTTGATAATTCTATAGTATGTTCAACAAAATGGAATGCGATAAATATCGAAACATAGTGCATACGATGGAATGTAATTCTAATATCAGCATTAGAACGAAGCAAATGAAGAAAATGCTCAACTACAAATGTATCCGTAATTACACGGAATAACAAATACTCTTCTTTCGTCTTAATTTTACATTATAATGAAGAAATTCCATACCTTTAATTTCCTTTGCATATTGCTCCTTTTCACTATCCAGTAATTTTTTCAGCTTTTCCCGCCGACTATCTAGGGCGATCGTTTTGTTGCGTTTTTCTTCGCTATTTTGGAAATTGGAGTTGGCACTTTTATAGTATTCAGGTGCTGTCCATTGCTCATATCTGCATAAAAGGCAAAATTAATTTGGGCATAAGAATAAGATCTCTGCATAAAATAGAATCATCGAAACGCGTTTGTAACGATAACGATCTTACCTCGACGTAATTTTGGACCATTTGTCAAAGTATTTGTCTACCGTTTTCTTCGTCTCCAACTTCCATTCTTCAATGTCACGTTTTCTGGCGTTTGCGTCATAGAGTTTAACGCCTTTCATTCTGAAAAATTGGAAATGGAATGCATTACAAACATCACCGTATGATTCATATACTTGTTTATTTTGTCTGCGGGGAACATATATTATTCGATCACATAAATAGGGCCAACTGATGTCACTATGTGCTGATTAAATAAAAACATTTTCACAAAAAGGGACATGACGTCTTTGTGCAAGAAAATCCCCTTTTGAAATATGAATTAAGTTAAACGTGTTGTTAAACAATAAATTAGATCGTCAATATCGGCATGTATCAAATATCAAAACAAATGGCCAATTAGTCACGAATGATGACCGCGATAATTTTTTTTTCGCAACAACAATCAACTAACGATGACACGGGGAGAATACATGCTGAAGAGTAGGCATCGTGAACACTCGAAATTCATGTTAACAACATTGACCACAATTCTATTCATGAGACGTAAAAGAACGTATAATCTTCAGCCTTTTTCAGACATGGATAACGAGTAACTTGAATGAGATAACGAAAAATTGTCTTTGAGCTTCGGCAAAGTTATAGTATTAGTGGTGTTCTACAACGTTGTCGAAGGCAATTTTTTGCTATCTCATTTCAATTACTCTTAATATGCAACGGGAAAAAGGCTAAAGAAACATAAATTCTTTTACATCTCATGAGTAGAATTTTGAACATGATATGCTCACATAAGGTAGTTCCCCCAAAGAAATGATAAAGCAACTAATGCAAATAAACACTGAAGTTCAAGTCTCTAGACTAGTGACTCTAGTTCTAAATAACCATAGCATTGGCTGAACATTCGTGTAACATATATTTATAACTTTCTTGTTTTTATTTTGTTTAGAGTGATAAAAATCAAACTGGAAAAGAATCGAAAATGAGATGTGTCAAGGGGCGATTGCAAACCGGTTAAAAATATCCAAATCGGTTGATTACGATAAATGTACAAATATGATTTTGATAGATCGCTACCTGATTCGCTTTGTACCAGAAAAAGTTGAACAAAAAGTTGTTTGGTCTGCACTTATTGTGTGTTTTTCAAATTCATCATTCTAAAAAAAAAACAGTTGAGGGGATTTACAATTTGATCAATTACTTAAAAATAGTTCGACATCGTACGATGGAATAAAATAGATAAGTGATTGGTATCTAGTATTCTCTTATTCTATGAAATCAAACGGTAGCAAACAATTCAGTCGGTTTCGATTGACGCCATACTATTAGAAAAGTATAGAATCAATCGCAATTGGGTGATATCGACAAATGTTGACATTTTTCTATCAGTATAAAAGCTAGCTTGGTTCAGAGCAGACACACAGCTCTTGCACACAAGTCAAACAGTGAAAACTATACGACGGTTGCTTTACATACAGTGTTTTTTTTGTCGCGTGAAACTAAACGAACCAAATCGGCTGAGTTCTTTTTTACTGAATTGCCCGCAATTGTCTGTGTTAAAATGATTCAAACAATCAGCAGTTTTGCCATTCTGGGTATGGTTTTTTATTTAATAATTATTCGCATAATTTCATTCGCATGGTGTCAAACAGTGTAATCTGAATGAAAATAAAGTGCAAATCACTTTAAAAATAAGAAAAATATATAGAGAAAACCTCTCAAGAAAACATCGTTATCTAGTTTCCGTAGAATTGTAATGAATTGAACATGTTCTGAAAAACTCTATCAAGTAAACAAAGTTGATTAAAGAGTAGAAGAGATAATAACGGTAGTTCCCCCTTTTTCACTATGCACACAACACAACAAGAGCCTGAATCCATTGTTATCAAAGTGTCACAAACTGCGTTTTTATAATTTGCCATAGAATTTCAGTATTTTTATTTGGCACTGGCAACAACGGCTGCAATAATTTGGCAACTTTTTCTCTACGATGCATTCTAAATCAAATCAACACAGTATCACCTGTTTGCAACATTTTATCGTCTAACGTGTCACATTGTGCGTTGATGTGATTTTGACAGTTCTCAAGTTCACCAATTGTGTAAATTTGAATTCCAAGTGGGCGGGTATCAAATTTGTAATAATCTCAGTCAAACTGTGCTTTTCAATGCTAAGTGGTTTTTAAATGTTCCGCATAGCGATTTGATAGGAGCAATCAAACGAGACACACTCCAATTACGATTTAAAATTGAGTCTATTTTTTTTAACAAAAACAATTGAATGAGCGAACTATTTGTCGTTTTCAGCGATGTTCGTCGCACAATCAATTATGCCGTTGGAAATTGTGAGTCGTGCTGAATGGGGCGCAAAAGAACCAAAGGATATCGAATTTATAAATAAAACCGTGCCATTCGTTATCATTCATCATTCCCACTTGCCACCATACTGCAATACCTCCGAACTATGTATTGGAGCTATGCAAGGTATGCAAAGATTCCATCAAATTGATCGCGGTTGGTTTGACATTGGCTACCAGTGAGTAAATTTTTTGGCTTGAAACGCGGTTCTGTTTATACAAATTACAACGGAGTATGTATAAAATATGGGTTTGTTTACAGCTTTGCCGTCGGTGGTGATGGAAAAGTGTATGAGGGTCGCGGTTTCAATGTGGTCGGCGCTCATTCACCAGGGTATAATACCAAAAGCATTGGCATTTGCTTGATTGGTGATTGGCAAGGTATTTAAACTATTCTCTTTACTTGGTGAAAGATAAATCTCAATCTAGAAATGACTATCTCTTCGAGACTTCAGACTTCGATATTATTCCATTTCATTTTTTTTCTGTTTTCCATCGCAGAAGTGGTTCCACCAAAGGAAATGTTACAAGCTGCACAAGATTTAATCTCGTACGCCATCGAACAGAAGTACCTATCGACCAACTACACATTGTATGGCCATCGCCAGGTTCGAGCCACAAGTAAGTGAAATGTTCAGTTTTTAAGTAAAATGAGTAAACTAAAGGTTTTTCATTTTCATAATATTGCAGCTTGTCCCGGGCCAGCTCTATTTAATGAGATCAAAAATTGGCCACATTTTGGTACTCCCCATACTGAAATCGTCAATAAAATTTAAACTGACCCTAAAATCTCAACGATTTTATTTGAAATTAAGCAAAACTTATACCACTAGTTGCTAAGTAACAGTAACCTAAATCCTCAAAATGACTGTAAACATGGATGTTTAATTAAAGAATTTTATATTCGTTAAAAATGGGAATCTCGGTTTGAATGCCTTATTTACTGAATAGTTTTCCTTTGAAATGCTCCGTTCGTCGGGGATGATTAATGTTGATACGAATACTTAACGACGCAAGTGATGATTTGTAAACAAAGCGCGGAAATATTACGAAGGAAAAATTGTATCACCACTTGAAATATAACGCTTGCGTTCTATGCGAGTATTGTGTATGCTCGCCGCTCTAATTTGCACGCAAATCCTATAAATCACATCGCAAACGTACTACCATTCGTGAATGGTGAAAGCAAAGTCCGAAACATGTTTGCACACAATGTAAGATATGCGAACGAATCAGGCGGCCAATCCAGAGGTCAGTGTGTGAGATATCGACACTAAAAAAACATCTGATGATGTGAAAATTGCAAGCGACCGATACGAATAAATTGAAATCGACTGGTCGACCGATTTCGACGTTAAAAATAGAACAAACGTTCAGACGAATTCGAAATGTCGCTTATGTGTGTGTGTGTGTGTGTGTGTGTGTGTGGAGCGAGCTGTTTTTCTTCCTTCACAGCTACGCATAAAAAAACTCTGTGGACCAAGCGGCTGACGAAATTCGACACACATACATGCGAACACATGTGAAAATCCATGAAAACTCTCATAATCAAAACGGAGAAAAAAACGCAAACACACTAAATGTGAATATAAACGTAACGATGATCTTAGAACGCCCACAGCTGCTGGCGAGAAGGAGAATGCGTCAGTTCGGGTCGTTCTAAGTATGTGTACACAAACATCGAGGAAAATTCGGTTAGTCGAAGATCGTGATGCGCGTCATTGTGTAGCCGATTCTTAAGATTTTCGAGCATTCGTAATGAACGAGTGGCGAACAAGTGCTTAGTCGAGCGTCACCATTATTGCGAATCAGTGAAATTTGCACACATTTTACAAACGATTTAGTTTTCAAAGCAAATTTCCACATCACAGTAAAAGACTGAATTTTTACGGCTTTACTTACTAAAATTAATTAACCGAAACGCAATTGACACCTTTCGGGTAGACGAGTGAAATTTTCTAAAAGAAAATTCTAGATTCAATCAGTGTGGAAAGTCGAAAGAGGTGTTGAAAGAGTGCAAATCAAAAGAAGTCCGAAAAAAGAACTTTTTCATTTAATTGGGAAAATAATTGCGCATCACACAAAGTTTTTAGTGAATTAATCATCTGTCTATTAATTTACATTTTCGTCGAATTGCATTTCCGTCGAAACCGTTTGAAGGTAATGTGGGAATTGAGCTTTTCATGGAAATTGAAAAGCCAAAATCAAAAAGAAATAAAAATAAGTGGAAAAATATCAATGATATATGGCCAAGTGTTGTAAATAACTCGGTTAAATGAATGGGACAGTGCCAATTTTATTGAAAAATACACATTTTATGACTGATAATTTAAGTGGATGACATCACATCGAAAATGATTTCAGCGAATGAAAATGACACCGACCGAATAAATAATAGAAGAAAAGAAAACAAAACGCTCTTCTTTCACTCTGTCACAGACGAAACACAGTTTTCGCAATCGAGCGAGGAAAAGCGTATAAGAATCATTGACTACAACGACGGCTGAAAATTGTACAGTCGGTCAAAAGCAACAACAACAAAATTGAAGAGAGAGAGAGAAAACGAACCGAAAACACGTAGAATCAGCTAAAGTTTTTCACCCGCCGCTTAAATTTAAATGTTATTTTTGGACACACTCGATAGAACACTCAACAAGAATACGAGCATCGAACGTAAAGGAAAGAAAAAGAAAATAACGAAAATCAAATGAAATGTCGCGAGAGTGAAGAAAATTCTCTATTACATGCACACTCTTCGATCATCTGTGTACAGATATGATTTTCGCCAGCTCATTGAAATAGCGCCGTCTCTGTCGATTCAAACCTCTTTTTTTGTCATTCGATCAAAGACGAGAATCCAACGTAACGCCGGCCAAAGAATTAAGAAAACGAAATATATAATTTGGACTTCATGCACTATAAACTTGAGAACCGACCACAATGAAATAATAAATGTAGTGCAACTGAATCTCGTAGGATTTTCTTGGTGTGAAAACCATCGTAAAAACATGTTATAATGATTATTTTGAATGGGTGACATGTGTTGTTTTTCTTTTTCGGAATCATATGGGTGTGCCAAAATCGAACAAATGTTTATTTTTATTCAAGTAGTCTGTGTTTGTTGTTTTTGACATTTGAAATCCAAATCTGATTCGGCTTAAATTAGAAAAGCCAAAATGAAAGGACGAAGTTGATGGTGATGAAATATGTTCAACATTCATAATTTTGATAAGTTTGTCTCTTTTGACTGATATCACAATTCCCAAAATACGATTGATAATTGGAACGTTTCCAGTTCTGAATGAATCAGAGAGACACTTTTTACGAAAGAAGAAGAAGAAACGATATTTACGGAAGTTGGTTTTCCCTACATCAATTCACACTCATTAATTAAATGTGAAAAAATTTCGTTGAATCCATTTTCAGCATCATTCTTGATTCGACGAGAATGTAGTAAATGCTTGTATAAATTCTAATTAAATCATAACATTTAAGTAGAATGTTTAAATTTGAAAATTTCTGACTGGGACGATATATATCTCGATAATTATAATTGTTATTTCTCTCGACAGTTTAATAGTTCCGATGCCGATAACAGGCACAAAAACCAGTGTCGCTAGCAAGACGCCCAGCACAGCTAGCAAAACGTCGACGGCTGCCACCGATGCAGCGCCCAAAACTAATGTTGCATCGCGAGCACCGTGGTTAAAAGATGCCGGAAAAACGACGTCAACCACCCAGGCGCCGTGGTCAAAGCGCAACGCCACAGCAGCAGATAGCAATGGAACGCAAAAGGAAGTGAAATTGCAATCGCGTGAAGTTAAAGTGCCGGTGGTGACACAGCGAAAAACGTCAATTCCAACTGAACCTTTGGTAAAACCAAAGCCAAAAGACATCAAAGTCACTGTCCCAGAGGACAATTATGAGACATCATCATCGGAATATGAAGAAGTGACCGATTCCGAAGAAGAGGAAGAGGAAACTGAAGAAGAGACCGAAAGCAGTTCAGAAGAAGATGATGACGAGAACAAGCACAAGATGCCAATTCAAGTGAAATTGAAGCCAGTCGAAAAGCCAGCCGAGGTGAAAAAATCACCAAGCGTCGATCGTGCCGGTAAGTTTGTAAAGCCTGCCCTAAAGAAAGTCCCCACACTTGACAAACTCAATAAGCCAAAGCCACCACCGCCAACGATACCCGAGGCAAAACCGTTGCGTCATGTCGAAAAGCCCATTCTGCCGGAGGAATTGCCGGAGAAAACGTTCGAATTTCAGCGGCCACAATTGAAAAAAGCCGACAGTATAACGAAAAAACGTGAGTAATTTTCATTTCTGTTTTTTGTTTGGCATAACATTGTTTTTGTTTGCATTAGTCTACTTCACCTCTATGTTCATTGGCCTGTGAAATTAAACGAAAATTAAAGAGAACAAAACAAAGCGCACCGACCGAGAACACAATTAAAATACTGTGCACATACTCGAACATTGCACAGCACATATGCGACAACATGGCCACAAATCATACAATTCGATGCAAATGTCGTGCAGTAAGCCGAAAGCTCCTAATGAATTATGCACATTCAAATGAATCGGACGTTGTGTTACTTGGTGAACAGAGCGCAGGCAATGAACTACACACATGTACACCGTGTACCATGAATGAAACAACACATCAATTGTTTTGTTTTAAACCTCTGCCTGAAAATGTGTCATAATTTATTGTGCCAAAAACGCATTAATTTACGCCACATACATTTTTTTCGTCTTTTTTCTCTCGGTTTTCGTTTTGTATGTCATGTATCCTAACCTTGCACTAAATGTACTTTTTTGAATCGTTGCTCTTGACGCTCCTCAATAACGTCATTTTCGAAACAACCAATTACTAAACGAATGAATGTCAAATGCGAATTCTTGATCGTCTGGAAAATGATCGGATGATTTTTATTTCGCAAACACAATTTTCCCCGCATTAAATTTGTTGTATTTGTGTATCTAGCGATTTCTAGTCAACACACGCCTCTCCCACATGCCACAATCCATATATCTATCATTTTCATTTTCATTGCCAAGAATAAAAAATTCGTGAAATCGAATAAATAATGACCACACAACCACCGACAGATACATATACATATTTTTATGCGTACATATTAAATGCGTGCGCACGACTGATCAAATGTTGATCGCCCATTGCATGATTTGTTTGTTTACAAAATCGTTTTTCAATGAATGTTCAAACCACCGCACATGGATACGGACAACTCACAACTATTTGGCAATCAGATTTGGTCATCACAAGTTTTTTTTTTACTTGTAGTTATTAGTTGAATTTTGTAGATGTTTGAAGTGGCTTTGACATGGGCAATGAATTTCCTAAAGTACGTATCATGACAAACTATCTCTTATCTCTGGATATGAATTATATATATATTTTTTCTTTCTATCTCTTCACTGAAGTGGGAAATGATTTGTTAAAGAGAATTTTTGAAGTTTGGCTTAAACAGTTTATTTTGCGACTTTGAATGAATTTCTCGCATAACATGAATTCAGTTCGAAAATGTTCGATATGTAATGCATGATTGTCTTATTATTTATGATTTCAGCATTGATACCACCTCCTCCGCCACCTCCTAAGATGGTTCCACCACCGCCTCCACCGTAAGATTAATACAATTCCCAAATGATACAATTTTTTTTTTTATTTAACACACAATAGACGAATATTTTCTTATGAAAAAAAAATGCCAATTTAAATTGCAGACCTGGTTTGACGGCACCAAAAGAATTTGTCAAAAAGGAAATATCGAATAAAGGGAAAGAAACTTTGGAGAAATTGAAATCGCGGCCAAGAAGACGACCTGATTGGTCGGATATGATGAAAGAAGTAGAATCGGGAAAAAAACTACGTCACGTCGAATGTAATGATCGGTCCAATCCGATCCTGAAATCCGAAACCATAACAAAAGTTAATTCAGGGCAATTTGTCTTCGAATCGGAGAAGGCAAATGTGCACAATGCTTTACTCAAACAAATTCAATTTGGTATTAAATTGAAAGCAACCAAAACGGACGATCGTAGTAAGCCGGTTCTGGGTGGGTTGCGGAAATTCCGCAAACAAATGACAATCGAAGAACAAATCCAAAAATCCGAATCGCGTGCACAATTGGGACAAGCTCCAGAGGAGGTATTATGTCACTCTCAATTTTAAATAATCATCCGTATCATATTTTAATCAATGCAAAATACCACCCATTTAGCAAGATCCAATTCCCGATTCGGCCGATGAAATGGATGACATCGATAAGTTACGCGATGATTTACAGAGTACTAAACAGATGTTGGCCCAAGAGTTACGGAACAAAGAAGCTCAAGATCGTGAAAATAAGCGTTTATTAGCGAAAATACAAAATTTAGAAGCCGAATTGACTAAATCAAAATCAGGCGATGGTGAGGGCAACGGTGAGGGCGAAAAGGCATCTTCCGGTGGAGATAACGAAGCACTCATCAAATCACTGAAGTCAGAAGCCGAAGAGGCACAAAACACATCCAAATTATTGGAAAAGAAGTATCAAGATGCAGCCGGACAATTGGACGCGGCCAAGAGTGAGTTAGAAGAACAAAAACGTAAGATTGCCGAATTGGAAAAGAAGTTCGCACAGTCACAGGTAATGAAAACCGTCCATTCTTTGAGCGACAATTTTTTTTTTCTCTGCTTTCTTTTGCTTAACTTTATCATTTCTATGCTCTAAATTTTTCGCGCACACACAAAAAGGAGAATAACACCTGGTGCAGCTCTTGCGGTTGCCTAAAATCAATTAACATTTACGATAAGGTACAAATATCAGCCGAAACACTGGTGAATAAACTATTAACCACTTGGGCATGGAATTGCAATATTTTAGGATTATAAGATACGCTTTTGATTCTAGAAATTAGATACTAACCGTAATATATTTGAAAATAATTTAAAAATTGACCGTCGAATTGTCGCAAAACCAACTGAAATGCATTTTCAATCAATCAGGGTATTGCACCGGGCACACATTCACGACGTCAAAGTGAAGTACCCGTCAAAGAAACCTCTCCAGAACCAGACTTCGAATCATCTGGCGAGGACGATGATCTGGATGATGAACAGAAAGCGGCTCGAGTGAAGAGACGTTTGAATCGCGAAGTAAAGTATTTGAAGAATAAATTGGATAGACTTAAGGATAAACAACAAGCCGCAACGAAAGAACGACAAGCCATTCGAGAATCAATGAAAAAGAATCAAGTTGTTCTCAAGTAAGTTCTAAATTATGTTATATTTGAGTTGAAAAATTGGTTTCAGTCAAATTTTGAATGATTTCATTTCAAGAGCCAAATTATTTGGATTATTTTTGAGATTTTACTGAATAAATATACAAAAATTTCCACAGGGATGAAAAGAAGAAGTTCAAGTCATTGCAGCGTGAAGTTGACAAAATGGCTGCACTAATGAAAGATGATGATGATGAAGATGCCGAACCAAAAGATGATGAAGACAATGAAGCAGATGAAAAAGAGGAGAGTGAAGCCGAGGAATCCGAATCGGAAGAGTCTGAATCCGGGGAATCTGGAGGATCGGATGATGAATCAGTGGATAGTGAACCAGAGGTACAATCACCCTATATACACTTCATGTGATAAGCGTAATAATTTTCATTCTGGTATAAATGAATATTTATAGGATGCTGAAGACGAGAAGAAGAAAGCAAATTATGAGCCACGCATCAAGCGGCACGAAGGCCGATTGGCAGCACTTAAGAAAGGAAATCTATTGCACCAGACTAATTTGGATCGACTCATTGATGAAATTAATCGAATGCGTGATGAATCAGTCACACTGCAACATGATTTGGACTCTGTGTTATCAGAGTTGGGCTAGACGTAATCCCGGCAAATCAATTTGGCTGAGAAATATTTGTATATAAGAGAAAAAAAGTGACCGCGATTCAGAAATGTGAACAGATATTTTCCGTTGGAAATGCATGAATCGAAACAAAAAAAAAATGCACATTTCTAGGCATATTTTGTTATATTTACTGTTAGTAAGAGTAATTGTCATATATCTATCAAAGCTTGTGAATGGTTTACTTGAAATTCTTAATTTATTTTATAAACTTTATTTCCTAAATATGCTTTTGAAGGCGAATTCAAGTTATTTATTACAAATCTACATTTATGCTAATTCTTTTTTTTTTGTGATTGAATTAAACCAAATAAAATGAGATATCACAAAAAAGAATGTGTTTGCTTTTACCTGGTGCCAATTCCACTGATTGGGGTGCCAAAATTGTGACTGAATAAATTTTCTTTTGCACGCGAACTTTTCACAAAGCGTCGAAGGAAATCGGATAATAGTCTAATAAAATAGAAAGTACCACAAACAATTTGCATAAATATTTAGTCAACGCGACCCGATGGTAACCAATAAACAACCGAAAACATAAACAAACCAACAAAAGCGGAGTTCAACTGTCAACTGCGATTGAATGAAGCGCATGAATTGCTACATACAAACAAAATCGTTTGTTTGCCCATTTGCCCGAACTGTCATAGTGAATTTGCATCGAAATGAATGCGACCTGTCACTTCAACACCACATTCGATGACATTTCCAAGCAAATACCCTTTCGATATCATTGTAAATAAATTAACGCAATTGAATCGAAGTTTTTCATTGGACCAATAAAGAGAAAAAAAGGGTCAAGAAGACACACACAACATTCGCATTGCAAGTGAAATAGTTTGAAATGTGTATTTTGAGTGTCAAATACCACATGAGAACGCAAAATGAGTAGAATTTCAAAGAAAAAAAAGAATCGGAGTCCAAACTGAAGGTGGATAAAGGAAAAGTGTCGAAAGGAACAGAGGAAAAACACGTGAAAAGGTTAAGGGTGACTGAACTAATAACGTGATTTTAGAGAAAAAATGTCTGAGTCATTGGAATTGCATCAATTGGTCGATTCAGACACTGGGTCACATCGGATTCGTCGGTCAAAACTCTATGAATTTATACAAAGTTGTTATGCATGTCCACTTTTGGGTATTTTACTCGCAACATTGTCTTCATTCTTTTTTTCTCTGTGTTCCGTTATCGTCAAGGAGCTCGTTGACATACATCCAATTGAGTTGGCCTCCTTTCGGTATGTAACGATCGAAGTTCGCCACAAATATAAGTGAACATGAACATCATAGTAAATTCAACAAATCGATTTTTCCAGATTCATCGGTGTACTGTTGCCAGCCATTCCAATAATGATTTACAAACAGGAAGATGTCTTCCCAACTGGCCGACGGACAATACTACTACTTCGCTGTTTCGTGGGCACAACTGGATTAATGCTTAGCTTTTATGCATTTCGTCACATGCCACTGGCTGATGCCAGTGTGATAATTTTCTCGACGCCAGTGTTTGTGGCAATTTTTGCAAATCTTTTCCTTAAAGAGCCCTGCGGGATATTCAACGTATTTACAATTCTGCTGACCTTGTTCGGTGTGGTGTTAATAACGCGTCCGTCGATGTTATTTGGTGATACTGTGGCCAGTTTGAATGATGAACAAGTGGCCGACCATGATCACAATAATATTTGGGGTGCTGTGGCAGCGATCTCATCAACGCTGTTCGGAGCCAATGCATATGTTACGTTACGAGCACTGAAGGGAATCCACTATTCGGTGATAATGAGTAATTTTGGAGCATTCGGTCTGCTGTACACGGTCATTGTGTGTTGGTTCATGAATGTTCTCTGTATGCCTTATTGCAACTCGGATCGATGGATGGTCGTTGCACTTGGAGTGTTCAGCTTTATGGGTCAAATTCTGCTCACACAATCGCTACAATTGGAAGAAGCGAGTGTAGTGGCGATTGCACGATCAGCCGATATTGTTTTTGCCTTCTTTTGGCAGATTTTATTCTTCAAAGAGATTCCGAACGGGTATTCAATCATTGGAGCCATTATTGTAACCATTTCCGTAGTTTTAACGGGCTTAAAGAAATGGAGCCAAACATTGCCACGAGAATCAGCGGTTCGAAAGCGATTGCGATACATTTTGCTCGAGGTGTGGATCTAGTGCAAATCCAGTTTGAATCACGCCAATTGAATTTATTGAATGCTCAAAAGAAACACGCTGCGTCAAAAGGGAAGAAAAAAACTCAAATATTTATTTATCGAGCACATCATTTAACCTAGTACGTGTTTATTGCTATGGTAATGATACGTAAACATTAGACAAAACAACCATGGAATTGATTCAAATCTCAATTGACTGACATTTTTAATATCCCTTGACCACTTCTCCGCCTGAATACCTACATTTTACGATCACTATTCTAGTCAAATTGTGCTAAACGGATATTTAGTCCAAAGTTAATGCTTTCAAAGCCAAAGACGCTACTTATTTGAATCGTAACTATCATGGATTTAATTGTAAAACCTCCTAGTATAAGATCTTTTTTTATGTTTTATTTTTTTCCTTTGATAAGTTTGTGATTCGCACTGAATGACCCACGTATTGTCATTTGTTTGGTCATTATGGAATATATTTCACTTCTAGCATTCTAGTCAACACTCCATACATTGGTGAAGTGATCACATCGTTAGCTTTTTTCCGATAATAAAATGACCATAGCCAAACATTTTCAATCAAACCGATGTCATATAGTATGTTTTACGTTTGTATAAAATATGATGAATAAAATGAAACCAACTGAAATTAAAAGGAAATCGGCTTATTTGTACTTTATTACAAATATTTGTTTTATACAATTTTCTGCAACGACGTTTTGATATTTCGTGTCTATTGTTTACTGTTGATTGGCAATAATCGTCGTCATAAATAAATTAATAAAATATCATCCTATCTATTTGACTTGATTAGGCGGCGAAAAACAATCGATGTATTTTACAATTGCAAAAGCGAACTCTATTTATACAGGGTAAACTTACAAACGAATATCGCACATAAATTATTCTACTTTTTTTCTTCTCTCGATTAATTAGTACATTTTGGACACTAACTAAACAATCGAGCACCTGACCTAGAAAAATTCAATGCCTTCATATTTGTAATCAGTTTTGATTTTAATTGGGCCAAGCAACGTTTTGCCATCAATGGTGAATACTGTTAGGTGAGTGGCAGTTTTTCCATTGAATTCTTCACTGAGAATGGCTACGATAACGTTATCATTGCTGCCGGGAATAAATTTAAAACTTGAAAAGCCAAACGTTGGTTTGTATGGACCCAATTGGACAGTTTCGATTTTATGGAAGTTTTCATCGGCCGAAATGAGTTTATTGCAGCCCATCAGTTCATCCTGAAAAGACGGTAAGAAAAATTTGAATGAAATTCGATTGATGAGCAGGTCGAGTGTTTCCAGTGAAATCCACGTGCAACTGATCTATTAAAGAGTTTGTGTTGTTGTCTCACCTTTGTCTCGTTATATCTTTCTTTTGAGCACCTCCTTGGTAAAAAGTACCATTTCCGATTGATTGGTGACCATGTAGCAGATTCATGCAGTAAATAGCCTGGCCATTCGATTCCAAGTGCCCTTCGAAGTGATTGATAATTTTCAATCCAATTCAAATGGTGTACCTACGATTGAAAATTATGATTTTTGAGCATTATTTTCTGACACTTTTGCTAGTTTATTCTTTAAAATTTTGAAAAAGACGCGATTCTCACCTCTCCGCTTATCGTGATGGCTTTTACATACATCGGATCAAAACTTTCAAAGTCACCTGCACTCGTAGTCCACTCTTTACCCATCGAGCCAACGTATAATACCTCATCTTTCACAGTTGCCCATTCGCTTTTGAATCCTTTGCCAGTATTACCTTGACCGTCCATGAGCAAAATCCAAGGAAGCGCTTTTTTATCTTTCAACTCAAACACCAATCCAGTTCGATCGTCGAAAGTGAGCATGCGACCGTTGAATGTGACCAATTCAGATAATTCCATGCCTCGTCCCTTCAACGAATAGCTGCCGGAATACTCGGTTGGGTTCTCATTATCATTGAAACTTACTTCGACTGTGTTCAGCGACGGATTATAACTCAAATAGCCCATCTTCAAGTAGCTTCGCCACACATTTCCCTTCTGTGGATCTTCGGAAGCTTTATCAAGATCTGCTATCATACCAATTCGATACGTTTGAACACCATTATTGATTACCGCCGCCGTCAATGGATATGTGTAATTGTATTCGGATTCCTTTTTCGTTGTTTGCTCATATTGTACGTACCATTTCCGTTTGTTTGAGTACGATGATTGTGAATCGTGTTTCAGGAACAGAAACACCAAAATCAATGCGCCAAAACAAATGCAGAGCAGTGCTACGTGATAGTGAATGCGAAACGTTCGATTACCCAGTCGATATGTTGGTGGAGTTCGTAATTGTCTTCGCCAGTCCCGCATAAGGTGATGTGAGGCATCGTTTCCTTTTCTCCCGCCATTGGAACTATCCAAATTGTTTAAAGCAGTATAAGCGACACTCATGTGTTCGAACTTTGTGTGCATACTCGTGTCAGCAGATCAAATATTGATGAGTTGTTCACACACCAAACACACGAAGTCAACTCACACCAATTCCTAATTGCTGCGTATGTCGACACGTACAAAAACGACACCAATTACTTTTGACTCTATCGCAGTAAACTACATCATAAACTCACACGTCAGATAATTTATCAAAACTGTCTCGGGGCACTGACGTTATATTCGTAAGACATCGTATATTACACACATCAAATCATTTTGACACAAGACACAATAGAGCCAGTGCTTTCCGCAATGGAATCGTTTAATTCGGGCAATCCCACAAACAATACTAATTTGACGTTTCGAATGCCGAACTGTCAAAACTGAGCGTAAGTGTCGACATGTGTTTTAATTGACTGGCCGAGGTCAGGTTCGGTGTTTGCTAACAAAACGAAACAGTTTTTTTTTTTATTTATTTTGCCGGATGAATATTTCAAAATTATGAGCGAACAAAATCGACCTGGTTTCACAACGACAACAATTGCAGCTGCTGCCGCGGGAATTGGCCTCTGTTTTGTTGTCACCAAGTATCGAACGCAAATTTTAAAGAAATTGAAAATAATTCTAAACAGCAGCGATCCTCTTCGGAACCAACAAATTCAAGTGATCAACAATGTGGAGGAGTGCCGAGCGCTTATGCGAAACCTCAAAACGTATGTTTTTCACCAATTTTCAATATTTTTTTTTGTTTCAAATTGTTTTTCAGTTAACAAACAAGTTTTCATAGAATATTATCGTTAAATTTGATTACATTATCAGGCACTGTGATGAGTTCAGCGTGTTGGGCTTCGATTGTGAATGGGTAACGGTTGGTGGCGTTCGTCGACCGGTTGCTCTATTGCAATTAACTTCACACCGTGGTCTTTGCGCTCTGGTTAGATTGTCTCACTTACAAATGATTCCCTCAGAGCTAAAGGTAAATTTCAACTGAAGCAAAAAATGTGTGTGACAACGACGATGACTCATCAATGATGAAATACCCAAAATTGCTGATTATTTCACAATTTATGTGCTTTTATATTCGTAATTTATTTATAGGAAGTTTTGGAAGATGATAACATATTAAAAGTTGGTGTGGCTCCACAAGGTGATGCCAGTTATTTGGCTCGAGATTACGGTGTTTGTGTTGCAAGCACATTTGATCTTCGTTATTTGGCTGCGATGACTGGTTGCAAGACTGGCGGATTGGCTAAAATGTCTGAAGACCACTTGAAAGTTACGCTTGATAAAAACTGGCGCATTCGATGCTCCGATTGGGAAGCACCTACTTTGAACGAAAAACAAATTAATTACGCGGCTACTGATGCACACGTTGGCATTGAACTGTTCAAATTTTTTGCCGAAAAGCTGGAACCAAAGGGATTCGTTAAAAAACAATCGGCTTATGTGCAACGCATCATCGACGAGTACTGTTTTAGTTTCATTGACCTAACCTATAGCGGCTCACAAATATTATCAAAAGATAGTCAGAGCCAAAAGACTAAGAAAAATCAGAACGGGTCAAGTAGTGTGTAAGTCATTGAACAAAATTTTCAAACCGAATTAGTCGCAAAATTCATTGTATATATCTCAAGTATTTGTAAAAGTCCTTTTTAAAATCACATCATTAAATTGATTTCAGTACAAAATTCTCTTCAAGTTTTTTCAGTTTGTAATTTTATGTGTACCTGTACATTCCAACAGATCTCTTGACAAATTCAAGGAGAGGAAAATTGCAACGAGACAAAAACCATTATACACAAATGCCTTCTTACAAGCAAATGATGGCGAATTGCTTTGCACTATTGACCAAAAGAAAGCCATGTGGTATGTTAACAAGGCAAAGTGACCTACGTTGTCCGCAAGAATCTCGCTGGCGTTGCCAATCTCAAATTTAATCAATATTTGATCAAGTGATTTCGAATCTATGTGGTCATTGCTTTACTTTCTTAGTCTTAAAATATGCCTAGTTTTCCATTTATCATTTGCTACTAGTTTCCATTATTTGCCCACTCTATCAGTTCGTTATATTGCTATTAATTTCATTTTTTTTACAGGTATGTTAACAAGAATATTGGTGAAATTGTGGCTGAAGATCCACTTACAGTTCGATTGAAGTTCGAACCGTCGGGAAGAGCTGTTGGGCAAACCGGCAAATATTATCAGACTCCCAAAGACAACAAATGCGTTGTTTGCGGTGAAACTGAAAAATACACCCGAAAAAATGTCGTACCAAGAGAATATCGCAAGAATTTTCCATGTAAGAAATTTCAACCAAATCTTTGATGGCAATTTCCTCAGCCATTTCTTCTTTTCATAATATCCAGTGACTAACCCAGAACAATTTACAGTCGTAATGAAAGATCACACTTCACATGATGTCCTATTGCTGTGCCCACGTTGTCATCAAATCAGTAATATGCATGACTTGAATCTTCGTGAGAAATTGGCCATCGAATGTAAGGCACCATTTCCTACGAAAAACACAAATACAAAAACCGTTGAAGTGCCGCGTTTGAAGTATGTTTTTTTTGTGATTCTGTTCTTTGTCCGTATACATGATTATTTTGCTTTCTTTAGAGAGCTGAAATCCATTTGCCGAGCCTTGTATTTCCAACGCGATAAAATACCGGAAGAACGTCAATGCCAGTTACGAGCAAAGTTGAACGAACTCTGCCCTGAACAAGAACACTTTTCGGATGAATTTTTAAAATCGTACATTGATATTGAAACGACGTAAGTGCCAGCCCATGGTCTCATTGGCTAATATGTTATATTTTTCTTGTGGGTGTTCATATCACTTAATTTTTGACTATTTCCAGCGAAATGAATGAAAATTATTATGCTCATGGTGAAAAAGTGGTCGAATTCTATCAGAAAAGCAAAGAGGGATTGGTCAGTTTGGAGCGTAAATGGAGAGAGCATTTTCTGCACACAATGAAACCAAAGTTCATGCCTGAACTCTGGTCTGTGGAACATAATGTTGAGAGGTGTGTTTTTCCGTTCTGGTATGATAAACCTATATACGTTATTTTTTTCTCGTGTGTTTCAGATTGCAAATCCGTGCCAATGAGGGTCGAATTGATGAGGGTGATTTGGTTTTGGCCGGGCTGTCTCTGCAAACTGCAACTGATTGATATCAACGATACATCACATTACAATTTACATACAACACATGTATATTTCGGAACAATCATGATCGTTATACTTTTGATGAGTCGAAATCAAAAGTAGCTGCTCAACTGGATATCTATTTTTACCTTTTTTTTTCTTCATTTTTTTTGAAGTACTTTACAAGTTTTTTTATACTATAATTTATAAATTCAATGAATAAACAGCAATTTAGCCAAATCAAATCCAAAGTCTATTCATCCATTTCCGTTCAAAAAATCAAACGACAGTTACGTGGAAAAAAGTTTCTTCTCCAAAAATTTATTATAAAATGCATTAAAATGTAAATTTACACTACATTATATCAATACAATTAGATCGGATTTCCTATTGAAGTAAATGTCTTACGAATACTTCATAATATTAAAATTAATCTACCTATAAAACGATAGAGAAAAAAAAAACGTATCAAAAATGGCTGCCTATTAGCTGCAAAAAATTTACATCGAAATTGTTTTTAAGTCTTTTTTCCGATAATATAGACTATTT
Organism: Sitodiplosis mosellana; assembly: GCF_009176505.1. Lineage (NCBI taxonomy): Eukaryota > Metazoa > Arthropoda > Insecta > Diptera > Cecidomyiidae > Sitodiplosis > Sitodiplosis mosellana. The sequence continues at coordinate 17,526,113 of NW_022595244.1, read as the reverse complement.
TCATTTTATGTTAACCACACTCTTCACTAACATTCTTCATAAATTACACGGCCGAATGCCATTTTTCTCAGATTCATATTGTGGTTAATGGTTGACCGAATAGGCGGGTGACGTTGGTTCAGTCACATTTGCACTTATCGAGTGCATGTGCCGGTGTGAACTTTTCACTTGGTGCATAGCATTTTTGGGTGGTAATTGCGGTGAATTTGGTGAATTATTCTCCGATTGCATGATATTAGCTGAAGCGGTTTTTTGTCGAAATTTCGTCGAATATTTATAAAAGTCAGACATTTCAAATGGTTTTGTCACCTCTTTGTACGGTTGAAATTTGGCCGGTTGTACGATGGTCACGTTTTTCGGTGATTCCACTTGAATATCGGCCGATGAAATGTTTGATGTGAAACAATTGGAATTATCTAAAAATGAATTGGCCGCTGAAGGCACATCAGGCGACTGTAATTTCGGTGTAGGCACATTTGGATTAACTTGTAGAGTTGAATTATTATCAAATGAAGGCACGTGGTGTATCGACGAATTATGATAAAATGGCTGTTGTGAAGGGGATGGAGACGACTGCTGTGGCAATAACTGTTGCGGTTGACTCCTTGATACACTTTCAACGCCCGACAGAGCATTCGCTGATGTGCTCAACGCTTTTGACAAACTGCTCAAGATGTGCGGCGTTTGAAGTGAAGTTAACGTGTGCGAATTTCCTATAGACATCACATTCCGATTTGGAGAATGCATGGAATGGGACGACAAACGGTTCTTATCACGATAGTAAATTGGTGGTGAAACGAGTTGCGGAGAGATTTGCTCTATTTTTCGTACTGGCGTATCCAATGACGTTTCAGTCCTATTGAAACAAGATTAATCGTAATAAATTCTATTCGATATTAGGTAAAACCTAACCGTATAATTACCATTGCTTCTCTTTGCTCAAACGACGTGGATCATTTAGTTCGGCATTGATCGTTGGAGTCGTCACGGGTGTGTCATCGGATTTGTTAATAAAATTGAAATTGCCCAAAGATGTGGATTTGGTTGGTTGATTTATACTTCGTATCACCTGTTGCTTCTTCATCTTATTCTTCTGGCTTTTTCGATCCAGACTTGAGAAGCTGAAGAGATGAAAAAGAGATAGATATTATAAAAAAACTATTTACAGTGAAAAAGAAACTCTTTGGTTTGACACTGCGGTCTATCAGTTTAGGATTGTTTTCCGCCCATTTTTCACTTGAAATCTCTTTTCGAGTAACAAAAAAAAACGCTTAGTCAAAACTTACCGATTATCAACCGATAACCAAATCCGTTCGTTGTTCTCATTGGTGGTCCAATATCCGCCCAGTCCTTGATTTTTCGTGGACAAATTGACGTCTTTGGTTTGGAAGTGGTTGCGTTCAGTCAATGGCAGCGGTGCTGACGGCTTTCGGCACAAAATCTCTGTATAATGTGTTTCGGATTCTTGATTTTCAGCATCTTGATGCAAAGAGCCTTGTTTCGGTTGTTCGGACAGTGTCAGTAAAGTAGCATATTGACCGGCAATATCCTCTTCATCATCACTGATTGGTGGTTTTGTGTTCACATGTAAGTGTGACGATGAATGCTTCACTTTGGTTGGCGTTAAGTGTGCTCGACTCATTGTGTACGGACTATGCCTGTGCTGATGCTGATGTTGTGTGTAGTGCTGTTGAAAATGTTGCGCTCGATGTTGATGGTTAGCACTTCCGCTGGGCGGATAGTAATACGATTCATTTATGCTGGTATCAACTGTAAGCGGCTTAAGTCGTCCGTATTTTGGTGAAGCCACCAAGTTTCCATTTGTCACGGGAACCGCATTAGCAGCTGCGTTGGCAACGGCATTTGTCACATATGCGATTTTATCCGCATGGCTTTTGTAATGCAGATGCGGAATTTGAACCTGCTGTTGGTACGTGTAATTCGGTGAATGCATCATTTTGTCACTGTTACTTGTTGCAGCTGTTACGTAGCTTTGAACACTGGTTTGGCCGCTATAGCTATCGCATCGTGGTCGAGATTTCGATACAGTAGCGGCCAAATACTGAGATGCCGATCCTGTTGAAACGGCCGAATTGCGCCTTTCCGGAATAACATTGTTGTTTTCCAAACTGATCGAACTAACGTTTAAGTTTGGTTTCGATTTTATGTCATTGTTATGGATTTTGCTGCCGTTAATCACATTGTTTGATGTCGAATATCCCAAATTATTGTTAAGATTAATATCATCTCGGTTTGTGATAGAATCAGCATTTGCACGGCTTCTTAAAATACTTAGAGTTTGATTAATACTCTGAATTTTTTGTTGCGCCACTTCATAGTTTTGTCGATGCGCACGACGAACAGACTGCAAATTGAAGGCAAAAAAAAAATAAATTAAAATTGATTGTTTTGTCGAGATAAATCGCTCCTAAATTGTTTAGGCGATAATAAATTGTTCGTGGAACAGTTACATAAACTGACACTTACTTTGGTTTGCGTAGCATCATTGGCGAGTTTAAGTGAAGCTTGTGATATTTGCTGTTGGATCTTTTTGCTCAACATCAATTGGTTAATGTCGTCTTCGTTGCTGTTCAAAAGATTCTCTGGTAGCTTAAAGCCAGTGTCAATGTGTCGTGGAAGTGTTGAATTGTTGTTATTCAACTGTAGTCGGTCGCTGTTATTTACGCCCCCATCACCGCAATCAATCCCACTAAATGTGGATATGTCATTCAATGAGAACGTCGAGCAGCCAATTATTTTTGCTTCTTCGCGACACAATTGCTGTAACAAATTATTTTTTTCTTGCAGCAATTTGTCCAAGTCTTGCTTCCGTTGTTTGAGTGTCTGCACTTTTTGTGATATCATCGATTTCGTATTTGGCGACAGAGTGGGTGACAACGGGGCACTTTCATTTAGCTTCATCAATCCCGCTGTTGGCGATGGCAACGGTCGATCAGCATTCTTGAAAACATTCGGCGTACGCGTCTTATTTCGATTATTTGCGTCGGCTGCTCGTAAACAATGTCAAAAAACATGGGAATAGAATAAGGAGTGCAAACATGTTAAAAATTGATCGAAAACAAGGACGAAATTCAATGCTAAGTAAATAAGCTGAAGATAACAAATGGGGGAAGAATACACAGAATAAGAAAAAGGGAATATATTAAAAACGAAGAAAAACAAGCAACATTAAACACATTGCCTTTTTTAAAGGCTGGCATTAAATAACGTTCCGTAAAATGTGTGCATTTTTTATTTTCAACTGAAAACCACAACAACAATAACGCTTCGTAATGCAAAGAACGTTTGCTGTCTGCGGTTTAAGCAGGTGCGCATTTGATAAGCAGCAGCAGTAGTACGTCATCGTTTTTTTAATGTTGAATGACTTAAAATCTTGTTTTTCCATATATTTTTTTTCTTCTGCACTTTAATGCACTGCCATGCTATCGAATATTTCCGATATAAGTACAGCCAAAAACTTCACTTACACATTTCAGTTGTTTTCATCGAAATTCTTATGCGTACGACACAGAAATTCCAATAGTTGTTTGAACTTTATTGATATTCATGAAGAACACACGGACACACTGTATAGTACCTTCTTTCATCCACAAATCAATGTATGTATATAGAGTTATCTACGACGATCGTTTCGTTGGAACTATATGAGTCGCAATCGGTGCGACTTTGGTCAACTAAAATATCAGTGAATTGTTTTTACTGCACAAAACTCATGTAAAATGCACACACGCATAATGTACGTTCTCCGCATTATATTTCTTCTTCTTCTTCTTCTTCTTCAATTTTTGTGTGTACACTTCTATTCTCACGCACAACAGAAAAAAAAGTAAACATTAAACCAGCGCCGTCGTCTTAGTGTAATGGAAAAAAAAACAATGTGTGTTTGGTACGGTGTTGATTCTTCTTATTCTTTTTTGGTTAATTTTTCTTTGTCGTCGTCGCCGTCACCGTCATCGCCGTCGTCGCCTATCGTTGTCTATCACTCACTGATGCTATTTATTCTCACAGGCAATAGACACACAAAATGCACTTATTCCAACTCTTGTATCGTCAACTAAATGACCACCGTTTAACGGAAAGTACTAAATTAATTGCCACTCTTGATTAAAATGCAAACTTATAATGCGGCCACAAACAGAGAGAGCAAAAATAAATGCATGAGAAAATCCAAAATGATGAGAAATAAGTGGAGGAAAAAAAGAGGAAAACAACAACAATCAATCGAAAGAAAAAAGAAATAAAAGAAACACACAACACTTTGCTCGAACGTCAGTTCATTGAGTTTACTGATCTATTCTGCCGTGTACTGTGTGCATGTGCTATGCTGGTGGTGTCGGTGTGTGTATGTGTTAGGAGCGGCCATGTTCATTTTTTTTTTCCTTCTCGTCTCTCCGTCGTTCATACATCAACGCCGTTATGTCAAAACACAGAGCGTTTCTATGCACGAGACTCGAGGGGAATCGCTATTCTGTTTGCACACAAAGCAGCAACAAGTTTCTCCTTTCGACTATAAACATTTGGTTGGTGTTACCAACGTGCACGAAATGAACTTTTAAACTTTTATTTCAAGCTTTCATTTATGCATATATCATCTACTGAAAATTTGAACGCCGCGCGTTGTGAAATGTGATTTACATCGTTTGAATCACAGTCGGTGCAAAAGTCAGATGAGTGCTGACCACACTCAAAACGAAAGAGTTGACACACCAAACACACCGACTGTTGTTTTCCTATGAGTTGCCAAAAAGTGTCGCTGTGTTTCAGCAAATTGCATCTGATTAGAGCGAAAGAGAACGAACCTAACGGTGTTTCAACTCCGATGTGTTTGTTGCCGAAATCATTCGCACCAGCAAACGACATCATTCGCAATCGTTATCGAAGCAGTGTCAACGTAGTTTGAGTGTGCCATTTCAAATCAGTTCAATAAATTTTTGTAACAAGAAGCAATTTCTTTGGATACACTCTTGTGCTAAATGTGTACATAAGTTGTGCAAATATTCACATTTTCCAAAATGCAGCTGTTTTTCAAGGAAGAACTTAACATTTATCGCAAGATGTTTTGCCGCGAAAGCAAAAAATCAGTGTCGGGAATGGAAATTTTGGACGAATTTGTAAGTAGCAACATGATTTTGATTTTGCATTGCTCCATTGCTAAATAGCCGAACCCATTGGCCATACAGTTTTTTTTTTTCAAGTTATTACAATGATACAAATTCTTTGTTAAATCCATCGACAGGTTCGAAAGGTCCACGAATCCGCCATGTGCGCAACAAACATTCACGATATTCAGCGGTCGATTCGGTTGCTCTCGATTTTCTGCGAGATCTTGCAAACATTCAACATGAATGTTGAAACACTTGTGTCATCAATTGATGCGCACATTTACAACGAGGTGGTGGCCAATTCCACGAACACTATCTGTTTGCGGATGAAAGATTGGCTTGCCGATCTGTCATCGTATCAAATTGGCGACAAATTCACCGGTGTTATTTCATACGTTCTGGACGGCGATACAAAGCTGTGCTTCATCAAGGATCAGGAACGGTAAGTTTACGCATTACAATGACCGCTGGAACTATGTTTACTCTTGTAAACTTCAAATTATTTATTGTTACCATATCATTCAGTGGCAATACCGAAAAAAATCCGACCATTTCATTACCTTTTCTCCTATTTTCAGATACCCAACGCAAGATTTCAAAGATTTTCTGGAATCAGCATTCGATGGCATTCCAAGCTATGGTCATGTTTTTGCATTGCAACTCAATCAAAAATTCTTCCGTGCCATTCGCATTGACTCGGAGGTGAGTTAGTTTCTGTACTATCACATTCTTCGTATGACAATAACTGTTGTTCTTATCGCAGTCAACAAACATGGCGATTCGTGTTCGATTGATTGATATTGGTGAAACGATTTCGGTGTCACCGCATGCTTACAAATACAATTTGGTTGACGAAGCAAAACGGCTACCGCCGATGGCAATTTTATGCCGCGTTGGAAAGGTAAATTAATGTTGTAAACATTTGAGTCTGCTTTGTTCGATGCATGAAAAAGATTGATAACTAACGTATTATCGTGCATTATTACAGTTCGACGGCAAAGTGTTGAACTCGCTCAACACTCTCTACAAACGGACGTTTGAGGTTAAAATCACGGATATTTGCGTGTAGGTTGAACGTCATTTGGCTATGTTAAAATTTATCGAAAGTGTGTCTCAATTTGTAAATTCGATTTGCAGGAATATGCTTGAAGTTGAGCTGGGCTCAGAATTGGACAATGAACGCGATGCAATGGTGAGTGAATGAATTATTTTTCATAAAAATAGGTTTCACATGATACTTATTTTCCCATCAGAACGATTCAATACAAAAATCGATCATTGAGTGCTTTGAAAACTCGGATCACAACGAAGTGCAGCAACCACCGTTGACTCCAACAATTGCTCGATCGGCCACAGTTACACCAAATCCATTTCTAATGGAGTTCACCGAATCAAATGGCTATCGACCACAAACACCGATTCTCAACGGAAACCACACGGCAGCAGCAAAACCACTAGTTTCGCCAGCAGCATCGGTTGTGTCATCGGTTGCAGGGCGACCGCCTCTTCCACCGGTTCCACCACGTCAGCGACCAAAAGCATTGCCACAAATCCGGATCCCAATTGACATCATCCGACGTGGAAACAAGGTGTACGAACAAGGAAAGACGGAAAACAATAATCACGTGGATGCTGAAGCGTTTGAAAATACACCGAAAATATCGCCCGAAAAAATCGAGCCGAAATTGAATGGTAATTCTTGTTATGAAGATTCCGAGCTGATTATTCATGATCCATGTCCATGTCAATCAGGTGCACACCCAAAAGTTCCGAGCGTTCGACTGTACAACGGTATTTCCTTCAAAGAAATTCGCGGTAAGAGAACAATCAAATTCATACTTGGATTCTATAAATCATTTTTTTTTTTGAATTCACACTGAATTCGGTTTTGAATTTTGGTCAACAGAAGGTCTACTCAAGCCATCGATAGGTGAAGAAAAGGCGGTAACACCAACACACATCATCAGCGCCGAGTATATGTACGTTCAATTCAATGACTGGTTCCAACGATTCCAAGATTTTCATGCGATGATTCAATCGTTACAACCGAAACAGCTGAGCTACATTCCAAGTGAGTAAAAGTGTTTTCTTTTTCGAATGACTTTGTGTTTTTTCCTCAATTGCACATATAATAATGGCAACTTCTCAATTCTTTCATTTTTTTCAAGAACTGAATGATTATGTTTTGGCACGATACAATGATGGATTGATGTATCGTGCACGCGTCGAAGCGATTGAACAACGCAACGTAACGGCAAGTTTTTGAAGAATATTTTCAAACTTTAATGGGACAGAATGAATAATTTAATTGGTAACAGGTATTTTATATGGACTACGGAAACACGGAACAAGTTGAACTGGATGCACTTTTCGAATGGGACACGGAATGCAACCAATTTCCACTTCAAGCGGTTAAATGCCGGCTGGCCAACATTCGAAGCCTACCCGGATCATCGGCATCAAAGATTTGCGATTTCATCTATTCGCACTATCTCAACAAGACTTGCAAGGCACACATCGTGTAAGTTGCATGCATTTTAACTCAGGAATTGTGTGGAAATTCATACATTTTTCATCAAAACAGGGACATTTCGGATAACATACTGTTGGTGAAGCTGACCAACCAATACGGTCGTGATGTGATCGAGGAAATTAGCGCCAGTCTCTTCCCAGAATGCATTGTTTAGACGAAGAATGGAGGAATTGAACGGGAAAGTGTTGACATTATGTGAGAGAGGAAAATCAGCGAAACTTCATTCATGTAATTGAATTCAAAAACACAAACATTTTTCAAACAACAACATTAAATTTAACTCAAAATCATGAAGAATCAAGCATAAAACAAGTAAAGTACATCATTTTTGAAGAAGAAACTTGAAAAATAGGAAAAAAAATGATACAAAATACTAACACAAACGATTTATTATTGCTGATACAATTTTAAGTAGCAATTTCGATAGTTCTCTGAATCTAATACTATTTGTACTGACTAGGAATAGAATTTAAACTTAAAAAAAGACAGATAAAATCGAAATATATCACTATCCAAAAGAATCGAACCAAAAAATCCAATGTAGAGAGCTAATTCAATGTAGAAGCAAATTGAAAAACGACATAACTCAAAAATACATCAGAACAAACATGAAACAAATGTGAAACGAAAGGAAAATGAAAGAACAAGAAAAACTATAAGACGCCTAGAGTTAAGTCAATTACCATCCAAATCGCGTTGACTAGGAATAAGTGGATATTTAATATTTGAGAAAATTTATCGATTCAAAATGTTGAAAGGAAATCCAAAACACGAACCAATTTGATTTAACACCAGTGTAATTAATAATTTATATTGAACGGGTCATTCCCATCAAAAAATGCCATAAAGAGTGAATAAAGACAATTTTTGAAATTCAAAGTCTATGCATGTGTGTATGTTTCGGGGAAAAACAATCTTATTTGTCGTCATGCACCATATATATGCACATATGTGCAACATTGGTTCGATCCGAGTGAATGTTTCATTCGTCTCCATAACAGCAATAGCGGAACCGAAGAGCAATGCTTTGGTTCCAATAAAACGGTACCCATGAAGAGACTCGCATTGCGTTCGTTCGTTCGTTTATTGCATTGGCCAAACAATACAGACTATACAAAATTTTGTGTAAATACACGCTACATGCATATGGATGTGAAGGGTGTAAATAGACGGGCATGTTAAAAGTATGTTTGTTTGGGTAACGCTAGTAAGAAAAAATCGAAAGATAACGCGCGCGCATACGCATACGAATACTGAACAACTGACGCAAACCTAGTACATAGTATATAGTCGATGCCAATGCTAAGTTGAAATTTGCTAATCGACCCAAAAGTGAAAATCTCCTGCCGGGTACCCATATACTTCGACGATCTCATAGAAACAACCGTCTATTGTTCGTCGGAGAGTTACAGTAAAAAATAAACATGCACACATACACCGAGAAAATGTCGAGCAAATAAACATTCAACAAATATACTGAAAATAACAACATGTTTACGCAGCATCGGCAAAACTCAATAAAATCAACTTTTTCAGGCGCTAAACAATGGAAAAGAAAATTCAGCAATAAACTTGTCACAATTCATATCGATGAGAATTTCTGAGAAGCTATCGAAATGAGACGAATATATTTAACATTTCGTTCCCGCAGAATTGATGATCTCATTTTACAATTTTTGCAATTTCCGCAATTTCGAAACCGAAGGCGATTCACTCGTCAACCCATCCGTACGATGTATGATGTCATTTCAATCGTAGCTTGCTTAAATTTCGGTTCAGGTTTCAGTAAAGATAGAGGGCGCTCTATGTGATAGGATTACATTTGCGACTATGAGTCACTCCAATATATAGTAAATTATTCCGTAGCAATGTACACTTCGTTTGCACTATTCATTTGCAGCCATGTAGAAAAATCACGAAAATAGTTGAAATGAATGCATATCTTCAAAATACCATTAAACTACCGAGTTTGCAAATTAACAACTTGCAAAATAAATGACTACATTGTATGCAGTTGCTTATTATTCACGAACAATCTCAGTTTTGATGATGGCAAAAAAATCCATCAAATCTATTAATATATCCGTGAGTATGACGCAAGATGTCTTTGACCTTTTATCATGTGTGGCCTTTCCCATGATTATTAGCAGATACGACGCACCACTTTCCATTATCAGCTTAACATTTGACTTAAGATGTAATCGACTCGTGCAAAGACGTATTTTAAGGGATGCCTGAAATCGATTCGGCGTCATAAGCAGAAAAAAACGAGTCAAACCAGGTTATTAAGGTAGTCGTTAAAATGGTCGTTCCCCATGAAATATGAACAGCCTTTAGAAATATGACGATTGAAATAATTTCCATTTAAATTTCTCACGATTGATAATCAGCGCAAGTGATTCATCGAAAGGGAGTTTGAGAATCATTTGAAAATGGTAAAACATCCATTTCAAAGTAAAATAATATGCAATTTGAATACAGACGGTTGAAGCATTGATCCAAAGTGTTTCATTCATTTACTAAGAAATTCCGCAAGTGTATGCAAAACTAACGTTGCTGTGTGAAAATGTAAATAAATAACAACAGCCAACAGGGCTTGCGAAAGACAGAAACAGAAGTTGATGGAAACAAAGCACAAAAAAAAGCGCACACACATTAAACAAATAAAAAATGACATACTTAAGCAAAAATTTAAAGATCGTAAGCTTCATTGGGTGATTGTAAATTGCTATTATCAATGAAAATTGATATCAAATTTGTAAAAAAAACCATGAAAGTCATCAGAAATTGAAATGAAAATCAATTTGCGGCGTTTAATTGCTTGCCCAAAATAGAATGGCGATATTGATATAAATAATCGGCATGAACACCCAGTTTGCTCTCGTGTGGTGCATACATATATGTGCGTCTGGCGGTCAAAAAGTGCGTGAAGTACAAATTGTTCTTCATCCCGAAAATTCACATTGACCATAAATGAAGGAAAGCAAATCATAGCACAACACTAACTATAATCATTCATAAAATAGCCATAGAATACGGGGCCATACGGTGAGTCTAGAGCACAAAGCAATTCGTATGTACTTTCACATCAATATGCTTTGGTTCATACGCTAACACCAAATATGATCGAAAAACCAATTCCAATTACCCAGAGATTCGTGCGATTTGATATGCGGAGTGGTTCAACAGTGTGAGTGCATAGCAACAAACGACCACAGTACCACACAGAAACACAGCAATCTCGCCCAAAATGCACTACGGCAATAAGGTTGTTTATTCCATCGAACAGAGCTTGGCCCATGTACGAAGCGAGCGAGCGAGCGAGCGCACACATGCTGGGCGTAAGTCTTGTGCCGGGTGCCGTTTTAAATTTTCTGTATTAGATGTATGACGATGGGAACGATAAATGAACGAATGAAGAGGAGAGACAGAGAACAGCAAAAAACAACTCCACCGAACGGGATGTAATATGAGTCGCCGAATCAATGTTATTGTTGTTGCTGTTGCTGTATATTGTGTTTCGATGATTATAGTTATTTCGTGCGGTATTCATACAATGGCGTGTGCTTGTGTGTTAAATGCTCAAAATCCGCTACGGCATGTATGCGTGTGTGTGTGTGTGTGTGTGTGTATGTATTTCCGAATATATAGACCCACTGTGCGCTTCGTGAAAACCGAATGAAAAACGATTACGAAGATGTTGAAGGCCCCAATGTATTGCCGAGAATATTATTTATGCGAACCGCATGTAGAAAACAAACCCATAGACAATCACAATTTTTTTGTATTGACTGCCAAACAAACGCAAACAGACTCAGCGAGTACAAGCTCACATTTACAACAGAAACACAAAGCATACACTTGGCAGACAATCAATTTGTTGTTGGTATCGCGATATTTTTGTTTTTTACTTCTCTCTCTCTCTCTCTCTCTCTCTCTCTCACTCGTTTGCTACACTAGTCTTCTTTCGATATTTTCACCCAATTCCAAAAAAGATTGCATACAAATCAAAATCGATCGATGGTAAACGCTCGCCATGTAGTGGACCTACGCATCGATTCGGTGCCATCGAATGCCGATTGCAAGTGGAAAAGGGTGTAACAGCACTACATGTAAAAATATGAACAGACAATACGTGTTACATTTCAATTTCAAAACATATCTCCTTCGACCGTCTCGCTATTGGGCTAGACACGACTTTAAGGAACTCATTAGGTACACAATATTGTTATATATACGTACATATGATAGACAACGAACAGATTTCATGTAACGTTTTGTTCTGTTCTATTTACGCCGTTTGGCCCAAATTCGCAACTTGCTACCACGACAAGATTTGCCGTAATATTACCTGTCTCACTCGTTTACTTAATTGGATTTCACCAACGTTACAAACTTTCACTAATGAACGAAGGTTTTGACGAACTTTCATTACTTTAGAACAAAAAATTCCGCTTTGATCCATTGGTGCATTGTAGGAGCACTTCAAGATGTTGCTATTTTCGAACCGAATTTCTCGGAAAATTCGTTAGCCATTAGGCGTATGGATAAGCACATCATGTGATTCTTTCTGTAATCTGAATGGTTGGCGGTCATAACAACCATGTTCCACGAATGCATTTCTAGTTTGAGTAAATCCAAAAGAAAAAACAATGGGTGGATCAGGGACTGTTTCACTCTCAAATGCATCCGGTCGTATGTCGACCCTCAGACACTCATTTATATTTTTCCACATTTTTCCATATCGATTACTTTTCATACACCAAATTGTAATATATGTCTTTTGTCAAGCATATGACAATTATTCGTGTTGATTTCCCAGCCTAAAATCATCCATTATTCGGGGAAATTCAAATTGCTAAAACAGTTCCCAGGAAATGAATCAGGATCGTTTTCGTGCGTCAGATGTTCTATTTGCGATATAGCTAGTCATTATTCGACGATCAATATTTGCTCATGCGTCATTTTTTAGTGGTTTTCCATAGAAAAAAAAAACTGTCTGTGTTCCTCTGGAAAATTGGGCTGCGATAAGATTTAGTTGATAAAAGATAAGGTTTGTTAGTAATTCTTGGGATTTTATTATTGCTAATTGCATGCAGCTTAGTCAGTTGAGTTATTATTGATAGATGACAGTCAGTAAACAAGTAATTCGATGAATTATCATTATATTTTAGTCATATGACCCAATCGTTATCGAGATTGTTGATTGAAGCAGATTTTTTTCTATAAAATTCAAAAATGGAACAAAAAGGTAGGCGGTCAGAATTAATGTTCTAAAATGCGCTTCGCAGTAAATAACTAAAATATGATATAATTTCGATGCAATCTCGAACGAAAGAATTTTTCATTTTCGAATTCCATCTCAGGAATGGAAAGTCTCAACGAACCCCATCGTCAATCTCGTTTCTACTTTTTCACAAGGGGAATGATTGCACATTGTTAGATTTCATCAAAATTACGACGGAATACTTCGAGAAAAATTCCGATCTTCTGACATAATTGAGTGGTACCGGTCGATGAGCAACCACAATGTGGGCCATAAATTGTGGGTATTGCGTTTACATGGATATTGAGCGATTTGCAAAGTGTAGTGGAATAATCTTTACATTTTATACTCGGTTCCAAGTATGCAAAAAAAGCACGTATTAAAACTCTAATATCACACACTTTACAAGGGACCAGTGAGCTTGTCTCAAAAGTGTATGCGGTATATAGCGGATAGCCTTTTAAAACAAAAAATTAGCAAGGAGTACATAGCGTAAGGTCGGAATGTATCATATCCATTACAGCTGTAAAAAAATAGCATTGCGCCACCGATTGTTGAGTAGATCGACATTTATGTCCATCAGCGAGCGATTTTGCCATGGTGATTGTATCGTCTGCATGTACATGAGATCTCATACCATTGAATTCGTTCTTATATGTTCGATGATTGTTATCCAAAAACTCAATCTTCAATTTCATGCAAACAACGAACTTTAGATGAACATCGTTCATTATACTTGGAATGTGATATCAAAAATATGAAGAAAAAATATTATATATCTGCTGATTTTTTTTTGCACTATTAGAAACTTGGCAAAGAAAAGGAAAAACTCCATCGAACTATGATTGTGAATGTGTTGAACACTAAAAATTGCCAAAACTTACATATGTTTGGTATATGTATAGTATGTTTCAACTCCGCATACTCAACCTATAAATATATATGTATATATACAATAGTATCGTATCACGATTGCCAGTATTCCACCACGAAGAGGCAATACATACATAGTGTGGCTGATACATGTGAGAGAAAGAGAGATTCGTTGGATTTTATGTCTTTTCATGTCTGTTTTCTTTTTTATTTTATTTTTTTTTTCGTCTGCCCGTTCGTTCGTTGGTTCATTCAGACTCTCTTCGCTTGGCCGTGTATATAAATCATGCATTATTCATTTTGTGTGCAGAGTCTCTGGACGGGTACCCGTTAATTCGCACGAAACAACCGAAAAAGCAACGGCGACAACAATTACAACAACAAAAGACCATAAATGACGAATGGCAAGCAAAATTTATTATAGCTGAAGACAGAAAAAAAAAACACACACACACACACAGACGAAAAAGAGAAAATATGAAAAAGAAATGATGAGTTTTTTTTTGTTTTTATTACGAACAAATAGAACAGCTTCGATGAGTGTGGTAGTGGTGTGTGCCTGGTAAATGCCCGTCAATAAGTTGCTCAATGTAATTGTGTGTTAAATATTATGTATTTATTTTTTCTGCTTCTTCTTCTTATTCTTCTTTGATATTGTTGTGTGTGTGTGTGTGTGTGTATTCGCTCTCTCCTATATAAGAAGCAGCTATTTCTTTTCAGCTATCTTGTTATTTTTGAGTTCACCTCGTTTCGATGCGGGCTCCTTTGAGCACCTATCTACCTCTGCAACTAAAGTCTTTTTACATGCTTTTTTCATTTATTGGTACCTTTCTTTCTTTCTTTTTTTAACTAATAAAAAACTTTGCTAACTCTTTACGATCCTTCTGGGCTTTATGCTGCTCTGCCTTTTATTCCACGGAGTGTTGATTTTTAATGCCTGGATTTGTGTTGACTTCATCGCCTGCCACTCTGTGTGTATAAATATATATTTCTCATATATACATACATACACACACTAGTTGACCTCGATCAAGACTGTTTCTACCATAGGTCTCCCTGGATGTTTGACTTTGTTGTTTATTGCTCGTTGTTCTCGTTACGACATATCGTTCGCCATTGGAATTTATTTATATTTCACATTTTAAAAATGTCTAAGGTTTTTCTCTCACCGCTACTGTTGTGCTGGTGGACTTTTTCGACTAAGCACTGATTTTATAATCACATTTAATTAGTCATTTTCATTTCTATAGTTTTGCAACATTTAAGAGGCAAACGATTTTATGACTTTTTTCTTTCAAAATTTTCGATCGCAATAGATTTTCATATCAGTCACGTTACATGGTATTCAATTTCCGTTTGTTGATTGAATGCACTATTGGCTGAGCTTGAAATTACAAATGCTCAAAGGGATTTTCAACGAAATTCACCCATACCAACGGATGCACGTGTGTATACGCGTACATATACGAAAGAGCATTGGCTACTCTTTTCGAATTTAATTAAATCTATTTACTTTGCTATGAATCGTAGAGACTGTATTTTAAGTGCAGCGTCATCATGAAGTGAACGGTACATGGGTAGTGGTGTCACATTAATACATTTTTTTTAATATATAATGGCTCATTCAAAAAAATTAAATTTATATACCACATTTGAAATTAGATTTGACATTTTGAAATCAGATGACCTTCAGTTGTGATAGCAAAAACTCAAAGTCGACAGACAAAACTCATTTCAACCGCTTTACACTGCAGTCTGTTTCAACATAAATATCACAATACTCAGAATAGTATTTCACGGGCCATCAGTGGTTACCAATACGGTCATTTTTTCGGCGTTTTATCATTGTGATCTCTATAGATGGCGCTCGCTTGTTAATTGCCCATTCCAAAGTTTATTTTTAAATTATGGTTTCAAAGGTCACCTTCAGGTAGAATAGAAGAAAAATATTCATTTCAAAATAGACACTGCAGAGTACTTAAGCTAATCGCTTCGAGAGCTGTTTTCAGATATTGTTTTTCTTTGAGTGGCAATCGATGCGAGCAGACGCGAAAAATTCATTAGTGCAAACCATTTAAGTATGTAATGTGCACCATATAGGAGGCGATGGGATCCAGTAAAATAAACAAACGCTGCGCTCCAGAGTATTGAATGGCAAGCGAAAACATGAAATAGCTGGCGTTCGATATTTCAAAGCTCGTATCGTATCAGCATCGGGGCCGAATCACGTTCAGTTGCTATGTTTTACATATCGATTGAATAGACTAAACAAGCATTTTTGTCGTTTGTTTTTTCTTTTCCTCTCTTCGGGATGAACGAATCGAGATGCACTTTGCGCGCTACGCATTCTTTTCTCTCTCATACGTTGGCTCGTTGAAATTTTTTGTCGATCAAGGGCGGACGAAACAAAAATATTTTCGAGTTTGCGTCCATAAAAAATATTTGGGCCGGTATTTTGTATATCAAAATAACAAATGTATCTGTCTGCTAAAAACAAGGTATTCGGGAAATTCCGGCTGACAGAGCCGAAAAATTTGTTTTGCAAAAAGTTTGAAGAAATTTTACGCTCTTGTAGAATATATAGAGTGAACGAGCAGTAAATTTTATGAAATTGTCACAATCGAATGGTATGAAGATTTTCAGCAACCATGTAAAAGTCTTCACGTTTGTTTCGCTATCAGCACGTTGACAAGAACAAGTATAAGGATTTCATATTGAATAAAACAAAGAAAAACGTGATCAACTTTACACGTTTTTTGCATTGACCTTTTCTACAATGTTGTTGCGCGATGCAGAGACTAACGCGCAAAACTAGCGTAGATACCAACAAAAGACAGCAGTGCAGTAAAGCGAGTTGAAGTGGAATGATTTCAACATTTTGACCGGTAATGCATGTAATGGAAAGGGGCATAAATGTTGGAGACCCGAGCATATAGGCAAGTATATCGCATTGTCCTTCAAACCAACAGGGGTTTGAATTAGGCATCA
Organism: Sitodiplosis mosellana; assembly: GCF_009176505.1. Taxonomy (NCBI): domain Eukaryota; kingdom Metazoa; phylum Arthropoda; class Insecta; order Diptera; family Cecidomyiidae; genus Sitodiplosis; species Sitodiplosis mosellana. The sequence goes on along the minus strand of NW_022595244.1, from coordinate 17,509,330 downwards.
GGGCATAGTATAAACCGTTCTTCCAGCCGATGCATTTAGACGCTCATTTTTCCAAAGAAAATCCATTATCTTATGGCTACTGATATCGAAATTCGAGCAGTTATAAGGATTTCATATGAAAATGTTCGGCTATGCAACCAATCATAAAATTGATCTCGGATATTTTTTCTAGCTATGGTTGCACACTACTACTGTTGACACCAAAACTGAATATAACTGGATTTTAGTCGAAAAGTGAGACAAAACCGAGACCGCCCGAAATCGAATTGAGTGTTGCGAGTGTTGAGCTAGGGCATTTGGAAAGCGCTTTTAGTGTCGGTTCTGTCTGATGAAATCTATGTGGCATGATATAAATATATGTTTCGAACAGTCAGCGTTATTTTAAAGTACATAAGCTCCAAAATTATTCTCTATGTAGTATGTCGCTGTCGATATACATAGGTGCACTTGTTTTGTTTGCTTGTGTGGGTGAATGTGAGCGTAGTATCTTTCAAAACAATCGAAATGAGACGAGAAAAAAAAACTGAAAATATAATTTATAAATAATGCATATGGTGGTAGCCTCTTGAGAACACCCATACCATGAAAAACAGCAGAAGAAGAAAGAAAAAAAAGAGATCCAAACGGAAAATTGTGTTCAGATCGCCCGCCAAATCATTTTGGTACACAGAGAAGAATAAGTATCAAGAGCAAAGACGATGTAGACAGCAGCGGGAACCAAAGCTGCTGTATCGTACGCGCTCATCAACTGCATGAACAAGAAAACTCGTGTATATAGTGAAATTAAAAAAAAAGTACACAAAAAACAACAACAATCATGCACTACCTAATAAGCGTGCACACACACAAGCATGCGGACACGCAAGTCCGCAATACCATGGCCCACACACACACACACACATAAACCTTATATACTGAGCTCCATTCGCAATAACGTTTCATTGCTATGTATTTATATATAAAAGTCGTGTATATACACTAAATTATGGACTGTGTGTGTTAGAAAAAAAAGGTACCGAACAACAGCGATGTATGTAGCTGAGCCAAGCACGTCATTTATCGAGGCCTCGACGGAGACTTTGTACTTTTTTAGAGTAACACATATCAATAGTCTTATACGACTGTTCGTTCACCATGCACACACATCAGTCGTATTTTATCTGAGTGTGAGGAAAGATCCCGACTTTGAAAAATCATCATCACCAACGCCAAGCAAGAATGAACTATAGGAGAAATTTCTCTCGCTTCTAAATGCAACTTTCAATACACGACAAATGGCTGAATAAGAAAAATTCGCTTTTTTAACCTGCAAGACTTGAATTTTTTTTTAAGTTTCATACACAAATCGCAGAAGCGTAAACAGCATTTTGTTTCGCGTAAACACTTCGCAGTAGGCTAAGTGATCGTATGTCTTTGTTCAATCCGCACCGATACATTTACAAAATGAAAACGAACAATTTATGACTGAAAACAAAACTAAAGTGAGAAAAGTTCCAAATTACAAGTCAATGTATGTGCTAATTAAATTGTTTTTGAATGAAAAGTCACAGATTTTGAAGGAAAATACCGCAACAATATCTTGACAACAAATATACAATTTGGATAAAAGTGTGTGTTTCGGACAATATGTTTCGAATGGAAATTTGAAATGAAAAAAGTCATAATTTAAAGCGGACAATAACAAAAAAACACCCCAAAACCCAATTCGTATTAGTGAAACAGTTTGGCAGTTTGTTGAATCGATTCGTCGGCGGCGACAGTGACAGCGGCTTCATTCTTGTTTGCTCATTTTGAAACGTGACTTTATGGAATGTGCCGATTCTCTTTCTCTTTCTCCCATAACCAATTTTTCAAAGTGAAAGAGTGCATAAATTGAGCATTATTTGTTTCTTTTCGTTCCGTCCAAACTGAATTTGATGAAATGTCATCGCAAATTGATATACCCTCATATTTGCGACAATTGTCAAGCTACGACACCACGCTAAACTTAACCATGTCTTCGCAGAGTAAAGTCAAAGAAGAACGGCACGATGATGCCGAAATTCGTGAAATGGCGGAAAAAATGCGCGAAGCACATAAGATACAATCAGCCAAAAATGCCGCTACACAACAACAGCAACTGGCAAATCGAATTCAAAACAATGCGGCTACACTGCCCGGTGGCCAAGCAAATATGATGAACTATGTGATGCGAAAAAATAATGCAATGCCATCGTCAACGATACTGAGCAATGCAAACGGAGTGTCACAACTGCAATCGGCTGACAAGCTGAAGCAAACCAATGATTCGGAGAATGGCGAGAAAAAACCCTGTGATGAAGAGAGTCAACGCGGTCATTTTGGCTGGGCGACATTCGGAAAGATACACATTCCATACATTTTGCGACAAGGTGAAAAATACTGTGCGGTTCGAATGGTTGAAAATAAACTGTTAAACAAGTATCTCAGCCATTTGCATCAGGATATTTACAGTTGCACGTGTGTTCGAAGCTACTATATTACGGAAGCCGAAAGTCGTCTATTCAACGAAATCAATCACAAACACTGTGACTCACAGTTTGGCCGTGAAATGTTCACGTTAAAGGATTTGGTGGTGCGTTTGAGCGATGCAAATAAATTCTTTCAATTTTTGGACGTTTGTTATAAGAAATTGTTAATGGGCAGCAGTGGACCATCGGACAAATGTGGTTTCATTCGAATTAACAAAGAATCAGTTGTCCCATACACGGTGCGAGACACCCAACAATTCGTACCATTATTCTATTTTGAAGGTGAAACCGACAATTTGAAACTGAAAGCCGACTACTTATCGGGATGGGATTTATCGTATTTGAAATTCTGTTGTAAAGTGCAAGGCATTCGAAATGAATTGTTCGCCAGTGATTCCGTGGCAGTGATTAGTTTAACTGATATTAAAAGCTACTTTCCCGTTGGCACCGAATTCGAAGATTATTGGCCAAGCAAAGTGGTGGAGAATCAATTGCTAATCGGCTCATCGACAACTAAACCAAATGGCAGCTCAGTGCAATGGACTCGTCAGCCAAGCCAACCTCCCCCAAAAGTACCAAACCCACAAATTCAGAAAATGAACGAGGCTCGCAAAGCCAACGCTTACGCGAATCGACTTGCACAACAGGTAATTAACTATCCATTGGGATATTTTCCACTTATATACAATTGTAATGTTGAAGATTGAACTGACGCGTGGTTTCCCATTTTTAGCAACAAGCAGCCCAACGTGCAGCACAACAACAGCAACAGCAGCAACAGCAGCAACTACAACAACAGCAACAACAACAACAACAACAGCAGCAGCAGCAGCAGCAGCAGCAACAACAACAACAATTACAACAGTCACTAACAGCCTCATCGTCGAATCAGAACTTAGCAGCAGCAGCTGTTCAGGTAAGCCTTTGATTCCCATAAACTCCATTCAATGATGACGAATCCTTACTAAATATTGATTCTCTTCACTTTGAGCAGCTGTGGCAGCAAAACATAGGTGGAATGAATAATGTGATGTCTCAAATGTCCCAATTGTCACAATCGGATTTTACTCGACTAATGGCACAGGTTGGTATTGAGTGAAAAAAAAAAACAATTGTGCCGTCCGTATGTATCATTAATGAGAACTTCTATAATCTTTTAGCATCAGTTACAGGCACAGGTACAAGCTCAAGCCCAACAACGTAGCACCTATTCACAACGATCCTCACAAATGCAAAACCAAATGACAAGCCGACAAGGATATGGAAACTATGCATCAAACGCACTAAATCTTGGCTCAATGAATCTCCCACAAATGCAATCACCGCCACCGTTGGTCAGATCATCACAAAATTCCGCCGCGTAAGTGTATTTTCATCATTTGTTTAAACGAAAAAAATCCCGTTATTTTAACGAAAAAACCGACCATAATTTAAATTTTCTGTATTTCCGTTCCATTAGATCAAGCTCGGCTGATTATCGTCGACAACAACAGATTCTGCAGCAGCAACAACAAGCACAAAGACAAATGTCGAGCATGATGCATCAGCGTCCGGCCCATTCACAACCACATCAATCTCTGGGCTCTTATGATGGCTCCGGCCGATATAAGGTTATTCAAGACGTTCAACCCATGGGCCATGCGCTGCCGTTTAAAAAGTCACAATGCACAATTCAAACGAATACGGTGCCGTGTGTTAACATGAATCCGTACGAATATAATGAAATGCTCATATCGGTTGTTGACTTCAACGAACTTCTTTTCCCGAACTTAAGCTTTGAAATGTGCATTGAGCGCTTGTCAGTATTGAAGATTCAGCAATACCTTGGAAACCGGTAAGCGAAAAAAAATCAGAATATAGGACGATACATATTCTTAAGAAATCGTAAAACCATGGCTAAAAATTCGTTATATTTTCATTCATTCTTTAACAGTGATCAAGTGCAACTAATGGGCATAAATCCGAAGGTACCGTTTGTGCGGGTGCGCGATATTATTCAACACTATCCGCAATTGAGTTACATGGCTCAAGCCCAAGATCAACCGCAAGCAAAGCGATCGCGTATAAGCTAGGAGATGAGTTGGGGGATAATGTCTTATCCCCCAAAAGAAACTGAACACGATACAACAGCAGCTGCAGCAGCTGCAGCAGCAACAGCAACAGCAATCACAACAAATTTACAACACAAGCAACCGAAATCTCAATCGCTCTCATCATCCACTGTGTCCTCGTCGACGCCGATCAATGAAGCGATTGCCAGAAATCTAACATCAACTATGGACTTAACCTACTCACATGAATATGGAAGTAGCAGCAATAGCACCAGCAACAGCACCAGTACTAAGCCGAATAGCGGCGGCTCAACCGATAGGCCAACAAGTCGCTACTATCCAATCAGTAAACATGAAATGTTACCAAATAGCTACACACCCGGTCACATTGTATCAGATTCAGTTTCGCCCCGTTCAACTACCACCTCTCTGGCTGATCCACACCATCCAAACTCATTCTATCAGCACCATTCACTAGAGTTACCATCACCGTCATCTTCAACATCATCGCAAACATCTAAAACAAATCTTTCGCTATTTGGCTCATACTCACCGAGCCCATTCCCATTATTACCAAATTTATCATTCGATTCGCCTACTATATTTCCACCAACACCGCCTCCTTCGGCCTGGAATCCATTTTGGTAAGGACATGCCGGCGAAACGCCATGACTCTTTGCTTTTACTTGATAGGGCCGAAAGATTGCTGTTTGTTATTTTTTTCTCTCTATATATTGTTGGAAATAACTCACTCATTTAATGAATTTAAACGGATATTAAAATTTTATGTACATAAAACACTGTAAATAAGTGAGAAACAAAAACATACGCTATTTTAAGTTGAAATAAAAATAAAAATTAAATCAAAACTACATAATTCGATGAAAATGAAAAAAAGGAGAAAAAAAAACTAGGAATATGTCTCAAAGATCAAACACTGATACTGTATAAGCCAAACAAAAAATAAATTATGCAAAAGTCGAAAAGCTCTTTGAATGCTATCAAAAACCGCAAAAAGTTACTATTCATTAGAACTACCATTCGATGTATTTAATTCATAAATTAGACATCTATCATTAAACAATCTATATTGATGGAACAGAACACTCTCATTGCTTAATCCTTATGAAAGAATTGATATTTTAATTTATGTTATGTACTGAATAACGGATTAATGTTTAACTATCTGAGAAGCAAAAAAAAGAAAACAATAAATCGATACAAAACACAACATTGATGGTAGAATCACTGTATGAATTAATACATGCACTATTTTAGCTACGCGGCCATTGAATATTACGTTGCAATGTGATGTTGTGTAGAAAAAATGTATTACGAATTTAGCTCAACGAACGCAATTCTTTCTACTAGTTATGAAGTTCATCATTCATCAAGCAATTAGGATCAAAAGTGGAAAACAGAGAAGAAAAAAACAAAATGTTTAGTCAATGTCGAAAGTATTAAAATTGAACGGAGAGAATTCGAAAAGAATGGAAAACAAAAGTGAAAAATTAAAATCGTTTAGGCTCTATATTTATTGAAAGAAATTTCGGTTTTCGTTTTTCTAAGACAAAATATTAGTTAATGTGGTAAAAATAAACATGAATTTCTATTTCAAACTACAACTTATGCGAATGTTGTTTGTTTTTAATTCAAGCAATATATGGTAGCATCTCTGTGTTTTCAGTGCGTCATGAGAAAGTGCAGTGGCGCTTATAAACCTCTCATTCATTCAGATTTCTTACAATGGTATGCATAATAATGATAACAACGCACAAACATTTTTTTATTCTTGAAATGTTGTTATAGCTCCGCTGACAATTTCACATGCTATCTCTTTCCGTTCTTTCTACACCGAGAATCATATACACACACCAATACGATACGAATGTTTCGCAATGTCGTTTGATGTCGTTAACCGAATCAAATCCATAAACGTACAAACCAATTGGAATTGCATCTTCCAAATCATCTAACCGAATTAAGCGGAGCGCCAGTAGCACGATTGCGGTTCATGAAATTAAAAAAGATTAGTGTGTTGCAACCCTTTCGCAATTGCAATATCAAATTATAAGACCCATGGAATAGACGAGAAAATCGGATTAAGTAATGAAGTCACTATCCGCACACAGTCAGAAATGATAATCAACAGTCGTTGCAATAAAATCGTAAATAATAGCCAGCTACTGCGAAAAGGACATGAAATGGGATGGTGTGTTATACTATATGTTATGCGGTGAATTAAGCAACAAACCGACCGCAACGACAGATAAGAAGGTGCATTACATTTGCCGGATAGAGCTGGATCGTGATAAAACTGAAACAAACAGAAAAAAATTAGTATTAAAAAAACCCTTCTCGAAACGGGAATAATGACATCGTCAGCAGCTCATATATTCCGTTGGCTATGATGTGAAGATATGCGCGCGTATGGGTAAAAACAAAAGGACTTAGTGTGTACGGTGTAGTCATTCTGATCGATATGATGTGGAATGAATGCGTGCGGCGCATGCTTCTTCCTTCGAAGCGCTCGCCGTTACACACACAAACACAATAAACGGTTCGAAATGAGCGAACGAACGAGCGAGCGAGAGGAAGTCGATGATTTTGTGTTTGCATTTTTCTTTCCATTCTTCTCGTCGGAGTGAAAAATCCATTGGTTATTTCGATGACTGTGCATGCAAAACGACAATGTATATAAAGCTAGAAAAGAGAAAGAAAGAGATAGACAGGGAGAGATTGAGAGAAAGATGTGTAAAACACTTTGAAAAAGAGTCGAGAAGAGTGCTTTTCAGTAACGCTTTCAACGATGAGGTTGGAAAAATGCTATCGGTAAAACGGAGCGGCTGGTACCAAATAGCAAGAACTTTGTTATGCATGAGCTCTCTCGCAATCTCTCCGCGGTTTCAATTGTGTGCGCTTTGTGTGTGTCTGTGTGTTCGTCGATCCAACACACAGTGTTGAAGTTAAGCGAGAGGGAGTGTAAGTGCGTAAAAAACACATATCGCACATTTTTTCTTTCCTTCTGAAGCATATTTTCTACCACATGAAATGAGTGTAGCTTTGCTCTCAGAGTGGCAGCAGGCAGGCAAGCAAGCACAAGCAATAAGAAAAAAAAGCATCCAAATCCGATTGACATCGAACACAGAGGTGGTGTTTTTTGTTGTTGTTGTTGTTTTTGCCTTCATCATTTTTCTCTTTCTCACACTCGGAATACTATAGTTGTGTAAACAATTTGGCCATAGTCGTCATTTAGTTCTCGATGGTTTTTGCACCAGCACATTATGACTTTGTCCGTTTCCTACATACGTTTATCAATTTTTATCAACTCACCAAACCCACTTTGTTGCAATTACACACACAAACGGCGTAAAAAGTGTTAAAGTGTTCTCTAATTTCGTGTGGTGAAGTATCTTTTTTTTTATTTCGGTGCCGTGAAGAACTTTTTTTTTTAAATTGCACGAAAAGCGAGCGGAAAACAGACGGTAAAAATTGGCACTACAGTGTGGTCACAACTAACAGTAGCGGAGAAAAAAAGAAGAACTTGAGATAGGGAGAAGAAAAGCAGTGTGTAATAGTTGTAGAGAGTTCATTCGTGTGCAATTGCCAATTGATTCGGTCATTGGCCACACAGTGCCGAGTAGCGAGAGCACAAGGTGAAATTTTAACTTCGAAAAAAAAACTTTGCATTACACTTCTCAGACAAACTCAGTCGTTTACAGATCGAATCAAGCATTCGAAAAAAAAAACATAGAAAACAAATAGAGTGAAAAAGAGAGAGAAAGAGACAGAGACATGGTATGCATTAAATATACTTAACCTTTGCCAGTCGAAAGTGGTGTACCTACGATTGAAGGCGCAGAGAAAGACGTACAGAAGAAGTACGAGCCAAAACGAAAATATAATTAAAACAAATACTCAACGCGCACACAATATGTGAAACGAAACGCAATTCCGTAGATTTCATTTGAATCAAACTTCTCGTGATGCCAAAATCAAAAGTTCAGCATACATACAATGTAACAAACGTACACACATCGGGCGGAAGAAATTCGGGAATGGGTGGTTCGTTATCAGTGTTGCAGCTTTGCCAAGCGAAGTGCTAAACCAATCGTAGTTAGTTGAATAAATTTTGTGCGAATTTAATTAAATTTAATCGATTAATCTCAATTCTTCGATTGTAAGTGGTTGAGCTGTCGAAAGAGAGAGAAGAGAATAATAACACAGTGTCAATTAAAATGGAGCGAGTGTGGCGAAAAGTGAACCAGGGACTATCCAACACAACATCAACTTTGCTGAAGCAATCGCGTAACAACAATAATCGAAACAGCAATAGTAATTATAATTTTGGTGACGCAGCAGCAGCAGCAGCAGCAGCCACTGCCAATCTTCGACATTCAGCATCGATTCACATTGAAGAGGGCCCGGTCTACGCAAATGTGCCACAATACAATCGTGGCTGGGGCTACATCGACACATCGAAATGCCGTAAACGACGGCGAAAAATCAAAACACGACGAAACAGGTAAACTTAAAATATTTATGTCCATTCCTTCTTTTTTCTTGAAAGAAAAAAAAAATGTACAAAAGAATCACTTCGACTTTGTTGTTGTACCCCGTGAAAAATATAGTAGGTATATGTATTCAAATTGAGCTCGGTCATTGTATGAAGGTGCATTTTGTAAGCGACGATGCGGCAAATCTATACAATTGTATAATCGTAATATTTTCCACTTCGATGGTGAAGTGTTATGGTTTCCGTGTGAATGCCACTTTGACCAGCTTCTATTCTTTTCGCCTATGCTCCCTTCGTGTCTAATTTTTTTCTTTCTTTCTCTGTGTTTATTTTGCACTAGAAAAACTTCATTGACCGAAAGTTTAACTCGTTAGCTAACTAACCACGGTCTTCACTTACTAACTGTTATTGTTTTTGTGTCTGCTAGTGTGCTCGTGCTTAATTGTACGTGCCTGTATTTGATTTATGTGATGCGCCCTAACTCCAGTGTGAATATGTGTTATACGGCAACAAAAGTTATGACTCATTTTTCGGTACTATAGCGTCACTCTAAACGCGCATTGTTGACATAACACAAAACTCGATTGAACATTAAATAAGGGCTTTTGACGCCATCATCCATCGCCAATTTAGTCAATTTCATTTGTCGAAATTGAATGAGAAAATGAGAATGTGAAAAGGAAGCCAATACAAACATTGACTTGTTTTGTACATGCACTTTTTGCCATTCTTATTCTTCATCATTCAATCAAGTTAGCTTCATTCCCAGCCATTTCCTAGTTGACATGCCTTGCTTTCTCCCAATCATTCTTGACATAATTGGATCGGACATGTCTCTGCAATCTTCTGTAGTTTCTTGCTCGTTTTACATTTTTTTGTGGTGTATTCACGAAGCCCGTGGTTGTTTAAAGCCAACAGTGTGCTGTCTGCCACTGTCAACTGCATATTTCCATATAATCGTTGTGCATTTTTTTCTCGTATTGTACAGCAGGCAATGATAGAAAAAATTTAGGTCTTTTAAAAGTCATTGCGGTCGCAGTATCTTCCCTGAGCTCACTTTATCTTACATGGGGTCAAGTGCTTTTATTCTTTTGCTTGTTGTTTGCTCTATGCTCTCTCTCTCTCTTATTTTCATACCGAACAACAACAAAAATCACAAAAAATAACGCAGTAATCAATAAACGAAAAAGTTCCGCATCAGAGAGAGAGGGGGGGGGGAGAGATTTATCAAAAAATCGATCAGCAAACTTTATTTTTATTCCCAGAATTGTTGCTTTATTTCCTGGAATTTTTTCGAGTATTTACCTTTGACTGACATAGTAAATATATGCGCTATCGATTTTTTCCCATTTTCGACCAGTTTAGCCGTGAGCTCAAATTTTCCGACGCATTCCGGTTTTGTACAGAATGTGACTGGATGAAGCCAAAATTCATAGTATTTTTTTGTGAATAAATTTTCAGTTCAAAGAACAGACAAAAAGTTTTCCGATGCAGTGGGCTGGTTGCTTCTCTTTGATCAAAGTTATTTTAGTATCTAGAATATTCATATTGTAATTTGTCACTGGTGTTGTTGTTTCAAGTTTTGTTCACAGCCTTTCTAACTCAACGTTGATTGCGACATTTTATTATTTTTCTTGTTTGCATCTTCTTTACCATCAAAATAACGCATATAGCTCTAAAGAGAAACACTCCAAAAACAAGAACGCTGACAAAACAAAGGGGGCGTCAAAGGAAACTTCGCTGCGTGAGCGAGCCGTTGCCAAACTGAAAATTTTAAATTTCAACATCAACTGGGATGTTCATATGAAGCCATGCGGGTATGCTATATTTTTTTCAATTTGCTACTTTGTTTGCTACTTTCTTCAGTCTTTCATTGTATGCCACCAGCGACCAGCGGAAAGTTTTTAATCAACTTTTTCCATTCATGCATTTTATTTTGAACATTTTTATTGTTCGTAGATCACGTGTCAATACAAACATTTTAACGAGACGATTGTGCCGTAATAGATCTTGCGATGACAACGAATTATACCGATCTAATAGGTATGTGTTCACTATTTACTTTCATGAATTTTTTTTTTTTGGTTTTTTTTCTACAATTTCCTTCTATTTCTATTTTTCTCCTCTTCATTCATTTAATCGCATAGTTTTAAATTTGAGCGATTTCGCCGTGACGATACCGATGCGGCGATTGTGTCTGTTAATACATTACCGAAACAAGTGAGTAAACAAAGTGCATTTTTTTATATATATTCATACCGCCCTGAAAGTGTATTGAAATTTGCAACAAAACGAGGTTGTTTTGGCTTGAATGGTTTTTATTTTTATTTTCCCATATATTTTATTCATGATACGAGCACTAAATGTGTTAAAGGGGCACGGAAATCCACAAAAAAACATGATTTTAGTACTATACGTTCGCATGATGAATTATTCATATCGATTTTTACGGCAAACGTTTTTTGATCAAATTTTCAAGTTTTCGAATTCGACCCTTGTCAGCTGAAGCAGTCAGCGATGATGTCACGTTGCTGGCCGTTTGTTTGATGGTTGACGCAATCGAATTCTCGCTGGAGGATGATTTTATTGCATTCGTCAAAGGTGTGTTTGCTTCAATGGAATCGCTATCATTTTCAAATGGATTTGTTGATTGTTGTACTGTGTCTTTTGGAGCCATTCGCTTATACAGTTCGAGTAAATACGTGGAATCAGATCGTTTTAGTCCTTTCATATCCATTATTTTATTGAATTCGGTTTGAGAACTTTCCGGCAATAGTTTTAGGTAATGTTCAATGAATGCTTGAGCAGGTGTTGTCGGTTGCATCACAATTTTGATAATCATTTCGGCTTTTGTCATTCCTTTGACCACCACTTTTGAGTAACTTGGCGGTGCTTTGCGCTTCACCTGCGATCCAATTGATGGCAAATCGAGTAGAATTGTTTTCAAACTATGCGCAAAACAAAAAAAAAAAATCATGAAAAAACTAAAAAAAATTCATGAAAATAATTAGTGAACACATACCTATGCGTATCGAGCAAAAGTTGCTCACAACCAAGGATACTATTGTTATTGGCCACACCAGACGATGCATTTGCGCTAGCCGAATCTGAATTCGATGCCGACGAACTATTCATCAGACGGCATTTGTATAATGCATTTATGTAGCGGGGAATGAACGAATTGACGAATTTATGACAAAATTGTGTATAATATTTTCGAGACGCTGATAAATTATCGCGAATGATTGGAATGGTTGTATGGAAATTTGATAGAATTGAATTGACGAAGGGACTTTGATCGCCAACATTTTGAATGTTATACCAAGTAGTCTAGAATTGGATGAAATCAAGTTTTTGGGTAGAATAAACAAAGAGAGAACATATTTATAAAAAAAAATGTACCTTATTCATAACAATGAGCGCTGCTTCGCAGCCACATTCAATGTCTTGCACCATAAGGTGGATACAGTTTGAAATACAGCGATGGAATATGTCTTTTTCATCGGATAAATCAATTTTATCGGTATAGGCCTCATCACTTTTCTCTTTTAGCTTGGCTTCCAGTTGATCGACTGTTTCCACACAATATTCCGCCGTTGTCAAGATACAACACAAACGAACGATTTCATCTCGAGAATAGCGCGGTTGATCACCTTCTTTTAGGAAGTTTTGAATCACATTACCAGCTGCCGTCGACAGGTTTTGGAAGTCTTTTGTTAGCATCGACATACTTGTGCCTACTAATTTTTGTATTTATCATTAGTGCTTATTAACGAACAAAAAAATAAGGTAAAATTCATTCATACTCACCCAAAGAAGTTGCCTGTGCAGATGCTTTCGGCATTTTTTGTTCCAAGATTTTGCTAGCGTATTCGCGAAGATATTTCTTGAAAATTTGTGTCAATAGATACATCGGCCGCTCAGTGCTCAATTGAGTGCATTGCACCAAGCATTTCTTATAGAAAACGAACAAATCGGCGCAACTGTAATCGATAAATATTATTTCAAATAGTTTCCATAGTATGAATGAACGTTCTTAAGCGAACCAACCTCGGAAAAACGGTTGAATTGTTGGTGATTGGATCGAATTCCGCCTTCGTCTTGCTATTTTCCAATACAAATCTTTCGATGAGTTCGGCCAAATTACGGTCAATGCTATCGGTGTAAATATCCAAGAATGCTTCGAAGCATACACCAATCAAACCGATAAATGGCGAATTTCCGATTTGACTTGCGTCTGTATCGACTGGATTTGCATGTTTATCGTCGATTGTAACGATTTTCGGAGCTCGAGCCTTTTTTGTGATGTTCATCGATGCCAACACAAGACCATTAAATCGTTTTGCTAGCAGCAATTCAAACTGTTGTGTTTTTGAGATAGCGAATAGCAACAATTTCACATCGATTTCAGTGCGACGTTTTTGCATCAGTGCCGCAAGGCTATCTCGAGTTATTATGCAGAATTGTATTGTCATTCGTTCAGATACTTCCCAGTCGACAGGAAACACTTTTCCGAGACGATTTTCAAAGTCAAGCAAGTGACGCTTCAGCCATGCATAGCGTTTATCGATTTTTGCAATCCAAGCCATATCATCACTCTCATGGAATAATTGCTCGTATTCTTGCAATTGAAGCGCTATTGTTCAACGAAACGGAGACATTTCAGTACAATACCACAATACCATGAATCAAGTGAAACTATGAAAAACTTACAGATAAACCATTTTAAAAGGTCGCCTTTCACTTTCTGATCTTCAAGAACTGAGACGACCGAACAAGCATCGGCCAATTGTGATAAAGACAATTTATCTCCAGACGGATGCGACGACGAACCAATTGAATTCATCAATGTATTGTGAAAGTCGGCTGTGATTTGAGTGGCAAGCTTCTCCTGGATTTGCTTTACTTTCACCGATAGATCCTGTTTTAGCATAATGAATTTCAGTTACCCATTTTCATTTTTTATTTTCTTTGAAGTTCAATGACCTCATTTTATTTCTAAACAAAAAAAAACCGGAGTTTTACCTTAATTTTCGGAATTTCGGTGTACTGTTGAAAATGTTTATTCACTTCGATGATTGCTTGCAATGGATTGAGCAGTTCACCGTACTGACGGTTTTCCGCCAATTTTGAGAGATTTTCAATGCCACCAACCAAAATGTGCAAGTGATTTAACGTTGTTATCGCGGTCGTTAGATTCTTCTTTGCCCAGTCCAACTGTTTAATGTCGCGCGTAATTTCTTTGACCATGTCTTCGGTTTTCTCGGCTCTCGTTTTAATTTCAATAATTTGTTCAAACAAATGGCCTATGACTTTTTGAGCTTCAGACAATGCACAACGCCCATCTTGTGCGGTAGTTGTTTGGCTACGGACGACCGAGCGAATATTTTCATCGATTTGTTGGCATTCGTTTTCCATTTTGGCGAGAACATCATCGATTGTCGACAACGACTGTTCTGTGGGAAAAAGCTGATTAATGTAATCAGCGGCGTTGAAATCCGGGTTTTCAATCGAGTCTGACCGGATAATCTGTGAATTAGGGTGAAACAAAGACACATAAATAAAATGAAGAATAAGTGTCAGTCATTGTTGTTTTACCTGGTCAATGGCCTTTTGAATATCATCATTTTGAAAGATTTTATTCATTTTGCTGTTACTGCTGTCGATACTTTGTGTATCACTTTTCATTTCCAGTATGTCCATTGTATTTTCGGTCATTTTAATTAAACGTATTGCAAATTCACTTCTTTTTTTTTCATTCAACCACACCCGACCAATATGTTATCATACACTATTCCACAACAGCCACCAAAAACTTGTCAAACCATACACAAATATCCGAAAAATGTTTGAAAATTCGTCCAATTTACATGTTACATGCCAAATCTGCTTACAAAACATTCACTGACACATTTCGCTTGGAAATTGGCGAGACTGAATTTTCTTCGATTTCTACAGAGAAATTACATTCATTTTATTCCAGATGATGATAGCACCAACAAATGTCAAACTTGACTTGACGTTTGAAAGCTTCAGAAAAGAAGAAGAAGAAGTAATGGCTGAATTCAAATCGCAAGCGGTGTTTTTGTTTCAGTTATTCCATGTTTGTATTTTTTTTTTATTCAAAATAATTTGAGTTTTGATAAAGAATTGGGACCTTAAGTACAAAAGCTAATATAATTAAAAGTACTGAAAATGGAAATTATTCCATTTTTTCAGTTTTTTTTTTCAACTTAATGGAATCCGCTGAGTTGGGAATTCAGCACATTTTTAAACTCGTTGTTCAACGTTGCACTTAATTTTTTTTTCTTCGTCGTAAAACTAAACGAGTTTATTGATTAGAGGACGGTTAAATTGTGTATGTGTAATGAATTTTCTGCGTTCTAATTAGATTTGCTAATGAAACTCTGGCTAAAATGTATGTTCTCATTTAACGGAATTCAGAAATCTTGGGCATCGAATGTGCGCATGTCTTAGAAATTTCCAGTCAGTGAAACTCCAGTTGTTGTTATTCGCTCAGCACAGCTCGTTACTCTCTCGCTCTCCCTCGGCACCTGTGCCTGTTCCATTCATAACACATAGTGGCATTGTGTTTCTGCCACATTTACTCTCTTTCTCTCACATTTTCATTCTGTGCACGCGTCGACTAACTGAAAAGCGGATGCAAAGGTTTATCCGCGTTTCGTTCGCTCTTTCTCTCGTTCGATATCGGTCTGGCTTTCGCCACAGCTATGCGAGAACGCAAACAATGAATTTTGGTTGAAGTGCTCATATAAAAAAATCGTAGCCAAAGTTCTCAGTTGTAATTCGATTGTATAACGAAGCGGAATAAGAATCGAAGTTCGCGTCACAATTTGCTTTTTCGGCCGCACTGAAAAACAACAAACATAAATCAATACATTGTAAACATATCAAAAACAGTAACTGTTTATCCTTTACTCAGCAACAGCAACAACAAAAGTGTGTGAAAATTTAAATGTTTTGCACGACGAAATGATAAAACAGAAGTCGAGCAAACATTGACCGACAATAACAGTTATAAAGTCAATAATTTTCAGTAACCGTGTGCAATAGAGAACCATTGTTATAGTGATATATTTATTTATTGAAATTTGTTAGAAGCCGTTTGTATCAAATATACCC
Source organism: Sitodiplosis mosellana (assembly GCF_009176505.1). Classification (NCBI taxonomy): domain Eukaryota; kingdom Metazoa; phylum Arthropoda; class Insecta; order Diptera; family Cecidomyiidae; genus Sitodiplosis; species Sitodiplosis mosellana. Next base: position 17,493,131 of record NW_022595244.1, on the reverse strand, counting down.
CATACAGAGTGATTCGACACTTTTTTTTTTCGTGCAATATTGAATCGAAAGATATTTATTACGTTGCGAGTAGTGTACGATGCTCAACGAAAGGCAATTTTCACGCATTTCAAAGAGCCATCCCAACTAAATGAAACATCGTCAGAGAGTGAGAGAGTGAGAGCAAACGTAGGGATACATCAGAGACGGAATAAGAATAGAATAAAACGTGCAGAAGGTATAATAAATACAGCAACCTGCTCTTTTGTTAAAAGTAAATGGTGGTGGGAAACGAACAATAGCGGAACCATAGTTACGGCTCAAGCTCAAAAGTGCTAGTCGTTATGTGAAATGATTGTTTCGTAAAGAGGCAAAGCAGCGAATATAGAATACGAGGGAAAAAAACACAAAAACAAGTGCGACAGAGTCAAACAGGACTACATCAATATAGACTCGCATACACATCTATGAAAATAATCATAACCGAAAAGCAGATTTTTGCGTACGGAACACAGCATCGCATAAACATCGCTTCACTGAGAGTGGGCATCATTTAGTGGTGAAGTGTTTTGGTAAGAGAGATGACAGTGTGTGCCTTTTAGCCACCGAATTATCAACTTTTCCATAGGCATAAATAAATAAAAGATTGAAATAAATTCACGCATATTGCGTAGTTCGTATGGTTTGGAGTACGCAGCCACGAGTTGTGGTCCTATCGCGTATGGATAGAATATACGAGAGACTCTGATGAGTGATGATGGTGTTGTTGTTTTTGTTGTTGCTATTATTGGGATCACCGTACAGCGAATGACTCATTCACCCATCTGGTTTCAACAGCTCGATGCGGTTTAGCTATGCACTGTACAAGCCAGTGTAAATGTGTTGGCGTGCGGCGCTGCTGCTGTATTTATTCACTGCTACGACCCTCACACATGGATTTATGGACGAGCGTGTGTGTGTGTGTGTGTGTATGTGTGTCCGTGCTTATTTCTTGCGCGCACTCTAATCAAAAATGCTTATTTATGGCGAGTGGAGGGTTGTTTCGATCTCATCTCCCGTACCAACGATTGATGGTTTTGTGATGTCTGCATTTTATACTTTTTCATTTTACACTGAAATTCAAAGCGCACCACACTCGCACACGCTCTCCCATATCCCATCGCACGCAATCAACATTAATTTTTGAGCACATTTGGTGCGTTCCATTGCCTTAATGCATGCCCCAGCACTGTTACTTTTCTCTTTGTTACTGCTACTGCTGCTGTTGTGGTTGTCGTTTTTTCTCTGTTTCTCTTTTTTCTCTTCATTCGCCATTTGGCGAAAAATTGCCATAAACATGGGCATTCAAGAGGCATATATACATAAAGAGCGCTTAAGCGACTAAATACATTTGCCAACTATCCACATTTTACATGATGGAATTGCAGCATTTGACGGTGAACCCAACAGGGGGTGTTATGTTGAATGTCGATGATATATATTGACTTGTATGTGTGTATCTGTGTTTTTACTTTTTTCTTCAAGCGACAATGTCTATCGGACCGTAACCAAATCGTTTAACGGAATTACCATGAAAATAGATAGAAAAAAGTAAAAAGCTTTTTATTACGATCTTTTATTCCCTGCTTATGTGATTCCCAGAAAATCCTGTTGATGAAAAAAATATTTCGCTTTCGGCACTGCTTTTTTTGCTCTATCTCTCTTTCTTCATTTCCATTTTCTCGCTTTTCTGCCTGTGTGACGATTTGAAATTTACGTAAACACCAATCCAATGCTTGTTGTGCGCTGGAATTTTCCGACCATGAACCATTTGAATATTTATTGTTCCCTATTGTTTTTTGAATGTTTTTATCTTCTTCTAAGAACCTTTTCTTTATATCTACCATTCACACTTCTTATTATGCATATTACTTGGTTTTTGCGTTCGGAAATGACGTAAGGTAATTAGAAAAGCTTGAAATTGATGCGTTTACAAAAGAAAAAAACGGAACGAAAACACTCATTAGCCGATATTCGAATGCTTAATAGCCCTAATAGCTAATGATAGAAATTAAAATAGAATTTCATTACGAAATCCAGTTAGAAGCAGTCAGTGGAAAAATTCATCGAAAGCACGCAATTTGATAAGAAGAACGGTACGAGAATGCGCGCAAATGCTTGTACGTTGTGTTGATTCCTTTTTTTCTATTTTGCTTGCCTGCTTGAGTTATGTGTGTACAACATACATACAAAATGGAAAATGTAGACAGCTCGGCATTTGCGACGATGGTGATGACTCATCGCCGGAGTGAATCACAACCGTTTTCAATAACATACACCATGCGATGCGATACGTTACGATACAAGACCCACTCAATCCTTTCCAATGCGATGGAAATTACTTGAAATAAAAAAAAACTAGCAAGCTGAAACAAGAACAAGATATATTACACACATGCGAATATTTTATTTGAAATACGGGTCAAAAAGTCAACAAGGTTTTCCTTTCGTTTCGTTTCGGTGTGTATTCGACCGGTTGTTTTTCGTTCTCTATTGAATTTATTAAATTGAATTTGGTGTTGCAGGCTTGAAATATAAATTCGATTCCATTTTCCGTGCAACCAACCGCCCGCCCAATCGCTTAGAAACGTGTGAATTATTATTAGATATGATAAAATTCATGGCTTTCATTGCAGGGAGTGGAAATACAAAGCCAACACTTCGTCTCTTTTTTTGTTGGCTTGATAAAATTGATTTTCCTGCAATGTCACAAAACTTTTACAAGGTTTTATTTCTCGAATCAAGTGCCAACGAAGAGAGATGATGCCAATAAATTTCCATCCATGAACAAAGTTGTTTGCAACTTTTTTTTTCTCATTTTTACTTGCGTCCATCTAATTTATGGTCACGACTTTACGGCATATTCTTTAGATTATTGATAATAATAAACATTTCCACACTGAAAATTATTCAACAAGAACTGAAATTGCAATTTTTATGAGTTCAAAAGTGGATTCTCTTTTCGTTTGGAAAATAAATCGGTCTCGAATTTTCCCCATAAACACACATTTTTTCGTTGGATCAATAAATAAAGGAAAGATTGATGCGAACATATTTTTCAAAAGAATAGCATCGCGTGTTTGGATTTGACAGCGAATAGGGCAGAATGTGTGTGTTTTTAGGCGAATAGATAGAATGTGGAAGAGTACCAAAATTGGTTTAATGTGCTGAAGTCATCAAAAACAGGTATATAACCGTGACTCAGGTGTGAAATACAACTGGCACACCTCTGACGATGATCTTAATCGAAATACGCTGTAGAATTGCAACAATATTTCAATCGACTCACCCGTAGACCTAATCTATTTCGTAAACAATTTTTGCTACTCCCCATGTTACCAACACAATATTAGCTTTGAAAATTGTTTGTTTGTTTTGTTTTCTTCTTCTTTTTTTTGTAAATCCAATGACCATAAATGTATACAACAATATATTTGAATACCATTATAAATAATGTAAGCCTCACCCTAATTATCATATTATTGTAAATTATTTACAGGTTAATATATGTGACGATTACAGTTTACCCGTAGACTTTGTTAAAAAACGTCCATCCAGCTTAGAACAATGTCGTGATGTAAAATTTGCTGATGATTTTCCATCTCCAATCATATTTAATGAACAAGTACGCTCACACTTAATTGCTAAATTCACCACTAGCTTGATATGTCGAACTTTGTAACTTTTACAACACACTCACTCTCTCTATCGATCACTCTGTCGTTCGAAATGAAAATGGAAATGACAATCACATATTCTGCCCACATTTCATTTGCAGGTTTTACCAACCGCAAGTCTAAAAGAGACACGGCCCCTATTGACCGCATCAACATCAACAGCACCCAAAGTTTTACTCAATTATTGCGAGCCAAAGGATAGTAAAAAGCCGAAACACAAAAAAACATCTTCAGTAAAATCAATAAAATACTTGTCAGGTGAGTTACTTCACACAATTAAAACGGCAGGCATAACATTAAATTCGATGGGAACTGCACGCAATGTAAGGTTATGGAAAAAAGAACACATCAGCCTTTTGGGATGGTGTAATTCAAAAGTATTGTTATTTTTCAGGCAGAAATAATACATATTTTTGCATAAAATTTCCATACGAGCGACTTTTATTGCAACCACCGTAATTTCCATATCAATATATTCATTCCCCATTTTTATATTGGAATAAGCACGATCGGTTACGAAAAAAAAAAACCAATACCATAATTGACGGCCTGAGAAGAAGAACCTTTCCTACAAAACCTGTGCGCAGAACACAAACACAGAAATTTTTAAGTCAAAAGGCGAACAGCAAATTTGCGAGCACAAAAACCTAATATATTTACAGCGAGCGCAAATAGTAGTATAACAAGCCTACTAGCATGCAAACTCCGTATAAGTAGGCCTGTTATGCTTTTGCGCTCGTTGTAAATATATTAGGTTTTTGCGCTCGCAAATTTGCTGTTCGCCCTTTGACTAAAAAATTTCTGTGTTTGTGTTCTCCGCACAGGTTTTGTAGGAAAGGTTTTTCTTCTCAGGCCGTCAATTATTATATTCGAAATATATATATATATTTTGTTTTCAGATTCATCGCTGCCAAACTCAACCGACGAAGAATATAATCGTGCCGAATCGAAATATGACTCATCGGAAAGTTTAGCTGATAGTTATTTAAATAACGAGCCCGAATACGCGAATCAAGAACGCCATCGACCACCACAATATATACCGAATCCTGGCTCGAATTCGAATACAAATACTATAAATAGTAAATCTCCTTATTATTATTCGGATTTATTGCCAGGAGGCAATAAAAATACAACGCAATCCCAAACGCAACGTTCGTTAAAGACAAGTACAATTGTAAGCAGCACATCGACCGCACCAACAAAATTCAAGAGCTTTTTGGACGACCCACCATCACCGGAAGTACTATCACCTCCGGTGCACAAACGGCGCAACGGAAATTACCAAAGAAGACATTCGATAAATGATCGTGATACATTTTCATCGACAACATCAGACGATTCAAATTGTACGGAATGTCGAAAACGTCGCGAACTACGCCATTTGCCACCGTCACAAGATGAATCGTTTTGTGTGAGCGCCACCGAATACGACGAACGAGAAGAAGAAGTCCCATCGCCAGCGCCAAACGAATTTCCATGCGATTCGCGCGAATACATCGAAGCTGACAGCCAAGACGTTACCGAAGACGAAATGGCACCACATCGATTGTTAGGACATGCGGCCTGCATTTGCTCAACCGAGCCAAATGATGACAGTTCACAATATCGCTCAAAGAGCATTTTCTACGTTCACCAACAAGGTGAAGACCAGTGTGCTGACTGCACGATAAACAATGTCAATGAAAGGAGCTATTCATGCGAATCAGATTTAATATCGTCCGGCAAACGACGCGTTCAAGTTTATGAAACGGCATTTGACAGTACTGTGCCGCTTAGTGGATCGGATGAACATTGCGAAATTGAAGAGCGTATCCGGAATATTATGCTAATGGATCCGCAATTTGTTCGATCAAACGAACAATCGAATGAGGATAAGACAAGCCATCAATTCAACTGTGATTACCATAAGAATAGAAAAGTAAGTGAAAATAGGAGTGTTGGGACGACATCGTGTAATTCACCGTCTTCCAAGAATTTGGCAGCCACAGCAGCTGGACGTTATCCATCACATTCGCCGCCATCGACGGCACCAATGCCAGTTAAATTCCCCGATAAACACGAGCAACGCCTCTATCGAGACAGTAATCAGAGTGCTCCGAATTTACCACAGTCAAATGCGACGCCACATCACTGCAGAGACGATCAAAATGAACGCCAAAAATTATCGAAGAAATCGATGCAGAAAAAAAAATGTTCACATGCACCCGAACGTGGGAAACAAGTGCGGAAAAGCAAACGGCGACAGAAAATCGCAGCTGGACCACAGAAATTTTCATCAACTGAGAGTCTATCGTCGAGTGAGGGAAGCATTGAATCCATACATTCAAGTGCAAGCGACGGAAATCGCAGTTCAATTAGTTCCGGCTCACGACACTCGGCTTCGTTGAGCTCACATTCAAGTGATTCAGGTGCACGTGTACGTTATCCTCTTCGAACCCCAGTCATTGTGCATGCAAATATGAATATTCTGAGTCCGATATCTGATAAATCGATACAAGAATCATCCGAAATGTTTGCAGCCGGTGCCAGTCGCAAGAATTTACAGTTATTCAATGATAATGGGCCATCAAGTGTGTCAGCCAAAGAGCTGAACAAACAAACCAGTGTCGATATGATGCTATTGGAAAATCAAAAATCCAATAAACGGCGATACTTACAAAATCGCGCTTCATTGTTGCTAAAGGATGAAATACAAGGCAGCGACAGTGGAATATCGTTGCAATCGCGAGATGATACAAAGATTAAGGGTTTAGCTCTACCGAACCTGAACGGTGGCCAACCAAAGCAAGAATCACAAGCATCCAATAACTCAGGGTTAAGTTTACCGGAAGACTTTGCCAATCTACCATTCGACATGCCAAAGCTCAGACGGAACCTGTTGCTCTCAGAACAAGTATGTTTTAATATCACAATTTTAATATCGTTCTTGTATTTAAAATACAATTAATTATTATTTTAAATCTAATGAATTTTGAGCTGTGGACTGTTAATGGGTTGCAATTTTCTTTTCCACTGAAACAGAAACAAAGTACCTCAGGCAGCGCAACATCTGTAGATTTAGGCGATCTTCCATTTGATATGCCAAAGTTGAATCGACGTTTACGAGCTCAATCAGGATTATCGAATGATACAGCGCCCAATACACTTGATCCAAACAACATGTCACATGCATCGTCAAGTTTATCGATGCGCGATGAAAATCGACTTGGTGTGTTAATTGTGGATTTAATCCCTTCTAAATAGACTTAATCAGTCAACAAAGCTGATGCAAACAAATATGAACGGAATAATGCAAGCCAATTCTCATTTTATCTAAACAGGCTCTGGACGAAAGAATCTTTCGTTGCAATTCAATCGAACGTCATTGATGAAAAATGATGGAATGCCGAATGAACGCGGGCTACATTTGAATTTATTTAGTGCCAAAACTAATATTGATATTGACACATCGATTTTGCTGGATCGACAAGGGTATGAATTAAAAACGAGTTTTTTTTTTCATTGAAAAGTATGGTTTTTCATTGATTTCGTTTTGATGCAGTTGGTATCATGGCGCATTAACACGCATCGAAGCTGAAAGTACTCTGCGACCACTGATGGAAGGCAGCTTCCTAGTTCGTAATTGTGAATCAGCCAGAAATGATTTCTCATTATCGTTGAAGTAAGTATTTTTGACAACAAAACACTCTCAATTCAAATAAAGTAAATATTTATGGTTAAAAATTCATTCCATTTCTTGAAATTTGGCCAATATGGCAGCATGTTCTAAGCTCTCAGCTAAATACTGAATAACAAATGATGAATAAATAAATTATGTCAATTTCCTGCTTATTCCCCACTTCAAAAGGAGCGCCAAAGGATTCATGCATATGCGAATACAGCAAAATGACAACGGAAAATATATCCTAGGTGAATTCAGTCAGCCATTCGATTCAGTTCCTGATATAATCAAGCATTTTTGCTTGAACCGCTTACCAGTACGTGGAGCGGAGCATATGTGGTGAGTCCCATTCAATATATGTACTTACCGCTTACCGTTTACCGTGAAAGGAAAATAAAAACATTCTAAATTTTTTTATTCCATTTCTTATTTACAGCTTGATAGAGCCAGTTATGGCGCAATTACTTTAAGCAAATTGTGAACGCTAAACAAATTGCTTTCCAGTTTAGATATCTCCAAGCGCATAAAATGCACAGCAGATGCTCGTCTAAAATAAATGAAGAGAAAAACAACAACAACAAAATCAATCTAGTCGTAATACCAAGTGACAGCACCAAACTCAAGCATTAATGAAATTAAAAGAAAAGAAAAAAATCACGCAAAATGCTTGGAAAAGTAATTTTGACTGATTCAAGCGCATAAATGCCGTGTCCAATCACAATGCATTAACGCTAAGCATACTTTCATCACGCTCTCTCCCTATATGTATTGTGTAATATTTTCACCGTTCTATTTATCTGATGGTATAAAATTAATGTATTTATGAAATATAATATACTATGACGTATGCGAGAACATGCTCTCACCCATTTATACAACAATGTAATGAACAATTTATTTTACAAAAAAATTCAAGTGGCAAATTCATTGAAATTTACGTTGCTAACCAATTTACCAGGTTTCCTGGTACACGTCGGCAACACACACATACACATCTATCTCAGAGTGGTATATGCTTTGGTGGCCATATTTTAAAGTTTGAAACATGAGAATATATGATGAGCGCTCCGAAAGTTATATGCTTGGCAGAAGACATGTTCTAGTTTATTCGATTAACACGTATTTCGAGAGCTGAGAAAACATGAGAAGGAGACGAAAGAAATGAAAAATTGTTTAGTGTGAAATTGTGACATGCAAATGCATATATACAAATCAGCGAGCCAACCGAAGACAAAAATTGTTTTTACGAGAAAAAAAAATTACTATATGTCTTTGAATAGTGCGTAATAAAATTAAATGAGAACAAAAAAAAAATGAATCGGATTTTTTATTTCATGTCTTTTACAACTTTATTTCGAATAAAATATTTTTTAACATAAAAAAATATAATGAAGTCTATTACGATGAGTTGGCATCAGTTATGTTTTCGACAAGACCTTGTCCTAAAATCAAAAAATCATTTTTCAGTTGTTCGTGATTGAATTCCAATTGACCGTCAGCGGTTGCCACTTGACCCATAGCAGCAGTTATTTTGAACTCTTGTTTTGTAAATGTGTTTGGCTTCCATAAAACGGCGATTTGTTGTCCACCGCACGGATTGTAGAAGAACATAGCTACATGACCGTAACCAGTACGCAATTCATTCAAGTAGGATTCCACCGGATTGTAATCTGACATCGGTATGAATGGTTTGCGTTGACGCACTGATTTCTTGTTATCATTAGAGAATTCATGGACAAGATTGTCTCTCAAGTGCCTTTTGTTGAGGTTGATAATTAAATTGTATCCTTCGATCGATGCCGTAAATAATGGATCAGCGATAAAATCCTTGAAAATGCTTTTTTGAACGAGTTTCGTGGCATGACGTGCCAGTAAGGTGATTCGAGCTAAAATTTCAACACTTGGCGTTTTCTTCGACCAAATTGTATGTTTATCAACTTCACCCGTTGATGTGATGATGCACAAAGGTGGAAATGCACTACGCGTTGAAATGAATTCCATCTCCAACTTGTCGGTATATTCACGGCTGAGGTCATTGTTGAAATTCAATAGAATCAACTCTGTGTTCCAATTTGTATGCGCCAGCATGTGCAAAAAGCGAATGAATGCGGCCTGCGGTTGCGTCGGTGCTTCGGATGCAATCGTGTTGTAGTATTGGTGTGCAACGAGCAATTCGGTGCAAATGTCATCACCGAACAGGAATGGATCGATTAATTGTGAGTACAGCCATCGTTTTGCCAGAAGCACCGTCGGTCCAAATGATGAATGCTGATGATAAAGCCTGAAACAAATGATAATGTTTTGAAATATTAGTAGGTTTTGAGAAGTCCAATCAAATTCATTCCACTTACGTATGCAATGACACATTTATTTTCGGAGTTAAAATCAATTCACGTTCCATTTTCAAGCTCTGTGGTGTGGCCCTGTATTTAGTAACACCTTTCGATGACACTTCTTTCATGTGCAATGCTATTTCACGTGGAATAGCTATTTTGTATCGAAACATATATCCATCTAAAAACGCAAGAATATTCGACTTGAATTTGATGCCATCAAAATTTACCACAATAGTCATTCTAACCTTTGATTATGTCGATAGAATCTACATTGACCTTGGTTCGTAGACGGAATTTCTTTCGCAAACCACGTGAAATTTGAAGAAAAAAAGCAGCCTTGACATGTTGCAGCGCTCCCAACTCAGTTGGCCACTTTCCAGATGTTTCTGCATGAAATTAATCATCAACATTAAAATCAATAAATTTGCATTTGCCCCAAAAAAGTAATGTGTTATGTATGCTTTCAGAAATCGTAGATTTTGATCAAACAAAATGTGTTTTCTTTTTAAAATATCGAATAAAAAATACAAACCAAATTGAATAACTCCTTCATTAATGATTGCAGCATTGAATGTCTCCTTATCATCTTTGGAAAATAATCTTGCGTTTGCGATAACTGGCCGAAGTTCACAGTACCGGAATACTGGTGATTGTCCCAAAACCGATGTAATTACCAACGGCAACTCATCCAGAGATCTCAAGTTTTTATTAAGTTCATCGAATGTTTTAATAACTTGAATCGCCATATTCTCTGCGTTATTATCGCCGTCCAAAAATTCTTTGAAGCATTCATTCACCGCAAATGCGGAATCCATTTGATTGGCTGTGTAATGGATTTCCGATAGTTCAATACCGAAATGATGGTTCAATAAATGCTCGACAATTTGTTTGCAAATCAATCTCTTCTCAACTAATGACGATGTCAATGAACCCCAAACACAAGCTTCCGAAATGGATCTAAAGTCAAGAAACAAGAATAAAATAAGAACAATCTCCCAATGAAATAAGAATTATAAATAGCATACCCATCTTGGAATCGTCTCAATTCCGATTTTGAGCCCCAGAATTGTCTGTATTCTTCGGCTTCCGGTAGATTTGATTGTGGTCCTTTGTCGAGAATATCAAGCGCATATTCTGGATTCAAGACTAGACCAATTTTAAGCAGCTTCCCATTTGGTGTATGCTTTTCATTTATATTCCATGGTTTCAAATTGCCTTCGTGTACTTCGGTTATAGGCAAAATTGCATGGAGTCGCTTATCAAGGCCCTTTCTCAAAACCGATAGCACTAACTTTTCTGCGTATGGATGCCAATAGCCACAAAAATTGAAAATTGCTTCGGATTGTTGGGATTTTTTCAGAACTTTGCTAGCATCGAATCGAATGATGTGGTCAGCTTGTGTGTAGAGTTTAAGCAGTTTGGTTGCAAACAAAAATCGAAAACTATTAACATGCTCGTTATTCAATAGTTTCAATGCCACTGAACTCTCGTATCGAACACGACGGTACACATCCAACGAAAGATTGGCGCAAATATTGTAGTAACCGGTTGAGTCAATGAAAACAACATCAAAATATTGATGGAATATCTCTGGCTCTGGTTGAGTTGTACGGAACTTTGATTCGTAGATGGAAATACTTTTATTCATTTCGTCCCATGATGTATTTGCTAGAATGAAGAAAAAGTATGTTAAATGGGAAAACCATTTTCACCTCCAAAATGTAAGTATGAGTATTTAAACTCTTGCATCATCTCACCTAAATGAATCCAAACTTGTCGGATTATTTGGTAACTGTTCATGGAAGGTGTGATCAGGTTCTTTTGTATCAAATATGCAACGAACATCGATAGAATGAATCCATTGAAACCACCTTCACCAACATTATATTCACGTTGTTTCAGCCAAATTTTTAATAAAACAATTGCATCTCTAACGTGCGGATTGCTGCCAAGTGTGTTACACAGGTATTCGTCATTAAATTTGGTGTTCAAATCACCTAGAATCGTGCTATTGTAGAACGGTGTCGCCGAGTGCTCTGCGTTTTTAATGACTTCAGTCGATGGTTTCTTCGAATCCGTTTGTTCGGTCAATTGCTTAACATTTGATTTTTCCGGTGACAACCGTTCGATTTTGAAACTTTCCTCACCGCATGTGGCTCGCAAATAGAATCTAATGTGTTTTCCATGTTTACCGGCTGGTTCGAGCACTAATACCGGTTGAAATGGATTGCCATTGGCAAATAAGAATTTGCATTCGCCAGCTTGATCCCAACTCTTCAATTTTAAAGCTAAATAGCTCAAATATAATGCCTTCTTCCGATGATAAATACCATTTAGATGATTGCCTTTGGAGAAGAATTCGGCAGGAATTTCGATGCACACGTCTAAAACTGGATTTGCATTGATCACCGTTTGTGAACGAAACGATCCGACTGGGAAAACGGACGACGGGGAAACGAATCGAAATTTGATTGGGGCTGCATCGAATGGGATCTCTGCACTAATCGGTGGCACTATTTTATTTTTCTTCAACCATTTCAACTCGTGAACGGGCGTTTCATTCTCTTCCGATGGTAATGACTTCAAGTAATCAACCAGCCCTTGGAAAAAGTTTTCGATGAACGCCACTCGTTTTTCCGGTAATTTCGTTTCTTTCAGCAATTCCCCGGTTTGCAAATGGAAAAAATTCGAATGATATAATTTTTCGGTGGCTTTTAATTGATTAATTTCTTCAACTTTCGCCACTTTATGAAGATCTTTTTTCAGCTTCAATTTTTTTGTCGCTGGAACAACTGTATAACTGCCATTCTCATTATTTGAACCATTTGTTAGTGAATTTTTACGCTTTTTCGATGCCTTTTCATTTGGATGAAACATTTTTTTGATATAGTTATCAAGTAAATGATTTAAATTGAGCGAAAAATGAACGTTTCAAAACAGTTTACTGGCTAGAAAATAAACATGCCGCACTCGTAAGTGAGTGATATACAATGCACGTGTATTTCTGATGCTTATGTCAAATCGTAGCTGTCAGATGTGTTGACATTTTAAGTCACCACAATGGGAGGGGGAACGAGCCCGTTGAATTGACAAATTCAATACACATTCGAATGAACATAAACAAATCACACGCAAACTGCAAGTACCATAGTTGTGTTCAATCAACGAATTTGGTGTGAAATGGATCCACGAATTTCAAAATTAGAATATTCGAAAATATACAACAGTTTAGCGAGTGTTCCGGTGATTTTGCTCAACAAAAATACAATCATTGATTTATGGAACGAAACCTCCGTGGCCGGAACAATTCAAGATGTTGATGGGTAATATTGGATTCTTTATTTTTGTTTTAAGACACAACAACCTGTTTAAAATTCATTTTCAACTAGATTCATGAATATCACAATGACCAATGTGGTTTTTATCGATCAACAAGGACAGATGAGGCCGCTAGAAAATTTCTTTATTCTCGCCAGAAATATTAAATTCATCCATATTCCAAAAGAGGTAAATGCGTCATTTAAATTTCTGTTTTTTTTTTCGTAGTCATCAACATTGTTTGAATGGTTTAGAATAATCAGACAAATTCAATTTATCACGTGATGATATGTGTTAGATATTGAAGATGATTTCGACTAACCGTAATTTTCCAATTTTGAAATTTTTCTCGGAAAAAGTGTTTATTTCAATAAAAACATGAGATAAATAATATAAAGTGATGACTGCATTGCTGTGCAGTGTACACATTATCGCACCACACTCATTCAGTATCTACTTTAATCTGGATTTGAAAATATTGTTCCAAATTATTATACCCAATCTCTTCGTGTAAATTGATGCAGAAAATAGAAATGGTTCACACATTTTAAAATAATAAAGTACATGTGGTTTTTTTGTCAGCAGTTCAATTGTTGACAGATATGTTATGTTTTTGCCGCGTTCAATAAGCTCAGCTGTTGGTGTGATTTCATTTGACAGATTACGTCACGTAGACTATGCTTGGTTGTCAAAGTCCACATACCATTGAGTATAGTATAAGCATCACTTCAATGAAGAAGCCCAAACAAATAAGAAATAAAACAAAACAAAACCGAACCGAATTAACGAACAGTGATTCGTTGTGTGGCCCGAAATTGATAATCGTGTGTATCAATTCATCTAGACAAATAGAATAATGGCACAATAGCTATCAAGTAGTCGTCAAATGTGTATCTCTCATTTTGTGCACTCGTTACACGGACACAAACTTCGGACACAATTCGCATTATTTCGATCGGTATTCACGTGTATTCATTACGTTTTAGTGACATAAAGCACTTTCAAAAACGAAGTAGGAAACTCCTTGGCATTGAAAACAATTTTAATCGACAAAATGCAAATCTAATTTCATTCATAAAAATTAACGCAACGAAAACTGATAAGCAAAATCAACAAAAGGTGTTATAATCGCAAGAAACGAACAAGAAAAAACTTCAATCACGTGGGCGCTAATTGCTAATTACCGCAAACAAATTTGACGACAAAAAAAGTAACGAAATTGAAATCGATAATCGCAAAAAGTATGTTAATAAGTAAGAGTGTGCTACTGAGTCAAGTGCAAAATAAATCATGTGGTCAATTTTCGTGTCAAGTGCGTAGTCTATTTTTATGTGTCGCTGCAACATTCGAGTACACCAACAATAACAAGCACAACATCAATTTCATTCGTCAATATCATTCGTTGCGAAGCAATTTAGCAAACAATAATACGGCTCGTTTAGCAACAACACCGAATGCATCGTATGCGAATCGCAATTATTCGCGTTTCTCCGCCAATACGATACTCACTGGAACAGCAATGATGAAGCTCACTGATTACGATTGCATCGGATTCGATTTGGACAATACGTTGCTACGCTACAAACTCACGGAAATGGTCGAGCTGGAATACCGTGTACTCTCACATTTCCTCATTGATGTCAAAGGTTATCCGAGTAAATATCTAGAGCGACCAATGGTGGAAAATATCGACTTTTTGCAAAAGGGACTGATAATCGATTTTGCACGCGGAAACATTCTGAAAATCGCATATGACGGCTATATTTCGAAAGCATGCCACGGCACAAGGCAACTGACCGATGATGAAATCGTTGATATTTATGGCAAAGACCGGAGCTGGCAGGTAACAAGCGACTTTTGCAAGAATTTATTGGAAGCATGGCATGGACCGTTGGCTGACGACATGAGAACGCTACTCGATTACTTTGATATGCCTGCATCACTGGTATTCGCACGAATTGTCGATACACTTGATGATGCCAACGGCAACAGACCACTACCGAAATACAACATTTGGCCCGATATACTCGATGGTTTGGGTGAGATTTTTACGTGGGAGCATTTCGAAAATGATCGAAGCAAGTATTTTGCCAGTGTTAAATCAGATCCAGGAAAATATATCCATCGATCGTCGGACGCACTGAAAAAATGGCTAACGGAATTGCGAAAACACAAAACGATATTTTTATTGACCGGTTCACACGTAGACTTTGCTAGTTTCACGTCCAGCTATGCATTTGGAAAGGATTGGCGCAATTACTTCGATGTCATTGTATGCTATGCTAAAAAACCTGGATTTTTCACGAAAGATCGCGCATTTTTGCGCTCACACGATACCGAAGAAACAAACGAAGAAATCGATCCGTCAAAACTGAAACTAGGCGATGTGTATACACAAGGCAATTGGAATGGTTTGATGCAGTGTTTAGCTCAAAAGTCCAAAACAACCACTCCAAAAGTTCTTTATGTTGGTGACAATTTGATACAAGACGTTTACTCGCCCAATGAATATTCAAAAGCCGACACGATTGCGCTTGCCGAAGAGATGATGGCCGAAGGAATGACCGGACGTGCATCGGAACATAAAGATAAACGATTACTCACGTCTCCATTGTGGGGCACATACTTTTTAGCAAGCAACGATGAACCAACCATTTGGCTCGAAATCATTCGCAAACATGCAAAGCTCTGTGTTCCGAATTTGGATTTTATCGCTGCTCATCCGATCGACCAAGAATTCAAGATTTTTACCCAGAAAATGTGTACAAATGGCTTCTATCCGAACGAACCGCTTTGCTTCACAAAATAGATTACCAACACATTCAAAGGGTCTATATGAATATAACACTAAAATATCGATTTAATGTAAAGACTCTACGCAAATTTACCATAAATTTAATTCAAAATGGATTTTAATTAAATCTATGTGATTTTTCTTTTTTGCTGATTTCGAACTATAGTAGATTACACAACACAGATATACAACATACCAGTTTCTTTACCATATATCAAACACACACACACGTTTCTTCTGTTACTAGATGTAAAATAGATTCTGACCACTTCTTATTTTTAAAATAGACAATAAATGTAATGAATAATGCATAGCTACGAATAAAGATATGGATTGTCATTGTAATTACATGCTTTTTTGTGGCTTTCTTTTCGAAATTCTTTTCACACTTCCATATTTGTTTGTGAAATGAAATATTCAACGTATTCTGACCTTGACATTTATTCCAGATCGATGTGACACGGGCTTTAGAAAGACTTTATTACAAAAAATCGAATGAAGCTAAAAATAAGCGGCCATCAAAAACATTCAAGCTGAAACGAGCTCAATTGAATCATTTGCAAACTTTACGGGAAATTTCTGCCCAAAATGATGAGCAGGAGGGACACGATAACGAATCTCTAGGAACATCAACGGAAACCACCTCATAAAATGATACATTCAATGAAACGCATTTGATTTTTTAGAAAATATTATAAATTTAACGAAATTACGAAACTTTTATTGTCTTATGTAGAGGTAAAGCCCATTCATATTCGTATTCGTATTTGATCGATTTGTGAGTAAAGTAACAAGTACATTTGTAGAAAAGTATTATTCCCTTGGAATCGATTAGACATTTCACAATACTTCGATGGCAATGGCAATTCCCATTCCACCGCCAACACATAATGCAGCGACTCCTTTACGTCCACCAGTTCTCTTCAATGCATAGATTAATGTAACAAGGACACGACATCCAGACGCACCAATCGGATGACCTGTTAGACAAAAATTCAACATCAAAAACTCATTTGTATGAATAAAACCTAAATTCGAAATGCAGAATATTTACCAAGAGCAATTGCACCACCATGGATATTAATTTTTGACTCATCAATATTCAATTCTTTGTTCACTGACAAAGAAACAGCAGCAAAGGCTTCATTCAATTCATACAGATCAACCTCGTCTTTGGTCCAACCGGCTTTTTTAAGCTGAAAATTGAAATAGAGATTTGTTTTTTTTTTTCAGAATGTGTACTTCATTCACAGTAAGTATTAAATTGTACTAACCACAACATCTACAGCAGCGCTAGCACCAATGCCCATAATAATTGGATCAACTCCTGCTTGACCGAAAGCAACAATACGCGCCAATGGTGATGCACCTCGTTTTTGTACTTCCTCTTGTGACATCAAAAGTACGGCAGCGGCCGAGTCATTGATTCCTGAAGCATTACCGGCAGTGACTGATCCATTCTTATCAAAACAGGGTTTCAGTTTTGCAAGCGTTTCAACTGTTGTCTCATGCTTTGGGTATTCATCTATAAAAAAATCAATAAAATCAATTTTCATTTCTACATTCACTAAAACTTGGAATAAAATTTAAGAAAAAGCAAATTGACTCACCTTTATCAAATAAGGTAACACCAGTGCGGCTTGGAATTGGAACCGGTACAATTTCAGCATCAAAATATCCGTTTTTCTGTGCTGTTTCGGCCAATTTCTGTGAACGTGCAGCGTATGCATCTTGTTGTTCTCGAGTGTTTTCGTATTTTTTGTTGCAATTCTCGGCAGTGACGCCCATGTGAATGTCGTTAAATGCATCAGTAAGGCCATCGTTTAGCATAGTATCGATAAGATTTGTTGAGCCCAATTTGACGCCAGCACGTAATTGCACGGCATGCGGTGCCAGTGTCATACTTTCCTGACCACCACAGGCAACAATTTTCGATTCTCCACACTTAATCGACTGGAAACCGAGATAAACCGATTTCAATCCAGAGCCACATAACATATTCAGTAAATATGCAGGCACATCTTGTGGAATTCCAGCTTTTATCGAAGCCTGACGCGCTGGATTTTGACCAGCACCAGCAGTAAGAGACTAAAATTCAAGAGGAACGTTAGTGGCTTTTCAACAACACATGACGTTTCAGTCACAATACCTGGCCGAGTATGACTTCACTAACGTCAGCTGCATTTGTGTTGGCACGATTCAATACTTCTTTTAAAACGATTGCGCCAAGGTCCGATGCAGGCACTTTTGATAAGGTTCCATTGAAATTGCCTAGTTAAATAAAATTATCTTTGTTTGAATAAAAAATATTTGCCAAAGGCGTTGCAAGATAATGGTTATGGTTAACACGAATTTTAATCACTCACGACAAATAAGATATCATTCTTATTTCATGTTTTAATAACTTATATGTAATCAATTCGAATAAATGACTGCGACTCTTACCGATTGGTGTTCGGGCAGCTGATACAATAAAAACATCACTCATTTTCTGCTGCAACAAATCAAATGTGTTAACGTTTATCTTATCACGACCAATGATAAATAAAATAATATCAAAATGCGCCTAATTAAAATGTACACCCAATCGATACTAGCAAATATTAACGTTTGAAAAAAAAAACACGGTAATGATAAGTTCCAGGAAAAAACAGCAAAAGCTAAAAGTAGTGTGTGAGTTTTTGATGCACCAATGAGAAACGATATTGGTTTAGTGTAGTGATTTAAATCAATATTGAAATTGCTTTCTAAAAATGTCGAAAGCAAACGAAAAAGTCAATAAAAAAAAGTGCCGAAAAGCTGAGGAAAAAGATATTATATCATGAGCTCGTGTATACCCGAATGCAGCCACACAGTCAAAAGATGTTTTTGGTGAAAGTTTCGAAAGCAAATACGATCATTCGGATCGTAATTAACACCCATTTACTAACACACGTGAAAACTCGTTTTAAAAATACAACGAAACAAAAGAAAAAACAATTGCAACAATAAGATCACTGCTGCATGTATATAATCAATGTGATGGAATTTCGAATGTTACCGGATCAAATTTCTAATTATATTTTAATTGCCATGTCTAAAATGTGCAAGTGAGCTATACTCTATGCGCTTAGCTTCAACTCTTGGGCATGTTTTAATTCAATTTTTTGAAGAAGAAATAATAACTATTCAAAAAACAACTCACTTAAAAACTCGTTTGGCTTGGAATCGAAAATGTGCCGTCTAAATGCGAACACTGCTTTTATAGTACTGATGGTATCATATGATTGGTCTTAATGGCACATGCATACGTTATCTCTGTATTGAAAATGTGAATGAATTTCTCCTCCGTCATATTCGTACACCAAAGTCGTGTGGAATGAATCACAATAATTACCATGAAAACGTCACTTTGCCTACGATGATTCTTTGTTACGATTGTGTCGACATCTGTTGAACGAGAAATGAACCAAGTCTCTGTCGCGTGCTTCAATACAAATGCTTTTTTGTACATATTTCAAATTGGAAGCAACTCATCGAATTTACTAGACAAATTTGAAAAATGTATAGTAGAAGAAAATCGATTTTATCGTCTGAAATGTGAAATGTTGGTTTCCTGAAACATTCACCATTAAAAATGTATGTAGCGAACAAACGATCAAATTTCTGCCCTTAAAGTAAAACGGAACTTGAGATCGCTTAGTCATAAGTAGAATTAAGTGCTGCTCTTGGACACAGTATTCAAACCAGTTCAACTCATATGAAACGTTGGCTATGTTCGAAGAGGCAAATGTTACTTCATCTGCGAAATAGCAAATAACGAAATCGAACGTCGTTTGAATCGAAAAGCTGTATATGCCATTGATAACGTCAACTGTGTACTTTGTTATGTCCTAGAAAAGAAATTCTTCGTTAATATGAAGTGGCTTTGTAATTCGAAAGTTGTTTACTAACCAAACTATTGAACGCACGAACAATGAATATGGCATATGTACACATTTGCTTGAAAAAAGGACCGCTTATAATTTTTTGGATACAGTCAATTAGGTGGAAAATGTCCAAATGATACTTTATCATAGCAATTAAGCGAAGTCGGAAAATTGGATCAGTTTTAGCTGTTTGTGTCGTCGCATAGATGACCTTATTTCCAAATTCGTTTGGTTCAAATTCAATAAATAACTTTTAAAGGCATCAAGTACAGCACAATCATAGCGAAATAGTCCAATATACAGTGACTATACTGTTGTGAACAGTATCATTTAAATCATAACACATAAGCTTTGTAGTGAACAAATAACGAGCAGTAGTGTAAGGCTGAATGTTTTGACAGGAAACCTAAGATGCGAGAAACAAAATGTAAAAAAGTGATGAATAATCATTTGAAACAGGGCGCTCACTTGAGTTGATTCTGCTGAAACCAATCAGACGGATCAGGGTTTCCAGTAGCCAAATAAAGCGTTGGACCCAATGAAAATTGAAAAATCATTACGACGCAAAAGTATTGTGAGAATTTACTAATCCTATTAACGAGAATGGTATTTTGTTGTTCAGTTTCTTCGACGATTTTCGTCGAATCACTACCTATAATTGTCGATCCTTTGAATAAAGATAAATTTTTAAAAAATTCTGTTACGAAACTCGCATTTCAAACTTACTTCTGGTAGCGATTTCAGTCAGAGTATCGATAGTTTCATTTATGAGTGACTTATGCACAACAAAATCAATATAAATTAAAAACATCGAGGTGATGGCAATCAACGCGTAAAAAGGTTTATTAACATGTGTTAACGACTGTTTGTCGTCAAGTGCGTACAATACAAATGGCAACCCCATGAAAACTTGTGAAACGACCACAACCAAATATATTAACGTAAAAGTTTGCGACATTTTTCTTCCCAATTATCAATGACGTATTACCCAATCCCACCCAATGTAATTTTTGTTTGGTACTGTCAAGCACTAACACCATAATTTCCACTTTGAAAATGTTTATTCAAAAATCCAGTTTGATAGTAGCACAAACGATACTTGCTGATCGAAAATCTTCAACACAACTGAAGTAATGTTCCATTTCGAATGAAACAATAAACTTTTGAGTCAGAGATACATGAAAAATTAAAAAGGTATCGATCAATAATAAATTTTTGTTTCCAACCCATTAGAGTGGGTTGTACAGGTTATTTTTCCCAATTAATTATTCACCCTATTCAGAAATCTTTTTCGGTTTGAAATGAATTCAAATACATGTGTCGAAAAACATTTGGAAATATTGACAAACTTATAATGTAAAATTGATAGCGCAGTACATGGAAATAGGATTTATTGAAAATGAGCCGATGTTACGTCATTGCTGATGATTTAATAACACCATTAAATTGTGAAGGTATTTAGTCGGAGGAAACCAAAAATCACACAAAAGATTGAATGTGGCAAAAGTACCGAATTTTTGTGCTTCTCATTCTGCAATGTTCTAGAAATTAATCCCTTTTTTATCCTCAACGACATAATTGAATATTACAAAAATATCTTCATTTCCAGACAATATAAATGCTAATATTGTTTGTCACATGTTCGGAAATCATCGTTTTTTTGACACGAAGATCTCAATGGACTCTTTCAAATTAAACAATTTTTGTCAATATTTATTCAATATTGTCTGTAATATTTCATTGTATTTTCCACATTTTGCTTATGATTCGAAATCCAACTAAACCGAAATTACAGGGTCGCAACTGAAGTGATAATGACATCTAACTGTAATTTCTTATTTGTTGGCTTACAGCATTGCTCTGAAGGCGAAAAATATCATCAAAAATATCAGATTGTCATGAAAAATGGGAAATTGTTTGACCAATGAAAAAAATAAGAAAACTTTTTCCCTTTGTAGTTCATATTGTTTTTTATTCAGTACCTAATTACAAGTCAGGATTTGGTTTGTTTTATTAAGTACTTAAATACGAACTATTAACATCCTTGTGGAAGAAAAGCTACGTTCATGATTATTGTTGATCTCTGTTTTGTCAACGACCAAAACTGTTTATAAACCCACCAGCAAATGATTCAACCCCATTAGCTACGCCTCTTCTAGTGTCACGAACGCCGTCAGCAACACCTTTTGCAACACCGTTGGCTCTATTGACTGCAGAAGCTCCAGCACCCTGCACAGTATGGTGGGCTACTTGCACAGTATTTCCGGTAAAGCCACCTGCATTTTCGAGGCCTGTGTTAAGATGTTGTTTAGCTTGTTCAAAGTGTCCATTGCTTGCTGATGGACCGTTGTTCGATGGTTGACCACCGGTTTGTTGCTGACCTCCAAAACTGTTTTTAAACCCACCAGCAAATGATTCAATTCCATTAGCTACTCCTCTTCTGGTGCTACGGACACCATCAGCAACACCTTTTGCTCTATTGACTGCAGAAGCTCCAGCACCCCGAACAGTATGGTGGACTACTTGCACAGTATTTCCGGTAAAGCCACCTGCATTTTCGAGGCCTTTGTAAAGATGTTGTTTAGCTTGTCCAAAGTGTCCATTGCTTGCTGATGGACCGTTGTTCGTTGGTTGACCACCAGTTTGAAGCAAAACCTTCAAAGAAGAATTATTTAAAAAAAAATGATGATATCTAAAAAAAAACTAATAGGGAATATTTACGGATTGAATAACGGCAATGCCAATGAATGCAATACAGAAGAACTTCATCTTGTTTGATTGCTGCGACCAAATTAGTTTGTATGTCAAAGTGATCGAAGTGAATGAAGTACCGCTTTCACCTTACTCCTTTTATACTAAATGCAAACTACTTTGGTTGTGAACTTTAATTACATTTTTATACACGTGTGTCATCAGCTCTTAATGGCAATATTCATATCCAATTAAAATTGAATGTTTATTACAAAACATTGTTGTAATTTAAATGTAAATTTTCTTTAATAATGAAACAATGATCGATATAATTGAACAAAAAAAATTTTTTGAACAATTTATTTTCAACAACAACGAATTTGTACGTCATATATTTGTAAAATTAGAGTAATATGGATTGACTTCGATAGAAGTTTTCATCACCTTTCAATCGAATGTAGTTTATCGATTTGAAAAATATGTAGTAGAAAAAAGCCGATTTAATAATCTGAAATGAAACATTAGACTTTGAGATGCTTCTATGATGCTCTAGAAATGATGATTTGTTTACCTTCAAAAATGTATACAGAGAACAAACAATTGAATCGTTGCCTTTGAAGTAGAATGGTATCTGCGATCGTTTTATCATTACTAAAATCAGTAATTGTTCTTTGACAGGGAGCTCAAACCACCTCATGTCATATAAAATGTTGGCTAAATTTAAAGACGCAACTGTAACTTTGTCTGCGAAATAGCAAATGCCAAAATTAAAAATTGTATGTATCAGCAGTGAATACAGTCCAACAAGAACATCAACGGTATTTTTTTTGTTGTCCTAAAAATGAGAAAGCTTATGTCTTAAAATACATTTTTGTAGACCATAGCTCAGCGATGCACGTCATCAGTTAATCGGCTGGTACACAGTACATTTGACCAGTTGCGACTTCGCAACAATGAATGTTTGACCGAAGTCGCAACTGGTCAAATGTACTGTGACCAGCCGATTAACTGGTGACGTGCACCGCTGAAAGGATTGTATATGTCACTTGATTCAATATCCACCCGCTCACTTTGCTATTCAATGTATATCCGATGAAAACTGCATATGTGCATAATTGTTTAAAAAACGGCCCACTCATGATGCGTTGAACATTTGTCATCATTTCAATTATTGTCAGATGGAATTTTATCATTGAAACGATGTAAAGTCGATGCCTTGAATCACTTCTGTCGATTTGATCGCGGCTTGTTTGTTTCCATTTAAAATTGCCGCGGTCAATTTCTAGAGCATCATTCCTCATCACATCGACACATGCACATATATAACGACAGCATCCAATATATAGCGATACCACAGCTGAGAATATCAGCATGTAAATGATGGAGAAAAAACATTCAAAAACGCAGAATGAAAAGTACAATAAGGAATTTTTGGTGTTGAACGGATACCTTGAAAGAAGATAAGAGTTTTAAAAGATTGCCGAATGTGCTGTTTGGATCTAATCATTACTTCACTTGAATTAGACCAAGCCAGGTGATTGGATCGGGAAATCCATGAATTGTATAGATAATTGGGCCAAGTAAAAACGGAACAAATGATGTCATACACATCATTTGAGAGAATTTCTTAATTCTTAAAAATAAACCAACATCACGTTGTTCAGCTGCATCAAAGATCATCTTACGGATACTGCCATCAATTTGAGATCCTTGAGAAAAATAAAAATGTCTTCTCGATGAATTTTTCATTGGGTCATTTATCGATTCATTGGTCCATACTCACTTGTTGTCACAATTTCTTCCAACAAATCAAGAGTTCGGCTAATGAATATTCTATGCCGAGTCAAGTCAATATAGATTAACGTCATCAATGTGATGCCAACTATTAAATTTCCAGCATTATGGACACGTGTTAATAGTTTTCGGTTGTCAATCGCATATAAAATGAAAGGTGTAATAAAACACACTTGCGACATTATTACTATTGTATGAACAAATGTTTGGCCAATAATGTTTTTCCCGAATACTGTTATTGGCTCATTTCCTAGGCCGATCCAATGTAATATTTGTCTCGTACACTTCAACACCGTAGTCATTGTAATTATAATTATTATTACTTTAGTCAAACATCACACTAATAAGGAACAACGTACGTTTGGTAAAGACACACTTCAATAACTAGACCAAAATGAATAAACTCATTTTAATATGTTTTCAATAATTTTCGCCAGCCCAGCAAGCCACACTTGGATTCATACAGCAGAATGATTCAAAATTATTATATAGAAGTAAATTATTTTTGGGCCTTTTTTTAATTGCAGCTGACTTACCAACAGAAATAAGTTTCACAAAAAATCTCTGACGCTCAATTTTGTTCAGTTTTTGAAGAGGAAGTTTCAGTTTGCATTTCTGATTAACCGTTTTGAAAAATTTCGTTGGTTAAAATAAAAGTAATAAGATATGGGATTTCATTTTATAACTTTCACTTCAACCAGGTGAACTTATTTCTGTTGATAAATTCGATGAAATTTTGAAAAAGATACAAAAATGATTTACTTTATACATTATTACAAGGGAAACGATGATATACGTGACGTAGATTGGTTGGTGTTGAGCATTCTCTATTCAAACTCTTACTTTTAATATATATTTTTTATCTCACCGATTTCCCACTTAATCTGTTTACTGTGGATGATTGTGTCTGACTATTTTGAGAAGAGTTATGTAGAAGAAGAAAGGCAATGTAACATTTTGAAAATGAGAATAGAAATATTGATTTCATATTAAGTTGGAAAAATAAAAGAAACGGCGTAGAAAAATTGAATGAAGTCTCCTTTGAAATTGTAATTAGCATACCACCGCGTCATCTTTGAAGTGTATATGTATTTGCTCCACAAACTACGTATAAAAATGTATTAAAGTTGAAAATTGTTTGGAAAAGAAGCACACGACTTTCGATGATTGCGTCAGAAGTTTGTTCTATTTGATGTTCGGTCGAATATCAAATGTTTCAATTCAAAAATATGCTCCGTTTAAAGTTCGTGACCCATCAAACTATGTAATTATTGGCTTAATAACGTATGGTTAGTTTTTTATAACAAAGAATGAAAAAAATCGAAATTTCATTCATCTACTTCAACATTATGTAACTTTGTACATCTGTTTCGTAAATATGTAGGCTTAGGACATTCAAAAATTCCATAAATAATTCAACAGAAAAAAATGGGAAGAAACACATTGGGAAAATTTCGGTTTGTTTATCGCTAGCTAGATTTAGTTGCGTTGAAAACTATTTATTATTTATCCTCATCAAGGAAAGATTGTTTTTGGGCGCTAACTGACACAAATATATATATATATAAATTGACAATATATAAACGAACTTAAATTGACAATAAGGTGTTTTGTTTTAATCTACAAATAAACTCAATCGATATATTATTTATCTGTTGCTACTTTCTGTTTTTTTCAACTGAATCGCACTATTTTTCCTCTGCCAATTATTTTTGATGATAACATCTTTCAAACACTTGATAGTTTAACGTATGAATTTGTTTCCAGCTGTGTCGATATAAACGTGCGTCATTGGAATAATGCAAACTTATACACATATATGCGGAGCTTTTAATTTATAATATTATATGAGGGCCTGAGAACAACAAAAAGTTGTAGCATGTGTTGTATGGAGTTGGGTCACTTTTACGCTCAACTTTTTGTTGGTCAATTTCACTCCCAGTCCCTCATATATCAAACTATGAAGCTGTGCAATCATCAATGTTTTTAAAAAGTAATTTATACTATTTATTCTAGAATACGTCATCATAATCAATATTCTCATTTATTAATAATGTATTTTTCCAAGCATATTTCCATTTAACTTTATTTTGAATAAAAGTCGTTAATGATTTTGAGAAGTAGATAATAGACAAAAGCCGATTTTATAATCTATAAAAAGGAAACAAACACAATTATTGGTATGCACAATGGAAAAGTGTAGAAAAACCAGAATTTTTATCGGAATCTACCTTTAGAATCGTTGGTAGCGAACAAATTACTGAATTGTTGCCTTTAAAAAAGAATGGGATTCGTACTCTTTGTATCATAAATATAAGTCGCCGTTTCTCTTCGATCGGAAATTCAAACCAATTCATATCGTACAAAACATTGCCTACATCAGAAGATGCGAATGTAACTGCGTCGGTGAAATAGCAAATTCCAAGATTAAGAATTGTGTGAATGAGTAATGCATAAAACGACAACATTACATCAGCGGTGTATTGTTTAATATCCTGTAAATAGAAATGGTTATCAGACCAATTGATAATTTATGCCGTGACTAGTTATCCACTTGCTTTGCTGTTCAACGAATTTCCAATGAATATAGCGTATGAACATAATTGTTTGAAGAATGGTCCGCTCAAAATATCCTGCACATTATCCATCAAATGAAAAATCTGAATGTGAAACTCAATCAACGATGTCATACCAGTACGGAGTTTCATGTAACTTCCCATTTCACTGAAATCTATTCGATCAATTTCCATCGCTTTGACTTTAAGAATATCAAAATATGCACTTATGTAGCGAAATAGTCCCGTGCACAGTAATATCACGGCTGAGAATAACATCATAAACACGATTACATTCACACACTGCGGTATATAGTATAAAATGTATAATGTAACGTTTGATATGGCGAATGGAGACCTTTGAAAAAAGAAAAAAAAATGTTATTACCCATATGCTTGCTGTGCGATGGGACGACATGTGCACAGGACTGAGAACACTCAATCGTTGTAACATGCGCGTGTCTGTGTGTTGGCTCTCTACGCTTCTATGCTCAATTCGTATAATGCGCCTTTCAGTGTGTGTTGGAGCGAGAGCAGTACAGTGTGCTGCACTGCTATCGCTAATGCTGTGTGCACTATCTCGCCTGTTGACCGCGGCAGGCTTCGTCGCATCGCACAGCAAGCATACGGGTAGTAGAGAAAAACAGCAAGAAATATAAATTTAATACCTCACTTGATAAAGATTAAACACAATACTCTGGTCGAAGCCGAAAATGGCGCAAATAGCTGAACCCAGTAAAAATGGAACTAGCACTAATGAGCATATCACATGTGAAAACTTTTTAACTTTATCAGCAGTATCATCATTGTATTCTTCGGCTTTATTGAAAATCGCTGCCGCAATTCTGTCATTGGCTTGTATTCCTTCAAATTAAAATAATAATATTGATTCGCTCATTCCAAAAAAATACACCATGGTGTTCTGTACACTCACTTATTTTTACCGTTTCTTCCAAGAAATTGAACGTTTGATTAATGAGCCATTGATTTCGAAGCAAATCCAAATAAATCAAAATCATTATGAAAATTCCAATTATTACTTGTATTGGATTATTTATTTGGGATAAAATATTTGTATTATCTAGTGTGAATAGTGTACTTGGTATCAAAAAGCTTATTTGCGACACGATAACAATGGCAATGATAATGGTTTTGGAAATGTTTCGCCTCAAAATAACCACTGTATCATTACCAAGACCGACCAAATCTAACATTTCTTTTGTGCTTTTCAAAATCACTGTCATATTTTTCTATGATTTTTCACATCTTTCAGAAAAGATGCTCACTTCATGAACAGCTGAACTGTACTGACCAGGACTGGACACGCAATGTGATGCCAATATTCCCACACTGAAAGTTTTTTTTTTCTCTCCTAGTATATGTAGGCGTACTTGCGTTTTATATTTGATAATTATATGTTGTCGAAAATGGAGCATTTTAAGGGAAAACGTGACAGCAGTGGTGTCTGTAATACGGAACGTAAAGAAATAATAATTAGATAATAATGAATTAAAACCAAGCAATCAAAATTCAATCACCTCTTATGGCAATAAAAAATTCAAGAGACAAACATCCCGTTGGAATTTTCAATGGAATGGATTTATTATTTACCATAATGTCTATCAAAAATTTATAGGACTCTTGAATTGGTTCACTTGTGTCGAATGAATTTAGCCATTTTGAAAAAAACATAATAGAAGAAAGCTGATTTCACAATCTAACACCGAAAATGTCAACATATCTATTAAAGTCACGAATAAACGGAATTTCAAAGAATATTACCTTCAGAAAAGTATGTAACGAACAAATTATGGAGTCATTGCCTTTGAAATGGAAGGCTATTTGTGCTCTCTGTATCATAATCAAAATGAGTTTTTGTTCTTCAATTGGAAACTCATACCAATTCATATCGTACAGAATATTAGCCACATTCAATGAGGCATGGGTAACGTTTTCGGCGAAGTAGCAAATAATAAAGTTGAACATTGTCTGAAATGCTAATGCATACAAGCCAACAATAACATCAAACGTATACTCTGTTATGTCCTAAAAATGTGAAATAAAACAGTCCATTATTCTGAGTGAAAGAATAATTTGAAAATAGTGGAATTATTAATAAAGTCAATTATTTTGCCTGACTATTGAGTGAGTGACCAATGAAAACTGCATATGTACACAATTGCCAAAAAAATGGACCATTCATGACTTGCTGCACATAATTCATCAGTTGGAAAATATCTAGATGATATTTTAATATTGAAATCATGTGAAGACAAAGTTTTTGGTAATTTTTCTCTTTAGACCAAGCCGCTGAACCAACAACGAAATCCATATTTAGGTTTTGTACGTCACTTTCAAACGCATAAAAAAGGGCACATATATAACGACACAAACCGATGTACAGTGACATCACAATCAAATAAAGTAACATAAAAACAGCAGTTGCTGACGAATGGGATATCCATAGAGCAATAAAGTCAAATCCATTGTAAGAATCGAATGGGAATCTGGTTTTTGAAGAAGAAAATCAATATTAAAATTTAAAAAAAAAAACGTAGGTAACAAATTATTTTACACGAAACTAAAAAACACAATCAGTGCTCACTTCATTTGCAGTCGTGCAAACCATTCTTTTGGATCTGGTGCACCTGTAGTGATGTAGAAAATGGGGCCCAGACCATATTGAAAGATTAACGTTACATAAACAAACTTGATAAACTGTCCACTTTTATGCACGAAATTTCTGTCACACTGTTCAGCTTTGTCGAAATGTTCCTTCGACTCAATACCACCAATTACTATTCCTGTTGGAAAAAATGGGCACAAATACAATTCTCACATTTTTTTTCTATCAAATACAAATATTTCCGGTAGATATTTTCCACTAACTTTTCTTCAAAATCTTATCCAATAATGTGATGGCTTCATTTGTAACTGAATTCCTTCGAATAAGTTCAATATAAATCAAAACAGTGCCTGTGTATCCAACAATCGCGTATATGGGATTGTCGATTCTTTTTAATAAATAAGAATTTTCACGTACATACAGGATATATGGCAAAATTGCGTAGATTTGTGAAAGCACAATTATAATTTGAATGATTCTTCTGGGGATTATAAATTTCTTAAACACTATCAAAGAATCCGCTCCTAGACCAGCGAATCGCAAAATTCCCCGTGTACTCTCCAATACGGTTATCATTATAAAATTTGAAGACGCCACTTTCCTGCCGCACAAAGAACAACTAGTTCAAATAATCGTTCTGTTCTTGTCGAAACTTCAATTTCAGTGCTCGCTCATGAAGCTCAATCACGAAATTCTTCATGACGAAATCTATTTTTAGTCAAAAGCTACCTTTCCTATAATTTTTTTTTCATTGATCACTGAGTTGTTTATCGATTTATTCAAGCTACAACGAGAAGATATTCTCTATTCCTTGGATTAGAATCGGTTTTATGGCTTCGATGTTTAGAAGATAATTTCGAATGGGTTAAATAATTATTAACGGTTAAATTATTATTTTCATAAATAATCATCAAATATTCAGAAAACCCAATTTAGCAACTCACATGTCTTTTTTTCAATTATTATTACACACTACTTGTGACTAGACATGTGATTGATGATGACCAATGATTCAAAAATACACGAACTAATATATTTCTTTATTTATCCGTAAAAATGGCTTAATACATTTAACAATCGTTAGGCCAATTACAAAATGCACAGTGGTTGTTATATGGCAATGAATAAATATGCTTTGTATAAATGTGGTCACTTCTCTTCCTATATGAAAATAATAAATCATAAAATTATTCTAACTGAATGTACAAAGAGTGTCCCTTTTATTCTAAAATAAAATAAACATCTCTGAAAGACGTCGCTTAAATCGCTATAACCAATATTGTAATTGGGATTTATTCTGTTTGATACACCATTCTAAATCAATGAAAATAAGTCTTCTACCTTCTAATCAGACCTAATTTCAAGTCGTTTCACTCAAGCAATTATTGTTATTCTCATGCCGCTATTAACGGTTTGGATGGAACAGACATTGTTACAATAATAAAAAACAAGCCTATGATATGAATACTGAATGAACAGGAACACAAACCATGTTTAACCACGCAACGGGACTGTTCAAAATTGAACGAGCTGCTTTCATACTTTTGGAGCCAATAACAATAGTGTTCCTTTTGATTTTGTTCTTTCTATAAATCTATTAGAAACATAAAAACCATTCGAATCGGTTCAAGTCATGATCAGCTCGACAATGTTATGCACATTATCGCCAAAATATGATTCATTTCCAATGGCAATCAAAATAAAAATCTCTTTTACGAATGAATACAAGCTAGTAACAACTGTAAATTGAATTTTGTTTTTTTTTTCCAGGCAAAGTGTGCGGCTTCAATATTTTGACTGAAATGAAACATTGAAAAAAATTGGTTTGAATAGAAAAACAACGAGCTATTAGAAAGTTAGAGCTGCTGTTGTCATTTTTTCTGGTTTTCGTCACCATTGACACCAGTTAAGGTTGTAGTATGAGCGCACTAACCAATGCAGCACTGTCAAAATAAAGAAAGTGTACGCGCAATTAATGAACTTCCTCTGTAGAGATCAATGATTTTCGGGGCGTAATCTTACCGGGCGAGTTTCAAACGAAAACATTCTGTAATCGCCGAGCAAACAGAAGAGAGAGAGAGAGAGAGAGAGAGAGAGAGAGAGAAAGAAAGCAACAAATGATAATTTATCGCACAATCGACTATTGTACCTCATAATGTAATATGTGTTATATGCGGTAACTTTCATTTGCGAGTGGCTCCGGTTTTTTTGCATTTCATTTCTGTTTAATTTACATCGATGTCGGCTTTCAGTGAACTTGTACTTACTGAATGGATCCGCATTGAGTTTAACAAGATTTGTTACGCTCAATAGATTTCTTTCGCCAGGTTGATTTTTCTTTCTCTCTTCATCACAAGCAGCGTGCACGCAGAAGAAAACATACATTACAGCTTCTTGTTTCCACAATACGTAAATAAAAATGTTGCAAGACAAAACACAAAGCACGCATTGAAAATCTTCATTCAAAAGCAAAAACAAAAACAAACTAATGAAAACCAAACGAAATTACGGCAGATCCGACTAGTTGAAGATGGAAACAAAAAACCTACTTGTACATTACCCGGGAGTGATCGCATCATTTCGTGGTTGTATCATACGCAAGCGGTAGTCGTTCGAGAGTGAGAGCGAAAGATGCTCGAAGGCGCGATCATCATTATCTTCAGCCAAAAAGAAAGATTGACGACCTTTCTTTCATCAATGATTTTTTTTTTATCTTGGGCACTCATTGCGCGCAGTTTCTGCAATTTGTATGATTATTTTGTTGTTGTTGCTGTGCTATTTCGTTTGCGATATTGCCATTGTCTTTCCGTTCAAATAATCCAGTGAAAGCGAAAGGGTTTCCGATACGTGAAATACTTACCGTACATGAAGCATTTTAAACTCATCAAACTATTTTGTCGATTGAGATTTTCGAGCGTTCATGTGAATGAAACTCATTAAAATTAAATGTAGATTTCCTACCGAATGTCTAGAAAATCAAATCGGATCGAAGCAGCTGTTTCGAAATGGAGTTTTCTCTTGTGCTATATGCAAGTACTTAATTTTTGATGGCAACATAAGCTTTTCTCTGCGCTTCGAACATGTATCGAGCCAGTTTTCAAGCAACCTTCTTGTTTTCCCAATTTCTAATCATTTGCTATCGACTACGCAATCGAAGTGCTAAAAGCTGTAATAGTTAGCGGCCTCCAAATGAAATCTCGCATAATTTATTGAGTAAGAAGATGATGTGATCGCGACAATAGAGAAAACCTGTGTGTGTGTGTGTGTGTGTGTGTCCATTTTAATGGGATGGGCAGGCATAGACAAGTGAATAATGACGTTCCCCCTAGCTTTCTTTCTTTCTTTTTTATCTTGATCTCAATATGTTTCGACTTGTTGTGTTGCCCATTTTACGATTATCATCTCACACAATTCCATTGTCCATGAAACCGAGTAGCACATCTATATATTCACATCGATCGTATGCTTGGCGGCCGAGCCGATTGCACAATCGACGTAGAACCTTTCACTTTCGTTTTCTCTTGCTCTCGTCTGGTTTTTTTTTCGTTTTCACTCTTTTCAAGTCGTCTTTTCCTATTCCGATCATCATATGGTCGAACGTGTTTGGATTACGATGTGTTTGGACGATATTTTCGTAATTGTTCAAACGAGAGAAGAAAGAAAAAATCATATACACCAAAACACACGCATTAATGACTGTGTTGAGGTGTTCGCTTAGAAAATTTTCTACTCATATTTTTTTCGACTTCATCTTATTTCACGCATGAGATCTTGAGACGAGATTTTAATGCGTTTCGTATTAACCGCACCGCATTTTGCACGATTTCATCGAATGACTTCCGATAAAATCGGTCGAATACATACGGAACAGAAACAGAATTAATTCCAAATAAATTGTGCTGCTGAACCGATGAAAACTGAAGAAAGTGCTGATCTCAATTTGAGCAAATGAAAAAAAAAATTGTCACATTTGATCGTAAAATCTAAAATTTAAACACCAAACGATACTAAAATGCACGACCACTTTCATCATGGTCACCAACCAAATTGATTCTTGGAATTTTGCTGAAAAGCAATTTTTAGCATTCGTGACACTTGCACGTTATTTTTTTTTCTTAGTATTTTTTTCCGTTTTCGTCGTGCAATTTTGTCGGAAAATTTTCTCTTTTGTTACGTTTAAAAAAAAAACGGCCACAACACTTGGGCGATGAAAATCTGAACGAATTTTATTTTTAAATATGCGTGTAACAATTAACTTGCCAAATACGAGTCACAAAGTCGATTTAGATATGAGCTTTAATACTTTCGGTGCTCATTTTTTTCTTCATTAACGCATATCACGAGTCAAGTAATAGAAAGTGCTATGCGGTGCCACAATACAGTGGCATGCTTTATTTGGAAATTAGAAATATGTTTATACGATTTGATTGAACGCAAGTCTACCATTGCGAAAGATAAAAATCTTGATGTTCAACGTGCATTCAGTTGGGCACCATTAATGGAATTGTCGAGCATATCGACGCGAAACAGGGAGAAAATGGTTCAGTAAACGATTCTCAATCGTCTGTCATTCACAAAGTGATTAAATACGAACAATAGACAGTTTCACTGAAAGCAATAAAATCCATCGATTTCCCAATGAAATTGAAACTTACTGCGCCCAAATTTCAACGTTTTCTTGCTTATCTTTCGAAACAGGGTGAATGAATCGATAAATTGAAAATTAAATTGTCTTAATATCGATGGTGTCAAAGTCAACGTATGATGCATTTCGGAAAAAGAGCCGTAGAAAGTGGAAATACAAGTATTTTATTAAGGTTTTGAGTCACGGTCAGAGAAATGCGTTAAGAATGACCATGAACGTAAGAAAACATGATTTATTTCCTTGATTTTATGATTTTCTGCTTTTCTTCGCTTAATGCATTTCACATCATCAAAATGCATGGCCATGGTACTACTCTTTCATCACGTTTTATGTTATTTTGTTTGTTTTTTTTCAATTCGCACCACACAAACCAATGTCGATGTACTACTATTTGAAGATAGAGAGAGAGAGAGAGAGAGAGAGAGAAATACATATAAAAAATGAACCGAAAAAGAAAGAGTCATGAAACGTTTTACGAAAAAAAAAAATAAACGCATTGCGATTTCAACATAAGAAAGAGACAATGAACCGAGTACTCGCGAACAATAAAACGCCTAGTAAAAAACAAGAAATGGAAACGAAAAAGAAATGAAACAAAATTCAGCGTGTGGAGTGGAACATGATCAAAACAAAAAAAGACAAGACCAAACTTCAACATAGCGCGAGATTGACGGGAGAGAGAGAGAGAGAGAGCGAAGAGGGAAAAAAACTCCGACTCGAATTGAAACGCAGCCGGAGTGTGAAACTATATTAGTAGGTTATTTGGTTGGAATGATTTTAGTTAAGCATAAGATTTTGTGGCGGTAATGTGTAAAAATTAGTTTGAGTATCGGACGCTCTGTGGAAGACGATCGTGCTGAATTTTCGCTTACAATAGTTTTATTTTTCTTCGATCTCAACTCGACTACAACATCAACCGAACCAAACAGACGTTGAGCTGAAATTCCGTTTAATCATATTTTTTTTGGTATTAAACTCCACAATTCGCTATCGAACTCCGAATTGGAGCAGAATGAGTGATAGAAATACAAAGTGTTAAGTTTTCTGCTCAATCGTTTTTATTTGCTGGGGTGCATCTGCGAATGCGTTATTTTTACCCGAAATATTTAAACAACGAAAAAGAAATTAAGAGCGTTTAAATTGGAAGAAAAAAGTTTATCAAAATGCGTGATTTCTTTTTATGCATAATAACTGCATTGATTGTGGTCGCGCAGTGTGAGACAATTCATTTTACCAATTCACCATCACATTTGATTGGCTCGAAAAATATCACCTCATATAAATTGCTAGTGAAAAATTCCGATCCGATAACGATAATCGAAGCAAATAAGGAGGTTGAAGAGCGTCCACGCCACAAATACAATGAAAATTATCAGCCCAACGATCGCATCGATGTAAATATTGATGATGGTGGAATCGATTTGCCGATGCCTGACTATCATGTGAAATTGATGGCCAATTTGGGTGGATCGCATCAAGTAGAAGCCACCAATACGCAAAATGTTCGCGGTGCTGTTGGCATCACAATAACCGGTGGTCCATCAGATGGTGCACCGTCAAATTTGAACGAATTTAAGAAGAGCGATTACCAGGACCACGATAATGACGGTGAATCGAGTAATTTTAGTGCAAAGAAGGTGGTATATTCGCCCATTTTATTGAAAAAATTCATGAAAGAATATTCGGAAAAGTTGAAAAATGCTGATGCATCGACGAAAAATGAAATTCAAAGAATTCACGAGAAAATCCATGGTCAAATGCAACCGATGAATGAAAATGAAAATTCTGATCCACCGTTGGTGTTTGACAAATCGATTGAGGAGATGGAACAAAAGTATAATTTGAATGGATTTCATGACCGATACGCCGATGATGATCGGCACAATCGATACAAAGACCGAGATGGATGGGTAACTTTGGAGGCAGTTCCCTGGAGTAGTAGCAGCGTTTCAAAGTGGCATCCACATTCACACGACAACGTTGATGATACACGACGAAAACCATCAGTGAATACAGCTCGACCGTACCAAAACAAACCCGATAAATTCCCATATCACGACGATTTCGAGGATGAATACTACAATCGGCCCAAGCCAGCGTACATCGATCGAGACAAACCAAGTGTTTACTCCACATGGACCAAACCACAATCACTGAATAGCAACGGCCGGCCACGGCCGCAACCGTACCGATTCGGTGATTCGAGCACCTATGGATCGAACAAATTTCACGACAGAGATCACCATTCGAACCGACCTTGGAATGGTGAAATAATAACAGACAATCGACCATCGTCCGATTTCCCATCCCAGTCTCATGGATCACATCCATATCACGATGATGATCATTACAATACCGCGTCGAGCAACTTCCATTCGTCAGTAACTTCCATTCGTCAAGACCGGCCGAGCGAAAGTAACGGTGAATGGGTTTTGATTTCGACCACAAAAGGATATCAAATACCCGGTGGCAATCGTCGCCAACAAGGTAATCGTGCACTGTCTCCGTCAAACGCACAGTCAAGCGTCATAGTCAATGTGCCGCAAACAATGCGAATGCATAAAGCTCTCAAATTAACCGTTTTGCCAGCAGAAGACCCTGCTAAAAATAGTACATTTTCAACAGATCCCAAACGAAAACCAACCACCATACACGGTGGCATGCTTGAAATTGATGCAACACATGAAACGATTGAAGATGACGTTCGAGCCACGATGCAAGCTCAGGCTCAAAAGAAATTAACACAAGCAAATCAGCCAGTAAAAACGTCATCCAACGAAAATAAAAATCGAAAATTACTGAAAGGTAATTTCAAGCTTGAAGAGCGATCTGAATAAAAAAAAATCAAACTTTTTCCCCTCTCTCTCTCTCTCTCAATCTGCCGATGTTTGCATCCATATACACATACACTACTTCAATTTTCTGTCGAAAACTTTTCGAATTCCACGTCAATCTCTGATTCGTTTGGCAAATACTCATTTGATATTCGCACAATACACACTGAACCGAAATTTAAATGATAAAAAACACAAAACAAAAGTGAAATTCAATTGAACACCAAATTTAAGGAAAAAAAAAAGAATAATCAAAGCAAAATTTCATGCACTGCGAAACTAAAATGAATAAACAAAAATGACATTAACTCCCGTTTTTCAAGTGATTACGACAAAAAATGGAGAAGACAAATCAACGGAAATACTGGCAGCTGTCGGAGCTGGCTTAGTTCCTGCCACTATGGCCTTCCTCGCTCCGATGGTCTTTGGACGACGCAGACGACGAAGTATTGACAGTACAAGCAAACTTCCTATTCAATTCCAACAAAATACTCACAGTCCATTAATTCATCCATTGTTTATGTAGGATGCAACACCTCTTTAAAATCCGGAGCGAGATTTTAATTTATTACAAACTTATCCATGTTACAATGTAATAGTATATATTTCTAATTTATTTATTTATTGGATTTTTGTAGAGTAAAAAAGTATTAGTAGATTCAATGAAAGAAAGAATTATTGTATAAACTATAAATTATTGTTCGCTTACCAAGCGCCAACTAAATTATTGAAAAACTCAATTTTTATTTAAAATATTTGTTGTAAATTTAAGAAAAAGAAAATAAACAAAATATGTGAAAAAAAAAACCAAAACAAAAAGATTTGTATTTGCGTTGGTTTCGTTGTAAATTGCAGATGACCCGAATGGAAGACTCTCACTACAGAAGATAAATCTTGAACTGTTGACATTCGTAACACATTTGTCTTTAATTATTACTCGAAAGCCAATGCAAAATCACGGCTTTCTGAGCAACAATCAAAAATAAGAGGTATTACATCTGGCATTTGGTTTTTGCGTAAGCAGCACGAAAGTTGATTCGGTTGATAGTAGTGTAATCGGGTTGGATTGTGTCTCATTCCCATGGCAATAAATCTTGTCGCAAAATCTGAAATAGAATCTACAAAGAGGTAAACAATTATTTTATAACTTTGAAAGTTGCACAATTTTTATGTGGCTATAAACATAGGAACGAAAAGTATAATAAAAATGTTGCATTTACTCAAACTGTACCATTGTTGAAATGCAAAGAAAATCTTGTTTCTGTTGTTAAATGCGCAATATCTTTGATTATATTGGAAAAAAAAAAGTCGAGTGTTTTTCCGAGTTAATACTGTTTTTCCGATGGAAAATTATATTTCTCAACATCTTCAATTAAAATAGATTGATTGGACGAAAACACTGAAACAACACAATCATCGGGATAACGAAAATAATCTTGTTTACTCGAAATGTATCGGCCGCCGAGAGATCGAACTGTATCGGATGGAGAATGTTTCAGAACTGAGCTAATTTCATAACCTGCAAATGGATTTTCTAAAATTTCTGATTCCTGATTTATGTGCACAATCCACAAATACAAACAAATGATGTGACTGCACGTCACACACTCGTATCCTCATATACAATGGGCCTTCGGGATGGTTTATAACCGAAAAATTTCTAAAGTTCAAATTCACACCTACTTTGACTTCAACCACCGCCAGATACATACATATATATACATATTCGAAATGGTATCGAAGGCAACGAAGCGAGAGAGATTCATTTTTTTTTTTAAATAATATCCATTGACTGTGTGCGTTGTGATTCTGTTTGTTGCGCATTTGTGTTTATACATGTGGAAAGGACGCGAATTCCGAATTGAATCGTGCAAACAAACACATAAAAACGACTTGCGCGCATACAAAGTATAGTCGAATGCGTTATGAATGTCACTGAAGATCGACTAAATTACCGGTGTAAGGATAAAACAAAAGTGGGAAAACGATATCAGTTTAAAATAAAGCGAGAGACCGTTTGTGTTTTTGGCTCTTGGCTGTGTGTTTGCGTAAATGTGTTGTGTACCAGGTTTGTATACATTTGGCGAAATCACTTGAAAAATGGAAAAACAATTATTGCTATTATGGATTGAATTTTCACTGACTGAACCAGATCGCACTCGAGCTGTACTGTTGGAGGGGGTTTTTCGACTCGATTTGTGATTGTGTTGGTAAAATATATTCATGTTGTTGAGTTCCAAACTTGATACATTCGTCAAAAGGGGATTGAGAATAAACTGAACAATCACAGTAGAACCGGTACAACTTATGACCGGATCTGGTTCTAGACTCTCGGTGGTGTTCGTATCAATCACGTAAATTAAAATCAGAGGGTTTACTGTATCTATTTCTCGTGAATTGAGATAACAAACGAAGGAGATTTTCGAGTTATGTATAATTAGCTGTGTGCTATAAACAATACGATATGAATCACGTCTCCAGCAAAGAAAAAACTTTTGGTTCGTTTTAAGCAATAACAAAGACATACACAATTACACATAGCGATTAAGTGCTCTGATGACTAATTGAAGATCAACTACTGCGCCACTCGGCTAGGCATCGTGCAACCAATGTAAATTGATTTATAATGCACTATTTCAGAAGTTTTGCTGACGAACGTTTGAGTTTGAGTTCTCTCCGTCTTTGGTCCAGATCAACGCATTGTTTTTGCTGGTGAATTTTTAAATAGAAAAAGGGAACTATTCGCTTTTGAAAACAAAAACTGTTTAGACTCGAACCAAATAGAAAAGCAAGCATTGAGGACAGCATTCAGCATTCAATGCGGAGCAGTCACGAAGTTCTTGTTTCATTTAAAAATGCATGGGCACGACGACGTTTCACATTTTGGATTGACGTGGCAGCTAGAGTAAGCGACGTGGCAGCTAGAGTAAGCGACGTGGCTCCTTATTAATTTACAAGATTCGCGTTGTTTATTCAAAATATAATTACCACTTAAAGCTAATGACTCTGAAAGCAATGGCAATTATCGAAATTGATTGATTGACTTTTCGTAGCGCAAAAGTTTCCCTTTTTCCATCAAAAACCATTTTTCGGGCCAATTATGCGTTAGTTCTATTGTGTTTCCACTTTTGGGATTTCAAAAACTTTACTTTCGTACGAATTGAATTAAAAATGAGCCCAAAGCAGTCAGAATATTTTTCTTTGGCTTCTTTGCCGTCATCGTAGTCTGCGACGGTGGCAAAAACACATTATAGTGATAGAAGTGAAGTTTGCGCGCCGCGAAAGTACGACGTGGCAAACATTTCGCTTTCGAACCACTTGTGAATCGGATAATTGAGGTTGTCACATACGAAATATTCGATGTTGTCTGAAATGTGAATTTTATTTCATTGCGATTTGTATCTGTCATGAAAGCGCGAGAAATAACATCAATTTTTCAAATTGAATTCTGTTTCGCTGTTTACATTTCAAACAAACGAACTTTTCCTATGTTTCTCTTTCTCTCTCTCTCTCTCTCTCTCTTGTTAAGATCCGACTTTTGCATTTCCATGGTAAGTCGTCTCGAAAGCGCGCATTCAATTTAAAAATAAATTTCGATTGAATTTTCACATAAAGCAATTGCTGACCTTCGTTCGGTCCAGCCAACCAATCCATGCGATTCGATGATGGTGTACAGTACAACGAACGGATGGCAAAAAAGAAACACCGATAGAAATGAAGCACAAAATATATTGGTCATTAGTTTGCGGCTCTATTCGTATGTCCTTTTTTTCCCAACATTGTTACTTACCCCACCCCAAATGTGTGTGCACACGTTATATTAAATGTGCACGCAAAACCAGCAGTGAAAGCGAAACTTCGATAAATGCGCCTCACCAATACAACATATTTTCAATGCGAAAGAAAAACAATACCCAAACCAGAATAGAACGGCCCTGTGTCTCTGTGCTTGTGTGTATGTGTGTATGTGTGTATGTGTGTATGTGTGTATGTGTGT
>NW_022595244.1:17378135-17452264 GCF_009176505.1 Sitodiplosis mosellana | reverse complement strand
GTATGTGTGTATGTGTGTATGTGTGTATGTGTGTATGTGTGTATGTGCGTCTTTTTACATTGGTTCATGCGACTGCAAATTGAATATAATCTGTTTTATCTCTGGGTTTTCAATTTGCTTCGTACACATTATGAATCACTGGTATACCCTCGAATAGACACACATTTGATTGACATTTCATTGTTTCTGAGACCACCGTGGTTCGGCCGATGCATTTTCGCTGCTGAACGATTCTGCCGAATAAAATCGTCACAAGTCCAGTAAAAAAAACATTGACGCCATTGCAAAAACCGATCAGAAATCATTGACTGTCAGCGTGCAGTTCAATGCAGTTAATGCATTTACTGCACCTCAAAAATGCACCACATTTTATCTCAGCGATTGTCCAGAGCAGTGTTAATTGTGTTGACAGTGGGCGGTATTTTGTGATGCATCGATGCATTTCACCTTCCAAAAATGATGAGCTTATATTCATTAATTCATGTTGTGAATTAAAACTAATCTCTCAAATGGATATTTGGAGATTTCGCATGATTTGCTTAAGTCGTTTATTATCGTTACTGCTTGCAAGTGATTGTCAGGTGAGGGTTAGAACAGCTATTCGGAGTTGTAGCAACATGTCTTGAAATAAATGAAGCATTTATTCAATGTTGCACATCTTTGAACCGAAATAGAATCTTAGAAAATGCATTTCAGAATTTGCCGCCAATTCAAAATATTTTCGCGTTTAATTTTTTCGATGTCAGAAATGCTATTAGCAAAAACCCGACTATTTTAGCATGCAAGGTATTGCAAT
Source organism: Sitodiplosis mosellana (assembly GCF_009176505.1). Classification (NCBI taxonomy): domain Eukaryota; kingdom Metazoa; phylum Arthropoda; class Insecta; order Diptera; family Cecidomyiidae; genus Sitodiplosis; species Sitodiplosis mosellana. The sequence goes on along the minus strand of NW_022595244.1, from coordinate 17,451,468 downwards.
AATACATACTCAACACACCATTTCAAATGGAACGAAGCGATAAAAAGTATTGAGCTCCGATGGTTTTCCGAAATACCAAAATGTGACGACTGAAGATAAACGAACCTGATTGACACTGCCAACTGGTAATTCTAATGGGCATATATTAATAATGCACATCGTCATTGGAAAATGCGAGAGAGGGTTCATTGCGGAATCATCGTGTGACAATTCTCTCAACAATTTATATTCACATCTATTTATTATCCCTGTTCATGTGTATTTCATTATCAGTTGCATTTCGATATGTTTTGTGACTGGAACGGCTGACTTGTGTGTGATTGACTACATGAGTTACATCGAAAATACATTAGAACACATCACAGGTATCAGTAGCGCATCATTTGGAGCAGCGATCTAATGAATGATACCTTAAATTATTGTTAGCGTGTTCACTTTTGCCATTTCGGATTAAATTCCGACATTTTTATCCGTCGCGTTGAAATACACTGAAGCGAATTGAGCCAATTAAATTCTAGCTGTCAGGTAATTTAAAAAAAAAGGTGGAAAGACACAGTGGTATACTATTGTCAACACTAGTTTTTAGCTGTCCTTTACAGTTTCTATTTGGATTCATTTGGCCACGCTTGGATTTCAATAGGTTTTTTTTCACACATTTTCTTTCCTCCGAATGACAATATGGCAAAATCGGAAATCAAAAACGAAAATAGAATCACTAATAATACTTTTTACGATGAAATGCTTTCTTTTCCGCGTGTCAATTAAACACCGAACAAACATTTATATGGCAAATAAAATGCCTGTGAGTTTTGACACGTACCGTTGGAAAAAATACCAACGTTTATTCAATGAAAATTGTAGATTTGACGTTATAGAACTCTATCTTGAACCACACATTTTTTCACACACAGTATACCACATTCAATTGTTAATAATTTATTTAAAATGTATTTTCGGCGGAAAATTGTTTAAAATGTTAATTAAATTAATTTGCTTGACAAGCTACAGTTCGGGTTGTTAAGCTCAAACAGCTAACAACATCCAATAAAAAGCGGATCAGTGTGAATGCTCATGAATATTTTTCAAATATTGAATTTTGTGTGATTTTGTTATGAATTTCAACGGCATCAGTTGAACGGAAAAATTAAACTGTTTGCTAAAATTGCTCAACTATTTACGCTCTTAATTATTCAATGCGATAAAAATAAATTTACCCACTCAATTGTGCTGAAAATTGTTGGCATATTAGCAACCACACGTTCGATTTAAAATGCCCAGAATTTGGGAAATGCTAACAAAAATAACATCAACGATCAATTAAAGAATAAAATGGAATGAAAATAAAGCAAAAACATAAATGGATGTATTGCCTGTGAACAAGTGGAAATATGCTAGCAAATTTATTGCATTTCTATTTGGATCAATGATATACAAAGTAAACAATTATGCATTCGGTTGGGAAAAAACGTGAAAAGTCCATTAGATTTTTGGAGAACCGGTTTTTCAACTTGCAGCTCATCTATTATTTATAAATTTTATTCGGCTGTTGGCCGCTTCTAAAATGTTACAGTGTCCATGAAGGTATTTGTGCGAAAAACATTTTCGGTCATTTGAATTAGAGTAATTTATGCGAAAACTGTTCAACATTTTTTCCCCTATCCACTGAGATATATCTCACATGGATAGAGATTTTAAAATAATCTTTACCATTCCTGAATATATCGAATTCATGTGTTTTTTTTTGTCTCGTTGCTTTGGATTCATTTATATCGCTTTTCCCCTCATCCCATGGTATTGTATATTTTGTACCGGGAGTAAAATAGTTCGCGCGGCGTATATGTAGCATTTGGTTATTTTTTTCCATATTTCATGAGACCGTAACATGTTTTCCGTGAAATGTGAATGTTGATTTTCTACTGTTGTCATGTCACATCCAATTTCGGTGAAATATTCATGGTTTATTTAGACAACCTATGGCAATGCAAATGCTTAGCTTGCCATTATGCTAAGTGCAAACAAATGCGAGAACCTATCATGAGGTTTGCCAAGAGAGATCAAGCCACGAGAAATTATATTCTTGACAATTTCGAAACGTTACTCCATATATTGTGGTACATTTGATAATTACAGTCAACTTCTGTTTAGCGAAGGTAACAATGTGAACCGTGTTATTTGTTTTGGCGATCCAGGTCCAAGGAAAAATTTGGAATTTTGAATATTAGAGGCAGTGTCTCTGTTCCGCCTAAAAATAGGCAAATCATCAAACAAATTTGGCAACTCTTGAAATAAAGGCGGAAGTGTCTAGTCGTATGGTTCAACGGCATCCATAAGATGGAAATGGCTTGGAATTATCGATAGCGGCCGATTGTCTCGATACAAAACTATATTTGGATTTATCAAATTGTATTATCAAATATTTGCAGTGAAGTGACAACCAACATGAATATGGTTTTACTGTTAATGCCTTTTTGGCCATGTTCGGATGCAATGGCTTGATATTTGTGTTGATGCCACACAATTCAACATTGTATGTGTGTCTCTCTTTCTCTCTTCCCATACGCCGTATTCATTCGGGGGAGGGAAAAAGATTCACATTTTCAAAATGCATTTCTTCATTTCGCTTCAATTATTCATTCTCGAGATTCCAGCACACAAAATGTCAACTACTATACAATTCACGTATCAAAATTATCTCCTCATCCCTGGAATAAAACCAAAAATAGCATCGAATAGTGACAACGCATCACTCCAGACCATTGGAAAAAATAATAAATAAAATCTGGAAAAAATGTTAAATTCGGAATATTATTCATAGAACTCAACATTGTGATCATAACAGGGTTTTTGTCGCACCGTCTCTGTTTTCCCCATACCCGCTGGAGTAAATAAATGGCGTATGAATGTGTCGATGGCAAAAAAGGATGAAAATTCTTGCATTTGCGTATCAATTTGTGATATTTCGATGAAGGAACGTATTATTTTGGTATAGTCTGTGTTTGCATGTACGATGCAAATCCAGTTGCATGTGAAATAATCTATCAATTTAGAGCCGACAAGAAAACGATGAACATTGCATACTGTTTCACAGGAGCATATTTATTTGATTAAATTTGCCCGGCGTAGAGTTTGATTTCGCACATTTGATGCCATTTTGATTGATTGCCGACTACACGGGAATTACATTTTCGGTGCTGGATATATGCAGGATATGTATCACTCTTTTTCGATAATTTAATGAACATGAGATTGATTTTCCTATTCCATCTCACAAATTAAACATTTTTCACATGACGCATTTGCAAAGAAATTTCCCGGAAAAACAGCGAACGAATTAAAATCGCTCAGTATATTTTGAAGCGATTTGATAGATGTCAGCGAAGCGTATCGAGCACGTTTGACACATTTTCCGAGAGGAAAAACTTTCGTTTTCTTTTTGTGACATTGGCATTTCGAAGCGAACGCAGGGTTCATCAAAAGATTTGCACGCATTTTATGTTGGGATTAAAACGAATGAAGAACGGTATGAAGAAAAAAAAAACAGTAACTTCTTGGAATTGGAAATCGATTGTGACAAGCCACCACCCAAAAATTCATTGAGATTAACATGCTTTCGGTCATGCACCGAAACGACCACTCTGCCGACATATTTGATTTCTTTATCGTCCAATGTGCAAACTGTGCCTATACATCTCACACTCTTCTCTCTTTTCTATCGCTCCCTCCCTCAACCACCAACAATGGCGCGCGCGACACACACGGAGAGGAAGAGGCTTTTCATAAAATGCTCACCGACATTCGAATGACTTTTCACAATGCAAAATAGCGAAATTAAATGAATAATGTATAGTTTTTTTTTCAGCCAACGATGGAAACGAACCGTCGTGAAATTATATGCCTAGTTTTAAATGTCAAACCTCAATCAAGTTCAAATTTCACTTTATTTCGCACGGTCTATTCAATAATTCAGCTTGAGAAAGTGGCATTAAATCGGGAAATTGGCAGAAGCTCGCTTCAATTCACAATATCCATTTTCATTTGGAATGTTCAAAAGTCAATTTTAATTTATTTTCAAAATATATTTTCTTTGCACTTTGTCGCGTTTTCATTTTTAACCGAGTCCCAGCGACTATTCATTTCATTGGGTTCAGTAAAATGCGGTCGGTCTGTCGGTCGGCCACTAATCATTGTGCATAGCAACATACGCCATTTTGTTTCGTCGAACGTTCGAGAGATGCCTAAAACCGAATATTTTTCGCTTTTTCTCACGTTCGAATGATTTTTCCAACTTTTTTCAACTTTTTTTTTAACGTTTTATCATCACAATTAACGCATTTGATTTTTTTTGTGGTTGCGAAGATTAGTTTTAGAAAAATTGTAAACTTTTTTACGTTTTTTTCCTTTCAAAATGGTTTTCTCATGCTTATGAGCTATGCTAAAAACTTACGAGCGCAATATTTAGATGAAAAAAACACGAGAAACGCGTCAAAAAACTTAGGATAGATTTCATTACGATTTTTAACGGTCCCGCTAAAAGCAGCACTTTAAAATTTTAAACTAATGCAAGCGAAAAAAAAACTTCGATTTTGAATGAAATACACACACATACCACACGTACCACGAAATCCACATGGCAACGAATGAAGATGAGTGTGAGAAAAAAAAAGTTTGCACGCAAAATTCAAGCCATGCACACACAAATATAGAAATTTAATACACGAACAAAATTCGGTTCCACGATAAGTTGGTTGTGCGCAACTCAACGATTGATGGCACTGCTTTAAATTTTTATTGAATCCAAATGTGAAGTGTATTATTTTGGTACTTTTTCATTCAATTTTTGATGCCGCTCACACGGGCCAACCAATCGATTATTGTTCCGATGAAAACCACTGCAAAAAAAAAAAATTGACGAAACGATCAACTTTAGAATTAATATTTCTTATGAAATATTTGTGTCGTGAAAACTTTAAAATCACTCAGAAAAAGGCAGATCGGCGATAGACGAAGACGAAAATGTGAAATCGAACCGATTTTTTTGGGGTGCAAATATCAACTAAATCGAAAAATCGTCATCCCTTCGTGCATTTACTTTTGTACGCTGCTGAACAGAGAGTAAAAAACGAATCAAATCAAATAGAAAAGTGCGTATAGCACCCAACGTTCGTCATTCGATGCTCTCGTCGCTGGCAGCACAGCCGGGAATGCGGTGCGATATGCGTTCGCTGCTTTCGTCATTTTAAACAATTGAATGAATTGAAAGAAAAAGGATGAGAGAATAAAAAACAAACATCAAAACAAAGCAAATAGTAATCGGTTGTATGTATTTTGCGCGGCATTCGTTGCCGCTTCAATCATCTTCCACATATGCCGTGTGTATGTGTGTGTTTTGGTTTATAATTTTAATTCTTTTCAGTTCATCTTTTTTGTCCGTACAGCAAAATACTCTCGAACGCAGTGTGGAGCGTTTGTGTTCCGGCATTCGCATTTTATTGTGCGTATATGGGCAAAAAGTCCTTAGGCTTGGAAATCGGTAGAGTAAAAAAGTTATTCAAACCAGTCGAACGATGACAATGTGCTGTGCGTCCGCATTCGATAGCATTTTTTTGTTTGTTAGCAGATTGACGAAACGAGAGCAAGATTTTTAAATTAAAAACGAGTTAGCCGGAATAAAGAAACTGGATACTCTCAATAGAAAACACGAGTATTGTAAATTAATTGTTAATTCGGTTAAATCCATGTGGTGATTTCATGACGAGACAACGACCGATGAACGGATCCACGGTGTTTATGATTTGAAAGCATTTGGAAAGTTGCCGCGTAATCCAGCCAGTCAAAACGATTTTCGATTATTTCGGATACAATTGAAGAGAGGCAAGTCGAATTATTCATTTCTGATGTAATTTATTTGGATTGGTCGACGTGCACATATTGTACACATACAAGCACATATGCTTACCGTAAATTCAATCAATTATCCTATCGAAGTGAATTAAAAAGTGAACATTTGTCCTTCGAGTTGCATCGACAAGAAGAGGAATGAAAAACAAAAGTCATCCCACAAGTCATTTACGGCAAAAATGATGCAATAGCTACATGGGAAGAAATGAAAAGAGCGTCAACCTTCAATGTCATTGAACATTCAAACACAATTATTCGACAAACAATTTTATCATTTGTGAGAGAAAAACACCTGAACTCCCACTTTAGCAATCACTTTGAACTCGTATTGACTTTCACTACGTTTTTTTTTGTAAATTTCAAACTATTTTCGGTGTAGCAAATTGATATCATAATTCATGAATGAAAAAAAAAACTGTTGATTAGATTTATTTCTGGTTTTAATTTGTTTCTCATTTCTTTTTGTTTTAATTTACAATCAATGTCAATATTAATCCAATTTCTTTGAATACACTTAAAACACAATCAGTTTGTAGTAATATAAAATCTCGTTTTTCAATTTTATTCCTTCGAATGTAAATATTTGTTCATTTTTCAACTTATCGTTCGAACAACGAAAGGAATAAGCTTTAAAACTTTTCCGATCTTGACTTATACGGATCTGCGAAGTGAATGATGACTTGAAACCTGAATTGTGTCGAGCTAACATCCGAAAATGCCTTGAAACCATGGTAAACTACTAGACAGTCTCAATCACTGAAAGTACGTTCCTTTTTCAGCATCCAATTCTGTACTACGAAAAAGTCCCATTCAAAAAGATCATTCACCTCGGAAAGGTGTGCAATGAATTTTAGCTCTAGCTCGGGTTGACTGAGCATTTTTTCTATTGATTGTTTAAAAAAATTTTTGTTGAAGTTCAAAAAACTAGTAAAAAAGGGGTCTGTTTTTGACAATGCCGTAGTTTTAATTCTTTGGTCGTAATTTTTTCTCGTGTCCTGTGATTTTCTCCCTTCTTGCATGTCTTTCACTCGCTTGTCGCATTAATACACAACGAAAAAAAAAGAATCTATCCAAAACTGGTACGCAATCCATTCAACGGAGAATTCGTTTTTTGTTCATCGGAAACACCCGTTTCTAACCGATTTCTGTGATTCAATACGCTTTTCGTTGGGTTCGTTGTGCATTGTCGGTTGTCAGTGTACGAATCGCGTAATGCATAACCCATCATTATAGTGTGTTTGGCAGAAACGAGGCTTGGGCTGACTCTTCAGCAGATTTTGTTTGACGATAGTGATGGAACAAAATAATAATAATAGTAATGATTTGGCGCAAATGGAAGGATATCGTTCTCTTCAGTTAGACAAATCGTGTCGCACAAGCTGCGTTATGAGCAGAGCAGAGCAGTGTGCACGGATAGCAAGCCATGTGTGGATTAAAATCATATTTATTCTGTGCACAAAAAAAAATTCGAACCGCTCCGTAAATCCCATACGTTTAGAAAATAGGGGATAGTTTTTTAATTTTAATTAAAATTCGTCATAATTCCGCTCTTTTTCGCATTTCGATATGCTATCGTCCAACCAAATCTACCCTTACGGCTTTTCAATGAATCTCAGCCGTTTTGGCTTTTAATCAAGCCGTTAAAAGGAATGCATCTAACAAAAACATTTCTTTGAGTCACTTTAGCCATTTCAACCTTCTTGGTCACGGTTATTCGCGCGAAAAATTTGCTAATTTAATTCTCCTCACTCAAAATGAATAAATGACAGTTTTCATACATCCAAAGCCAAGTGTGTCTATTCTTATATGATCATTGCATTTTTTTAACCTATTTTTTCTTTCCCTTTCTTATCCGCACCGTATTTTTACCTCTGAACGGTAGTCATCAGGCGTAAAAAATGCATTTGGATGATGCACATGAAAAAAAAAACAGGCAAAAGATTAAGAAAAGGTACACAAGGGTGAGATGCATTCCTTGTGCAACGACGTTATACCGTTATGCGAATAGAACGAAAAAAAAGCGAAGTCATTCGACATCGTGGTGGTATCGGAAGCGAATGACATTACCCTTATACTATATTGATTGGTAATGGAAAAAGGTGCGATAGCTTCGAAAGGGCGCACATACAAATATTTGTCTGATGTGCATCGCAAGAACAGAACCAGACACAGACCAAAATGCATTATGCAATCGAAATGATCTCCGATGACTCAACATGATTTGTGATGTTCAGTAAAACATCATACTTTTTTTTCTATCTCATCGATATATTGTTTTCTTTTCTGTCTGAATGTCTTTTTTCATCTGCGAATTCAACGATGTAACAATGTATAGGTGATTGTTCGTCGGGTGCAGTTACCACTATTTTAATTTTGTTTCTTTCACCCAATTTTCAACTACATTTTGATTTTTCACTTTTTTTGCGAGAAAAATAATCAACCCTAATCGTGTTGTTGTTTTCCAAAAAAATGGGGAAGAAATGATCAAAATCTGTCGTTTGAACAATTGAATTGAAATCGGTGCTGGTAACAGTAACGGTTTATGGCAAATTAATAAAACGAAATTCGGAGAAAAAAAAACGAGAGACGAACATATTGAACAAGGAATACGACACTAACCCGAATCGAGAGAAAAGAACTATAACCCGAACTAACTCGTTTCGCTGTTTCAAATACAAAAAAAAGGGGGTGATCAAATACAATGCATCGCTAAAATGAAATCTTTTCACTATTTTGGAAATAGCTTTTCGAAGCGATATAAAAATTGAACACTCTTTCGTGTGTGTGTGTGTGTGTGTGTGTGTGTGTGTGTGTGTGTGTGTGTGTTCATTGTAATGTTTTTGCTGCGTGTTGAATTTCGGCAATGTAATAAAAAGAGGGAAAAGGAGTGCACAGACATTATTTCGCACTAGTTACGTTGAACAATTGCATGATTTGGTTCATCGTTTTTTTTTTCTCCCGTATTTTTCGGAGAAAAAATCTGTGATTTTGAGTCAGTTAAATTAGCTATGTTTTTGTATAAATATTAGGGGTATGTGCACGAAAAATCGACTAGTTCAAAATTCGATAGATTTTTTTTTTTAACCATTTTTACACTAAACGTGACATTCTAGAAAGGATGGGTTCACCCGATCGCAATCATATGAAATCTCGACTGTGTGTTTAAAACACGTTGACAAGCAGCTGCTGCCACTGCTACTACTGTCAAAATTCGTCGTATGCAACAAAATTGTGCGCTTCGTGACAAACATATGACTCAATTGTTTCTTTAAATCAAATGAAATTTATTCATTGTGTTGCATGTTGAAAATTTGTTTACAAACCGAGTCTTCGGCTTCAATAAATAAATAAAATTGATACGGCGTTTGTGTCATGTAGAATCGTTGAAACAATTATGTGATTAAGAAAAGTTTACAAATACAATGCAATAAACAGGAGAAAATCAGGCAAACAAATCACTTGTGTCACTTCACGTTGATAATTGTTCGCGATAAGTCCATACATGACTCCATGCTATTATCGTTGAATAAACGTTTTGAATTGTACTTGTTTGGAGTAGACATATGTATCAATTACACACGCATTCCATTAAGTCAATTCATCTGGCAAGCGGTGCAAAAACTCTTACTAAATCGCAAACATAGACTGTTTAAAGAAGAATACGAAAAAAGGCAGTGTGCTTGCATTTTAAGAACGGAGTTTTATTTTTGATTGCATGTGATTTTTGCCCTTCGAATTTTCGATGTAAAATGAATTTTGCTCTGAAGGCAACAATCAAAGTGACATGTCACACGTTGCACACCATTCGAAGTTACGTCTAAGTACGCTCTCTTAAGTACTTACCGCTTCTTTTCAATTTTGCCGTTGTGTTACATTTTATTGTGTTACAGCAAATCAACGAGCGTACTTTAGATGTGTGAAACCGAATCGCATGTTATGTACTGTCATGTATATCAATGAATTGAACTCTGTTTGTATTGAGGCCAGCGTACGCACTTTCTGATAAGATTCTGTTTTTAAATCGACCAGAATTTCTAAAGTCACTTTTGGGCCCATTTCAATCGCTTGGTAACGTTCGGTCGCTGAAGTTATGAATAAAATTCAATTGCAAACCAATTCACTAGTGCATTGATGAATTTTTACTTAAATTTAATAACGAAATTAATTCATAATTATTGTAAATTAAAGCCAATTTAAGAGCGTTATTCCGTAAGTGTCATTTAGTTTAATTGAGCAAAAAACTATGCATAATTTGGAATTTTGCTTTGTAAAATTGTGCTGTTATTACCACAAGTCATCACGCGTCAAATTAAATTGTGAATATTTATTGTTAAGCAGACACCCAAGTCGAATAATAACACAAAAAATTGATATCAAGAATATTCGTTGTTTAAACAATCTTCTTAGCGTTTCCAAAAATAACTGAAAAAAGCTTTGGGAATGGGATTTTATGACCAATTCTACACGTTCGGTCGGCCCAATTTTTTCTTCTCAGTGAAACTTCTCAGTGAACTCATGATTTATGGCCTAAACTAAAGCCGGTACTTCGGTTCGAAATCAATCCAATTACAAAATATTCGGAGTTCATCGATCGCACTCATAATAATAAACAATGACGTAACCCATTGAGATAAAACGACCAAAACATCGATCCAGACAAAGTCCGTTTGATGATGACTTTGTTATTTTGTTTACTTTTCATTTATTTAGAGCTTCTGGTGCGCAAACACGAAAAAATGGAGCAACAGTAAATGAAAAAAAGAACATTTTTATCTCAAAGTGGCAAATATGATCGCGTGGCGATACTAGAAAATCGAGTATTGAGATATAGAGCGATACTCATTTGAGTTTCATTGAAAATCAATTGATATTCAAGTTCATTCTGATAGTTCTATTGCATTGCAAGAGAAAGAGAATATAATCGAAATGTAGTCGTTTCGAACACGTATTCAATTGAATGCTGTGCTCCAATATACATAATAGTGTTAATTGATTTATGAAAGCGAGTGATTGCAGAAATAAATCAGATGTAAAAAGAACAAAACTGCAGACGCAAAAAAAAACATACAACTAGTCATATGTCGCTCGTTAACCTGTAGCCACTCGTGTGAACGAGTTAAATCATGGGACTTTGACATTGCTGTTTATTCAAAACAACAAACAAAAGACAAAAAAAAACAAAACGCGAATATTACAAACAACAAAAACAAACGATAGAAACGAAGAGAAAAAAAAACTAACCCAAAAACTGTATAAAAGTGAGCGTATTAAACGGCGCTCGATGTAAATACATACGTATGTATTTATACATTGGCACGAAATTCAAATGATGAAAATGTGTGTGCGACACAACGGAACATTGTGCTTGCTGAATGCAAGTCCGAAGTGCGTGAATTTCACTGTGCGCGTGCTATGTGTTTGCTATCGTCCAAAAACGATTCACATTGACACATAAAGACAAGTAAAACCGCTCACGCATACGCCTTCAGTGTGAATGTATCACTCGTTTGAATAGAATTGGAGAAAAAAGGCACGTCACACCCATACACAGGCATCAACAGAACCAGAATAAACATGAAACACACACGAAACACAAAACCGCACGCTCGGGCTATTGTGAAACAACTGAAAAATATTCCACAGCAACGCTTAATACATGTAGAAATGCGTGGATCATACTACTGCTGTTCGCTGCTTTGATCTGTCGAATGCGGCTTTCTGTTCTGTGTGTGCCTGCAAACGTTGGTTAGCTATCTAAAACTCTGACTGTGGCCCGTTCGTGTGAATAAATTTATGCAAACATTGAAACTATGTATAGTAGTCGAATTTGAACTATCGACTTGTTCGGGTCGCAATACGGTTTTGGGAATTAGAATTCGTTGCGCTTTTGTGAGTTTGTTCAAGTTTTTGTTTTGTTATAATTACTCTGTGTTAATTCATCGTTAATTATTCAGAGAGAGAGAGAGAGAAAAAATGTAAGTGATTTTTTTTTGTATGGTTTCGTTGGCCAAAAAAATACGTACCAACCAACAAGTAATTTCCAACTACTAATCAATTGATCAAATTTCGTACGGTATCGTCTGGCGTAGTGCGTTTCTTTTTTTCGTCTGTTGTTTGTTTCGTGTGTGTTGAACTAAACGGCGCCCATTATGTACGACGTTTGTTTGTCATCTTCGTCGAACGGAATATTGTTTAAATAAAGCAATTTTCTCTTTTTTCTCCGCATGAGATAATCACATCTCAACCGTTTGCAAATTGATGACAAATGATAACGTGACTGCGTTTTTGCCAGTGATTCGCATTCAATTCGAAATTAACATGAAGCTACTAAAAAGCCACAAAATCATTTAATTTCGAAAAATGAAATTAATGCCATTGTTGGACCTAACGACAGCTGTTAATTGATAGCAGCTCATGTCATATGTTATTGTGTTAAACGCATCCAACAATATTGTGACATTTGCGTATCAATGGCTTTAGTTCTGTATTAGTGCCGATTGAACCGGAATTTTTGGCATTTTCATATGCATAAATTCGGGACAAAAAGGTTAGAACCAATTCAAAAACAATTGTTGAACCGCATATGTGCACATTGATAAAATGTTGCAGTAATATCCATGTGACTGTATCATGTTCATTCACCAACCACATGGTTTTTTCGGCTAATATTAGCTCAAGTGTTTTTTTTTTCATTCTTTCTTTTTTATTGAAATGACAATGTGACACACGCGGTTTTGTGTAACATGATCGCAACTTTATTTCCATTTCTTTTTCGTTCTTTTCATTTTGAAACGGTATGGACAAAATATTACATCACGGTTCCGCAACATTGACAGACTCCTCGTTTGCAATTCTAAGAGCATACAAAAAAGAAACATAGCAGAAGCAGTGAACTAAAAATAAACTCTTTTCGCAGCGCATGTTAGAAACATGTGATAGCTCTTGACCGCATCGCGTTAAAAACAGCTCCGTGTTTCGAATTAATGTAGCAGACATTGTGAAAAGGAAATAGAGTGAAAAACCAGTTTTAAGCGAAAAATTCAGACTATTCTTTGCAATTGATACCAGTTCTTTGATTCTTCTTCGAATTTACGATAAAAATCAAAGGCATAATGTATTGACAAAACAATCAAAGTTCAAAGTGCGAACGATCGAATACATTAAACAAACATTGTAAATATATGTGAATGAGCGTCAGTTTTGGCATGAGCGTGCGCCCGCATTTCAAGCATTCCGCATACGACAATCGAATCGTTATCAATCGCAGAGAAAGCAAATTTTAGAATATGCAGTTCCCATGCCGACCGATACCACATTTAAATTGTAAATTTAAAACCGGACTGCCTTTCAGTCGACTAGCTGTTAAGCAATACAATTTATAATCGCTAGTTATTTTAATGTGCATTCTAGAGAGAATGCATGGCTTCTGCTCACTTCTTATTCAATTAGAGTTGTGGGCAATAAAAGAGTGCATTAACCGCAGGGATCGATATAAGTGATATTGCAACAACAACAAAAAAACAGCGGCGATAGAGCGAGAGAGGAAAAAAATCGAAAAAAAAATACTGTAAATTATGGCTTTATATATTCTTCATATATAATCGGAGATAGGCCATAAAATAAGTAACAAAAATTACCTTATTCCGTGATAACATGCCATGTTTGCATTCGTTACGTATGCGCATAGCCTGAATTAGGCATGCTCATCATTTTGTTTGCACAAAGCAGCACGCATTTTTGACTTAATGATGACCTATTCAATAAAATGAAGAGAGAAAAAAAAACAGTTGAAAGAATGAATGAAACAAGACAAAAAAGGCTCGTACAACTGAACTAGAAACGTTTTTTTCTTTCTATTCTCTGTATTTTTCGTTGTTGTTTGTTGTCTGGGCTTATGAATTTTTAACGTTCGGTTTTTTTTGTTTCTGCTGAAAGTGTAGAAAAACGAATATGCGATTTGGTATGTGTTACGTTCTCATTCCGCGAGAATGACGGTTTGGATGTTGCGATGAAATACACACAAAGGAAATTTCAATTCAATATTCACAAGAAGAAAAATAATATTGAATATAATTTTCCGTTGAACGGACTGCCGACGCTTCGGCTTCGGTTTTTAAACAATGCAACAGACATGAGGAGTGACAGAGACAGCGAGTCAATGCCATTTGGATACTAAATATGTATTCACAATTTTCACTTTGGGCTGCGCACACTTCAATTTGCTTTATATGCCGACCGCAACAACGATCGACGACGATGATGTCGACGCCGCTTGTGTGTTTCAAAGTACAACCGATTAAATCTATTACAATGTGATATAGAAATGAATACATTTTCATACACGATTCCTTTATGAATTTTCGCGTTTCAACTGACCCAACACAGATGGATACGTGTACAGTTGGCATCGCGCAATGGCCGGTTCCATACGAAATTGCTTAACAATTCGCAGGTTCTACGATTCACTGATGAATTGATATTTCGTTTTGATTTGTTTTATTTGTATTTTGTCTGAAAAAAGAGTGACAATTACTTTTAGTGACTTATTGTATTCACAGGTTGTAAATATTATTCGAATTGACAATGTGAATGCTAAAAGTTTTTTTTTTTTTTTGTTAAATTCTGAAACAATTGGTTTAACGCGCGCGCCACTGATTTAGGTGAGAATAAAAAAAAATTTGATCGCCCAGTGACGGAATTCATGTTCAAACAAAAAAAAGGTTCTAAAATCAACGTGATTCGGCAATAAATCATTTTTACATGATACGAATGCACTGGCAGTGAGTTTTGACATGATTTTGATGGTTTTCACCTGCTCAAGCCAAGCAAACGGCAAAAAACAAACCAGTTTTTTTTAGTATGTCAGCCCAGTGAAGTGAATATAAAGGTCATCAGAGATGTGAAAACTGAAATTTTAAACTTATTTGTTTTACATCTGTTTCCTAGCTGTTTGTTATTGGTGCTGTTGCTGGTGCTGAGGTGGCATCAGCACTTATTCTAATGAGCAGTTGAAATGATAATCAAATGATTTGTTTTTTTTCTCTCTTTCAATTCTATTTTGCATTTGTTTGCAATGTCATTTACAGCATTTAAAATGCATCCGTAATAAGCTTCACATTTTCAATTAATTATCATTATCAACACACAAACGCGTATTGAATTGCAATTCAAACTGACATACATTCGTATGAATATATATTCCACTGTGTGATCTGTGAATTATTATTTTTTATTGAGTTTTTGGCGTCATCTTGATGTTTAACAATGGCAAACAAAGAGAGCAAAGTAAACTGATTCCATGCACATTGTATTTCATTCCATGCAAATAAATTATTTCACGGAAATCATCACTTCTTCTTCACTCATGTTATTGTGTGTGTGTGTGTGTGTGTGATATAATTGAGATGGTGTGACAATAATTTAGTGAAACGTTGAAATTGTACGCATTTGTAGGAAAAAACGGTAAATCTAATCAAATATGGGCATACAAATCATTTCCACGATTTGGTTAGGCTATCGCGTGCCCAACGTCCGCATTCATACAGTCAATTAAGGCTTATGTAATCGCGCACCCACTTCATTTCATAAACACGCCAAACACTGGGGGAACTGATTTGAACGAAGTGATAATTTTTTCTATTTTTTTTTTCAATCTTAAACGTTCAATCAAACAATTAAAAACTGAATTGAAGTTTTAACTTTTGTTAAATGCAGATCTGTCAATTTATGCCATAGAAACTGTTTACGAATTGTTCCACCTTCACTTTAAATCTTGATTTATTTGTTTGCACACGTTCTGATGTTATTTCTCTCTATCACACACACACTCTCTTCCTGCCTTTCATGCCTATGACAAGGTCAGCAGATGATATTTTCAGATCCATTTTTACAGTCATGCAACATTCTTATCACCAACAGTTTTATCATTTGCGCACCCAAAAACAAACATTTAAAAAAAGAAGAAGCGGGAACTTGCAATAAGCCTTACATTCTTGGCTCAAAATAAAATCGAAACAGATCAACAAAATAAATATATTTGACCAAACAGTTGATCAGTTGATCAATTTGCATTGATATTCAAAGCAAATATTTTTGACGACATGTGTTGTTATGTTATTTACATGAAAAAAAAAATTCCAAGTGAAATGGAAATGTGTGTGGCAACTCTATTGATAGATTAGAACTGAAATGCCAACAGGCAAATGTCTATTATCCAAATGCTAGACGTAGAAAAAGGAAAGAAAATAAAGACCGACAAAAATATCGTGTTTTTTTTCGGGAAATATGATTCGAATAGAGATGACCTCGTGACCAGAATAAACGCGTGGATGACGTCAAATACATAAAAACTACCGACACCGCTCCGTCTTCCAACTATTTAACACTTTGTATTTCGATACAGCATGACGTCGTTGGCTCATTTCTAGATCAAAACACACAAAAAACGCAATTCGTGCGTGGATTGAGAAAGAAAGTAAATAACGTCGAAAGAGAAAGAGAATTTTTTCCACATTCGAATGGCGCTTGTTGCTATCATCTTTATTACGCACGCACATGTCATGTGCCACCGAAAACGAAATGTCACTGCATTGTTCATCAGTTGACTTTTTTTTGCGGTATGGAAAATATCGCATTTTACGTTGAGAATTGTGAGGGCCGGTGCTCAGCAATCTATCCAATGATGTTACGTATTAATCGTGTGATCGCCCGGGTTTTTTTTCTTTTCAAAGAAAGTTACATTATTGATAAATTTGATGAAATCTTATCACAAATTGAGTTTGTGCTACGTTAATTTGACAATCACGAACGGAATAGAAAAAAAAAGTAAAATCAAACAACCTAACGAAAGACTAACAAATATTTAAATTTTTCTACGGCCGTGTGTGCTGGTGGCATGACAAATGAATGGTTTTTGATTTACAATACACTAACTGCCGTTATGATTACGTTTGTATCGCATGTCTACTATTCGGCTGGAAATTTTGGTTTCATTCAGTCGGTGAACAGCGACTGAGACGATGATAATTTTGTATCTAGTAAACAGTCGCAATCAAAGTTTCAACTAAACAACATGCTTTAGCAACAGTTTGAATTTCATTCTGACTGTTTTGTTATTGAACATTGTTTATTTTTGGTTGACTGCTTTAGTGAGCTGCTCATTCATTGTGATTCTTTCTAAGTTGATTTTTTTTGTTCAAAATTATGATTGTTTCCGTGTTCTTAGCGCCAGAAATCTTTTCACATGAATCGAACGACGAATAGAAGATTTAATTGGCAACCATTTCTTTTACCTTTTTGTTTCAGAAGCACATAAAAAAACAGAAAACTGAATTTGCATAAGGTTTAAGAAGCCCACACATCAAAAATGACGGAGGCTAACGACAAACAGGCGGTTCCTCATGCCAATGGCAATACGGAAGAAATCACACCGTGAGTTTTCAGGAATTTATTCGATTACATTTTTTTTGGCAAAGAAACGATGTTTTATTAAAGTGAAAATTTGCTGATAAAATCATTAGATAACCGATTTATTCCGGATCATACCATACGAAAAGAAAAGCAGACCACACCATAAAGAGTGATTGAATTATGATGTTTCCAAGAATAACTTATCTTTCTATTTACTTTTTCTTTCTCTTCTTTTTCGTTAATAGCATAACATTGCCAGTTAGAAAATTATCATGTTGGAGCCGATTTAAGCTGTTTTTGGGTTTATACTGGAAATCTATGGTTGTGTGTATCACTCCGTTTGCCCTACTTCCGATTATTCTTCTGAACGATATACCTGTGAGTGATATGACTGTTTGACTTGTGAACTTGTTGTTATCGATTTGTATTTTTTGTTGTCGACTTTTACTACGATGTTATTGATTGACCTATCCTCGTGATTGGATTCCCATGTCCATTCAATCGATTTTTTTGTTTTACTCATAATTGAACTATTTCCGTTTTTTCAAACAGCAACATCGTTGCATGTACGTCGTCCTATTGATGACCATCTTCTGGTGTAGCGAGGCCCTCCCATTGCCAGTCACCAGCATGTTGCCAATTGTTCTATTTCCAACGCTAGGCATTCTGGTAAGTAGAATGGAATGTGTTTGGCGTCATTTATTTCATTTTTGTTTTTTACAACTCAATCGATCAATTGATTTAAACAATTAATTTTAATTTAGGAAACTGACAAAACATGCATGATGTATATGAAAGATGCGATGCTGATGTTCATTGGTGGCCTGATTGTCGCATTGGCTGTGCAATACTGTAATTTACATAAACGTGTCGCATTGAAAGTGATTTCGATCATTGGATGCAGTCAGCGAAAGTGAGTGCATTGCAATTTCTATGATTAATTGCATTGTTTCAATGGATAATTAATTGAATGAATTCGGCGCATGTGCCATTTTTAGATTGAATTTCGGTTTAATTGCCGTCACCATGTTCGTAAGTATGTGGATCTCGAACACTGCTGCCGTTGCTATGATGATTCCAATCATGCAAGCCGTTTTAGAGGAGCTTGAATCGGTACGTTTGGCTGTAGAGACATAAACTATAGGGCAATTAATTGCAATTTAATCATTTTAAAGACAAAAATAATCAATTAAATTTGTTTTTTGATTTGCAGCAAGGACTTTGCAAAATGTACATTGACGACCAAAAAGCCGAAGAGGAAGGAATGTTGAACAAGAAACCAGAAGAAAAAACGCTGACCGACAAAAAACCAACCAAAATTACTGTATGCTACTTCATGGGAGCCGCATATGCCGCTTCGATCGGAGGCTGTGGCTCGGTGGTCGGATCTGGAACCAATTTGGCCTTTAAAGGCATTTACGATTCATTGTTCCCTGATGACGAGATAGACTTTCCGAATTGGATTATTTTTAATATTCCAGTTATGTTAATCAATACATTCGTCACGTGGGCGTACCTGCAATGGTATTTCATGGGTATGTGGCGTCCAAATAGCAAAGAAGCCAAGCAATTCCAGTTGGGTAAAGATGGTGAAGAAGTTGCACGTCAAGTCATCGTTAAGCGCTATAATGAATTGGGACCGATCTCACAACAAGAAATTCAAGTTGCAATCTTGTTCTTGCTCTCGGTAGCATTATTCTTCTTGCGTGCCCCAGGTAATTTACGACTCGCACATGCATACACATTACACACTCAACGTATTCAATGTCAATGCATAAATGAAATTTCGGTTTTTATTCTTTATTTTGCGTAGGATTCATTACGGGATGGGCTGAATTGATTACAAAAACAAAAATTGGCGACGCGACGCCGGCTATTTTCATTGTGATTGCATTATTCATGTTACCGGCCAACTGGAACTGGCTAAAATTCTTCACTGGAAAACCGGACGACTTGCCAAAAGCAACAACGCCCAGTTTAATCACATGGAAATACATTAACTCAAATGTCCCGTGGTCATTGATCTTTTTATTGGGCGGTGGTTTTGCTCTGGCTCGAGGTGGAAAAGAATCTGGAATGTCAGCAATGTTGGGCACATATTTGTCCGGTCTTTCCGACTTACCTTTCTTGCTATTGCTTTTCGTGATCTGTTTATTTGCACAAATATTCACTGAATTCGCATCGAATGTTGCTATTGCTAATGGTAAATTTATTCGTTGTTCATACTAAATTTCCATTTATTTCGTTCAATTTATTAATGATGATGATGTGATTTGAAATTGCAGTTATGTTGCCCGTCCTCGCTGAAATGGCACTTCAAATGGAAGTACATCCACTCTATTTGATGTTCCCTGCAGCTCTATCATGCTCAATGGCCTTCCATACGCCAGTCGGCACACCACCAAATGCTATCGCCGCCGGTGTCGCCAACATTGGCACTAAAGATATTGTAAGTTAACAAAATCACCTTTGTTTCCATCCAAAAAGTCTAATCATCGGAACATTTATATATAATATTTTAGGCAATGGCTGGTATTGGACCATCGTTAATTTCATTGCTTACAATTTGGTTGTCTTTCCCAACTTGGGGCCTCATTGTTTATCCAAAACTTACCACTTTCCCCGCGTGGGCCAGAGCAATGGCCAATGCCACAAAATTGGCAGCTCCAGTGGTAGCCGCAGCCATTCCATCGAGCGGCAGTTTACAAATGTTAGCCAATGCCACGAATGCAGTTGTGAATGGAACCGTACATTAAATCAACTATTTAGCATAAATGTCTTTTCATTTTATTTTGCTAGATCGATGGAAAAATCAACAAACACAGATTGTAGCAGTTTCATTTCCGTATTTAGACATTTATACATTTAATTTTAGGACAATCGGACTCGATTTACATTCGATCATTCATTTGTCGTTTAGCTAATAGTTAATAAGTTGTGAATGATATTTACCGAATTGGGTGAAGAAGAAATTCTCTGATTTCGGTTTTGTTGTGCAGTAGAGCCTCATATTGTCAGAGAAAAGAGATCTTTTTTTTTGTTTGAACAGCCAAAATGAAACAAATATGCCAAGATTACATATCTAACATTTATTCTGTTCTCTTTTGTTCATAGCTGATATGAATTTTTGTTTGTTGGCGATTTTTTTTCTTTTTTTCCCAGCACTTCATTTTTGATAACCGAATCCATAAAATGTGTCAATTAAAAACAACAATACAACGTGATCAAAATAGGCAATATTTTTTTTAGATGCATTTTAACAGAAGAAAACAAATCGTACAAAATGAATGGAAATGAAACCTTGAATCAAAACATTGTAACATTAGCAATAACTCGTTAAAAAGAAATCAAAATGTTTAATTAATTTTTATTCTTTTTAAGATACTATGAAACGACGATGTTTATGTAAAAACGAACAGATATTTATGAATAAAAATCTGAATGTTTATTTTTCAATAAAATCAAACTGGTGTCCATTCATATTGTGTGATGAGCATATCTAATGAGTACGGTAAAAAAAATGCGACTTTATTGGAATACCTTCAGTGTTGGATATTTGATGTCAAGTTCAAATTATGTTCAATTTTATCATTCATTTTTTTTCACGTTATACAATTGGCCTCAACAACAGTACGAAATAGGTTGCATTTTCGGAATACAGCAAACGGATTGATACTATTTGCATACCTTCGGAAAATGTAATTATGATGATTCTCGCTCGTGCAAACAGTTTATTTAACTCATTTGTTATCTATGTACCAAGGTGATACGGAGTATAAACGACACTTTAGTGTGTTGATTCACTGACGAAAAAAACCCTATGAACATATTTCATAATCATTTAGTACGAAATTAACATGCGGACAGAATCAAATAAAGTTAATTATATCATTATCATTTTGCCGTCTCACGTGCGACTCCAGACCATTTCAACATATATTCACAATGTAAACAGAGTGTACCGTTCTGTATCGCTCGTCACCAAATTTTTTTTTTCTGGCGCATTCTGTCACGTTTCAATTACTCATTCAAAATATTCACACAGTGTTTTTCACTTTTCATAGTAATCATGCGGTGGAATAATTCAAAAGAAAGGAAAACGGAGTTTCATCTGGATTTGTAGAAGAAAAATTCATCAACAACGAAAAAAATTATTTTCAAATGCAAATTTGAATCAAAATTGTTTAATCAGTAGTCAACATAACAAAAACAAAACATGTTGATATAGATGTTGTACATCTATACAGAGCCGGTCAAGCTTTGAACGCATGCATCAAATTCATTGTGATACCGTTCGTCGAAGAGATAGAGGTAGAGAGAGAGAGAGAAAGAGAGAGAGAGAGAGAGAGAGAGAGAGAGAGAGTGAAGGTGAATTGTTAGACCAACAATGTTGGTGTAACTCAAAACCGTTCGACTTTAGAATGTGACGCGACATTTGCACTTGTGTGTGTAGTTCAAACCACAGAGTGAGTGACAGAAGAGCCATAACAGAATTGTGCACTTGAGGTTTTGGCCATTGGATGCTGCACGTGTTGTTAATTTGTTTTAAGAAAAATTTTGCTCACCGCCTATTTTGTTTGTTAAAAAATACCAATAATCGGCTTTTCAATTGTATATTGCGGAAAGAGAAACAATCATATCACATCACAGTAAGGTAAATTTTGATTTCAATCTGAAAGCAATTGATTAAAATCAATCGTTTGAATAGAAAGAGGCAATAATAAGTTCACATTTATACATTCGCAGTGAGCCACACATTTCATCACCGTCTCAATAATGGAAAACGCACCAGAGGTTTTGTTGTTAAATCCAAGGCCAAACGATTACTTATCGTTGCTGAATGAAAGAGAATTGGTGAACATTTTCAAGCATCTGGATTTGTATGAACTTTTGCAAATCAGCGAGCTCGATGTCAACTATCAACGGATCATTGGCGAACGCATCATCTCCAAGCAAACGCTCGATGTCAGCAAAGTCAGTAGACACTACGACACTCGTCAATTATTCAAACAATTTGGCGAGTACGTGACCGATTTGAAAGTGCACGAGTCTGACATCCAGTATAAAGACGATCAATACACATTCATTGAGGAGATATTCCGATTGATCAACAAGCGATGCACCGTTGGCCGTCTCAAATCAATCTCAATTGGTCTCAACAGAGAAGCTCAGCACATGATTCGCACTGTACCAAATGTGTTCTGCGAGATTTCATCACTTTCCGTGTATGGCGATTATTTCGGGCAGTTGAGTAATCTATTGGAACAGGTGATACCCAAATGTTCGAAACTTTGTTCATTGGAAATCACTCGTATGTCCGGAAATTGGAATTTCCTCATAAGTCCACAGCTACAAATGCTACAAACGCTGGAAATTAAATACTGTCAAATCCCCCATTCTGTCTGGGCCCATTTCATCCGAATCGGTATTCAATCGTTGACCAGTTTGGTCATCAAACAGAATGCATTCTCGTTCGATGAGCCAGAAACACCGATGGAAAAAGTGACCAGAACATGGTTAGCCAACTCAATTGGAATTAAATTTCCGAATTTAAAAGAACTCGTTTTAATAAATTGCCATCCAGGCCTCTTATTCGATGGAAGTAAATTCACACAACTTGAGAAAATTTCATTCAATGCCAGGGGAATGTTATTCATTTCAGACAGCATCAAGTACATGACAAATTTGCGCTCTGTTGAATTTTCGGAATATAGTACGATTTCTGTATTCGAAGATTTCCTACAGCTTCCATTGCTCAGTGAGTTCATATTGAACGCACACGACATCGGTGCAAATGTGATCACGGCAATTGTTGCAGCCTCGCGTTATCTGCGTGTTTTGCGCCTCAATTCACGAAAACCCAGGATTGCATGGACGCTTTATAACGAACTTGTGATCGAACGAGCAACCCGTTGGCCAGACGCACCACCACTGCATATGTACGCAAGATTCAAGGATTTTCAGCGCCACAAACCAAATGTCATCACCATTCATAGAATCAATTGAAAGAAAACTTCATTTCGTCGATACACACAATTCTACTTTTTTTCTTATTTTTTTTTTGTCATTGTTCAGATTTATTGTTCGAAGGAATTTCATTGATAAGATATGTGAAAGCAAATGTATTAATTGTCATTGAAAATCAGAACAACCTAGAATATGAAATCATCGCCTACACAAATACCTGAAAATGAAGTGATATATGTATAAGAGAGTCCTAATTAACCTGGCCCACAATTGATGAAAATTTCCGTGAAATATTAAATTCATCAAAATTAAACTAAAATCTCGTTGATTTTTCATTTATATGTGCTTCTTGACTTTTATTTGTTGAAAATTCGTTTTCAAACGACATGTCACCAGTCATAGCATCACATTTATTTCCGATATCTTTTTTTTCAGTTTAAATCAATCAAGTTTATTGTAAACGTCCACTCTTCTTGATGCAAATAATTGAGTTTCCCTGCGAGTCTTACGGACACTGTTTAGATCTGAAAAAAGAAGATGAATAAGATAAGTAATTTTTTTGTCACTAAAAGATCGTGTTTCAAATCGAACCCATTTCGTAGAATAAAATTTCTTCAGCAATTCCTGCTTTCGCTTGGATGTCTCCGGTCGGATCAACAATTAATGAATGGCCATAGTTCACATAATTGAGTTTCTCATCACGTGCGGGGGATACGGCAGCCACGTAAAGTTGATTTTCATTCGCACGGGCACGATGAACGAGCTCAAAAGATTTTGTTCCACAGTACACGTTGTAAGCAGCCGGAATGAATAGCACGTCACAATCTTCGGAAGTGGATGCGAAATGTATAAAACGGTTGTGAATGGTCTATAATGTTCAAAACAACTCACTAGATTTCGTGTACATTTTGATAAATTCGTCAAACCAGGCATCGAAACAAATCGCAACTCCGCACTTAATTCCATTTACTTCAAAAGTGGTCATGTCGTTTCCGGGCGAAAATCGATTCACTTCAACAATTTCAACTCCATTGTCATAATGACAGTTACACAAATGAACCTATGAACGAAACAACTTAATTTTCAGTTTGATTCTTCAGCGGCTCTATTTCCTTTCACTTGCCTTTCGATGACGTGCAATCAGTTCACCGTTTGAATTCCAAACAGTCGATGTATTGTACATTTTGTCACCATCTCGTTCAACAATTGAACCACCCACTATGTAAACGCCAAATTTTTGGGATAATGTGGAGAAAGTGCGACAGATTTGACCATCCTCAATGGTTTCTGCTACACTTTCGAGGAACGGAACGTCAGTATTGTATTCAGTGGCAAAGCATTCGGGTAATGCAATTATCTGCGGTTGATGTTCTTTAACAGCTTTCTCAACCAATTCTTCCAAGTGGATTATGGATTTGGCCACATTTTCTTGCGAAGCAAACTGCAGCAAACACACTCGTAATTCTGAAATGTTAATTGTTTAAATAAAACAAAAAACGAATTCATTGCGATTGATCTCACTTGTATTACTCGAAGTCATCGTTTGGACGTTTGAATATAGGAGCGTTCGCACTTGAAACCCATCTGCATCTGAGGTTTAAACTTAAGACTTAAAGCTTTATTTATTAACTCAACCTTCACACACACTCAATTTCCTGTGCAAATATATTCGATTTTATTTCAATACGGCTCAACTTTGGACTGCTCCGATATGGAATAAAAGAGTATATGTTCACTCTGTCGAGTTCACTTGTACATGCGCAAGCTTGCGAATTACCTAGGGGGAAAGAACTATTGGTATATTTACTTCATTGACACGTATTGACAAATATTCACAGGCATTTGCACTGCGTTCCGTAGTGTTATTGTTGTTATTTTCTTCTGTTGCTTCGTCTCGTTCGTGGCGAGCAGGAATGACAGTTGCAAATACGCACATTTTATTGACCATATTTGCATGCATTCGCAGCTAGTTATTCAGCGCATTGACACGTATTGACGCGTATTGATCCAAATTCGGTAGAATATGCGATTATTTACAATATTTATATTTTCATTTACTCAGTTCTTTTCCCCTAGCGAATTACGCCATAATAGAATAAACACATACACACATTAGCTTCAGTGTGGTATTACCCTGCATATGCTCTGTCTGCTTAATTTCTGTATGATGCGCAATATATTTGAACGGGAAATTGAGTGTGTTGATATTTAAAATCAGACCTGACATATCGCTCATTTAAAACAATGATATCACCGTTATTTGTGTACAATGCGAAATGTTATCTAAGGAGATTTTCTATTCGCAACATTAAAAGTGAACTCTCGAAATTGAGCCAAGAATTTTTTGAGTGCGATTATGTATTTTTTATTAAAATTCTTTATCAGAGAAATTGTGAATTGTTTACCAAAACACATTATCATATCAAAACTCATTCAATTGAAGCGATAAAAAGAACAATCAATCTTGTTTTTTGTAAACGTCCAATCTCCTTGATGCAAACAGTGGAAGCTCCTTACGAACTGTGTGAACAACATTCAAGTCTGCAATAAAAATGACATAGACTTTTAGCTATTTTGAAACATATGTAAGAACATGAATAAAATCGAACCCATTTCATAGAAGAGAATTTCTTCAGCAATTCCTGCTTTGGCCTGAATATCCCCATTTGGATCGACAACCATCTGATTAAAAAAAAAACGAATTTGTTTCTCTGTTAGTAGTGGAAAAATCGATATAACCGTATTTTCAAACTTCAGATCTTACAGAATGGCCATAAATCACATAATTGTGTTTCTCATCACGTGCGGAGGATATGGCAGCCACATAAAATTGATTTTCACTTGCGCGAGCACGATGAACAATTTCCCAACTTCTTGGTCCAATTGAAATACGCTCATAAGCCGCTGGGATAAATAACACCTCACAGCCTGTAAAATAAGTAAAAATTGAATAGGAATTGTTCAAAAAAAAAATTGCGTTCATCAAAACAGCTCACCAGCTTTCGCATACATTTTGATGAACTCTTCAAAAAAGCCATCGTAACAAATTGCAACACCGCACTTAATTCCATTCACTTCAAATGTGGTCATATCGTTCCCGGGCGAAAATCGATTCACTTCAACAATGTCGACTCCGTTCTCATAATGAATGTCACACAAATGGACCTATAAACAAAACCACTAGACTTCAAATTTGAATTTTTAGCTACTTTTTTTCACTTGCCTTTCGATGACGTGCAATCAGTTCACCGTTTGGATTCCAAACAGTCGATGTATTGTACATTTTGTCACCGTCTCGTTCAACAATTGAACCACCCACTATGTAAACGCCAAACTTTTTGGACAATGTGGAGAAAGTGCGACAGATTTGGCCATCCTCAATGGTTTCTGCTACACTTTCGAGGAATGGAACGTCAGTAATGCACTCAGTGGCAAAGTTTTCAGACAATGCAATTACATGGGGTTGATGTTGATTAACAGCTCTCTCAACCATTTCTTTCAAATGGATCATAGACTTGGCTACATTTTCTTGCGAAGCAAACTGCAGCAAACACACTCGTAATTCTGAAATGTTAATTGTTTAAGTAAAATAAAAAATGAATTCATTGCGATTGATCTCATTTGTATTACTCGAAGTCATCGTTTGGACGTTTGAATATAGGAGCGTTCGTACTTGAAATCAAGCTGCATCTGGGTTCTGAACCTTAAATAACATTGTTAATTAATTCAATCTTATCATTTAAATTCAGACAGGAAATATCGCTTCGTCATTAAAAACAATGATAACATGGTTTTTTGCGTAAGTGATATTGAATTTTTATTCAAATTCTTTCTCAAAGAAATTATCAATTGTTTACCAAAAAAACATTAAAATAATTATAGCAACCGTATCAAATTAAAACACAATCAATTCAAGCCATAAGAAATGTCGTTCAAGCCATTTTATTGTAAACATCCAATCTCCTTGATGCAAACAATGGAAGCTCCTTGCGGAAATTGTGAACAATATTTAGGTCTGTAACAAAAAATGGCATAGATTTTAGTTTTCCTCCGAAAGGTATGTAAGATAATAGCTAGAATCGAACCCATTTCGTAGAAGAGAATTTCTTCAGCAATTCCCGCTTTGGCCTGAATATTTCCGTCCGGATCAACGACCATCTGATTCAAAAAAACAAATTTGATTCTCTTATATAGTAGTGGCAAAATCGATATAACCGTATTTTTCAAACTACAAATCTTACAGAATAACCGTAATTGACATATTTATGTTTTTCATCGCGTGCGGGGGATATGGCAGCGACATAAAATTGATTTCCACTTGCACGAGCACGATGAACAATTTCCCAACTCCTTGGTCCAACTGAAATACGCTCATAAGCAGCCGGGACAAATAACACCTCACAGCCTGTAAAATGGGTAACAATTGATAAGAATTGTTTAAGAAAAAACTGCATTTATTAAAACAGCTCACCAGCTTTCGTATACATTTTGATGAACTCTTCAAAAAAGCCATCGTAACAAATAGCAACACCGCACTTAATCCCATTTACTTCAAATGTGGTCATATCGTTTCCAGGCGAAAATCGATTCACTTCAACAATGTCGACACCGTTCTCATAATGGATGTCACATAGATGGACCTATAAGCAAATGCACTTGTTTTCTAGTTTGACTCTTTAGCCATCTAAATTTTCTACTTGCTTTTCGGTGACGTGCAATCAATTCCCCGTTCCGATTCCAAACTGTTGCTGTATTGTAAAATTTGTCACCATCTCGTTCAGCAATTGAACCACCCACTATGTAAACGCCAAACTTTTTGGACAATGTGGATAAGGTGCGACAGATTTGACCATCCTTAATTGTTTCTGCTACACTTTCGAGGAACGAAACCTCGCAATTATACTCGGTGGCAAAGCATTCGGGCAATGCAATGATATGGGGTTGATGTTGACTAACGGCTTTTTCAACCAACTCTTCCAAATGAATCATAGATTTGGCCACATTCTCTTGCGCTGCAAACTGCAGCAAACACACACGTAATTCTGAAAATTAACTTATTTGTAATGTTGATTGAAACAAATTTATTCTGATTGACCTCACTTTTTTCACTCGAAGTCATCGTTTTCGTTTTGGTCTATATAACAGTGTTCTCACTAGAAATCAAATTGCAACTGATTTGATAATTTTATCTGGTCGATGCTTATATAGTTTCGAATCAATTAAACCTTGACACATAAAACAAGACTGTAATTTCGAACGATCATCCTAATTAAAAACGAATACAGCCACTGCTGCACGCAAAGTGTATAACAATATTTGCATTGTAAAGATGCACAACGAATCCGTGCTACGGATTGACAACTTATGAAAATTTGCGTGCTGTTTTTGATCAATTCAGTCGATAACACCACCCATATTGAATGCATTTTTGTTCTCATTGTTCTAATAGAATATCGTCGATTTTTTTCGCCTCCTTAAAACGATGATAAAAATAATCAATTTCATTAATCAAGAATTCTCTCCAGAAAGATTGTCGCTTGAAAAATGATCAAGCCAGAATACGTAGTAGCCCATAGCCATCAAAATGAATCCGATTTATGTCAAATGTCTTGACAAGATTGAAACTTTATTAACATCTTATTTGCGAAATGTGTCAAAACATTGGAATAAAAATGAAATGAAATAAAACGTAGCTATGGAGGAGGAATCTATGTCCCGTGGTGCCACATCGTAGGTATGTGAATATATTCTGCACAAGTTAGTTTAATACTTTTTGTTTTGATTTAGAATTTGTGGATTTTTGCGAATATTTTGGATTTTTCACTCGTGGGAGTTGCTATGTATTCCATGTATACTTGATTGGTGTCCGAAGCTGTTCTTGGGATTCATTGATCACATAACATCCTTTTGGCATTGGCTAAAGCGGTTTTTAGCCTTGTATTGGAAGTCGTTGACAGTTTTAATAGTTCCGATTGCTCTTTTGCCAATTATTCTGATGGACGATAAGCCTGTAAATAAAATTTATTTGCATTTTCAGATTATAGTACCATCAGCATTTCTGCATTATTTGGGCTTTTAAATTGAAAAAAAAAACAATTTGTTCATCTCTCGATATCATTGCAGGAAAATCGATGTTTGTACGTTTTATTGTTGGTAGGAATTTTTTGGTCTACCGTCGCACTTCCAATACGTGAGTGTTATGTGTTCGCTATAATTAGTATAATTATTAACCACTCAGTTTTCGATACACTTCAATTTGGGCTCATTTATATATTCTCTGAAAAAATGATAAACCGTTTATACTTACAGCGGTGACCAGTATGTTACCCGTTATTTTATTTCCAACTCTTGGTATATTGGTGAGTATGGGACTGATGAAAATATAATTTAAAAAAAATCTAAAGTTGAAGAAAAAAATATAGACTACTTTGACCAATGGAAATGCCATTAAATAAAAATACAAACGATATTCGATCTAGAGCACAAACGAAACATGTGAAGCGTATATGAGTGAAGAGAATATGAGCTTCATCTCGGAATTGATAATTGCATTGACGGTGCAGCATTGCAATTTGCACAAGCGTGTTGCATTGAAGATAATATCGGTCATTGGATGCAGTCAGCGAAAGTGAGTGGATTATGAATAATGAACCGCCGCATTTTCGATGATTAATGGAATTTCCGTGTGACCATGTTTTTTCTAGGTTGAATTTTGGTTTGATTTCGGTCACAATGTTTATTTCGATGTGGATTCCAAATTCAGTAGCTATGACGACAATGGTGCCGATCATCAAAGCCGTTTTGGAGGGATTGGAAAATGTTAGTACTTTTACGATTTGAAATAATTTAAATATTTTCCTTTGAATTTCACCTAATTTTACTCATAAAATTCTGTCATCAGGAAGGTGTTTGCAAACTTTACATTGACAATAACGACCCAGAAAATCATGAGCGGAGTTCATCATGGCATCATTTGGGACATAGTGCAAAAAAGCCATCAAAAATCACTATGTGTTATTTCATGGTAAAAAGTGGAAATTATTTGTATTATATGTATGACCAGCACCGCTGCCACTGCTGCTGCATACACACTTATTTCTTTTCTTCCTTTTCAAACGTGTACATAAAATTATGAACAAAATTCACAGGGAGCGGCTTTTGTTACTTCGATCGGCAGCTGTGGCTCACTTCTTGGAAGCGGAACGAATTTCGCACTGAAATATATTTACGAAAATAAATTTACCGGCCAAAAGATTGACAATCTCCAGTGGATGTGTTTCAATGTGCCATTGATGCTTATCAACACCGGTGCCACTTGGCTTTATCTACAGTGGTATTTTATGGGATTGTTTAGAGTAACAAGTGACGAAGCCATACAATATAACTTAGGGAATGAGGGTAAAAAGATTGTCAAAAAAGTCATCGCCAAGCGATACAACGAACTCGGACCTATTTCTCAATGTGAAATTCAAGTGGCATTGTTATTAGTAGTCGGAATTATTTTGTATATCCTAAATTCAGCATTAAATTCTGGATTTAAAGAAGCACCATTTTCCCTTCTAATTGTGGTTGCTTTGTTTGCGTTGCCAGCCAATTGGAATTGGCTCAAATTCTTGACTGGCAAATCATCTGAATTTCCAAGAACCAGGGCGCAAAGCTTAATCACATGGAGATATATCAATAGAAAACTACCGTGGAGCCTATTCTTTCTCTTGGGATGCGGATTTGCACTAGCTCGAGGTAGCAAAGCCTCAGGAATGTCTAAGATGTTGGGCAGCAAGTTATCAAGCTTAGGTGGATTGCCATTTTTAGTGCTGTTATTCCTGATTTGTCTCTTCACACAAATCATCACCGAATTTATTTCAAGCATTGCCATTGTAAACGGTATGTTTTCGAAAATGAAAAAAACCAATGTCTGGGTTGGCCAAGCTAAATGCATTTGTTTCAAATATTATTTAGTGATATTACCCATATTGGCTGAATTAGCCATCAGTATCAAAGTACATCCACTGTTTTTAATGTATCCATCAACTATATCGTGTTCAATGGGTTTTCACACAATTTTTGGTACTCCTCATAATTTGATTGCAGCCGAAGTTGCAAATATCAGGACCAAGGACATTGTAAGGATGAGAAGAATTTAAATTGATTTCTTAGAGTGTTTAACATTAATGTGACCAACCATTTCATTAGGCAATCGCGGGACTGGGGCCATCGATTTTTTCATTGCTCACAATTTGGGCCGCCTTTCCTACATGGGGAAGAGTTATTTATCCAGAAATTGGCACTTTTCCTTCGTGGGCAAACGTTACAACATCCAACGATAATAATCTCATCAATCAGCCATGGCTCTAAGTGTGTAGTCAGTACCTTAAATTGAATCGATTAGCCTACTTTTTGATGTCCAACTCTTTTTTTTTATTGGTATCCGTTAATTAATTAAAAGTGAACTTAATGTCAAGTTCGCCATCGACTATTTGTTCACTGTGCACAGTCACGTAATGAAATTAAAATCATCATCAGACGATGTATTGTTGTATTCCCATCGGAAAAAGGAAACTACGTATACGAAAAACACTATAATATAAAACTATAGTTGACCAATTGGACATATAGTTGAATGGGTTATGTCAGCTCAGAACCAGTCATATAAAACAATAACATTTTAATATTAACTTTGTAATTAATGTGTCAACTAAAATGATAAAATGATTCCATAAGCTTCACATGCAACTTTACAACAGACAATTTTGCTAATATTTATGATGCAGACCAGGTGTTTGTCTCTACCACAATTGACAACTTAATGATTCTAGTCACGTTTCACTAACTCATTTAAATCATTTGCTGTCACCTTGATAAATGTTAAAGCGATTGATATTCATTTTCATTTTAGTATGAGTATGAGCATTGAGCACTGAGCAGTATTCATTACCTCACCGGCTTAATGAAATGAATGCAGTTCAAATTTTCATTTTAGCTTGTTGCGAACAATATCTCGTACCCATAATTCTTGCCTGAAAAATAAATGGAAAATCACAGACTCGATCTATTCTGTTTTGTATTTTACTCATTTATTTCGTATGTATAATTTTGCGGTTGTTCTGCTTTATACAATGTATAAACGTAATACACAATGAATAATTACCAAAGTAAAGTTTATGTTTTTTTTTGTTGTCGTTTATAAGAGTTGTTGTAGAAATATAGCTTACGAAAAAAAAGGAAGAAAATTTTTAAAACTCCTTTGTTAATCGTTACAGTATTAGTATAAATTTTGGTTTTGTGTTGCTATCATTAATGTTGTCGTTTTATTTTTGGAATCAGAAAGATCGCAGACAAAATGTGATTGTATATCTATTTCACTTTATTATGTGTTGCTCCAAGTATTTAATCGAATAAAACCAAATAATTCGATATACGCACATTTCTTTAGTCTTAAAATTGTTCCATGGAAACACAAGTCACGTGTAAAAAAATGGATTTAAAAAAAAAAGTTGATAAATTTGTATAAATTGTATACGTAGTCTACAGCGGGTTGAAGCAATCGATACAAAATGTGACGAGACATAAACTACGTTCTAAACAAAATTCCACTAATCTCGATCCCATACTAATTTGGCGTCCATCTTTTTCTTTAGTCACGATCTTTTTATGTCTCGACCTATTTTTGTTTGTAATCATTACATTTTATTTGTTTGTTTGTTTTTTGCAGTCTTTCAACAGAAAAAAATGCATAAATATACTGATTAGAATGTTTTGTTGATTTTATTTTGACTAAAATATTCCAATGTGAACATGGAACATGCCGTAGATAATCTGAACCAAGATGTAAAATCGAATTTGAATTCGAATTGTAATTCAAATTTCCTATTTTGTTTTAAATTCAAATTCTTTTTATTTTTGTTTCAAATTTTGATATTCCAAACCATAAGTTATTTTTCTTTGAATAATTATGTAAAATTACCCTTTGGTTTTGATTTTGAATATCAAAAAAATGCTATCTAATCGTTGATTTGGCAGTAATGTAATTTCCAAATTCAGAAAATCTACTGCAATGTCACACTGGCTATCGCAATTTATTTGCGTTAATTGCTACAAATATCATAAAGATAAAACACAAAATTGTAACGAATATTTGTTTGATGTTTTTATCTGACCGTTTTTTTTTAAATTCTAAACTATGTGCGATTGCGCACTTTAGAACCGAAATCAAGAAATACAAAACATATACGAACTAATAAGATCGATGTCAAAAAGGACTACACAGACTTGATTTGGGGGATTGAAGAAAAAAAAAATTTGTACAAAAACTGTTCTGAAAACAAATGGCGTTAAAATTGACACAATTTTTGCTGAATAAAAATTATGATGAAAAAACGATCAAAAAGAAAACATAACATGTTGGTTGCTTTATTTCTATGACTAATATGGCAAATTGGTATTTAATTTCGATTCGTTTTCTAAATTAATACATATGACAAAAACATGCTCTTATCCTCTTTAAAATAATCATATTTTTTTGTTTTCTTTCAATTATATATTACGGTCACTTATGACAAATAATAGAGTCATAATCATTGATTATAATTATGCGTAGTTATTTGGAAACAGACTACATTTTTTTTTTAATTTCATGTCATTGTCTTATTTTTCTATGTAGTATTTTGTGAATATGTCATATGCTGTCGAATAGTTTATTTTGCAATAATTGGTTTGCATTATTTACAGAGGGAAAACGCTTTTCTTTTTCTGCTAGATTGGGCCAAAATGTTTCCCGTAACTAGAACGTTGTGACAAGAAATTGAAACAAAGAAGTTCAACGCGAACAGTAAATCAAAATCGAATTTACAGTCCAAATTGAATGACTGAGCCATGTTATGACCCTTGGTAATCCACATAAAATAAGAGATGGGTGAGATTTTACAAATAGAACAATTCAGAGAGACTACTCACACCTTCTTCGACTGTCACATTTGCCACCGTGGCGCATTTCCTATGTCTCTTTTTTTTACAAATTTCATAGATGAGTAAAACCATTTCACAGTTTTATAATAATTTGGTTTGTCCTTTTTGTAATCCGATATAATTGGCCCAGGTGGCCTTTCATATTATTTCTTTAAAAACACATTTACACAACTTCACATATGATTTTCTTTTTTCAAACAATATTTTCGTCACTATTTCACAACTTCGTCTAGGAGTTGGTCTTGACGGATGGTGATGGCGATGAGTCCAAGTCTGATTTATGCAAATCGGCATAATTTGCTATAGCTCTATAAACGAACTCGTATTGTGCCTGCAAGTGAATATAATCATGAATAATCGTAGCCAAAAAATGATAAACCAATGGATCTAGATTCCATCTACATGATAAATGATCACAACTTACATATGTGCTGAGGAACTGACTACGCTGACTACGTAATTTTCGCACAACCGTACAGACATCGACCTTCTTTTCCAATCGCAGTTGCTGCACCAATATGCACAGTGTCACAAATATTGAACTACGATCAGTACCAAGACTGGAAATTTGATGCAAAAAAAAAACAATGTTAATCTCTTTCCAGTTTCACACGAATCTTAACCTCTTTGAAATGCAAAATTCAATATTTCATTACCTGCAGTGCACCACAATGGGGCTAGATACATATGTGGGATTTTCATGTAATGCTAGTGTTTGATCGACTAGTTCAAGCATACCACGGGTCACTTCGGGTACTTCACCTTCCACCGTTGGCCATCCATTGTATTGGAATTGAGTCACTTTAATTGTATCTTTTATCTTGAAATTGGTAACATTGAATTCGCGCCGAGTGTAATATGGACACGATTCACTTTGCATATATTTCACTAGAATGTGATCGTATTCGACTTCATCGTCAGCCCAATAACGTGGGCATTTACGTGGTCCATCACCGATCTGGTGGGCGAAATTAATACAACATTTACATAATTAGATATCAACTTTTTGAACAGAAGACATGGCTGATGACTTACTTCTGAAATCATTACGATCGTACTGATGCTTTGTTCGGAAAGCATCCGCCAGAAATCACCTATCGTCTCTTCGAGAGGGTCTTGCGTTATGATAAATGATTCCGAATTATCATAGCCCTCCATAAAGGTGGCATTTATGTATGTGGATGGTTGTGGACCTGTCATTTTGCCATTTGAAAAATTCGATTTAGACAATTAGAAAACGGGCGTTCCGCGTTCAGCTGATAAGAACAAAAATGAAAGAATTCCTCACCGATTGGTGTGAGAATGACACGATTTCTATCGTATGGGATCACACTATCACTACGGTTTTTGTTGCGATTTTCTTCGCTTGCTCCAACTGCACAACTCTTGTTCGTTTCATCCAGCACGGAATTGAGTCTCTGTGGATGGAATTTGATGAAAATTGAAAATTTGCCAAAACAAACAACACAATTATTGTGATGAAATTACCTCAAATTCAATTTCCAATTTGCATTGGTCTCGGCTGTCATTTGATCGTTGTTTCAGCTGTTCGACGGTGCTATTGAGATCTTTCAGCTGAATCTCTGTGTTTCCGAACTGAGCGACATCAAGCAATGCACGGTACAAGAAAATGTATTGTTTCTAAAAAGAGATATCAATAAAATATAATTTGGTGGATGATTCGTTTTAATTGATTTCAAATATTGAACGGCAGTTATTCTCTATCCACTTACCAATGATTGAACTAAGAAATTTCGCTGATGACGCATATCGTAAACAGTATTGAAGATGGACACTTGATTTTCGTCTTGTAATTGCTGCATCAATGAGTCCAAAGCGACAAGTGTTCCTGTGCGACCAACACCAGCTGCAATTGAACCAGAACAATTTCGTTCAGAATTCATGGGAAACGTTAAAAAAAATGAACTGAAAATTCAGTTTGAATCGAAAAAAGAAAAATCAAAACCAACCAGAACAATGGATCAATATCGGGCCGCGTTGCAACGAATAAACATCATTAATTTGGCGAATGAATCGAATCACTCCAAGTTCGGGAGCCATGAAATCCTTCCAAACCAAGTAATGGTATTGAGTTATGTGGCGTTCCTCTTCTTCGTCACCACTGACACTGCCGTTACTCAAACCGCCGTTTCCGTTCGAATTGACGTTATTATGTGCTGAATGGGATCGAGTAATTTTCAATTCACGAACCAGATAGTCGGTGTAGCGTTGTTCATGTGTGAATGCAACGGTAATTTCTCCAAATTTCTGAGTATCATTAATTTGTTCAGGCCAATACTTGGCACACTTTGCCTTATTGTACTCCTCAAGATTTGTCAACATTACGATAATTTCCAGGTGTTGTTCCCAAATCATGCGCCAGAAATCATTGACCGTGCTATCCATTGGTCCTTGGGCACAGATGAACTTCTTGCGCTCTTTATAGCCGATGACAAAATTTGCGTTGATATAATCCGTTCCACAAGTCATTCCATTTGTCAAACGTTCTGACAGTTTCACTCGCGTCTGATCATATGCTTTGATATCTGGATATCGGTTTTTGCCCGCATTTTCTTTGGCATCTGAATTTTTCGTTGTGCGATCATTGAATCGATTGGGCAACATTTCGTACTCTCGTAAAAATCCATAGTCAGTGTCTTTGTGTCGCATAATGTATGCTTGTAGCAAGTCATCTCGGTGAATTGGCCCGATGTCAGTTGGCTTTTGGACTGTTGTTCCCAACAAATGACGACGACTCTGATTGTTTCGTCCGCCACAGAATGCACGGCTCAACGAATCACGCAGACTGATCACATCGTTTCCTTGTTGTTTCGTTGAGTTGACACGATGCATTACACACAATGTGGTCAACAGCACCAGCACGAGAAGGATCAAGCCACAAAGCACTTGCGTTAAAATGCTCAAGATTTTTGAGAGATTCTCCTCTTGAACGGAATCAATTGCCGTACTCATGTTCAACGGATCCATGTATTCACTGTATGTGGTCAACACTTCACTTTTATCATCTTTGTTCACTGAAAAAAAAAAAAGAAACCAACTCTTTAGTATCATCATAAATTTTTTTGGGGTTGTAATTCTATCTAAACATACCAATCACTTCAATGTAACCGGAGTAAATGCTTTCCGAATCCAATGGGCCATCGTAAACGATATTTTCAGCATTATTTCCATCGACAATTTGAATACTTTCCTCAGCTCGGGGTGCAGTGGTTGTTGCTTTGCCAGTTTCCGGATTTTCCACTTCAATTGCATTTGTGCTAACCTCACGACGAACCAATCGATCGAATCGACGTTTTCGAGTTTTTGGTATTTCACTGGGTTTCGGATCTTCCGGTTCCTTCTCATCTGGTTCATCTGGTTCATCTGGTTCATCTGCAACTGAAATTTCGTTTTGGGAACACATAAACACAGATACTTTAGAAATTACTTGGTGTCGTACACACTTACCGTCAATCAATGGTTTCGTTGTTGTTGTTGTTTTCATCAATCCAATTGAATTTGCTGCTGATGAACGCTTCGATGGTGGTACAAATCCTCTGAGCAATCTACGGCACTCAGCATTTTGGACTCCTTGGAATCCGTCATTGTTATTATTACCGTCACCCAAGATCACTTCCCTGTGGATGGTCTCGGTGGAGAGTGTTTCCGCGATGTAAACACCGCCACGATAATTTGTCTCTGCATGCACCTCATGATAAGTACTGATATTCAACTTTTTAATGTCTGGAAGTTTGTAGCTTTCCAATCCAAGATATTCCGGCATTCGCACCAAATAGATGCGATAGCCACAGATTGGTCCGTTTCGCTCGGACAATTCCGGCATGTATACTTTGATTAGGTATTTGCCATCAGAGCGAGCACTGCCCCAAAGAATTGGCTTCCAGTCCGGTATGTATCGAGGCGTTGAGCATTTTGCAGTGGCAACAGCGCCTGGTTTTCTGCTTCGTGTTATCGCCGACACTTTGACCGTAAACTCAGTATTGAATGGCACATTTTCGAATTCGGCTTTTGTTTGTGGTGCAAGAGCTACTTTTGATTTTGGACCATAGGTGTCATTACGCAATGCATGGTTTTTCTCCGACCGATACGATGCAACGCCATTCAATTCAAGATTATAGCTTACGATCACTCCGTTGCGTTGAAGAGGCGCGTTCCATTGCACGGATATGACCGTTCTATCGGTAACATTACAATGTACTTTCAAGTTGGTAGGAATGCTGGCAGTGCCATCGGATGTGGCGCCTGTGACACTAGCCGACCAATTGCCACACTTTTTGGTCAGTTCATTGCAGGCACGAACTCGAAAAATGTATTCAGTGCCGGCTTTTAACTGAAAAATAGAATTACATTGAGAATTAGTTTGTGAATCACGTTCAATTTGTCAATTAAACACTTACATTGTCAAACATGTACGGTAAATTGCGGCTATTTTGTGGATGTACGGCCTCTTCGATGATTTTCGACTCGTTCGCCTTTAAAGCAACCGTTAATTCATAGTACTGGATGTATTGCAGTAAATGGGCTGATGGTGGATGCCATCCAATTGTTATTGTTTCGGTTGTCATGCCTTTAACTTCAATCACTGGTACAAAAACTGGATCGACGGCAAGTGTTGTAACTGGTGTTTTGTGATCGTACACAGGACTATCCAATCCGATTTTATTTGTAGCCATAATTTTTAAATAGTACGTTGTATTTGGTTGAAAATTTTCCAACACATGAGACGTTTTATTTCCATTGAGGCGTTCTTTGTAGTATAGGTATGTTGGTTCACCCTCTTTCATATATTGAACGGTATACTTTGTGATTGGTGAATTGCCGTTGTTCGTTGTCCAATTAACAAAGATTTCAGTAGCACCAACTGCTTCAACTGTCTCAAAATTGACTTGTGGTGCATGTAGCACAAAAACAGCTGAAGAACCGCTAACCAGTCGAGAATTGTCAAATACCTGATCATCATCGTCGTCGTATGGTACTTCAACAATACACGAATAACGGCCCGTATCCTTTTTTGTGATATTGGCCAAATCAAGTGTAATATTTACTCGTTGTTCGTTCAAACGATTGATCTTGGAGCGATTTGCGACGAATACTTGATCAAAATGAGATGTTGCCATGGGCCGTTTGTCAATGGAATTTGCGTCATCTTTTACCCATTTGATGGTTTTCTCAAAATCGGCCAACGGATGGGCTTCAATCACACAAAATAACAGCACACTGTCACCAATTCGGGGTTCAATGCGTTCAGCGCTCTTGGCAACAATTCGCGGCTGGATAACGGCAGCAACAGAGAATCGCTTTTTCTTCGGCTCAGCGCCGCCATCGATCGGACCAAATTGCTCACATGTGTAAATGCCGGTGTCATTTGCTTCAACTTTTCGAATTGTCAGCGAGTATTTTTGACGCGGTAGCTCATTGTTATCAAGCCGCAAATGGAATCTGTTGGATAAAAATCCACGTATGGATATGTATTTGAGTTTTTGCAAAAAGTATTTGA
This sequence comes from Sitodiplosis mosellana, assembly GCF_009176505.1. Taxonomy (NCBI): domain Eukaryota; kingdom Metazoa; phylum Arthropoda; class Insecta; order Diptera; family Cecidomyiidae; genus Sitodiplosis; species Sitodiplosis mosellana. The sequence continues at coordinate 17,411,711 of NW_022595244.1, read as the reverse complement.
AATGTCAAAACAAACCTTTTATTCGATTCCGCAATGTTAACACCATCTTTATTCCATTTGAATGGCACATTTGATTCCGTTTCACATAAAACGGTGAAATTACTTCCAATCACAGCATATTTTCGAATGGGTTCTATACCGAAAATGAACGAAAACACAAAAAATTACATTGATTACAAGCGACTTATCTTTAATTAACAATTCATGGCGATAAAGAAGATAGAACGTGATTTGTTTTTTTGAACGATACACAAAAGAACAGAACAGAACAGAACAAAACGGAACGTGAACGAATGAGTGAATGAGTGAGCGCAACTGAGTACATTGTGAGTGGGCGAACGTCAAAGCGGTACTCAAACAAATATACTAAAAACACACCCCAGAATTCAATACGTATACACCATATTAAAGCAGTAATTTGACTGCATGTTTCCATGTTGCGCTCACTCTTAATCGCACGCTCATCTCACGCACTCATCGTCAGATGGATGAAATCCATTTTTTTTATTTCTCCTAGTTTGGTTTTACCTAATTGTTGGTCAGCTTGTTGTTCCTCGTTGGCGACCACCGAAATGTTTTGAATGTTTGCACTTGCAATAAATAAAGCAATTAAAATGACGATCGGCGTTTGATTCATTTCATAAAAATTCCAATCACAATATCGACGGCCGAACATTGTTCACAATGTCGCGCGTCAACGTTGTGTGTGTGTGTGTATTTGATGCAAATATTCAATGCAATTCGATATTTGATGTTTGTTTCACTCGTCCTGCCTGTCGAACTATTTTCTTTTTTCTCTCTTCTCTCACACACTTAACTCTCCCACTTTTGCTTCCTTTCGGGTTAAATCGCACAAATTTCCATACGATTCGCAAGTGGTGATTCACAAAAAAAATGTTGCTATATCAAAGCCATTGGGATCGGTATATCGGATGAATTTCCTATTGGTTCGACGATTTCACGGGCACACAAAAAAAAACATACACAATTGTACAATCCACTAAAAAAAAGCGAAATTTTGGTCTCGGTGTTCAGTCCCTTTTTGTGTATAGTACGTTCGATTCTGCGGCCGTAAAAAGTTTCACACAACAAATCACACTGGTCAATCATTCACCAAAAATCACTTGGTGATTACCATCGTTATTAAATGTGGTTTCGTTTCGAAACACTTCGAATACGATTTGAATTTGGCAAAAAAAAAAATTCTTTTTTCTCGCTTTATTTGTTGTTGATTCGATCGAGTCCAAAGAACCGAGAACAAACAATATACAAAAAGAAATGTATGTACACTTAAAATTTGTTAGTTTAATCGGCTTCAATCGTACACTACTGCCAGCCTGTTCTTCTCACACATCTCTTTTTGCTTCGATTTTCGATGTGTATAGTTGTCTGTGTGAACGCTTGAATGACCGTGCTGTTGGTGTGCGTACTCACAGAGATGTATGCTCATTATTTCGCAGTTGCTCAACACACCACACACACAGACACACACATAACACAATACACACTCGCACATACTCACAGAACGATTCACCGCGCAAACATACTAGATTTTCTTTTGGCATTCATGTCATTTTAAATTAAATTTTCTACGGTCAAAGTTCAAAATGAATATGATTTTACTTTTTTTTGTCTAAATTGAACCCCTTAAATATTAGCTGTTTCATTTTATCAACGACACTGATTGCTTTAATCGCTCAAGTGACTTTTGCCACCCATTTCCATCGATAAGTGATCAGGCGATTAAGCTTTTTGGTTGGATTTCTCCTCCGTTCTTTGTCAATCTCAATCTATGGAATGGAATGATGAAAGTCACACCGATCATACAAGTCATTATCTAAAACAAAACGGCTCAATTGAAGAATAAATAAGTGAAGCATATTCACGGAATTAGAAAATTTAAAAGTGCTCCTCCCTTGCCTATACCTCCCATCAAAAACAATGTGGCGACCTCTACAATGTGCGCCAACTATGCGATGACACTTTCCAATGCTGTTCGCCAATTTTTCTATTGTGTTGGTGTGCCTTTCAGCATTGAGATTATCAATTGATTCACACATTCAGTCTCAATTTTGGTGACGAACAAACTTGTTCAGAGAAAACCAAATTGAACAAAAAAAAAACCTAGTGAGAGAGGAAAAAAAGAACCATTTCATCTCAATTTCGATTGCATTAAAAAGTGTAGAAAAAGCGAAGAACCATGCCGAAAAACAAGGGAAAGGGAGGGAAAAATCGTCGTCGTGGTAAGAACGAAAACGAATCCGAAAAACGTGAATTGATTTTCAAGGAAGACGAACAAGAATATGCCCAAGTCACGAAAATGTTAGGCAATGGCAGATTGGAAGCAATGTGCTTCGATGGTGTCAAACGCTTGTGTCACATCAGAGGCAAACTTCGGAAGAAAGTAAGTGATGTTTTTTTTTCTGATGAAATTACTAATATTGAAAACAATCCAGGTGAAAAATGCACACGTTTTGATTTATGAAGGAGAGTAAAAATTGGTCCCACGACAGAAAAATTCAACAATTTGTATAAAAATGGCGCCTTTCGAAATCTTTCCAACAAACAAAAAAAAAGTTGTGAAATTTTTGGGTTTTTTTTCGAATTTGATTGTTAGCATTGTGAAAAGTGCTGAAAAGATTACGCATTAATGTTTTTCCCTTTGTTTCGATATTTTACGCATAATTCCGTGATGATGATTGTGTGCCAGTCCGAAAGTTGAACAACTTTACACATATGCTATGATTGTATGGGTGTGCACTGTGCATGCAGTAAATGACATTAGTCTCGGCACGCTCCCCAACGATCATATACTATAATATCTCATGCATTCGCAACCTCGTGTTATGTGTGTGTATATAACAGTATTTTGACATGAGAAGACCACACACTACACTGCAAATTTTTGTTGAAACACAAAAAAAAACTGCTAATGATTTGCCAGTTTTTTATTTCAGGCCAATGACTAATTTTTTCCGCAAACATTTCTCAAACGTGACTTCGTTCAATGCAATTTTTTTTTTTAATTTGGTGTGACTTCCTCTCGTTCATTTCAGGTCTGGATCAATCAAGGCGATATTATTCTGGTTGGTTTGCGTGATTATCAAGATTCAAAGGCCGATGTTATCCTCAAATATACACCCGATGAAGCAAGAAATCTAAAAACGTACGGTGAATTCCCCGAATCGGTGCGCATCAACGATACAGTTACATTTGTTGAAGACGGATTAGACGAAGACATTGAATTTGGTGATGAGATCAGTTCCGAAGATGATGCCGATTCAGTTGATGCTATTTGATAAGGAGGAAGCACACGCAACTGTTATCGTTAAGAGAATTATGTTAAGAATAATCTATTTCTTCGCAAACAATTAACTGGTGAAACACAACAGAAATTCGATATACAAATAAAATACCACTCACAAAAAAAAAACGAATGTCCATAGGCCTTTTTTCATTCTGAAACTGTATGATGTTCCAGGAATTTTTTTTTATGGTGTTCTAGCCCATTTTCAAGTGACTACTTTGTATTTACATTAAATTTAAGGGACTAAGAATATTCACACACTTCATCCTTTCACATTCACACAGATCCTTTTGAATATCAATCGAATGACTCATCAAGAAGTAAATATCATTAAACGTAAAAAATTACCTCACTTTTGATGAATGGATTATCTCACCTAATTAAACATAACCATAGGTTGATTATTATGGTGTGAAGTGTCGTTCAACCACATTTTCAGCTGTTTAGTATAGCAGCTTAATAAAGGTATGATGTCATCGCAATGTATTATCAGCAAAAAGTACCTGAATAAAACGCCCAGCCGGGAAACACAAAATTAAGAAGAAAATCTTTTTTTAAAAAAAAGTTCTTTATTCATTCTATAATACATTACTAGAAATTTTGTGTTTGTGAGTCTATTTTTGGTGTAAGTTCAATAGCATGTTTGTTGCATTTCTTGATATTGCTAATTGATTTGAAGCAAAAAAAAAAGAGAAGGATTTATTTAATATTTCATATAGATTTGTTACTGAACGGATACGGTTGTCAAATTCAGTTGCTTTCACAATAGCAAAAAAAACATTACTTCACAAAGCCAAAGAAAATGAACTCCGAAAAATGGTTGGTTGCTACAAGTTTTTAATTTTCAAATTTCAAATTTCAATATATACAAATTATTATGCCGATTATTTTAAAGAAAATTGATGTTAAGAGAAAATTTCTTGTCGAAATACTTTGATTTTGAATAAAACAGTTTGCGAATTTGTTTTTTGTCTCTACAATTTTCACAATAAAATCAATTGGAACCGACACAAAAATGAAAAATAAACTAAACGAAAACGAAAGCCTAACAATATGTCACGATGCGTTTCATCTGCGTCTCTTGATATTTTTTTTTCCTCAAAATTTGTTGTTTCTTCACTTTCATTTTTGTACGAATGCTAAATAAGCTTACAGACTATTTTCCGATATTCCGTCATTTCGATTCACCTATAATCTTACAGTATTACATTTTTTTTAAGTTAGTGTTAATATATAGTTTTTTTTTTATTGTTGTCTTATTTAAGTAGTGCTTGACGATTTGTTTTCTCATTTAAGTATACAATTAGAGATAAATAATTGTAATAATATTCGTTTGAAATAGTAGTATTTCTTCAGTTTTTTTTTTTCAACCAAAACAATAATAAAATGGTATAAATAAGTCAGTGAAGAAAAAAAAACAGGAGAAAATATGGAAATAAAATGATAGTGATGAAGGAGAGTGTTGATGTTTTGGGCCGGTTTAAATACTTGAAGATTTTCTTCTTGATAAAGTGGAGCATGCAACAAGATGAGATCATGTCGCAAATTGGACGCCAGAAGTGGAAATCAAAAATGAGTTTTCATAAGTTTGAGCTCGATTTTTCAAGGTCATGGTCGGATTTTACTGGATTCTCAATATAATAATAAAAAACGGGGAAGGGAAGGTGTTTTTGTTTTGGTAGCTTGTTGGACTTGTAATAAAAATTAAAACAAACAAAATAAAGGGATGAACATATTTTATTTGAGTGATATTTGAATGAGTTGTGGTTGTGTGTGTGTTTTTTTTTGTTCGAATTGGCAAATCAACAAAATGCGTAAAGTAAACAAAAGTTTCGACATTCAAGAAAAGAAAGCCTATTCTAGCAGTGAGCTTGCATGCAGTCATAAATATGCAGCAGGTCTCGCTGTCAGCATTGTCTATTGATCAGCTCGATTTCGTACTAATCTACGGTTTTCTGCGAAAAAAATTTCTTTTGCGTATTTGTTACATTTACATCACTATTACATTTTATTTATTCTTGAAGCTTCTACGAAATGTGTTTTTTTGTTGTTGTTGTTTTTTTCTTCTTTAATTTTAAATACGTCACATATTCGACCTTCCACGGTTTTTGTCGTTTTACTACTGTTAAGGCATCCTTTATTCATATTCATCATCGTTAAAGGTTTTGTGTGTGTGTGGTGTTTGTGTTTTACAAGTCTCACGCAGAGTGAATGCGGTATGAAAAGAGTACATGACACATTGAGGATGAGGACTTATCATCATCATGTTGATGACGGATTTGTGAAACAAGATGAAACATGAAAACCAGAACGAAAAAAACTTTCGGTAGTAAATGAAACGACCGTCATTAATATTTGATACATGTATATACGGTACAATGCTTCGCCAAAAAAAAACAAAAAAAATTTTCGCACAAATAGCCGACACCTTTGCAACTCCACTTAAGCCGAAAATCTAAGAAATTACGAACAAAACGGTTCTCTCTTTCTGTCACGGTGTTTTAATTAAATACTATGAATAATTTAGTCTAAAAACTGAAAGTTACAATTCAAATGTTCTACTTTGTCTCTCCTTCAAAACACATAAAATTCACTCGATTTCAACCGTACAACTCCCTCTCTTTCTCTATATTTCTCTCTCTCTCTCTCTCTCACTCTCTCTCTCTTTTCGCCGGTCTTTTACTTGTCTTTCTCAATTTCAAACTCCATTAAAATGCTTCTCTCCGAAAATATCCATCTTGCAATCTGTGCTAAAAGTGTGTATTAAATACACCGAAAAATATTGCCGTTAATTTATTCATATTTTCATTTCAGATTGTTTCTCTTTCTTCACTTCATTTCATTGCGCAACAAATAAGCATACTATTTAAATTCTCAAATGTTATCTGTCATTCAGGTTATACGTTCTATGTCTTCGTTCGCATTTCTACAAATCCTTTCTAACTCAGCGCATGTGTTTACAATTAAAAAAATAATATTCAATAAAAATCAAGCACAATATTTCGATGAGTTTTAAGATCTGACAGAGAAAAAATAAACTCTTAATATTCCATCTTATTGATTAAATGCAAAAACAAGGCTTTGAATTCTCTCTTTTTTTTTCAATACAAAACTAAAAAAGAGAAGAGGAAAAAAAAACGAAAATGATATTTCATAAAGGTTGTGTTGATGATAGCGGTACTGCTTGATTAATGACAATAGATTTGATTGATTAGTTTGCTTAATTACTGCGTTTACTGTATGTTGTGTCGATACTAAGCACAAGGAGGTTCGCTAATGACCTTTTGCTGCTTCCTTAGCGGCAAGGATTAATGGAGTCAAGCTCGCTAATGGACGCGCTAATTTCAAGAAAGTGTGCTGCAAATAAAAGAGAAAAAAAAATGATATCAAATTAGAATTTGGGGCATTTCTTATTAGAAAAAAAAATTGCATCAATTTAATCGAGCGTTGATTAAATTTAGTAGAAAAAAAAACTCACCTTTAACAGTTCAGGTGCACCGGCCCGTTGTTCAACGTCTACTTCTAAGCATTGATCAAGGAAATCCTGGAATATTGGACTGAGTTTTTCCATTTCCTTAATCTCCGGTTTGCCATTCGTTGCAATCAGATACAATGCTCTCAGCGGGTTTTCATTCAAATATGGTGGCTCGCCTTCGATCATTTCGATAGCCATAATACCTAGTGACCATAAATCGACTTTTGGACCGTACTGTTTCCGTGTTACGACTTCGGGTGCCATCCAATCTGTATGCAAAAGAAATGGATTGTTAGTTTTGTTACTCTTTCCCTACGTCGATCTCCATTTACTTTTAGTAAGAAAAAAAAAATTTGTCAAGATAAACGTGATGCTTAACTTACATGGAGTTCCAACCATTGTGGTGCGCTTCGATTGTTCGGGCGATATTTGTGCACAAAAGCCGAAATCGGTTAATTTCACACTTCCGTCTAAGCCTAATAGTATATTGTCACTTTTTATATCTCTATGTATCACTTGGTTGCTGTGCAAGAATGCCAACGCTTGTAATACTTCACGGCAAACTGCTGCAATTTGTCCCTCATCCATGCACGTTTCGGTGACAACATCGGTCAGCGAACCGCCCGGCAAGTACTCCATCACCACCCATAACTCTTCACCAACTAAATAACTGTCTAAATAGTTCACCACATTCGGATGTTTATTCTCTCGCATCACCAGGATTTCATTGATGATTAATTCTTTTTTGGGCTGTTGTGACAAATTCATTTGTTTTATGGCTACTTCCATACCGGTTGAGCTCTCGATTGCCGTGTACACTGTACCAGATGCACCTTGGCCAATTTTCTCGATTTTCGTGTACTTCCGCGTTGGATCGCCCACACTTACAATTGTTCGCAGCTTATCGAGAATTTCTTCGTCGCTCATTTTCTTCTTCTTGAGACCGCCATTGTTTCGTGGCGTGGTCTGTGGCGCAGCCGGTGGAATTTGATTCAAAATCGTACCACCACTGGTTGGTGTAGTGTTATTACTGCTGCCATTGGCCGTTGCTGAAACAGGTGATGCTGGGTGCACTGTAGGAACATGTTCTACAAATTAAATTCATTCATACATTAAACCCCAAAAACCACAACCCGAAATTGAAACAAAGAGAAAGAAGAATGTGTCACTTACCTGGTGATGTTGGTTTCTGTGTTGATGATTTCGAAAGCACCGCATTGTTCGCCAGTTTTGGTTGCATGTTGTAGTTAATTGAATTCGGACTATAAATATTGCTTGCATTGTTCTTATTCTTATCAAGTGTTGGACTTTTTATTGCAACCGATGCATTCATCAAATTGTTTTGCACCGATTGAGCTTGATGTTGATAGTTGATGGCGCTCTCCGTCAGATTTGTTTCGTCCAGCGGTCTCGTGTACTGTAAACACAAGTTGAAAGAAACCAACACAATGTTAATAAAATTTCAAATTTCAATTGTCGATCGATGCAAAAGAAAACCTACTATTGATTTGGTTCGTTCGGGTCGACTAGAGATTGGTGGTGGTGGAGGTGCATTGTCATCGCTGGACGCTTCTTCATTGACTGAATTGTCGGTAATTTGTAAGCTTTGTTGCGTTGACGATTCACTTATAATCGCTGGATGCAATATTTGCCCACTGTGATGCGATTCAGAATCGGTTGGCGTACTACTTGGCGTGCTGCTGCTCACATGACTCAATGATGAGGCTAAATTTGTAAGTAAGTCAATTTGATAAATTAAACACATGACACATGGAATAAATTAAGGAAATTAAACTGTCACCAAAAAAGGAATGAGAAAGAAAACAACAGAAATCTGTTTGCACTTACCCGAATTTGTAGCGGTTGTTGTGGCGGTTGTGTTGATCATATACTTGGAGCTGGGCCGTTGTTTGCTACTGTTTTCAAACCAATTTAATACATCTAAAACAGCCTGCGGATTCTTCTTTTGCTCTTGTTTGCTAATATTCGAGCTCATGAGCAATCGTGCCCATGCTTCGGGCATCCCCTGTAATCAGAACACAGACAAAATTGAGTAAAGTTTCCGAAAGCCAAACACATAAACAGCAAATTACAATGAGGTGAACAATCGACGGACCAAAATTGATGAAAAAAAAGAAACATTTAACAAAGTGTTTCTGGTCGATTCAGCTCTCTTTTCCATTATTGGCTTGACAAAAAACAAAATTGCCCAACACATAAACACAAAATGTATAACTTTAAACCGTTCCAATTATCGGCTAATTGACTCCCGATTGTTTTGAACATGCATTAAAGAAGGTGACACAAAACGCCAATATTACCAATTGCACGAATGAGAGGAAAAAAAGCTGAATCTTGTTTTGGTGTCAAAAATGGTGTTTTTGTTTTGTAACCTTGCAACCGACATTGCAAAGAAATCCTCACGCAATGAGTCACACGAACATCATTGAAAATCGGTAGCTCGATCCATTTATCGATTTTGCCCATTTCCCCGGAATTTCTTTACAATTTTTTTTTTTCGATTTGCTACTGGCTACAGGCATAAACGTACATTCCAAATATAATTTTGACCAAAAAATGAAAAAAAAAAATACAAAAGACAATAACAAAAAGAAAAGCACGAATTGAAATCACACACAAATATGCAGCTCAGGCAAACAGACACATAAAAACACACGATCACACCGTGCCAATGAACAAATTTCGAATAGATTTTGTGTCGATACAAAATTTTGTATTTTTTTTTCTCGCCTTTAAACCAAAACAATAATAATTGTGACACAAGCAACAAAAACTCAATACTTACTTTCAAAGGCAGCTTGAAACGAAAAAACAAAACGAAATAGAACATTGTGTGAACCAAATCAAAACGAAATAAAAAAATAACGGATCCAGGAAAATCAACATAAGGTTCGAATAACGAAAAGTAAAAAATAAAACGAAAAATTGTTTAGTCTAATATCATATCTTCATAGAAGAGATTGGAAGTTTTGGTATCGAATCGAATCACTTGAAAGAAGAAGAGTCGACGACGCGAAAGAAGAAATGACAAAAAACACACACACACACACATAATTGCGGTGAAACTGTTTTGTGGGCGAAATTGGAGTATTTAATAGTTAATTTATTGAAATGATTTCTTTTTCTTCGTTTCCGTTTTCGTGTATGTGGATGCATTGTTCTTCTTAATGGTTATTGTTTTGAATATTGTCACATGGGAGATAATGTTTCAATGATACCCGACTTTGAAGTGATGCGATTTGAGAGAATACTGATTTTCTTGTTTCTTCTTGTGAAAAAAGAAGCGATACGTTTTCGAAATAACTCAAATAAAAACAACAAAATAAATCGTTTCTGTTCCTTCCATTCTGCCGATACGATGCCAAATTCGAAATGCAAATGGAACTGAAAATTTAGTGTGCAAAAGGCGCAAGCTTTGACAAACCGAATTATTATTTACCATCCGAATGGCGACTATTGATTGGAAATTTTAAGAAAATGAAAAACAAGTGTTGCCAAAATCTCCAATCAAATCTAAATTGATTTTGTACAAAAGCCAATCCAGTCCAATTCCAATAATCAAAGCTTCCAAATTGTAACTAAAGACTTGTATGAATCAAATGGTTTTAAGCAACTTTCAAAAACTATATGGCATATCCAAAAACAGAAAGAAGAAACACAATTCAAACGCAGAATTAAAAAAAAATGAACAAACACAAAAGATGGATTGTATATTTGAATTAGTTTTATGAAATTCATGGCCAAAATTGTCAAAAAATATAATAAATGGTTGTGTTATATACGTGAAAATCAGTCGCCATAACGAAATGATTTTGCGCCCAAAAAAAAAGACAGTAGTAAACAGAGCCAATCAATTGAACTAAGATGTAAAACGCAAGATGTTAGCAAGAACAAACTCTTAGAACTAAATGAGAACGTAAGCGGTTAGCAAATGATCTGCGACAAACGATTGAGCTAAATTAAATATTGAATGTTAACTTACCGTGAATTCACCGGTGATAGCATCGAATCCCACATGAACCGTATGCTCAAAATTCTGCAAAGATTATGGAAAACGATTCGGATAATGAATGAGCCACGGATTGGTGTATGACGATGGACAATTTCTTACTAAACTCACCGTTGGATACGATATATTTGGTTTTGAATCGGTGCCTGGCTTTGGCATTGATCCCTTAATTTTACTCTTGGAAGTCTTCTTCTTTCGATCGCCATCGTCAGGTTCTAACAACCATAAAAATATTTGTATTAATCATTTGATTGCATACGTATGTGTTGGGATTGAAATGTATGTGTGTAATCGATTTCATACCTTTTGGTAGAGGTTTTAATTCGACAGCCGGAGCGCTGTCACTGCGATGATGATCTGATTTAAAACCTTGATTTGTGAAAAACACAAACAACAACAACAACAGCAACAATGAGAATGATTTCAATTGAGAGTTTTGTAGGTGTAGTTTATTCGCTTGACAGCGCTAATTTACGTCATAACCAAGCAATTGCTGGTTGTGATTTAACGACTCATTGCAACATCAAATGCATCAATAACGATTTAAATTATAAATGTTTAATCGATGCGAATTAAATTACCTCGATTTGTGCTAGTTAATCGAACTGGCGGAGCAGGCGGTTTGTCTTCTTCACTCGACATTTTTTGTTTAAATAGCTCTTTTCTCTCTGATGGTTGTTGTTGTTATTTTGGGATTATTTATTTATGTTTAAATTAAATCAACATAAAATCGATTTTTGACACCGATTCTCCGAAGCGAACACAAATTGTCTTTTCTGAAATTGGTGGAAATTAAGCATGTCAAAATTAGTTAGCGGAAACGCAAGATTTGTAGCATAGAATTTTAAGATAGAACTCTCTTTCATTCATACACACAACGGTTTACACTTTTTATTGTATTTTTTTTTGCTAGCATTTGGCTCACACACAAATAAAACAACAGACAAACACACGACGGTTTTTTTTTCGTCTCTCTTTAAGTTTTTTTTTAGGCGACAGCCTCATTCATTTCGACGCTCGTGTATCCAAAAGAGAGCGAAAATAACGATAGTAAGAACCAAAAATATCTTTTCAATCGCTTAAATTCGTCAAGATCACGGCTGCACCCAATGACATTTCTGTCTGTACACACATCCGATTGCATTGGTATGAGCATTAGTCGTACCAGTTGTAAAATGATTTGTTGCTCTTTTCATCTACGCTTTTTTTCTTTTCCACTTTTTTTTTACTTTACACAAATGTTACTCATTCGCGCTATGAATCAATTCACGAATTTGGATCGCATTGATAGGCAACACCAAACGTACACACATTTTTTTTCTGTGTCTCACACTTGAAACGCACCGAAATTGCACATCAATCGAAAAAAATTCGATTATCGAAAAAATTGTCATCAATGAAATAAAAATGACTTCGTTTTGGTTTGAGACCGATTTTTCACTCTCTGTTTCTCACTCTCTCATGGTTCTCTCATGTCATACACCACAAAAATATCGCACTTCAACATTTATAGGTTTTACTTGAGTTTATTTTTTGTTTCGTTTTGAGTATTGAGCCGACTGACTCAACATCGTCGATGGCTATAATCACATTGGAAATCGCGTTATAGCATATTATGTGGTTGGTTAACATTTATCCATTCCATTTTCGAACGTGTGGTACGGCCAAACAAAACAAATCGATAAACGCCAAAATGGAAATTTTCTTCATTCGTGCATTTCAATTAAATGGAAACGACCACAACATTCTCACATACAAACTCACTTGCATTCGGAAAGAGACACATGGAAGAAAGAAAAAAAACTTAAATGAAATGAGAAAAATTCATTTCACTTGCAATTTATGTAATTTTTTTTTCTGTTCGTTTATTTGACGCACATTTTACGATATTTTGTGAATTTGGTCGGTCAAAATTTCTGTTCCTTCAGCTCAACGGGGTATTTAAACTTAAAAGGAAATAAAACAGAATAGCAAAAACACAACGAAAGAGAAAAAAGACACCAAATTCAAAATTCACGCACATAAATTTTTCCTCATTTTTCCCATTTACACACACCGCAAAGCGAAATTGAAATGAAAGGACTGAATGGAATGAATTCATATACACTGAAGCTGAACGGCGCAACCGAGCACGGACTACGCTGTTTGATTGATGGGCTAGAGCAAGAGCGCACGCATACACACTGTCTTACTCTCCTCATTCGAATGGCGTCGCGTGTGTTAGTGAGAATGCTGTTGGTAGTCTTTTATTTTCTGTAATTTTATTGCCTCTGCTGTCGCTGCCATATTTGATTCCGTTCTCAGTATTTGTCGACAGCAGAGAAAAAAAACAATCGCGCGAGAGAACGACAACAGCGCTTTCGTATTGGTTTTTGTATTCATACATACATAGCACACATTGTGTGTAAGAATTTCACTTCCACAACCACATTCAAGCGATACTATATTTGTCTTACTCTCTCTCTCTCTCTCTCGCCTTTGTTGCTGTGAGCGCATCCAAAACGAATCTTGAAACGTCAAAATTGGGCATATGAAATGTCAACAAACGAAGGTTGCGTTCCGAATACCATACTTCGGTTTGGTTTCAATTTGCACAACAAAAACGACTTGCCAATCGTTCGAGCAAATTCTTATTTGGTTCTCTCTATTGAAACACCGCATTTTTGTGAGTTCTATCCTTTTTTAGGCTTATTTATTCCATTATGTTCAAGGTTTTGTACAATTATATTTAAATTTTTAGTTTGATATCTTTTCAATAGTTTCTTTTGTCTTCTCTCTTTTACATTTATTTAGTACATTGTTTTTAAATTAGCTGTCTATTTATAACATAGTTGGTTTTTATTTTCTTTATTTTTTTTTTAATTCTCTAATTAATCGTAAAATGAGAAGAATGCAAAAAAAATGAATTTAATTTCCCTTCCTCTCTAATTAGATAAATTCTTAAAGCTTTACAACGAGAAAACTAAGAATTTAGTCAGGTCATTTCTTTTTTATTCTTTGTGTAATCCATTCCAAACCTTGATATAGCCTGCAAATAGTGACAAAAAAAAATGCAATCAATTTTCATAAATGGCTCCGGTTAAATGGATGAGCACAATTAATTGCAAATGGTGTTTATTTACCCATCCCCGGTTAAAGCACAACACGATTGTATATGCCATTGATGTTTTTTAATTGATGTTAAGTCTAATTGACGTGATATTTCAGCTGCAGACATCGCGCCTTTTAAGTCCTGCAATTGCAATTGCAACGGAAGCGGAACAACCAAAAAAAGTGGGGAAAAAGAAGATTTTTTTTTGCTCGTATTAGTACTTGCGTGAATAATCGCGTGTATAAAATGATTGCACAATAAAAAAAGGCACTTACTTGTTTATTTGCGTATACCAGAAGACATGCTTTCGATAGATCTTCGTGTTGTAACAATGTATAAAGTTCTTCACGTGTCACAGCCAATCGTTCTCTGTCCGTCGAGTCGATAACCATTATAATAAACTGAAATAGAGCAATGAAACAAAAAAAATTATTAGTATTCGTTTGGGAATGTCAGCTCGAACGCACATATGTTTAAAATAAAGTTAACATCGATTTTCTTTTATGGCGGAACGAAATGATTGATTTAAGACAGCATAAAAATTGATTTTGTCGACCGTATAAAAAAAAAAACAATTCAAAATCACACATATACTAACCTCTGTATTCGTATAATATGTACTCCACGCCGTCCGTAAACTTTGCTGACCTGATTCAAGAAAACGAAGAAACATAACATTATTATCAATTTCATCTGTGTCGTGTATTCTACACTCGAAACTATCGTAACGAAAGTAGAAGTTCACTTGATTTGGAGCCAAATCAATGAAGAAAAAACAAACGACTGATGAATTTGATGTTTGAAAAAATTTAAAATTTATGTTCCAAAGACAAAAAAAGGAACAGCATGACTTACCTGCTAGATCCCATACTAAAAAATGGATATTTTTCCAAACGATTTCTTCGACATTTGAACCGATGGTTGGACTGGTGTGTACCACTTCGTTCATTAGAAATTGGTATAGAATTGTTGTCTTCCCCGCATTATCCAAGCCCACCATAACTAATTTGTGTTCTAAAGAGAGGAAAATGTGGAAGAGAGATAGAGGAAAAATGGAAGAAAAGTTCAATTAGCTGGATAAGTGGTGATGACACGAAAATATGTGTGCTTATTTAACAATAAAGTCAACAATTACTGTTTTTGTGTAACGAATGTTTGGTGGCAAAGTGCACCAATTGACACAAAATATACGGGGTCAATATCAACCCTTCATCGATTATTATTACTATCGTCGGCTCTCTTTTTTGTATCTACAAGTAATCACGAAAGGCTAAGCCCATTGATTATTGTTATTATTATTATAGACATATGTATGCTTTGAAGTGGGTGTTTGTATGTTCTCTGAAATGAACCAATTATTTCTACATGATTTGTCTAATTTCTACAACATTCGATCATTAAATAATATGTGGCCCCATTCATTGAAAGTTCATTTCACCGCCACATAAGTGGATTGCCATTAAAATGCGATCCGATTCTGGAAATTAACATTTTATATAATCCCCAGTGTGTGCATGTGTGTGTGTGTGTGCGTATGTTTGTATTCCATTCAATATTTGCCGTCAAATGGCTATCAACACACTATTGCAAAATATTGTGATTGAGCAACGCTGCTAATGGCAAGCAGAAAGAAGAGGAGAACGTTGAGTGGAAAAGAGAAAATGCTATTTTTGCGATGTTGACATAATAATAACCAGTTTAGATAAAAAGAGAAGCATGAACTGATATCAATATACAAACAGTGTGCAAGCTCCAATAGAGAGTGAGAGACTATAAAACTGATTTGAGATTAATCGGTTCGCATTTACAGTGATATTTTTGCAAGGTGATACTTTGCATACTGGTCTCTCGTAGAGGCGAGACACGATGCGGCGAGACGCTACTGAAAGGGAACAACAAGTTCGCATTCAAAATACGATCGGGCATTCAGCATTTCAATACCAAATCTTGATTTAAATCATTTAGTCAATTCGCTATTCATGCATTCGATTTTTTCGGAAGCAACATTTTCCATCTACAGCAAGCCATTTGAATAACATTAGTAAATGTCTTTCGTGCTTTCGTCTTGGAAAAGTTGATATTTCAGAATAGAAGCTACATAAATGACGTCTGAGTTTTGGTCATGAAACCTACGATTGGAAGCTGTAGAAATGGCAAGAACCTTTCAAGGCAAAAAGATTGATTGCACAGCTGCTCGAGAAACGTGCAAAAGGTGTGTGCACAATGATGACAAAAACTGGCAAAAAAAAAATTACACAAACAAAGACTCGTAGACTAAACACAAAGTGAACACTCATTTTTTGCTACCTGCCTCGCAGCCTGTGTATGTATGCGTTTCGTATGTTGCCAAGTGTTTGTTCAGTGCGCTTTCGTCAGATAAACGTAATAACGCAACGAAGAAAGGGAAATAAAGAAATTTGCGTGAATTTTTTCAACTGCCGTCACACCATCGCCGTTTGCCGTGTGCATTTGTATGCGGTTCACAGAAATAGCCAATGTGAAAGTGTGTCTTTGTTTCGGCCGATCGCTTAATTACAGCAAATATGCATGCGGTTGCTTTGCGAATCACAAAACTATCATATTATTATTTTCGGTACACAAACAATGTGATATGTGCCACATTTTTATTTAGAGTGTGGGAGATCAAGACAGTAACAATTTCCAATGCTAACTACTCTGTAGGTGCATATATTCAATAAGACTATGCTTTTTTTTTCTCGAGATTTTCAAATCACAAACGCGAATATTGAATCTATGAGAAATCCGCTTTGTGTTGAACAATCATCAAAATTTCAAGGTTTCTACCATAATAAAATGAAAAATTCAATGCGTGATTTTGTAGGCTCTCTCAACATTTCAAAGTCTTGCTTGCCATAAATCACACTCGAGATTTGTTATTCTTGATAATAAAGTGTACTCCATTCATAGAGCATGAAATGAGGCTCCTTTCGAAAGTGGTATGATTCTTTCGACATGCATGGAATGCGGGCCCATGTATGCATTTATTACGGCACATTTAATCACCAGCACCACATTATTTGGTAGCACCTCCGAAAAACTGGCGAAGCCTGAACGAAATGGAAAAATTCCAACTATGCATTTATGTGGCGCTGGAGAGACTTCGTGTGAAACCATTCTCACGCATAACACATTCGACGGCACGGCAATTCACTGAATTATAATGTGCTTCCATTTCATATGAATTTCGAACGATTTATTCACTGAATTAATCATCTAATAAAAGTCAACGGCATATCTGGGCTATTTTCTCACTGAATACGTGAGCAATATCGCAAGCTATGAAATACTCTCGTTGTGAGCAACAGCGCGCATTACTTGGATGTTTTCAGTGAAATCACCATCGACTACTGATAACACATTGGCGAAGAGCAATAGCCTCGGCAATGCGAACGATTCCATACCAAGAGTTGGTGCGTACGCAATTAACGAACATCAGACGAACTAATTTTAAAATAATTCAAGCGTTTGTTCGTATGGACAAAAATATAGAAAAACTAATACATTTCTATTTATCTACGTTTCGAAATTCCATGTGAGTTTTTGTACGCACAACAATTAACGAAAATACTGTCATACGGAAGACGGATATATACGTTTTGTTTGGATATCTTTATTGAATGTGAAGAAATTGGAAACACCGTATTGTCGTCGTCGTCAATTGAATACATTTGCGTCATTGATCATATGCCTGGAATATTTTTCCCGCTGCGTCAATTGTATAACGTCGCCTTTGATGATTAGAACGTAAATTGATATTCCAAATCGAAACACCATCGATACATACCTTCATTACCGAATAGGCTCCATAATTTTCCAAATAATAATCCCATTTTGAATGAGTATTTGATTTATATTTTTTGATTAAATAACACAAATGGTAACTGAATGTAGCACGCGTTATCTTTGGCGATCAATATGAACTGGCCGCCACCAAAATGGTTAATTTTGGTCGTTTGAAATAATCGAAAAACGTTTAAAGCTCGAACATAAAGTGAAGTTGATATTTACACTATGAAAAAATTCACTAAAAGCACGTTTAAAACTCAAGTTGTACATATGAAGCCCGACGCACTAAAACATGCCACTCATTCTCAACAGCCCACTAATTAGTTTAATTTAACGTTGTTTTGGTTTTCAAAGTTTTTTGTTATTCGCTTCTTGTTTTTGCGTCAATGTGTCTATTGTTGTTCTGCTTATTTTGCAATTGCTGTCATTTATTGACTTTGTAATCACGGTACTATCGTTTTCCCAACAAAAAAAAACCACAACACCAAAAAGTAAACACAGTCAGTGATTTCATTCATTCACGTTTTGCATTCGGTTTGTCCGTAACTTAAGCATTTATCGCATAATCTGTTCTCATTCTGATCGCTATTTTGCCATACGGAAGCATTCACACACTCAGTATTTCGTATTTTGTTGATTTATTAGCTGTTTTGCATCGTTTCTACATTTATTATTTTGTTTATTCATTCGACCAAAGCCGTGATAATTGAATTATTCGCATCTCTTTTTGGGGCTGCTTTGCTGGAATGATGTGTAATATTTTTTATGTGTCACATATATGATTTTGAGGGAAAATTCAGCATTATTAGATTAAATTGGTAAAAACCACTTGTCTGGAAATGAATAGCCACACTTGAAAGACATATGCACTTCTTTTTTTTTGCTTGAATACGATACTTTGCCCGAAATCTCTCGCTACACAATTAATAATTAAAGAAGCTGAAATTAAGCGGACGAAACACAAGACGATCTGAGATATGATTCAAGATTGTACAAGGCAAACACGCAACGGGAAATATTCGTCGTATTATTACAGCAATTGCACGAATTTTCTCGTCAGGAACAAGACGAATTCAATGTATTTTAATTTGTTCCGTTTTCGTCTCACAATGTTTCTTTTTTTTCTTTTGTTTGTTCGACGTTTTCACAGTCAATTCACAAGATTTAATCCACTTCGAGGTGCCTTTCTCACTTGTGTCGTCTCGTTTTGATGAAATTCGTTTGCTGATTGAAATTGATTTTTTGTAAGCG
Source organism: Sitodiplosis mosellana (assembly GCF_009176505.1). Taxonomy (NCBI): domain Eukaryota; kingdom Metazoa; phylum Arthropoda; class Insecta; order Diptera; family Cecidomyiidae; genus Sitodiplosis; species Sitodiplosis mosellana. The sequence continues at coordinate 17,392,750 of NW_022595244.1, read as the reverse complement.
TTTAATGAAATATCTTCACTCACTCACCGAATGTGCCACACACTGTATTACAACACGAATCTCTGTTTGCTCTCGCTCTCTTTTCACAAATTCGTTCGCTGAAAGTCTGCTGTTCTACATTGCACGAGAAAGACGGAGAGAGAAAGAGTGAATGCCTTGGATGTGTATGTGTGTGCGTATGTTTTTGACTTTCTCTCTCTCTCTCTATCTCTCTGTATTTTTCGCCATTTTTGAGCAAATTGTAGCTTTACTGTCACTGCGTGCTACTACTGAGTCACTCAATATATCTGAATTTTTGTATGTGTGTGTGAGAGAGAAAAGAGAGTCATTCGATGTATTACTCATTCAGTTTGACATTTATCAAATTTGACTCCCGCTCATTTTTTTTTTAAATTGACATTGGTTCGGTGGGTCGAAAAACGGAATCTTTCATCATTTTAAGAAAAAAAAAATGGTTTTTAATTTCTAATATTTGTGAAATTGTTCAAAATTGTTTTATATGTCACTTCCATGGAAATCAGCTCAACGTTTTGACATTTGAAATGCGAACGCACCCTTACGATAGTTGACTGTTGAATGATTGTCAACAATTGCATACTGTCAGCAGCAATGAAAGCAATGGTATCCAGTTCAATTGTCGCTTATCAACTCGATTGCAAATCATAATGTTTCCGTGTCGTGATAAATGAAATTGGAAATGGATCTGTGCTAAATTGTGAAGCTTACGCGGCAATTTGAAGGGAGATTTCGAAGCGGTCAAATATGAGAATATGGTAAAATATTTCTAACGGAGTTTTTCTCTCTACTCGACACTAAACAACACTTGAATTCGAATAATTATAGCATGGCTTCCGATTTTTTCTACCCAAACAATGGAGGTGTGGAAGAGCACATTTTTAATTTATCACAATGTCTTTTGAAAAATGGACACAAAGTTATTTTAATTACCCATTCGTATGGCGACCGAAAAGGAATTCGATACATGACTGGTGGACTTAAAGTTTACTATTTGCCGATTCACACCTTTTACAACCAATGCATTTTACCCACAATGATGTGCAACATTCCATTGCTGCGATACATTTTAATTCGGGAACAAATCGAAATCGTCCACGGTCATTCGGCCTTCAGTGCTCTGGCCCATGAAGTTATGTTTGTAGGAAAACTGATGGGATTGAGAGTGCGTATAATTCAATTTCAGTGAATTTCATTTTGTTCAACTGTCATTTCAAATAAAAGTATTGTCAATTTTCAGATGGTCTTCACTGATCACAGTCTCTTCGGTTTTGCTGATTTGTCCGCTGTAGTTACCAATAAATTACTTGAAATCACATTATCCACTGTCAATCACTGCATTTGTGTGTCCCATACGGGGAAAGAAAATACGGTACTTCGAGCTAAAGTTTCAAAAGAAAAAGTTTCTGTTATTCCAAATGCCGTTGACACTGCCTTCTTCACGCCAGATCCAACGAAGAGATCAAACGATATCAATCAAGGTAACTTCAATTGGAAGCTATCAAGAAAATATCCCTTCTTACGAGTTTGTTTCATTGCAGTTACCATAGTGATAGTTTCACGTCTTGTGTATCGAAAGGGTGTTGATCTAATGGCCGGAGTCATATCCAGATTGGCAAATAGGAAGGATGTAAATTTTATTATTGCGGGCGATGGCCCGAAGCGAACGGCCTTGGAAGAAGTTCGCGAAAAGCATAATATTCAAGATAGAGTTACATTGCTCGGTGCTATGGAGCACTCTAAGGTTAGGGCTTATAATAAATAGTAGAACAGTACATGGAATTGTAAAATTGATTTTATTCAAATCAAACATTCAAACCTTCTTGTTCTAGGTTCGTGAGGTACTTCGAAGTGGTCATATTTTTTTGAATACATCACTAACCGAAGCCTATTGCATGGCAATCGTCGAAGCGGCATCATGTGGATTGCAAGTAGTGTCAACGAAAGTTGGTGGCATTCCCGAAGGTAAATTCAACATATGAACGTTTTGTTTTTGTAGTGGAAACGATTCCATTCACACGAAACTTTCTTTTTTCAGTTCTTCCACCAGATTTGATTCATCTCACCGAAGCCACAGTAGATGCATTGTATAAGGGATTACTAATGGCTATCCAAAAATTGCAAAATGAAAGAAAAAATGTTGAAACTTGTTGTAAAAATCACTCGGCCAATAATGGTACTCACCATGAAGGGACAAACAACATGAAAAAATGTGAAAAGAATGGAATTGGTGAACCGCAAGCGAAAAAAAGAGTTCTTTGTCCGTACGAATGTAACGAAATTTTGCGAGATTTGTATAATTGGAATGATATAACTGAGCGTACAGAACGCGTTTACAAAAGAGTATTGAAAGAGAAGGATCCACAATTTGGAGCCAAACTAAATTGTTATCTAAGTGCATGTATTCCGTTCGTCCTAGTCGTTTCGTTTTCGTATTTGTTTTTAAAAATTTTAGATATAATCGAACCAAGGAGAAGCATTGATTTAGCTATTGAATCACACAGTAACACTCATTGTCAACGTAAAAGAAAGAAGCATGTATAAATTTTACAAAAAAAAATAAAACAAAAATCTTCTGTCTTCAGAATGTTAATTAGTGTAAATTTTATTAGTTAAACGAATTTTTTTGTCACATATTTTGTAAATAAAACTGATTTTTTGGAATTGCGTTTTATGCTTTCCTCAGATTTTATTCACAAATTATTTTCAACGAAGCCCAAAAGAAAACAAACATATTCTTCTAAATACCCGTAGATGCGAACGAAAGATGAATACAAGTAGTGCTCAAGTTACATGAACTCGAACTGACGCCACATCTGCATTCGAAGGGGAACATGAGTACTTCCCAGAATCAGCTAGATCCGCTTTTTGAATTAATAGATGAGATATTGTAACCTCTGCCTTCTCAGTGATGACCGAAACACCTGAAAAAATAAATATTCGTTAAAATAAACTATAAATAAGCAATAAATAAATAATACTCAAGGTACCTCCTCGCTGAGAGTCAAAACTTATCACTTCATCCTGGTGATACCAAAAGATATAAGCTGGCGGTTCTGTGCTATAATTTATCGTGCACGTGATGTTGATCATATTTCCTTTGGAAACAAATATTTCCGGAGCACCCCATATTACAGCAGTAGGCACTGTAATTGTGTGTAGCCACGCATTGATTAATACGTTTTGAACTAAGTTGCGATATTTGTACAGAAAAACTCACCAACTACATCTAAATGCACAAATAAACTTCGAACTGGTTGTGAAGAAATCTGGCATTCATATAATCCTGCATCTCTAATCGATGCCCATTTTATTTCCATTACACTTTCACCCGAGTCTTTATTGTACGTTGCCTGGAAGCGTTGATCTGTTGTATATGTGTAGCTGCCAACCGTTAAAATGTGAATGTCTCGATGTCGAATCCATGCCAACTAATTACCGAGGAAATTAATTGTTCAGTGTTCAAAAGTCGTATCCATATTTGGTAAATTTAACCAAAAAAAAATTTGATTCAATTTATTACGGTTTTGTTTGCTAAATTCTTCGCTTTACAACGCAGAAATGCTGACTTCCCAACGATCGCAGTCACATTATGTGGAATGTTTGCATCAAAATACGGGCCAATTATCTCTGCACCATCAATTATTTCGGTTGTTTCATCCTGGCCTCGTATACCACAAATCAACTCTTTCGATATGAATGATTAAAACTGGTTCACATGTCTTCGTGTTGTTTATTTAAATGTTCATTTTTAACTTACCATAGCTTAAAGCCACAAAAATGACAAACGAAAGTACAAATCGAGCTGGCATTCCAATTTTAATTACATCACACGATTTAAGAATATTATTTTGTATTTCTAATGCCTTAGTATGTGTTTTAGTACAATTCGCATATTTTCAGCAGCTTATACAGAATATTAGAATTTTAAAAGTTTCCACAAAAAGTAGGATTTCAAAAAGATTTACTAGTTCAATTCATACAAATTGTGTGTAAGAGTTGAAACCTAACTTTTGTCAAGCAAAATAATTTTGACGTTTATTGACTGCTGAAGATGCAGCGAGACGATGCGACAATAGTCAAATACATTCTCCTGAAAAAAAAACAGGAGAGCGATTTGCATTCCGGTCGTCATGGCAACCAATGGTTTCATGAAAAAGTGAATGCGATGCACATCACCTGATCGTACTGTACTGTCAAGGCCACTGAAAATTGAAGGACAAGTAAACTAAACGGCAAATCATTTGTATAACATCGGTTTTATTGTTTTTTTATCGGTTTGATTAGCTATTTTGGTTGGCTACAGTCTAAGTGTCAGATTAAAATTATTAGCCGCATGAGCTCGAGCACTCGCGTGTAAACTTTTAACCTCTTTGTTCGTTCTTTTTCGACCTAATTTATACTCGACTCTTATGTTTATAACGTATGTGTCCAATTTAGGGTTGAAGAATGTATCATAAACTTCGACCTGTTAAGTACAAAAAAAGAAAACTTATTAATTATTGGAGAAAAAAAAACCAGCAATTGATTTGATATAGAATTACCGTTTTCGCAGCATTTTCCGTGTTTTGAAGGATAAATTTACACAATTCGTCCATTGGAAACGATTCCAGGTCAACACTCTGTGGTAGAATATACGAAATGTGCATTTCACATTTTGTATTTTTGTTTTTAATAACATTATCTTCCTCTTTCATCAATGGTCTTTGTAGAACATTTTTTAGGGCATCCTTTTCGGTTGACTTTGCTAGTTTAGCATGTAGTTTCTCCGAGATTTGTTGCGGTTGGAATTGGTTCAAAAACCGATGATCAGCGTTCCATAGGAGTCGAATATCGAAAATATTGTATAGAATCATTGCCAATCGATCTAGGCCGATGCCAACTTCCCATCCAGCGATGTTTGGTCGTTCACTTTTTTCAAATATTTCATTTCTAATAAGACCACCGCCGGAAATTCGGTGCCATTCATCTCGATGCCAAATTTCAAACATCCACGATGGTTGTGTTGTAGCTAGATTCGCATCAGTCCAACGATACTTTACATCTGTGCCAAGTAAATGCCTTATCAATTCAACCAGAGCTGCTTGTTGCTCTTCTTTCAAATATTTTCCCATTTCAGCTGGTTGAGTTTCCGTTCGCTGGAGGAGATTTCCACAATTTTCTGAACGGATCACATTTAATCGGTGAAATATTGGAAAATGCGACCAATTCATTTGACAACGACGATGCAAATCAAGAATCATTACAAAATTATCTACACCCATTTTTAAACATTTCAGCTCCTGGTTTATGGTATGTGTTCGCAAAATCAAATCTCTGTTTACATAAAAAGCATTGGGCAATTTGTCGGGCGATTCATTTGCTTCGATTGGACCAATATTTTTATACACTGGAAGGTCTAAGCTGTCGTCTACATTTTTGTTAAACCATTTCTTAAAGAATGTCACTACTTCTTCCTGTGTCAGTCTCAACGGATGATTATACTTTTTGTAAAGATTGGCTCCAATAAACGGTTCCAAACGCTGGTTGATATTCGTCCAATTATCCGTGCGGTAAGTAGTTTTCTGAATGATCAAGCTTTCTTTCACAGAAGATGAACAGAAGCGTACACGATTCACCAATTTTTCTATTATTTTCCGTTTTATCAACATTTTGTGCCGACAATAACGATTTCACAGATCATTCCACAATAGCACCAATAATAGCAATGATATTTGAGGTTAGGTTGTGTGATGAATTGATGGAAATGTCAAAAATCAGCTGAAATCAAATCTCAAGTCATGCCGTTTTTTTTTTAGTTTAAATATTTATTTATTTATTCGATTAATTGTGTTACACATAAAAATCTGCTGAAGGGTGACTTGACTTTTCTCTTTGACTGTGAATCCATTATTTTTGATTGTTTCCATTGTAATTATCAGCAAAATGTCTCTATTGCATATTTATTGAGTTTCAACGTCTTTTTCTTATAGGAATAAGTTATAAATACATTTCGAATTGACTGCATATTTCACTGAATAAAGCTATGCACTGTGCATCGACAATATCTCCAGAGCTCAGCCAGTCTGTGATGAGAAATATGTTGCATTTTGAATAATAAAAAGATGAAGCTTCAATTCGTCTATTCACAACAATATCATTTACCTACCGCATTCTTTAAAATTAAAATTAGATTCAACGTCGACCAAATAATTCGGTTCTACATATTTAGATTGACGTTTACGCTTATGTGAAATGCTTGCGACACAACATAAATTCCCAATGCCACAACTAAAAATCGAAATATCGAACAATTTACTATCCAAATTTTATGAAACAAAAACAAAAAAATCTGAAGATTTTCAATAAATTCTTCGTCATTGTTTACTCACTCAAAAACACGAAAAAGCAGAAACAGTAGCAACAGCAAGACATCTTGATAGTAACTATTCAATTCATTTTTCAAGAAAATTAAATAAAACTGCAATGTAAATTCAACTATTGAAAAGTGTGCCATAGACCCTAAGGTTATCTCTATATTTCGAGTTAGTAAAAGTCATGTTGAATTGTGTTTTTTTCCTCATTTATTTCAACATAAATTCCTATGATTACGATTAGGAGCTATAGTGCTTTGACCCACAGCTTAAAACTAAATACGATGTGTTACATTGAATTCCTTTTTAACTTCATCTCTGATTTGCCCATGCACAACATTCACTTCATCTTTCGTTAGGTCTCGCTCCATATGACGATAGATAATTCGGAAACACAAACTATTTTTCTTCTCTTTCGAATGGAAAAATCTGTCGATTATTTTGACCTGATAATAAAAATAGTAAACATAATAATTAGTTTATCAATTTGTAAGCAGCGGTCTTTTCTATGTACTTGTACTTACTTGTTCTACGAGATCGCCTCCGGCTTCGCGTACGAGTGCATAAAAGCTATTGACTGGGAAATTGTCTAGTGTATATGTGTCTGGGAGCCAAAATGACACATCCATATAGCATTGATTGTATTTTGAAACCGGTTTGTATTGCATTTCGGCCGTTGTTCTCGACTCGTCGAACTGAGAAAGGAAACCGCTATCAGTACTCCAGAACAGTCGAATATCGGGAATATTATACAGAATCATTGCCAATCGTTCGAGTCCAATTCCAAATGCCCATCCAATTGAATTGGAAATGCCACTTTTTTCTAATATTTCATTGCGTATGATGCCAGCTCCTAAAACCTCTAGCCATTGATTATTGTACCAAATTTCCAGCTCAAACGATGGTTGCGTGAATGGAAAGTATGCATCGACCCATCGATATTTGATCTTATCACCGAACAAATGTTTCACAAGGCCAACAAGTACTGTTTTCAATTCATGTTCGGCTAGTTTAACCGCTTCGAGTGTGTGGCACGGTTGTTTTCCAGCTTCTGCGACTTTTCCGTTTGCATCGTTTGTTATGATTGATTCACTGTTGGTCACATAATTCGGTTCGAAAATTTCCAAATCTTCGTGATTGGCAAACAATTTGTCTCGTCTAATCGTGCGAACAGCATCCACTTGATGGAAAACTGGGAAATGTGTTGAATCGATTTCATCACGACGATACACATCGCCAATCACAAGAAAATTATCCAATCCCGATTTTAGCAAATCCAATTGATGAGCGGTGCAATGAGCGCGCAGCATAAAATTTCGATTCAAATAAAAACTGTCCGTCTTTTTGCGACTGACATGATTGGCCGGAATCAACAAACTATCGAAGTTCTGTTCAAGCGTCACGATTGGACTTAAATTATCCACTACACTGAACAACGGACTGCCCCGATTGGTAACGAATGATTTGTAGAAGTGGTCGACAATCTTCTTGCGTATGATTGAGAGCGGGTGGTGGTCTTGTAGGTAGATATTACGGTTCATGTAAGATTGAATCCGAGGCTTTAGATTCGTCCAATCATCACGCTTATATTTCGCATTGTTGACAATCAGCGGCTCTTGCACTTTTAACGGTTTTGCTGTTGAACTAAAATATCGGCATTTGAGCAGTGCCGGATTCACGATAAACACTCTCCGCAAAATCATTGCGAATTTCAGTCAGAAACCACTGTTTATCAAAACTTTGTTTTTCTTACTATTTGTGAGGTTATGTGCCAGTTTGACTTGACAAACACTGTCAAATGGAATAGAATACTACGCACGTAGTTTCAAACATTTTTCACATTCGTTTTTACTAACATTGTATGCATTCAAGTTTGAACCTATTGTCAAAAGCATCCAAAACGGTAAAGTCATCGGGACATGTTGCCGAAATTCAATTCAAACTTTATGTCAAAGTATGGAAAAAGAAATGCACGTTTCATTTGTGTTATTTAAACTGAAAATTTCTTTATGTAATTTTTGAAACACGATTTTTTTTATATCAATGACAATGAATGAAATAAATACCCTATCCGTATGACGATTCTTTTGATACAATTCAACTAAACTTAAATTTATTCCCTGTAGATTTCTTATACAATTCTTATATTTTACATGATTGATTTAATTTTGTGTGTGTATGTGTTTTAGTCTTCTTTCCATCATTTATATGCTATCAAATGCTTCGATTTCAATTACGCACTTCGACATTCTCCACATTTGCCGTTCCGTTTTGTGCAATCGTTACTTCAATATTTTGTCGTTTCTTGAAGCAGGCGCCCTTAACACACCAGCAGCAACATTTTAGGCAATGGCACTTGAGAATACAATATTTTATTGACAATATCCATATGCAGAATAGCACAATCGCTGAAATTTCAATGTAGTCCCAAGTGGTAAGCGGCTTCCATTTGAAAAGCTGTTTTCTCACCTCAAATCCAACGGCACCAATTGCTAGTCGATTCAATATCATATGCAGTTTGTTCAAAATGGATTGCAGTCTTCCGACATCTTCAGTGGCTTCCTCAGCTTCATCCATATCTCCGATTGGATATTCTTCTGGTTGGTTTCGTTGAGCACATTTGGTGCAACATTTCACGCAACATGTTATGCAAAAGCGATTCAAACAGCAACATTTCACAATCCATATAAATACGCAAAGTGCTAGTACAATGAAAAATTCCACAAACGTCCCAACATCTTTCTTTTCGTCGGAAGTTATTTTGCTCACTTCGTATCCAGCTGCCAATGTTATTAACAAGTCGAGTACGTTCGTTGCAATTCTTAAGGAAAATTTCCAAACACCATCTTCGACATTTTTCTGAATGTAACTGCGTAAGTAAGCCCGCGTTTGTAGACTTGGCATGTTAAATGAGCGGTGATTACACGTAGAACTTCGAGTGTTGTTGAATATGATGCGTCCGATGGTGTTTGCGCACAATTTTGTTTGCGTCGTTCGATCGCCGATTCAATTTTGAGTTACAATACAATTTTGATACAACACATAAAATATCGACAAACAGTTAACTGCGTTTTTAACAGAAAATGTGGGCGATGTTGCCACAAGCAATGACCGAACGCAAATGATGATTTGTATAGTTTATGTATACATCGAAAGAAATTAACCGAATGTCATTAAATGTATGCGATCTGTCAAAATGTGATGCTAATGTGTTGACCGCTGGAGATGTGAGGCAGTATAAAGTATAGTACGCAATTTTTTTTCAACAGATTTTACCGCTTGCGAATTGAATAAATTGTGTACAGGTTTTGTGAATACAGAAATATGCACAAATTTGTGCAAAATTGAAAACGAAAGAATAATTCATTTTAATGCCTTAGGTAGACGGAAAATCTCATAAATATAGAGGCACAATCTCTCTTTAAACTTATTGCGTTCAAGCAGTTTGCCGTATTCAACGTTGCATACAAATGTCATTGTATTCAAATTTGCACACGAATAAAACATAAGAATACCGTATACACTGCATAAGCACACGGTTGATTAATAGCGCGGACATTGCAAGTTCTATTTAAAATAACCAAATTTTGGTAATCTTTTTGGCATGAATATTTATAGGTAACTTTAGATGGTCGTTCTTTGATTCCATAATCTGTCTAAAATGTATATAAACAAAGGAACTGTTCAATAAAGTTAGGTTCTTCGTCAAGTACTCATAAACCATCATTTACTTTTGTTAGTCATCATATCAGATGTAGATTGTTGCATCTATGCGCGATAAAATTGACATGCGATTATAAATATCTACGGAAATTATGAACCGAAAAACGAACGCATGATATATACCAAAAAAATTCTCAAATTAACGATTGCTTTTGCGTTTTGCAAAACATGTTGACTGTTTTTTTTTTAACATTTAATAGGTAATTGACCAATTTGTTTCAGCCAAACCTAAGGTATCTGACTTTATACAGAAGAAAAGCAATTCGAATGCAATTTATCAAATCCAATGGGGTTAAATGGTAAAAAAAAGAGTGTTTTTGTATCACTCAGTCATGTGGTGTTCAATGTTACAAGTACCAACAATTTTGTGTTAATTTTGAATAAAGTGTCATCATAAATAACAGATTATGTGCGGTGATCTTGATCACATGCAAAATCATTGAGTCAACACATTTTTTTTGCTGTTGTTATTTTGACCAATAATAATATAAATTTGTTTTTCTCGATTCGCATTGATTTGAGTCTGGAAATTCCATAAATAACGATAATTTGATGAATCCATCAATCCATGTCGTAAACTCGCTGATTCTTGTGAAACCATCTGGAAATCCTCTGGCACAAGGTAGTCCCCAAGATGAAATGCCAATAATCCTATTTTCATGAATTAATGCGCCACCGCTGTCTCCTTTACAAATTCCTGTTCCCGGTCCCGAATATGCGCACAATGTAATATTATCTTTGATGGGTGCTTGAGCTATTGATCGTCTGCGACATTCATCATTGGATATGGTTTTCATTCGAGCAAATTTTAAACCTGTGTATTTATCCTTGAAACAAAATTTAAAACACATCAATTTTTTATTCTCTTTCATTTTCTTCTTTTTTTCTTAATTAATTACATCAGATTCACCCCAACCCACTGCAATGGCTGTCTGGTTTTCCCCAACGAAATTTCGATCAATTTTAATAATTTTCGCATTTTTATTCAGACGTATCGGATCGTTCATTTGCACTAAAGCGATGTCGTTTGCTTTATGGAGGGCTTCATAGTTTGGGTGTATAATAAATCGTTCTATGCTGTACAGTACACCTTGATCTGCTCGCATATGTGCACCAACTGCTATTCGATAATCGCCTATTTCCAGTTTGGAATGATAACAATGTGCAGCTGTTAACACAAAACGATCGGATATTATTGATGCGCCACAATCATGGACATATATCCCATTTTCTAATTTACGCAGCGACACCGAAAATGGAAATTGATTTTTTGTTGCCTTTTCACCTCCAAAAATGTATGAATTGATCACAAAAGCCAACAATCCAGAAACAAAGAACAAAACCAGTACAATCGAATACATGATTGTCAAGTGATCAAAATAAGACTGATGTCAATTCCAGCCAGAGTTCAACAGTAGTCAATCAATAAATATCTTATAATCTTAGCTGAATCAAAATATTCACAATGAATACAAATGAAGTTATCGAAAGAAGGTTATCAGAAAGTGAATTATTTCGGCAATAAAAATGACCTTTTTAATTGGGTTTTTTTTTTAATTCATTCAAAAATGAACATTTTCAACGATAATAGCATTTTCCAAATTGATTTTTTGCATCGTTTCGTCAATCCATTTTGCAAACTCATTACTGCGTGTAAATCCATCAGGATATCCAAGAGCACATTGCATTGCCCATGATGCAATGCCAATCGATGTCGCCAGCACATAATCCCGTTCCATCCATCTCCCATCCAGCCATGACTGCTTTTACTTCACCTTCAATGAAATCACGTTCAATTTCTAGCGTCGACACATTTTCATTTAATGGAAGTGGTTCTTTCAGCTCCACTAAGGCAATCATTTATCATGGCACGAACATCAAAATCTGGATGCCTGGTAATTTGTTTCACGGGATAGATTCTTCCTTCATCTGTTTGTAATTTCGGTCCTACCAAAATGTAATAGTCGTTTCCGATAAATGCCGGATAAAAGGGCCGGATAAATAAATTAAAAGTATTGAAACGGTAGTATATTGCGGAGTCAAAGCCATTTTTTAGCTGAAGAATTCAATATGTTTTGACAAAATGTGTTGAATTCTTCAGCTAAATCTAATCTAATTGCTGAGATCAATTGGTTTGTTATAAATCAAATTGATTAAGGCAAGTGGCAACAATTTAAGTTGTCATTGCAAATCACGAAATGAACAAAGTGTTTTTTATGACATAAAAAAGTTTCAGTGAGAAAGCCATAATTCTTTGGAATTTTAATCAACGTTTGAAGGCACTTAAAATTGCGGTGAAAAGTCAGTGACTTTGAGTCACGTATCTCTGGTATTTTGTTTACAATTTCATCAATCCACGGCGTTAATTTACTGATTTTGGCAATACCTAATTAAGTTGATTTACCACGTTTACAACACGACAATGTTCGATATGGTAAAACAGTGAAATAAAATCATTTCGAAACCAATTATCATGTAGAGATATTGAAAATAGCAACAATATTTTATTATCATTATTTTCCAAATGGTTCAATGTTCACTTATTAGATATGCAAAAGAGCGACAAAAGGTCACTAATAAACTATATATCGTATCGGTCACAATGCATTCTATGATTTGTTCATGATTGAATCAATCCATAACGCAAATTCGCTGATGCGAGTGAAACCATTCTCGCAACCTCTTGTCCAGGAAGCGACACCAATCAATTTGTTATTGTTAGTCTGTACTAAAGGATCTCCTCCGTCACCAAAGCATAGCCCAACTTTTCCTGACGTTGAATGTGCGCATACAGTGTTGTAATAATTGACGGGTGATTTAGGTGGTGCACGTCTACTGCATTCATCATAAGTAATCGTTGTCATTTTTGCATATTTCAAACCCAGGTCCTACGTAGAAGAAAAAAGATAATCTTGTGATAATTTGAAATAGAAAAGCATATACTAAATAAACCTCATTTTTGCCCCAGCCAGCAACCACAGCATCTACATTTCCATCAAAGAATTCGCGGTTTATTTCGATAGTCGATGTATTTTGACCCAAGTTTTTTATCGGTTCTTCCAATTGTATCATAGCAATGTCGTTATTTAGTTTGGCGAATGGCGTTGCAGTATAATTTGGATGCACGAAGATTTGCTTCACCCAATATTTTTCTTCTTTATTTGAATGTGCACCAACCACAATTTGATGAATATGTGGCTTGATGAAATGCGGACAACAATGCGCCGCTGTCACCAAAAAGCGGTCGGATAAAATAGACGCTGCGCACATGTGATCGAAGCTCCATTTTCCATACACTCGTAAAGACGTCAAAAATGGAAACTGACTTTCCGATGCTTCATCACCTCCGATAATATACGGGTCACTTATAACCGCTGCTAATGATCCAGATAAAAAAAGCAAAAATGCATACAGTTTTACCATACTGAAAATACGGTCGATAGTTTTAGCAAACAAAATGAACATTGAGCCAACTTGATGCAAAACACCGCAATATATACGAGGCAGAACAATCTAATCTAAATTCTGATGTCAAAAAATTTATTGATGTTTTCTACACCTCGTGGAATGAAATGAACGAAAATATTTTTATTAATGCTATATTTATTATATATTGATAATGTCTTCTATAGAGGTCGATTGCTGATTGCTGAAACAATTTTTAAACAATGTAATAAAAATATTCGTTTCATTAATCGGCCATCGGTGTGATTCAAGTTTATGATATTTACAATAAAAATATTTCAATATCATGTCATGGTTCACACTGTTTCCATGGCACCAACGATGGAAATTGGTCTTCCACTATCGTAGGAACTCATTCCGAACTTCGCAGGAGGAATTCCACATAATGTTATGTTTTCTTTACGCAATGGAACATAGCCAAAGTTTTTTCGACATTCCGACGATGACGTTATTGGTTATTGTCAACATTTTTAAGGTATTTTAACATTTCTTTTCTCAATTTATACCTAAAAATCACAGTAGAGATTTTATTTTAAATAAAATCTCATTGCACAAATGTTTCAAATTCAAGTGTCACACAAATGCACGAAATTCTCGAAGAATGGCCGTAATAAGTGTTCTTTTTCAATTCAAACTCAATCAATTTCAAGAGATTTTGAATAGAAGGAAAATAATCACCTCCGGCGTGATTAATTCAAAATAAAAACTCGATTTTTAACTAAATAGTGTAAACACAATGTAAGTTATGAAATTGTGCCACTTCACTGAAATGACAATTGACTCCACACAAACTGCATTCAGCTGTGTTTAAAATTACCATGGCAATTGGATTGAACAAAATATTCTTATTTTTTTAAATGTCCAAAATTACCATCAAAAGCAGCTCTATGCAGAGCTGTCTTTCCATTTATGTCTTTTTCGTTTACTAAAATATGTATGAAAAGTTTAGCATAAATGAGGTTCCCATATCTTCGTTACAACGTGCTTTGTATATGGAATTCAAGAGTTAAACTGGATAAATAAATGAAACTTCAATCTTACCGTTCCGAAACTTCAAAA
>NW_022595244.1:17264929-17303135 GCF_009176505.1 Sitodiplosis mosellana | reverse complement strand
GTTCGGCGATTGTTTAATAAGTCGTTTTTATGCTCACGGGTTCATATGTTTTTTTTTTGTTTAGAGCATTTTAGTAGGAATAGTGTTATAGTATATTCTATCATCTACGTTGATAAAGCTATTCAGATGGTCAACATTGAATAGACTGTATATCTTTTATCGACTTAATTTGATAAAAAGACATTATTATTTTTCGGAAAAAAATTCTTCGAATTGGTAATTATTGGGGCATTATCAAAGTGTACGTCAATATAATAACTAATGCAAGTTCAATAATCATCTATATTAACATAAAAAATAACAATAAAATTTATAGTAAAATTAAACATGAACTTGTTCGAAACAAAGAAGAAAAGTTAACAAACTTTTGGCATTAATTTGTAAATCTCATTAAAATCGGAAATGTAAGCATTACTATGAAATGAAATGAGTGTTTCAATCAAAGAGAAACATTGAGTAGAATTGAATTTTTCTTGAACAATTGTTCACTTGTCTTTCCATTTGGTCTGCAGCATCATTTTGAGACTATCATTCACCTAAATTACTTTTCCACATTGTGAAAATCATTTCCAAATGGTTTTCAACTGTTGTTGTTGTTGTTTTTTTTTTTCTTTAATTTTCTTGTAGCACAGTTTTTCGTTTTCTTTTATTGAAGTTGTTGGATTTATTTTCGTCCGGTTGCTGGAATGCCATCGTTGTTGACGGTGATACTGAGCCGACGAATGTTTGGTTTGTCGTACTCTTCCATTGACATGCCGCGAGATAGACGACGCGGTCCCAATGCGTTACCATCATTCGAACCACCTGAGCTGGTCGAATAAGCACGTCCACGATCAACACCCGGCATAGCAACCGATGTTAAAAGACCTTGGCCTTTGCAGAATAACAAAATTGATTGTGCCACCTTTGCCGGCTGTTTATAATCCAAATGAAATGACAGCCAAAAAAGAAAAAAACACACACAAAAATATTTAGATGAATGTTTAATGAATCGTATAAAATGCTTTGGGCTATATGCACAACTTACAGCATCGACAAGAACATCACCAGCTCGCTCAACTTTCATCATTGTGACACGCTCTTTGTTAACGTCACGATGAAGCTTCTCAACAACCGTCGAGTATGGGCTCAACATGCCAGTTATTAGCAAAATATCGATTTTGCAATCTTTCAATGATAAATCTTTACGACTATTTTTTTTTTCGATGGAAACAGGGTAATTCGCAGAGTACATGAAAATATAATAAGAGTGAAAGAATAAAAAATGGTTGGAAATGCATCGCAAAATAAAATTTAAACGACCATTGAAACTAATTTAAGAGAAAAGCAATTTTCTCCGGTCACAATTTGTCGATATCGTATCAAATGGTTTTTCATTTGAAATGGGTTTTGTGTCTGCGATATATATATTGCGCACCTCAATACAATTTACACCCATCCCATTTTATTGCTTCATATCAACTTTTCCATGAAAAAAAAAATTCTTTTACCATGGCTCTTTCTTTACCGGAAATTATGCAGAATGTTGTTATCAATGGTCGTGAAAAAGACGCAAAAAGAAAAACTCGGAAAAAAAATGTTGATAATGTTTACCTCATGAATGCTTTCACGTAGAGTCCCATGTTCTTATTGTTCAAAGGGCCATGTAGGCGGCTTTGAAACTCGTGAATAACTTTCTCCTTGTCCGGATTGCTTTCACCGACCAACTGCTATGGTCAGCCACAGAACATCATGCCAATATTCCATTTGGTTCATTATTGTGTTTTTGTGTGTGACGGGTATATGCAGCAGCACACGACGAACGTCAATTTTTCATTTATTTTGTTCAACAAGTTTACGGATGCGATAGAAAAAGAAAAGCAAACCATTTCAATAATAATGACATTTTCATTTACAACGGCAGTTGTTGAAGTGGCTACAAAGTATGCTAATATATATAAATACTTCGAAAATGGATGTAAGAAAGTTGTTTTTTTTTTCATTCTGTGGTAAGTGAAACGTTTAGTTCGTCAAAAGAGTGACGCAAGACAGAGAGTGAGAGGAATTGAGGAAAATAAAAGTGTTTTGTGTACACATACAAACAAGTTGGCTATTAAAAAACGCACACATACAAAACATACACAAACACACATGACTACGTTGATGTTTGACACACTTATGACTGACTACACATGTTCTAGAATAAATACTGTTTCTTTCTTCTTCTAAGGAGTGAAAGGGGGATGCATGTCATAGGGCAATATACAATGTGGAAAAGTCATGTTCAGAAAAGTATGAATTAATGTTTTGATGGTAGTAATTACAGACTGCGTGTGGAAAGTATCTACGTCGCTATGCTTCTTATTAATTTTATTACAAAGTTGAAATGCCACAAATGAAACCGTGCGCCAAGTATTGCGTTTTGCGCTTTTTCGCTCCATCATTTTTTTTTCTTTTCACGTGTGACATTTCCCTTTCGGTTGGTACTTGCTATGCGTGCAATTTGAATCGAACTCAGGATAAGCATTGAATGAAAATAAAATGACCAAAATGAAAGGTGTTCATTTTCAGAACAACGGATAAATAACGCTAATTGATTAAAATGATTATTTCATAGATTACCTCGTTGACAATGATCTTTAGTATTGGTTGTATTGTATTTTTGTATATTGTGTGGTTATTATTGATGTTTGTTTTATTTTTACATTTGTTTGGGGTATTTTTTTTTTATTGGTTTTGTTTTGGGGTTATTTTGTTAAGTCGCATGAAAAACAAGTAATGATAAAAATCGACACAATAAATTAAAATTCGGTCACATTTAGATAAGGCAGATAAAAATATCAAATTTGTTTATTTTTCTGGTTATATGAAACCCAACTATTGAGACTCAATCTAATGGAATTTATTCACATCTTATCTTTACACACATGGGTGTGTCTTAATAATTGGGTTTATATTTGCCAATTCAATTCAAACATTGAGATTGTTAGAAAAAGAAAATAATACGGTGCAATTCATGTCCAAACGGATGTTTCAATTTAATTGTGTGCCAATATTCAAACAAAGAGAAAAAAAAAACACAAAATCAATTTCGACCTAATCGAGCTGATTCTATTTTTGAACACCAATCCAATCA
Source organism: Sitodiplosis mosellana (assembly GCF_009176505.1). NCBI lineage: Eukaryota > Metazoa > Arthropoda > Insecta > Diptera > Cecidomyiidae > Sitodiplosis > Sitodiplosis mosellana. Next base: position 17,300,020 of record NW_022595244.1, on the reverse strand, counting down.
AAATGAAAACAAAATTCGATCAGATGTGATACTTACATGACCAAATTTATGATACATAAGAAAATCTTCAGCTGAACGCTCGACCTCTTCTGATTTCCAGTTGATGAACTTTTTTGAAATTGTGAAATAAAAGGAAAAAAAAAGTCAGGTGGAAAATTGTGAATTTCAAACAAAAAACCAATTATTATTTTTCGTTTGAAATTCGTCGTTCCGAAGAATTTTACCTTAGTCTTGAATGAATCAACGACGCTTGCTGCGCTTCCAGTGCAATTGATTAGGATCAGTCCCAAGCATCGGGCTGCATGAGCCAACCCAAAACGTGCCAATACATTAGCTCCGGCACCCTCACCCAATCCAATAACATATTTCACATGCAAAAAGTCGAGAACCGTGACCAAATCCTCTCCAAGTGTTTTCAACGATGGAAAAACAAAACTACACACAAAGTAAGAAAAGAACAATTGGTTTTGTTAGAGAGACAAGAAGTGAGCCGTTTGGAGAATTACCGTCGATAACTTACGAATCTGGAAGTTTATCTGCATTATCAGCGTGGCCTGGTACGTCAATATGGATGAAGCACGAACGTTCCTTAATTTCCGTCATGCATGGACTATTCACGAACTCTTGAAACGATGTATCTGATGCAAAGCATAAAAGTTTTCCCATTAAAAACGAATGTGTAATCGATTGCCCCGAAAATTGGTGACAAGTTGAGGTCGGTAATTTGGAAGAAAACAAGAGCAATTCTACTTACGGTTACATCCAAGATCGTGAACGGTCATGAAAACAGCCCGTTTCTCTTGCTGCGACAAATCGCCCTGCACAATAAAATACCATTGGAAAATACATGAAATTGCATTTAATTCATTTGTGGCCATTAAAATGGTTAATTTCATTCCTTTTAATTAGTCCGAATGCGTGTAATGGAACGTAGCACATCGCACAGCACAAACCACACTCAGCTCAAAATATACCAACCAAACCAAACCAAATTCGTTGAATTTATATGCACAGCCAAATGGATGCTTCAAACCCCAGCACTTGAAATGCTTTAATTTAGCTTTCCCGCGGTGCAATTGGAATATGCTTTCGTGTCAAGTGCATAAATATGTGATACTTAATTTGAAAATATGCACTTCCGTTCGAATAAACTCTGACTTTAGCATTTTCCCTCGAATTTTGCGCTTAATATTCAAGTGTGCTCCGGCGTTCAGGTGTATTCGCTACATGTTTGTACATGGTTTACAGCATGCTCGCAAATATATATGATTATTTGTTTTAGCTCTTTCGAATGCACTTATGGGACTACATCCCGTAGCTAAGTTCGTAGCACATCGCTACGTCTATTGAGATGGAATTCATTTGGAACTTTGTCTATCGTGAAACTCGCGAAAATTATTGTTCCGTTGAAATGGCAATCTTTTCAATGGTTTGACGAAGCTTTTGCGCGCCCAACCTTTGTTATTTAGCTTTTGTGTGTTTATTTCTTTATGTCAAGTCTTCACTTTTTTTATCGCATCATTGTGCTCGTTTTTATGATTGTTAACGATGCTTTTGATGACGAATAATAAAGCAAAGCGAATACAATTCCGAAGGAGAAAAAAAGTTGCTCAACGGATAAAAAAAGAGAAAAAAGCAATAATTTCTTTTTCATTTTCTTTCATCGCCATTTTTATGAATCGCCCAACACTTGAATCCATCGCTTGAATATATAATTTAGTGATGCATAATAACATTCCATTGTTTCTCAATAGCAATGGTGCCAGCCGAACAAAACATTCAATGAAAATGCAAATTTCACTAAACATCCTCTTGTGATAGCTGAATCGGACACGGATGACAAGCAATCTTAAATATTTCGCGCTTGCATAGACACGAAACACCAACACCGAATTCTGAATAATTTATTTTGCTGTTACGTCATTTGCTCAGAGATGGAACAAATTATTAATGGATATTTATGAATGAAGAAGTAGGGTGAGTATGTGTTGTGTCGGTTTGAGAAAGTTATCTAGCAAGCAAATGGCAAAAAAAAGAACAAAAATCGTGTGTGAGCGTTCACCATTCAGATCACATGAATGTTATAACCATAACCAATTCAGTTGTTCACTTTAACCGTTTAGATACAGCTCTAAATGACAAAATTCGGATTTAGTATGCCATTGGATGTGTGCGTCTGCGTTCCATTCCATGGCATGCGTCCTTTACCGTGCACAATGTGAAAATTATTCGTCCTGGTAACTTTCATTCCTCACTCACTCACTCACTATGGGACTAGAAATGCTTACCTGAACTGTAACATGTATGTCGCCTGAACGGTCTGTGCTCACGACGTATCTCTGAAACGAAAAAAAAAACAGATACGGCGCACATGAAATAAAATCCATAGACAACGTAAATAAAGAAAAAAGAAAATGTACATGGAGAAGTGTGGCAAACGAGATAAAACGTAAAATTTAGAAAATCCATATCATGCCTCTGCGAGTTTATATAGATGTATTCGCTGCAAGATAACAAATACTAAATGGATTTGACGTCACTTTGTGATTATCATTTAATTATAAATTGAATGTCGCGAACGAAATTCATTTCGATAATATTTTTCTCCGCTGTTTTTTTTCTCTCCTCTCGTTAGTTTGATTGTGGTGGTGTGCATGAGTAAATGGATTTTTCGCCAATTTTCAATTTTACCATAACAAGCAAGAAAAAAGTTTGGAATGTGGGTTGGTGTTGAAGCTATTTTCAAGTTTTCTTGTAATAACCGAAAGTGGAAGCTCGTCTATATTTCAACACTTTTATTCTAACGCTAAGCGGGTAGCAGCTGCGATATTGAAACCACAAATATTTAAGAAGGACAAATAGTTGGGTCAGTGCTCAAACTCCAATTGATGAACCTCAACTAATGTAATTAGCTGGTTTCTTTTTCTCCTTTTGTTACGAATTTGCCTTTGAAAGCGATTCACAGCGTTTTAATCGGAGGTGGATAGCGAATTCTCGAGGGCCAATTAAAGAGTTGGAATCATCATAATTACACCAAGATTTCATCCAATTTTCCAACTTGAACATTAAACCGAACCTTAAAACTTTGTAACGAACCCACATTGTAGATCTAGCTCATGTTGTGTGACGTTTATCGAATGACATCGACCAACTTTATAAACCATCGCTGATACTGGCTTTGTTGAATTAAACATACGAAGAAGAACAACAACAGCGATGCAAATATTTTCATCTCCGTCGCTCCTTTCAATGTCATTTCAGTTTCCCTTCGTCTTGCTTCCTCTTCACTTTAAGTACCTTTTGACTTTTAATCTAAGCTATGCAATCTTTTCAAAAGCATACTTGAGCAACCGCACGCTTTCATTCATTTCTTACATTTACTCAAGCGCATAAGTTTGCGAAAAACATTCCGACATTAGAAAGAAAGAACCGAACCAAAAACACGATGAATGAATCATATATACAAATAGTTGCGGCAAAGACGCTGAAGTAGTACTTGCCTGACAAACTGGGATTGACAAGTTAGTGAAAGCAAAACAAATATGACATGAATGTTTGTCACTGAAGCAAAGCGAACTTTTTTCCAGCAACTTTTATTTTCATTGCTCGTCGAAACTTCTATTATTATTATTTGCGTTGGAATTTATTCTCTAACAATTTCATAAAAAATTGGTATATGGTTTAAAATGGGATTTATTCTATTGAAATAAATCAGAAGAAGAAATCAACGAGCAACAATCAAAGTAAATTAGAGTAAATAGACGTGGAACGGACTGCCAATATTTATTGCATATCATTCACATTATGAGATTAAAATGTAAATTGAGTGCGACTCAGACCAATTGTGCAGCGCATACATTTCAATCAATGGCGATCGAAAGTGCTTGAAATGTCGAAATGTTGTTGTCATGTAAATTCATTCAGATTCAACGGAGAATGCATCAATTGAAATTGACTGGCGCTTTTGTGTGCGATGTGCGCCAGTTTGAATCAGTTTTAAAGAGTTATTGTATTCGATTGAGTTCATTTTCGTTGAACCATTTACTTCACAGCAAATCATCCGTTGTGAAGAGACGTTAAAAAAAATGGGAGAAACGAACCTCATCGCCTTTTTTATGGTTTCGGGCAGTTTGGATTTATCTTCATGATATACGACCGAATTTAGCATCTTAGACAAATTATGCGAAGCGTGATTTGCGAACAATAAAAGAGTACCCAAGTGGAAAAAAAAATCGATAGCAAATACTCAATGAATTTCGTCTGCTTCGTAATCATACCGAGTCAAGACCCCGTTCTAAAGCCTTTTTTTCTACTTGTTCCATAAGAACTTGTGGCAAATAACATGGAAGTTTAAAGTTTCTCTATCATCGTTCAAATCTACAGTGGAAGCCATCCAATTCTGAGTTAACGGTAATCTCGCACGGTTTCTGTTGAAGACTGAAAGTACTTAAAATGCAAAACGATGTCTCCATACTTGCGCATTACCGAGAACGAGGGTGAAATAACAATTATCCCATTTCAGAGCAGATGCGTTGGATGGTGATGTGGATGGCTCAAAAAAAGTCTCAAATAAATATCGATTCGAATTCTCTTTTTTTTTCATTTCTTTTTCGACCCAATACTTTAAATTCCGAATGGGTATCGAACATCTTTTCGCTTTTGTTTCTTTCTTTTTGAATAGAGTGTCATTTCGATGATGTTCAATTGACTTGTTTGATTTTCTTTTGCTTGACATGGAGTCTGTGGGAAGCTGTGAATCGAAAAAGCGATGGAAATCACAAAGAATGTTTTGACTGAAAAATGCATTTTTCGTCGAAATAAACAGATTTTCTCTTACTTGAAAATAGAGCAAATTCATAGCACAAGAGTTATATTCCATCCCCACCACCGTTGTGATGGTGCCAAGCCTCCCAGCGCAAGCACAAACATGCACGTATTCCATCCTCCATAGAAATGAGGACCACTTTATACGCGTACACAATGTAGAGCACGGCTGCGATTGAGAAGGGCCATCCAAGCTGAAAGCACATACAGAAACCATCATGCTCAGTGTAGACGGTAGAAAATGACGGTTTTTCTTATTTTAGCGCGTATCCAGTTCATTGCTCTCGACTGTATTGAAAAACGAAGGGAAGATAAGCACAAGAGATGCCAACAATACTTCGAATCAAAACAAAAATATAAACAGTGTTGTTGTGTTCGCCCATTTTTCATTGCCTATATCATTCTATCATTCTGCTATGAACTTCGAATAGTGGAACAAAGAATAACACTATTCCAAATACGCACTATGGATCCGTTCAGCTGAGCTCATTTCGTAGCTGAATTTTCCTGTGTATTTCTTTAGCAACAATGGGGCTGTGAAATCGAATAAAAATGCGCCCCCTTCTTTGCTTTTATTTTCCACCAACGTGCCGTTGCTCGCATTCCGTTCTTCTGCTGACATTATTATTTTCATTTTTACGAGGAGCAACGAGGCGCCTCTCCCTCCAATTTGTTGACGAAATATTATCAAAATGGTTTGATCAGCAAAACATTGATGTGATTATTATTATAATCATATGTCATTTCATTTTGATGAATTTATCGTTGCGAAAAATTCAGGAGTTTGTTACATAAAACTTCCTATGACATGATTAAAGTGTTTAAAATAATCCAAACAATAAATTAAAAAAAATAATTTCGTATTTTTAGCTTAATACTGCCGAAAAAAAATTTATGGCGAAAAAAAAACATTTCATAAAAGTTTCAAGTGGAATTTTAAATATTTTCATCCGAACATACTAACTTTAATCACATCTTCATGATGATGGTTGTGGTTGCCGTGCATTGGAGTGGTTGGTTTGCTGTTATCTTTAGTTTCCATGTTTTATGAACTTTTTCACAATCACAAAATTCAGTAGTTTTTTTTTTACTTATCCTTTTTTTGGAATCTAAAAATCCAATAAATTTTTTTTTTTCAATTAGTTTTCTATTTTCACTCTGAAAAACAATATCTTTCGAAGTGTGTTTGCGAAGTTTTGCTCGCAAAATCAAAAGCCAGAAAAAAAGGCTGTTTGGTGGAAAGCTTTTTATTTCAAGTGTGACGCAAAAAAGAAAATACGCACAAACACCCCAAAAATATTCTGCGTTCTATTTAAATCCCGACTGTGCGTCTGTCGGCACACAAACTCTGTAAATACGCAACAAACAACAAAATCGTCTGAAATTTTGCTGGCTGAAAGTACGTTAGAATCTTTTGTGGTAACTTTGTTGGGAATATCGAATGAATATCAATGCGAATTGAATGCTTGTTTTTGTTGTTTGAATTTGTTGATTTTTCTCTTTTCTTTAACACACTTTGTTCGGATGCATACGCAACAACACTTTGTTATCTGGATGAATGCCAAAATCTGACTGAATGAAATCGACGGGATGCTTTCATAATATTCATCCTGGCTGGCTGGATGTGAGATCGTGCGCGAGTCGGGTGGTCTCGTTGTTCGCGCGAAAAGTGACGACACGACTCCGGTTTGCATTCAGCAGGGGAAATGGTGAATGTGCCAACGGAAAAACTCTATTTTCTGTATACAAACGCACGCGTCGAATGTTGTGCTTCTGGTCTGTGCACAGCTGATGTGCGCTAGACAGAGACAGAGGGAAAACAGAAACGGCGCACACCGGTGTTCAACGTCGCAAAACATTTGGATAAACAAAATAAATAAAGCGTAATGTTTACGATATACTGTTCGATGGAGCAGCGATGAGGCCATAAAAGCCCCAACAACACCATACAATCAATGGTTACCCATTTGCTGTGCTCTTCATTGCTTGCCATGCGATTAAATGCAGACCGTTTTCAGTATACACTACTGCGATTGGGGTAAAATAATTTGTGACCAATATATTTTTGTGCACATAATTTTTCGCTTCATCTTTCTCTTGTTCTACTTCTCTCGGTTGTTTTCTTCTTTTTTGGTGAGAAAACAGAAAGCAGACACAATTCAATTGCAGAGCTTTCGCCGTCTCTTTTTCCCCGCAAGTTTTTTCTGATGAAATTGTTTCATTTGCCATTACAGTGTTCGTTTATTGAGTTTTTCTTGTTTTGCGTCCAATTTTTTTTTCGTTTGCTTTTTGCTGCTGCTCCTTGTGGTGATTTTACTACACGTTGCGCTTAAGACGTGCTCAGCCAGAGGTATGCTATGGATCGAAACGGTCTTTCGGATGCTTTTATATTTCGATCGATATTTATGTTGAGTTAGGTTCGTGCTGTGCGCTCTTTCGGCACTTTTTGCCAACGTATGTATTTGTGTGCATCGAATGTTATACGGTGGAGTGCAGAATAGATGAGAAATAAAAACAACACCACAAAACTAGATTGAATTTTGAAATGACACCTCTTCAAAAGCATTGGATTCCAAAATAGAACAGGTCATCAAGCGTACTTTTGATTTTTCCTTCTTTCAATCGATTGTTGAAACACAATGAATTCCGTATCTTGTTTTAGCATCACTTTTGCGCTCATCGTGTTTTTTTTTCTATTTCTGATGTTACATAATCACATATAAATTGTGTTCGTTCTTCTGGCAAATGATAAAACGTTATAAAATATTGGTTTTTCACTCGTTTTACGCTTCTTTATTCTCCATTTCAAAAGAAACTCGATGTGTTGTTTTTTTCCCGTTCTTTTGAAAAAAGGACGGCAAACCGGATAGATTTTATTGCTGGCATGAGTAATGGAAAGCGTTGTGACGTCGTAAATTCAAGCCACATGGGGGTGGCCTTTATGTGTGTGTGTGTGTGTGTATGTTATCGAGTAATTGCTTCGAAGAAACATGCATAGAAAATACTTTCGCATCGCATCGAACAAGTGGCAATGGTAAACGGTGAATAGAGAATAAATGAAGGCGCAATCGATAAACATAAAAGAATATCAAACTGTGTGGTAAAAAAAAAAGTCAATCGACTTGAAGAGATAGCCACTGAACTATCATCCAACGTTGATGCAAAAGAACAATGAGCGATAACAACAAAATCCATGTGATTGATCTTCTCGAATGCTTAACAGGAGTTATTTGTAGACAGTAGACGACCCTTTTAGTTTCTCTTTCCATTCATTTTGGTCTAAGCATTCATTTGGTCTGGATTGCGGCCGGTCAAATGAAAGAACGAAAAAAGAATCTTTTGATTTTGAGACGTGCCTAATTTTGCGTAGTTCACACCAAGCACACGATTAATCCATGGAATAACAAAGACTTCGGACAAACAAATTAAGGCAAATAATAATGGAGTCAGCAGCGCATAAATTCAAATTAACATGCCTAAGTTGGCCATTAGCCAACGGAAACGGCGAAATTATACATAAATTTAAATAATGAGCGATACTACGCATCAAAAATTACACTCTATTTCGGGCATTTCGAGAGATTTTTTAGTTCGTTTGTGATTTGCCCTTACTTGGGGATGTGCGCCATAGTAAACAACCAATTATATTGTAATATTTATAAACAAGAGAGACAATGCACGTTACGAAGATACCGCTTATCGTGAATGCTTATCACACTCAAATCTGCGTTAAATATTGTCTCGGGCTGTTTTTTTTCTACCATCTTGAACAGTCATCGAAAAAGGGTTCCACAAAGGAACAGAAGGTCAAGACAAAATGTCTGCCTTCCATCGAATCGAAATATGAACTCGATACGAAATAAGTCTATCATTATAATCAGCTCAAACGCGAACAGAGAATAAAAAAGGCAAACAGAGTACGAAACATGAGTCAAGATTAAGAATTTTTCCGTCTCAAGCCATTCATAACTGAAAGTCGCTCATTTTTTTTTAGTTCGTTGGACTACTTTACAACATTTGACGACTTGGATGCAATCCCTCTTTACGCTGCCTTATCATTGGTCTCATGTACACTCTTGTCAAATGTATTATGTTTAAGCTCATAAATGCGGAAAAAAGAGCGGTGTTATGTCCTCGTGCAAGTCATAACAAGCTCAACGTTCCAGCATCCCGCCCACGAATATAATGGCCACAGCTCACGAAAAATACATTTATATTCATTTAAGATTTTCTACGGATTCCTTGTGTAACGTTACACATCACGTAAATGCTTGTATCCAGTTTTATGGGAGAAAATCTTATTGCATTCATTTCAGCATTTCGGTAATGAAAACTGTAAGCACACGCAGCTACGAAATGAAGAACTAATAACAACAATAATCGGTCATTTATAAATAATTGAAGTGACACCAAAAAGTTGTTAATAACACCATCAATTAATCAAGGCGTGTTTAGTCCAGTGTGAAACGGTGTTCCGATGAAAAAACAGAATCAATCATCATACAAATCCAATGTAATGCCCAAGCTTTGCGTGCGATGATTTTATTGTATGAACAAACTCTCTCAAACTTTTGGAACTTGTGGATTAATTCTTGGTTGGAGCTTTGTCGATAATTATCTTTATGTTTGTTTTTCTTCCGCGCCAAAAACTTAAGTGCCACTGGTCTTTAGAAAAAGTTGATTCGGTAAAATCCAAAATATACCAATTAGTATTGAACGATGAAAAGAAAAACAGAAAAACCAAACACAATTATCTCGCACAAATTCTTGGAAATTTTCCATTCATTTGCTTCTCTTTGTCGCTAAAATTGTTCCACTGGAGCAATGAATCGATGCATTGGGTTACAGAGAAAAAGCAGCGAAAATTTCGTCGTTTTCCTTATTTCTATCGATTTTTCATCAGCATGTTTCAACAGCGAGATAATTCAGTGTCACACTTTTTTTCCATCCAGGTTTTCTTCGTTATTGTCGTCGCTGAAGACATGAATTTGGCACGTTGTAAATCGTAGCTTGTTATTTTTTCATCGTGTTCTCTCGCATTGTTTGAATTTTGCTCGTAAAAGATGCATACATCTTCTTTGCTATACATAGCAATGGAGCAATTTTACCAGGATTTCACGTCTGATTCCAAAACAATAAGTTAATTTTACCAGCACTGATAAACAAATCAAAGTTGGATCGGCGATACATTTTTCGATTAGGCGCTTGCAAAGCAAGTGATTTTCAGTTCAGTGCAAAGCGTTCGTGTCTTGGATCATAACATGTGACGCTATGATATCTTTGATTCCAATATCAATCATGTCCTATCATAGGTCTGTATTCCAAAACTGATTAATAATTTCTAACGTTAACATGGAACGAATTGGATATGGCCATCTGTTACACTATGTTCGATTCCTTCGAATCCATACCGTTAACAGCGCACACCAATTTTCGGTCAACCAAAACGAAATATATATCATCCACGTCAATTTTGAACATCAAAAAGGTTTCGATTTTATTATTAGTCGTGTAAATAGCTAATGGGGAGAATTTCAAGGCGATTCGTGTCTCAAGCCATTTGGATATATTGATTCAAGTGAAAAATGTTGTTTATCAAATGGAATCAACGAAACGAAACTTGACAATGAGAGAATAAATTTAATCAATTGAATTGATGACTATTGGAGCTGTAATTTATGTATGTTCATCGTCATAGCACAAGTGGCTATTTCGCATTCAACTAATATGGGTTTGGTCTTTTCCGTTCACGCTCGGAAATTTCAAAGTAGTCCGTCTATAGAAATGGTAGTTATTTGTCAGTCTATGAAATGCCAAAGTATAATGCTGGAAAATCGTTTCGAATAATTGCATCAATTGTGCTTAATTGGTTGAGATAACGCGAATGCACTGACGATGCATTTGAAACATGGTTTGAGGAATTTTGGATTCGTTCAGTCTTTGTCTACCTAACTATTCGTCTGAGTTTGTTTTTCATCTACTATTTTTTTCTCCATTTACAAATTATTTGTTCCATGCATTCGCTTCGTTTGCCACAAACGACGTGTATAAACTTGTAACCGAGTTGAATCCTTCAATTGGCATTGAGTTGCCTGCGAAATTACTCCGGAGGAATCATGTAAGATGTGAGATAAAGAAAGTTTTTAAGGATAAAAAAGAAAAAAATACGGGAATTACCTGTTCCATAAGACTTTCGGCTCGTCTTGCGAACGATTCACGTCTGGTTGTAGTAACGGGTGGCACTGATGCTGACGTTGGTGGCGTTGACATGGTGATTTTACTTATATGTGCTCTTGAATATCTTTCTATCTAAACTTTTAATCGTATTATTTTGGCTAGTTTGTTTTTTCGCGTCACCTTTCACAGTCGTCTGGCTGGCTGGCTGGATTATGTGCCAAAATGAAATTCGTATCACGGATTCACACTGCACAACCACACCGCTCTATTCAATGATTCAGTACAATTTTCGAAATGTTCACAATGCCGTTGAACAAACAGAACGAAAACACACGATTTATTGTCCCTGTGGAAGAGAAAGAGAAACAGAACCATAGATCAGCGTGTTATATTTCGTCTAAGTTTTTCTTTATTTTATGACAAAAAGTGAAGAAAAGAAGAAAATCATCGAGAAAATATAGAGAATGAAACGATGTTACAAGTAATTCTAGTGTGATGAAGGAAAAAAATAAAGTGAGTTATCGTAGGAAACGGAATGCTCATACTGTTTCAACGGCTGAATTTGGTATGATGGCACCACAGCATGATATCTGATATATGTATCAATTTATATTTTCAAAGTATATAAATTTTACGAGCAATCACTGTTTCTCCCCCCCTTTGTTTGTGTGTGTGTGATTTGAATTCAATATGCGATTGGCAGTGACATTTCCGTTTCTTTAATTATTCATTCCATTTTCGTCGTATCGGATTTGGAAATCTACGCAATATGGCTCATCGCATGCGATCAACGCACCGAATCTACTCGCAATGTGAATGATAACAAGGTCATGGCTCTCTATTAACTGTGAGAATTGAAAACGAGCATCGAACAAAAACCATGAAGCAAATCGATGGTTTCGGCTTGCGTTAGCCGCAGTCATAAATTTTCTTGTACATCAAAAGGAGTAGAAAAAAAACTGTGTCGTATTTGTGAATTATCCTATGAAAATGTTAACAATGTTCTATCGAGAATGTGTTGTTGGATCGAATGCAAGTGATTGGTCGACATTTGAGTATGGAAAGCAAATGACAGCATCCATTCAGTGTGCCCACTGCCCAGTGCCCACCATCGCAAAACTAATTACATGTTCGAAGCAAATCGAACGGAAATCCGGATATTTGTCCACATTGTACGTGACGTAAATGAGAGCATTGGCTCAATAGAAACAACAAGCGCTTGCATTAAAACGTGGGTTTCTTCGATGTGGAACAGGCGAGCGCGCGCGTTCTTTTCAATAACAAACAACATCATTATCGACCAGAAAAACTGTTGCTGTATTTAGAGGTAGCAAAGAATTACACTTTCAATTGAAACATGAAAATGCGTCTCAAACATTCAATTTAAAGTGCTGCTAAAATTGAATTGAAGCAGGACAATAAATGTTTATACCGATACATTTTTTACCGCTCTCTCTCTCTCTCTCTCTCTTTTTCTCTCTCGCATCATTCGCATGGCCCGCAAATTGTAAACAAAGTTTTCGCTTTCATTCAATGACAATTAACGCTTTCTTTGTTGTGGATCATTGGTGTGCTAAACATTATTGTGAATATATGTGTATATTCAACATATAAACTTTATGCGGCAAACGGAAGAAATTCGAATACATTGAACAGCGTAATGTATATAATCGTATTTGCGTCGTTCATTGATTTCACAAACACATTGGTGAACAACGACGGTGTTTAAATAATGTGGAGAAAAAAAACAGTGACTCGGCCGTTCAACAAACATACGGTAAACACTACTCTCGTTGCCTACATTTGAGCTAATTGTCTGAACACAATGCGTTAACAGTGAGTTGTTTACGTTTTTTTTTATTGTACCATCGTGTCTCTCTGTGTGTGTGCAATCATTTGTTTATCTCGAATTCTAAATGCGTTTTACGAATGAAACAACAATTATTCGCGACTCTAAAAATAGATCACATTTAAAATGAATAAATTAAATTGGCGGCTCGTCTGCTACGGCGGCGTTCTGCAGGAATTTGCTATTAAATTTTATCGGAAGAAATGAAATGATTATGGCGTTGATTTTTATTACTTCTAAGCGATGGAAATGATTAAACGGATCCATGCCCACACACAGATTAAGTCACGTCACTTATCTGCTTTTGCAAATGACCATTTGAGACGCAAACAAAAACATGGAAAGTGGAACGGCCATATCATTTTGTGTTTGCCTTTTTTTCTCTTTAAATTTATTTATGTCCTGTCGCACCGGCACAATTGCATGTGAAACACAAATGATATTCCAATTGAAATGAATTGAAAAAAAGGTTTTCGCAAAAAAATGCATATGAAAACAAGACGCAAATCGCGTCTAATCTAAAATCGCCTTGAAGTACAAATGAAATCGAAACGGATACGTCGAGATGAGCGCGTGTTAATAACAAATTATGTGCAGTTTAGATTTATTCTCTCTCTCTCTCTCTCTCTCTCTCTCTCTCTCTCTTTCTCTCTGCCCTGTGTATATGTGTGCGTGTGTGGATTATTTTTGCATGTAAATCGAGCAATTGAGTTCAATTTGCATCCGACTGCGTTTTAACAATCGTCTTGGGCTGCATTCAAAAGCGACATCTTCTACTCATTCGCATCGACGTTGCGGCTGTGTTCCGTTGATTTCACTATTTTATGTCATTTATAAATAAACTGTACGCGCGTTGCATACATATGATGCTGCCTTCTTTTTTTTGCTGCAGGTCTCTCAATTGAACTGCATAACATCATACGAATTGCAATCAAAACTAAGCGCTAAATTTAGAATTCAGATCACAAAGGGGGATTATGACAAATTGTGTTAAACGTTCAACGGTTTTCAACACGAATGCTGTAACATCACTTATGATCTCTTTTTGTTTCATGACAAAAAAAATTTCCTGTATAGGCGTTTCTTGTTTGCGTCCAATGAAGATCAAGTTCTTTCAGCACTTGATGCTGAAAATGGCCACTAATTGACGATTTAAATGCTATTTCTTTACTTTTTTTTTGTCTATTTATTGAAAGTGAACACTTCTTTTGAAATGATCGGGCCAACGTTTTTGTTCCACTGTAGAAAAATTTCTTTATAGAAAATTTGATAAAACTCATTGAAAAAACTACCTGCGTCAATTGCTTTATCAATTTTTCACAAAAACTCTGAATTTTCGATTTTTCCGTGTTATTAGATTAAATGCCGTTAAACAATCGGGACAACAATTTCATCTAAAGAAAAATGTCCACGATTTCTGTTTTTCAAAATACGATTCTTTTGAAAAATTAAACATAAATTCACAATTTAGAGATACATGAAGTGGCGAACAACAAAACCGTTGCAATGCTCAAACCGTACTGAAAACAATCGGATTCAAAAAGTGTTTGGGTACGTGAAATTTTTCTCGTATTTTCTGATACTCTTCGTTCAAGTAATGTATGGGCACGCACAGACACGAACACACATAAATATAACGCTGAGGCAAACAAACAGAGTGAAATGAAATCAACACATTACCGATTCAGAATCGATTCATAGAGTGATAACGATGGCAGCGATGGCGACGACAACGGCGGTGACGGCGATTGCAATAGCAGTAGGCAGTGACGGTATTGTTGTGTCGGTGGCGGTATATTTAGTAATGGTAACTGATATTAACGATGAAATCAACGACACACAAACAATTGGGATAGACAACTAGAATGGAGTCGTGGACGAACTAATAATTTGGATTCTAAAGATTTATTTCGTTTGCGTGTGTATTCCATTTATATTTGTTAGCACTTTTCTCATGTGATGGCCGATCAAATCATTTTGAAATGTATGCCGGCGAATAGTCGGCTCTCTCTCTCTCTCTCTCTTTTTCACACAAACGAACAAACGGACGGACGGACGAAGGAGCGAACGAACGAACGAATGGAGGGAAGCAATGTTTATATATATGGAAATGTTTATAATACTCGATCACGAGATTGAGCAAACGCAGACGAGTCAAGCGAAAACAAAATCACTCTATTTATAGTTTGATATGTTGGAGTATTTCATGGCTTTTATTGCACGCTCTACGGTCCTATTGAATGTTATTTGCATTCTCACGTTACGAGCGGCGATCCCAACCACCTCTAATCTCTTACAGTTCAACGATACCGTGTAAATATTTGTATTTTTGCTGAAATTCCACTTAAGCGTCTCGCATGAAGGATCTAAATACTTCTTCTATACACTTGTTGTAATTACATGATTATAAGCATAACGTTCAATTTCATTCTATGCTTTGTGATTGATTCAAATAAATAGAAAAAAGTAGAATAAACTGTCGATAGTGTTAAATTAGCAGTGCTAATACTTACTCATTCAAGCAAATGTTTCTTTTCTCTCCTCATGTAGTTCGTTTGTTTGCATTATACATTGAAATTTTACAATTTTCCATCCAGATTAAATGATAGTTTATTTTTTCGAATTGAAAAATAGTTATCCCACAGAAAAACGGTTCAACCGTCAAAAATGGAAATTAACTTGCTGTTGTTCAAAGCATCAACAAATCTACTAATTAACGAAATGACATGATATGTAACTGTGTGTGTGTATGGGTTTGGCGACAATTGCTGTTTGACTTTTTTTCCGAACAGAAATTGCGTCGACATTTTTCGTATCAATTCACTGGATTATTTTGATGGCGCAGTTCGATAGAGAATATTTGTAATCAAACTGCTGTAGCACGAACCATTTGAGTCTTATAGAATATTGTGCAACAGTTGAATGATTCACAGAATGCATATCGAAGCGTTTTATATGTACATTTGCGTTTGAAAATTTATGCGGAATTCGTTTTATTGAACATCATCCAAATGAATAATAAATATTGATGCAAAACTGGGCCAATGGAATGGCCAGCAAAATTTATATTCCGTAAGCGCACACAATGTTTTCAATCGATTATGCTAGAAAAAATATTCGTATCCCATTTAATGGATGTATATGTGCTCACTCAATCCTTAACATTTAGCCGTATTCTCATTGTGTTTGTTTTGGGCGCTGTATGTTCCAGGATAAATTGGCTTGCCACATTGTTGCAGATAATAATTTTGCGGAAACAAAATCGGCACAGAGGGGCATAGTGAATTAAGGAAACTACACCAAAACTATGCAATTTGATTGAATGATGATGCTGTATGGTGTACAGCAGCAGCAGAAACAGCAACAGCGCAGCCAATTCAAAAATCAATAGCAACTCCGCCGAAAGCACACAAATGACCTACATTGATTCAAACATTACAGCTCAACATTCGCAACAAGCTATCGCTCATAGTTTGATTGATTACGGCGAAAAATGCCATTTATTTCTGTATTCAATTTTAATACTTACATCTCGTCACACAAAGTACATACCGTATGTGTCCCCGATTCATCTGCAATGCTGTTTGCCCCAAAAAGAAAATGAAATCAGAATGAATGAATGAATGAACTCCATGTAATTTAATGGAAAATGATTGATTTATTTTTGTATTTATTACTGCTCGAAAGCCATAATAATTTTACTGCGGTTTAGGTTATACTTAGGTATTGCTATTATTTCTATGAGTTTTTGTTTACATGAGTGAATTTATTTGATTGAATCCCTAGCTTTGACCAAAGCATTCAATGAATGAGCTTGGTTTGACGTTAGAAACCCCATTCACAATCGACATAAATGCGAAACGTTCATAGAAGAACTTTTAAAGAAAAAAAAATGAAATGTTGTGAGATTTTGTTAAACTAAATCAAAGATGAAAATCTGGATGTTTCTTTTCATTCTGATTTGTTTGTTGTTTGGCTCGCATTGATCGAATTCGTAGACTGTTCCGTCTTCTCGTTCAAATTTTGAGGTTTCGCAGTATTCACTTGGCTGTTGCCGCCACCTCCATCATTGTTGTTGTCATTACCATTCACACTCAGTTTTATGTCCGTATCATCTTTCTTTGGCTGTTGAGCATTTGCCGTCGCAACATTGGGTGTCACTTTTTCAACGGGCCCATTTTCATTCGTGTTCGTGTCTTTGGATTCATCATCGGCTTTTTCCGATGAGGTTGAATTGATTGGTGGTATGAATGATGACTCGAAGAATTCGATTTCTTCGCGATATTTCTGGTTGTTGAGCAATCCGTTGGTGTGCCAACCTTTGGGGAACTGTGAACTGTAGTCATCGTCACGTTGACGATAATTGTTGACACGATTGTTGGGTCTTCCACTGCCATGGAAATTAAGACCACCACGACCACCGCCTCTCGTACTTGCGGCTACGCTGAGACTGTGTTTTCTGGAAAAATTGCGTGTATTACCGGCCTTCATGTCCAAATGTTGATTTTCGATGTTTTCATTTGCTTGACCGGTGGCAACTTGTTGATCTTCTTCAATTCGAGGCTTGTTCTTGTTCGGCTGACATTTTGCTTGGTCCTTATTCTGCAATTTAAGTTCGTTGGCAATTTTTTCAGCTGAAGTGGGTGACACCACAATCATTGCTTGTAACGGCGAACCATTCATCGTGAGCCATTCCTTTTGGTTGATTGTGTCCAGTCGATGTGCATGAGTGGCCCACGTATCGTTGGTTACTTTCGCAACTAATGCATTTGAAAGGCAAGTGGTTAAGTCATTCCATGAACCATCGGCTTTTTGGACTTTCAAATGACCGAACAAGTGTGACCCGTTTGGCAGTCGGACATCTTCCACTTTGTCAAATTTCAAGTGCACCGCACGACCGACAACACTTTGTGCAATTTCGATGGCGTTCATCGACCAGTTGCTTTGTTCACGCATAATGACACTATCTTTTTCGAAGTCATAGCTTGATTCAGCTGGAACACAATTGACTAAACCACCCAAATGTACACGCTGAAACTTGACATTCATTTTTGCGTAGATCGCTGGCAGTTTGCAAATTTGCGTGGAATTTGACACCAACGGTACACCGTAATCAACTGCCCATACGTACACCAAACCGGTTTCATCTTTCGCTTTGATGACACCACGAATCCATTTGTTAAAATCTGGCATAAGCACGGCTACCAGGTCACCAATTTGAATGTCTTCCGGTCCATCTGGCGGCTGCATTCTTTTGTTGACCGATCCTTTGATTTTCACTTCCATTTCCTCCAACTGTTTGTCAAACCCTAAGGTCAAAGCGCATTTTAATGTAATCTCACATTAGATTCTGACTATTTAGCAAAGAAAATTTGAGTAAAATTGCATGCAATTTACCTTCATCCTCCAACCGTTTGAAGAAAAACTTGTGCGGATTCACGAAATGTGTTATTTTTATCATGCTGGACACGAATTTACAATGCAAAAGAAAAACTGATTTGGTGCGACTGTTTTGTTTGAGAACTTCTTGCTAACTGATGACTCTGTCTGTGATTTCGCTCTGGCTCACTGATGGCGACTGAATGCGAACTTTTGCATGCGTCGCATTTCTGAAAACCCTTTTTTGTTTATTCAGTCAAAATGTGATCGCATCGAGAAAAAAAAAACGCCGAGAGAAAAGTATACAGTAACAAGAAATCCGATACAAATTCATTTGTCGTCAGACCAACCGAGATTTTAATGGCACCACATAAAGTATCATTATGATTTGGTTTACTTTAAAGTCGTAAATTATAATCAATTGGTTGGCTTCTGTAACAATCGTGTGATGATCGAAAATTAAAAATGTTTGCTGTTCCCAAGAAGTTATCATTACATACTTACAGTCGATTCATTCCAAATAGCCTCAATCCCTTCTGAAAGCTGTACAAATGGATAAATAAACACGAGCATTTTGCATGATTTATAAACAGTTTATAAAATATGAATTTATTATTCAAGATATCGATGCGTGATCACATGATTATTTTTCAATGCACTAGGTAGTGTGAGGTACAAATAGATGTACTCTTCCTATGACAAAAATATCTTTTATTTTCAAATTGGTTTCGATAAATCGATGATAGGAATATTTGTTATTGTAACTTTGTTCTAAAGAATCGTTGGCCCCTTTAGCATTTTAAGAGGCATAAAAATCAAAAACTAATTCTGCAGCATGTCAAACAAAGTATTGTTGACTATGCACATGCAGTTGTCTTATACAATTATAATGAAAAAAAAAAAATGTTTGAAAAATGTCAATTTGAACAAAAATCTACGTTTGCGTATTCATTCGTCTGTGTTTTCTTGTTTCGGCTCAGTTTTCACCGCAGCATTTTCTTCGGCAGCGTATGACTTACATTCAGCACTTGAATTGGCCCCATTTTCAGCTGCCTCACTTTTGATGTTCATGCGTTGCACCTTGCATTCAATTTTGGTTGAATCTGTTTTTACGGTTGACGTCGATGCCGCATCCGAATTTGCGTCAACTTTTTCGGTTGGTTTCTTGGCGTTGTTGCGATTCTTTTCTGGACCGGCATTTTTCGTCTGATTCTTTGGCACATACCGAGCATTTTGTCTATTGTTCTGGCGATCGTTCGGCTGATTTCTTTGATTTTTATCGAAATTTTGTCCATAGTTCGGACCGTGACCATGACCAGGGCGCAAAAATGGTTGTATCGGAAGATGATAAGGGAGATTCATGGGACCATTTGTCATTGGAACATGTTCGGTTATTCTTGAAAGTTGTGGATGAGCCAAGGCAGCATGAAATTCAGGATCCCCAAATTGATTGTTCGATACTACATTTCGGTTGCGGTTATTTCGAAAATTCGGGCGCAAATTTGACGGAACATAACCACCAACACTTCGTCTACCTTGCTGTTGATTGAACTGGCCTGTCGGTTGATTGAAGTGCGCTGGTGGATTGAATTGATTTTTGTACGAGTTAAACGAATTGGGTGGCCGTTGGTTGAATTGATTCTGTTGGGTCGGTTGGGTATTTTGTTGGTTTGAAACGGTAGCACGTTGGATTTGAAATTGCTGTGGTCTTTGGCTATTCTGATTGTCGGCCAAATTTGGATCACGTCGAAAGTTATTCTTAAGTCTGTTGTATCTGCGAAACCGATTGGCACGTTGAATATCTTCACCTTGGCCATTTTTGTTGCTTGAATCTTTTGGCACTGAGCTGTCACTTTGCTTTTCGGTGTCAGCCTTTGATTTAAACTCGGTGCTATCGTTTTTGGATGGCAACACATTTGACGTTGGTGCTGGGCCGTTCGAAACATTTTGCGATTCATTGGCTCCATTGATGGGGGATGTATTTTTTGGCTGGAATTGTGGCTGGAACACAGACACCGACTCATTGAAAAACTGTTCATCGACTGCATCGGGCATAACTTCTTCGTCATCAATTTCAGATTCATCATCGAAGAATTCTTTATCGGTGTAGCCAGTTTCGTCTTTCGCAATGGCAACTGGCGAAACAACAAAATTCAGGTTCAACATGTCACCATTGACAGAAAGCCAGTGTCGCTGTTGAAGCGTTTCACTTGTCTTGACTTCTTCCGCGAATCCACTTTCAGCGAAAGCTGCCATATTCATATCCCACAGGCACTTGACAATGTCCATCCTTTGCCCATCTGGCCTCTGTACCATTAATCTTCCAAAGAAATGCGACTTTTTTGGTTTGTATTCATGCACATTCTCGAATTCCACTTTGACGGCGCGCTGCAAAATATTCTGGGTCAATTCGATGGCGTCTGGCGACCAATTTGACAACCTTTCTTTGACACTGGTTGCGAGTGCAATATCATAGCGAATTCCGGTCGGCATAATATTTTCGATACCGCCCGTAAAAATGTTGTTGCTTTTCAAAAACATTCCTTTAAACGAGGCAGGCAGTTTGATGATGTGTGAAGCTTTCGACACTAGTGGATAGCCATAGTCGATGGCCCAAACGCCGAACCGCTCGGTGCTCCCTTCACCATCCTTCTTTTTAATCGAAGCACGTATCCACTTGTTCCAATTGGGCAAAAACACACCAACCATATCACCAAGTTTAGTGCCAGTTACCGTTGAATCATCTGCTTTCATATCAGCCGCATTCACTCTTGCAATGTTCGTGATTTTATCCTCCAACACTTTCAATTCCTCGTTGAAACCTTAAAAAAAAATTGCATTCAAAATGAGTGAAAATGGATTTACTACTTAAAGACGACAACAAAACGGGCTTACCTTCATCTCGTACCCATGTGAAGAAAAAGAAATGCGGATTCACGAAATGTGTGATTTTTATTTCATTATTTTCCATTTTTCAAGAGTCAAAACTCCACCGAGAGCAACCGAATGTGTCCGTCTCTTTTGATCAAATGTGAGCAACTCAATTATGTTTCTCTTTAATTTCTCGTCGTTTCGTTAGCGAAAATTATTTGAATTTTTTTGACAAAAAATTCCACTCTGAAACACGAATCAAACCGGTCTCTTCAAGCACTCGGAGCACAATGTCATTTGACATTCAATACTTCGTATTTGTATGGCATATACAAATGTAAACAAAGAGCACACTGAGAATTGCTATCGTTACCGAACCCAACACATAAATCAGAATTAAGAAAAACTTGCAAAAATCGCTTCAAACCACCTATATTGAAATTTGCTTGGCTAAGCGAATATCCTTGTTTATTTATGTGGAGAAGAAAAAAAAACTCATTTTATTGCTTCAAAGAAATTTCATTTGCAACGAGAGCGAGTGTTGTGTGAACGCCACATAAAAATCAACACGCAATTCCAATTTTATTGGAGACTTTAGTTGCCGCAGACTTTGGAAAACGTCAAATTTCACACTACAATAGCACTCATACAGTAGCATTGAAGAAAACAAGACACGCATACATCGACAAGCGGCGTTCGTTTGCGATTACCGTCGACATCGATATTTTTGCCGACTTTGTCGAGCGTATGAAAAGACATACCAAAATATAATACGTGTTGTACAAGCTACGTATGAACGAAGCAGAAACACAGCGAAACATCTCGATACGAACGTTGTATGTGTGTGCGTATATGTATGCTTGCGTTCAAAAGGCAGAGAAAGACAGTAGAAACTGTGAAAAAAAAACAACAAATACATTGAAAATTCTTGGTGCGGTTGTTGTGTGTACGTGAAGAGTTTTATAAAAAAAAAAACATTTATTCTGTGTTTCTGTGGTTCGCTTTTTAGTGACTTCATCACAACACACAGGTCTGAGTCTGAATTAAATACAAATATATTATATATGATACGCGCGACGTAGCGAGACACATACGAATTCGAAAAGTGCATTTCGACAAAAGTTTAATCACATTGCCCAGCCCAGCATACAACGCGTACCGTGAATCGAATCGAAACAACAGACAAAAAAAAAATAGAAAGGAGTGCAGTTACTAAATCAAATTCATGCTGTGTAACACGGAATAGACATCGAATTGCGAAAAAAAAAAGTTTGTTGGCCAAAGTATTTCGAGTGAATCAACAAGCGGGTACGACTCATTAAATATTTTAGCAAATCGACTTTGGATTTTTGATTAGTTTGACTTTTTTTCCGTCATCGACTCGTTCTCTTTCTTCTTTTTCAAATTGATGCGTAACTCTCGGTCTAAATCGACTAACATCGCGTCCAGTGTTGTTTCATATCAATTGGTTGTCGGTGTATTTGTGAGTGTGTGGTCTTTTTTAGAAAACGGATTTTTATTTTTGCGCCGTCAGCAAATGAAATACGATGTGATTTCGTACTTTGATAAATTCAATACGACAATGCATTCAATTTTTTTTTTTTTTTAAACCGTATTGTGAGTTTGGGTGCGTTTTTCTGTTGTTTTTTTTTCCTCTTCTTTCGTTAATATACGTACGTCCACGGAACGACCAACATAAAAATAATTGGATGAGTGTATCGCGTATCTCGCATATGTCGGTGCCATTCCATATAACCACACGTATTTTGATTAGTTTCATTTCATCATCGCGCCCCGTTTAGTGTGTGTATGGGCTAGTTGTTGTTGTTGTTGCGTTTTCTTCTTTTTTGTTCTGTTCGTCTTTCTCTTATTATTTCGTTTTCGGTGTCACATGAATGGAATTTTTGCTTCTTCCTCTATGTGTGTATACAGCATACCAATGTGAATATCCAAAATGGCTGACTGCAGTTCATTCTTTTAATATATGTACCCACAACGTCAAGTTACAATTGTGTTTTTTTTTTAATTTGGTCGTTCATTTGTTTGGTCGGTCACTCTTTTTTTCAATTTTTATTCCTTTCAGACCAATAAACTCAATTAAATTGTGAGATTGTTTGGTGTATAAATTATATATACTTGATTCGGTGTGGCATATGAAATTTAAGACAAAAATCACACGCAACAAATGAAAATAATCATCAGTTTGCAGATTAGGGTTTTTGGGGCTGAGTTCTGAGAACACGAACAAAATATCATACACTCCATTAGGTATCGACAGGCGAAAACCGCAAATGTGAGTGTTAGCCATTGGAAAGTGAAGCGATAACGTTACACATCATGTGAAGATACGGAATGAACAAAAACAAAAAATACACACACCAATTGATGAGGAAGTCGACTGTGAGAACGAAAATATGGACATTAATTTTCCAGTTGCGCACGAAGCGTTCAAATGTTGTTGTTTTTTTCTCGTCATAAATATCTAATGTAATTGCTTGTTTGAGAAATTTTAAATCGATTCGTTGTTTTTCCAACGCTTCGGATTCATTTGGCCGTTTTGCCTTTACACACAATTTACATACACGATTCCATAATGTTGCCCACGGAAAAATAGCTAATAAATTTGACATTTAGTTTGTACTTGTTCGTGTTTTGCTATCGGCTCCAGACAAAAATAAAACAACAACGAGAAATCGACTTGAAAAAGCGACGAAATAAAATAATGCGAAAAACAAATTGGATAAGAATTTTATATGTAATCGTGACTCAATCGACGCTGAAATAGTCTGTCACTTGTATTTTTCGTCGTAATTTTCTGTAAAATAGTTTGCAATTTTGTGTGTCGGCCTGCTCAAAGTTACACACGCACACACACACACACACACACATCAACGTAGCCAGTCGTTGGTTGTTCGATATAATTTTTTCATGTTTTATTTTTTCACACGCATTCTATGTCCGATTCTCTGCTTCACCTATGATTCTAATAGCAAAATGTACAGCTAAATATCGGAACAACTATTAAAATTCCGTTCGGAAAACCAGTTCGTGTTCGAAGTGCAAATTCCTTTTATCGATTACAGCATATACATAATTCTCCGTTTGTTTTTGTTTTTCCTGCATTCAAAGTCGGTTTCTATTCTATGTATACACTGTGACTATTGAGACATTTCGATTGATTGTTTCTCAATAGATGTAGGCTAATAAGATTGCTTTGGTTGAGATGCATGTAATAATTGTATTTGATTTCTCTTCTTTTTTTTCTTTCTTTTTCTTTCTTTTCTTTGTGAATCTATTTCCATTTCGATAGAATTGAATTGAATCATTGGCGGTCCAGCAGCGATCTGATCACCAAACAGCGCTAATCACCTGAAACACATAGTGAGTGTGAGTGTGTGCATGCGATAGACAGAGACGATAGAAACGGAGTCAAAGCAAAGAAGAAAATAATATGCAAACGATAAAGTGTGTTGTCGTCGGCGATGGAGCCGTGGGTAAGACGTGCTTGCTTATCTCGTATACAACAAACAAATTCCCGTCCGAATATGTGCCCACGGTGTTCGACAATTATGCGGTGACGGTTATGATCGGTGGCGAACCATATACACTAGGTCTATTCGATACGGCCGGTCAAGAAGATTACGATCGCTTGCGACCACTTTCATATCCACAAACCGATGTATTCTTAGTCTGTTTTTCGGTTGTTAGTCCCAGTTCATTTGAAAATGTCAAGGAAAAGGTAGGGCATGCGATGCACAATCGCAGCATTCGCTTTGTTTTCTTCGTAATGATTACTATAAATCTAATGGGAATATTGTTTGATTTTCATTAAGTGGGTGCCTGAGATTACACATCATTGTCAGAAGACGCCATTCTTGTTGGTTGGCACACAAATCGATTTACGTGATGAGAACACAACTCTAGAAAAGCTGGCGAAGAACAAACAGAAGCCAATTACAATGGAACAAGGGGAAAAATTAGCTAAGGAGTTGAAAGCTGTTAAATTCGTCGAGTGTTCGGCATTGACACAGGTGAGTTTTGGCTCCAAATTTCTCACAGAATTAGTTACCAAACCTGCTTGGAATAAGTCAACAATGTAACCATTTTTCCTCTCGACTCTTTCGGATTGCAGAAAGGATTGAAGAACGTATTCGATGAGGCCATTTTGGCAGCACTGGAACCGCCAGAATTACCAAAGAAGCGAAGATGCAAGTTCCTGTAAACACCCTCACATCCAATTTGTCTGCCTATGCACGTTCTGTCCCTTTCTTTTCACACAACGTTGCTCACTTTTGTCAGAAGAAACAACAACAATTCCCAACATATTAGAGACACGCTGACCAATCAATTTTGATTCGGCAAATTCAATAATTTCCTCCGCCAAAAAAATCGAACGCATCAAAATACAATTTCAAGCGATTTTTCTTGTGTGAAACAAACGAGCGGAAAATGAATGAATTGTATACAACAATAACATAACAAAACAAAACAAAAAACACAATTATTATTTTGCTAAATTATAAATATAAGTGATCTTAGTTCTATCATTGTGTAAAGTGCAACAAGAAGGACAAACAACAAAGGCTGCGTGCTAAAGAGGAACATATCATTTTCTTTGGACAACGGTGAAAAGCATTAGTTTCAGCATGAAACAAGTTAGAATATTCTTTAATTGTTTTGAATCGCAGCTATAATAACGGCTTTGTCCAATACTGTGTGGCCATTTAATGTTGAAAGTAGTGTTTTTTTCCAAGATATTTGTCTAAAAAAAGTCACATGTTCTCTTTAAAAGCGCACCTCTTTAAGTATTTATCGAATCAAAAAAAGAAATTGCATTATGAAGAAAAAAAACAACAACAACAATAACAAATCCTCAAACAGAACCAAAAACAACACCTGTTCACTTCTTTTTCTTCTCCAAAACATATTTGTACTATTCAAAAATTTGTATGCGGCTTTTTGTGTGTTTTTCTAGCGCATTTAATCTGTGCTCTTTTTGTTTTATTTTTCACTTCTTTTATGTGTATTTTTCAAAATTTAAATTAAGCAAAACACATTTTGGAGATCATTTATCGAACAGAAAGAGTTAAAATGTGTATGAGAAACACTGAAATATAGAACAAATGAATTAATTTTTTTTTAATGAAATTCCCATTTCATGAGCAAAAAGAAAAACACAAAAAAAGAGTTGAATAAAATAAGAAAATAATTACAAAAAAAATGAAGAAATCATTCAATAATTTACAAAAAAAAATTAACATTGGCAGAGAAATGAGCAAGTGTGTGTATTAGACCTTGAACCGTGTGTAAATCGTTTGCGCGGTTTTGCCGCTTCAAACGGATGGGGTTTCCTTTAATGACTAATGCACACTTCTTGGTCGACTCCAAATTAAACAATTAATTTAAATTTTAAATAAACAATTAAAGATATCATTATATTTTATTGTGAAAAGAAAGAGGTGGTTTGCATTTAGTTTGAAATTTTATTGAGGAAAACTGGGCAAAGAGAGAGAATAAGTGGAAAGACAGTGGAATAGAGCAAATGAAGCTGGAGACCTTAATAGCAATTTATAAGAAAAAGTCATAGAAAAGAAAAACGCATTCAATTGTTCTTTCGTTCTTTTCGTTTGCCTTTTATTTTAAAAATCACAATCAATAGTGGCTCAGGTGATGAAAATTGCACAAAACAAAGTGCATTTTTTTCGAAAATATACGGACAAACGACGCATTTGAAATTATTTTGCCAATTGAACACACATTCAACATAACACAACGCAAACACATTGATTCAAGTCAATAAACATTAATGGTGTAACCTTTTTGATATGTTTAACTGGTGTAATAGTGCATTGAATTTTGCCTGAAACGGATTTTGTCTTCTAAATTATTAAAGACTTGAACATGTTGTTGAAGCAATGGAGCATTTTTATAAAAAAAATAACACTTTTTCTACGGTCCACAATGAAAACAATAGCTTGGAAAAGGAATGAAAATATATTGAACTTTTAGCCGAAGAGTAGAAGGTGAGAGGAGAGATAAAGAAGAAAAATCACGAAAACTGCTTTAATCATGTTAATTAGTAGGTTACGTTCATTTGTAATTGCTCCACTGAGCACAGCAACATTTAATTTAGATAGCACAGTTAGTGTCAGCGCTTGACACTTCATTGCCACTTGTTGTAGGTGTACGAAGAATCAATTACATTTATTGATAAACACAATCATATGATGATCGTTTGACTGCACGCGATCCAAGTGATGTTGAATATAATGCACTATGCAAGCGCTGGCACCACTCTTTGATGATTCATTTTTTTTGTGGAAATTCTCAATGGATGATGATTAAAAAACACTATCATGATGCCACACAAATATGTTTTGAAAAACAACAATGCATAATAAAAGTAGTGATGAATCAATTGCAATAGTAGGCGGAGAAAAATTTCAAGAAACAAAATTTATACTAATTAAAATGCAAATTACTCGTAATTAAAAAAAAAACAGAGATCGATGAGAAATGCAAACGAAAACTATTTAATTATTAACCATTTATCATAATTTTTATATACAGAGATGGAGAAAATTAACCATTTGAGGAATATAAAAATAAAAATTTATAAATAAATGAACAAACAAAGAAACGTGTTTTCACTTACTTTACGGAGTCTATTTCAGGGCATTGGATGGCATCGGAATTAAAACGTACAATTGCTTTTAAATGCTTATGAATCATGATTTATTTTTTTAAAAATCGTATCTCTTTTTCTGTCCTTCTTCAAACATTTGTGAAAAAAATTGTTATAAAAAAATATTTATGATCGTTGGTATGATTTGACATGATCTTTTTGAATGTGTGAACCAAAGCATACATTTGAAATGGTTCAACGAATCATTGTTTCACCATTTTCGCTGAATCTTTCGCTCACCAAATACTTTTAAATAGTTTGTGTTTCTATACAAAAATCATTACAACCTCTGTGTCAAGAGTTCAAGTGTTGTTATATGTTCATATCAGCCAGCCAATTTCGGACTACATACATGTATTTTGCCTATGTTCACTGAACAATTTTTTCTTTCTTCCTTTCATTTCAAATCCAACCTAAGCTTATCGTACAGGTGTTTATCTATTCTCTAGTAAAACGTAAAAAAATATTGGTTCTAACGTTCTCTGATTCGAATCCAAATTTGATGCTCTATCTCATCTTCAATACGTCGTAACAGTTTCCATTATACCTAATACTACATTAAATGAAATAAAATCTTTTCATTTTAAAAGTAAAAAAAAATGATTGATATATACAAAAGGTAAAGAAAAAAATGTCTTTCAGGAGTTACATATTGGGCAGAATGTCGTGATTGTTTTGAATAAACAAAAGTAATAAATAAAACATTGTCTTAAACTAATAAGAAAAGGAAAATTTTGGAGGTACAAATCGATGAATTAAACTCTCGAATAAATTGTTCTAAAAAGTTTAATAGATAAACGTGCAACTCGAGCGATGATTTTAAGCAACATTCATCGAGAATATACAACATAAAATGAAACAATTACGTGCGCTCGTTTGCTTAGGTCGCTACATAAGTAATCTGTTTGATGAAATCATTTGTGAAGCCTTTTGCTGTTGCTAATTCCGTTTTAAATGAGTATTTCATTTTTTTTAATTGCATGAAAAAGAGTGAATCGCAATACAACGAAAGCGTACAATCCTCTCTCTCCATGTTTCATTGTCTAAATGATGATCTTCTGTTTCCGACTGAGTTCGTGTGCTATTTGTGATTTACCTATAAGAATGGTCGGTTGCGGCTTTTGTCATGGTAGCAATGAGGTGGTTGATAACGTTGAATGACTATTAAAATTATTATTGCTTAAATTAGCGGTAGAAATTGCATTCGGCTGCAAAACAACCGTATTCGTAGTACCATCGGCAGAACTTGTTGTTAGCAGCTGCGGTAGTTTTATTTGAACGGGCAACGTTGTATTATCTACGCCCGTGGGTACCTAATCAAAAATATATCATTTAGTTTCTTTGCCCATTATTTTCAGTGTTTAAACACTTGTTTCAAGAAAATTCAGTGGATATTTACGTGTAGGACAATATTTTGGCAGTCGCCTTGCAGCTGAAGCACCTGTTGCTGTGTCTGAAACTGTTGCAGTAAGTCATCGGCGGAGCAGTCGGTTGTCGTTAGCTCCGTTTTTATTGCACTCGTATCGATTGTGTTCGAAGTGACGGTTCCCAATGAAATCGACGTTAAATTGGCCATTGAAACATTCGCCGCTTTGTTCGTGTTTGCATTCGCATTTCCATTGGCTGCCGCTTTCTGTGCTTGAGCCTGTGCATTCAATTCTTCCTTAAGTCGCTTCGATGCATGAGACTTGGTGTGCTTGCGCAAATGATCCTTTCGATAGAAGCCTTTTCCACACTCACCGCAAATCTGGAATCAGTAAAGGAAACAAATTAGCAGATGAAATAGAACTTCATATATTAATGGTGTAGTACACACCTCAGTTTTATCGCCACTGTGAATAACAAAATGCAGGTTTAGATGTTCTTTCCTCTTGAAGCCCTTTTTGCACACGCTACATATGTGCGGTCGCTCCGGACTGTGGCCAAGTTTGTGTCGTTCCAGATGCTCTTTTCGCTTCAGACCTGCTCCGCAGATATCGCAAATGTAGCGTCGTTCTAAAGTTAAAAACGGGCATCAGTTGAATGACTCGGGTGCCACAATGCACAATCGATGACAACTTACCAATTTTATGTACAGTTAAATGCTGTTCGAGATCAGTTTTTTCCGCATAGGCCATTTGACATTCGGGGCAACAGAAGAGGATGGTACCATCGAGTGCTGTCGCTATATGCACTTGGCCTGGTTTCGGTGGCTTCGGCTTGGGCGGCTTCTTCTTATATTTTCGCTTCTTTTTCACTTTGCCGTTTGCGTCAACCTCGACTTTTGTTTCGGTCGTTTGTTCCGTTTGCTGTTGTCGTTGCTGCAAATCAGTCGATTGCAATTGTTGCGGCTGTTGTTGCTGAGATTGAACTTGTGATAATACTTGATGTGCTTGCTCTTGAATCGATTCAATCAATTTATGCTTGCTGATCTCATCGATTTCAATCAATCCCGGATCCTGCTTAATAACAATACCATCCGTTGTTATTGTATCACCTCGCTTGATCTGCATATTGTCATTGTCAAATTTTAAGTATGGTTGCAAATTGATTGAGATTCCTTGACGTGCAATGAAGTCACTTATATCATTTTGTTGTGTTGCGATTGTATTCTGCGCCCAGAATGGCTCTTGTTTGATGGTTATTGGATTCATTGCACTGTGAAAAGCAAAACCATGGGGTCATTTTATGTCATGTCAATTGAAAAATCTTCAAAAGAGAGAGAGAGAGAGGGGGAGATAAGTCGATTCAACACTTACGGATTTTCATTTTCATCCTTCACCGAATTGTTCATGTTACCGTCCGTGGTCATTTGGATGCTGGTTCCATCGGTGTTTGTTTGTTGCATATGCGGTGGCGTTTGAGCGAATAATTGTAAATCTTGCGGCTGAATGGCTGCTAATACTGTGACACCTTCGGGTAAACCGTGATTTGGAAGCATTTCACTGTCAGGCGGCATCGACACGGTGAGCACCGTGTGTTGCTGTGGAAATCCTTGAATCGGCAACGACATCGGAATATTCTGATATTTTGGTGCGGCTTGAATTTGATTCGGGTTCAACACCTGAATTTGAACGGTTTGCTGTGCATCGCCTGGTTTTTCGCCCGGCATCGTAATCGGCAGAATGAATGTTTGTGCATGTGAAATGTTTGTCGGGGCACTTTGTTGGATTTGTGTAGGAAAATTAGCGGCTGCCGCACCATCCACAGAGCGGACAAACTGCACATTTCCATCGGAGCCCGACACCAAACTCACAACTTGACCATTTGAAGTGGTCAAATTCTGTGCAAACTTTGCGGTCGTAAACTGATGCAGAGAATTGGCTGGCAAACAATTGAACTGCGTTGTGAACGGCGAAAAGTTCATCTTTTGAAACTGAAATAGCAACAATTACGAATTAGAGTGAGCTAAGAAAATATTGTGTGCAATAAGAAACTGTGGAGTGTGATTCAATGTGATGTCATGTGTCATGCATGCTGTGTGTGTTTTTGAATAACTTACATCGATTATGTTATCATTATCATCCATTTTACAGAATTCTTTGTTTATACGCGTTATCAAGGCTATTACTTGAAATCCGTAAGTGATATACAACTCATGTAATTTCCAGATTACTCACTGTTGAAGAAAAATATGATTTTTTTTCCAAATTAATTACAAAACAAAGATTTTATTTATTTCACAATTCAAGAACATATCGTTTGACCATTTTTTTTCTTCAATTTTGCGCAATGAATCACAATATTTAAATGTGCCGATCTATCAATGAAAACATGTAATGCTCAATATTTGTGACTTATTTATTTAAATCAGAAGTTGAATATTAAGTCATTTCATTATCAATAATGAAAAAATAAAAAAGTGACTAAGAAATCGATTTGACCAATTGAACGAAGAAAGATTATTCTTTGAGAATAATTTTTTATTTCAAAACTAACATTTTTCTTCCAATTCGAAATATATTTCAATCAAAGAAGCAGAGTTTCACCGACTTCACGTTATTTGAGAAAAAAACTACTATTTAGAAACACGTTTAACTGTTGTGATTCATCTTTCGAATTTAGGTCAATCTTCAGCTATTGAGTGCAAGTTCATAAAAAAAGAGAAAACGCCGAAATATTCAAGTGGAAAACTAGTTGAATTCTACTGATCTAAACCCAACAACACTCACACATACAAACAAACACGCAAAGTCACACGCACACACACAAAGAGCACGCTCAATTGGACAAATTAGATGCAGAGTGCATTTAAATGAAACAAAATGCTTAAATGCAAACGTGAAATCCAAAGTGGGAAAAGAAGGGCCTCGCGAAGCGTGCATACTGCAACGCCGAATCTAACTGTTGATCACCCAGTAAACTGTGAAACGGTTTCGTCTCATTCGCGACAACATATGTGTGTACGCATTCGGTGTGTGCCGTACACATATTGTTATTTTTGTGTCGTTCATCAAAATTCATTCGGCTACGTAATTCATAATCATTCTGTAGAACCGCAATATGCGCAACTGTTGTTTGCCTCTATTTCGATAAATCGGTACTTTTATGATGTCACGCAGTGAGTAGGTACTCGTGTGTGCAATTCGTTAGCGCACTTAAATGATGATGAATGAAATAACTATCCAAGCTGAACAACGCAACGACGCGCAATGTAAAATGGAAAGATCACATTGAATATCGGGAATTTACCGACAAAATAAAAAACAAACACACACACACACACGAATAAAAACTAAACAAGAAGCGAGTGGAGTGCCGACTTGGTTTTGATGCGTTTGAGAAACAATTGCGGAAATATTTCAAACAATGGAAAAGTGAAAAGGAAGCGAACAGTGAGAGCAAACAAACAAACAAACGAATAAACTAAAATTGACGAATGCTGGGTTCATTGCTTCATTTCTGTGAGAGTCTATCGTTTTCTCCTTAAACACATTGATATGGAAATAGATTCAACAAACATCGACTATCACAAGTGATAGCGCCAAAAACGGAATACTCATTACGCT
Source organism: Sitodiplosis mosellana (assembly GCF_009176505.1). NCBI lineage: Eukaryota > Metazoa > Arthropoda > Insecta > Diptera > Cecidomyiidae > Sitodiplosis > Sitodiplosis mosellana. The sequence goes on along the minus strand of NW_022595244.1, from coordinate 17,267,247 downwards.
AACAAATTGATTTTTCATGGTTTGCTTTTGTCATTTGCTTTGTGGTCGGGCCAAAAGAAAATGAGACCATTCATTGGTGTACGAAGAAAAAATTGTGAGGGCTTTTGTTGAGTTGAAATCTTCATTTACATCCCGAGTGAATTGTGTTCGTGGTTTCAATCCGTTTAGTAGTTAAAAGCGTTACATCACGAAATCTTGCTACTTTCTGTTTTTCTTCTTTGCAAATTGCAAAGATGGCAATTAAAGTGTGCGATTGTAAGGGAAAATAACGAATTTCGCATAGAATAGGAAGCGTTGAATTCGTGTGTCTCTTTCTTCTCAATTTCATGCTGTTCGTGCTACGATGGCCCAAAGCTGATTCTGAAGCGACGCGCGCACAGTGACCGTATCAACGACGAGTAACTGCAGCCAAAGAGAAAGTAGTCATACGGCTTTCTTGTAAGTCAAAATTCCAGATCATTCAATTCAACTTTCTAAGATCGGCCGTGTAGCAGCAGCAAACAGCAACCGTACATACAAAAATGAATGTGAACCTCTTGAAATTCACGCGAATCTATGGAAAACGATGACGAGGACTACGACTACGACGTTGTCGCTCTTCGAACGGAGCAATCTCTTTCATGGAAATCGAAAGCACTTCGTTTAAATACCAATTAATGTCCGTCGTAAAGGTCAATTCTTATGACTTGACTTGACTTTTTTTTTCAAGATAAAATGAGAATTGCATAGAAATGATTGAATTTCAGGAAATTTCCTCGCCTTCGAACTTCACTATGTACACTGTACAGATTTATGCTAAACATTTCCGTGCAATAAAAATACACAATTTTTTTTTATTGATTATATAAAATGAACGGACTGAAATAAATGAACAAGAAGTGAAACGCGTATTCGTGCGAGCAATACACACCGATACATACACACGGTATAACCTTAAGCACACAATCGTTCGTTTGTATAAGATACTTTTAATGGATGTTTTTTTTTCGTTGCTTTGAACATTTCATAAAATAGAAAGTGATCTTAATCTGATGTTTCGCAATGTTTTATTTATCTTACTTCAATAAGCTAACGGAAAATATATTTCAACGTGTCAACATTTGACTTTTAACGGGCATTATTTGGATTTATTTGCCCCAATTTTTGGTTCATTTATTTCGAAGATTCATTAAAACGGTTTTGTTTTTTCTTAATTTTTTTTTTCTTTGATGATTCACCAAACTTCGTAGGTTTTTATGATAATTGTTGGCTATTTTTGCTTTGGTCCATAAATTTTTCGTTTCTTTTCATTCATTTGCATTGCTTCAAATGCCCTGTTTTGAGTGAAGTTTCGTTTACAGGAAAAGTGAAAGTATGGTAACTGTGTTTATTTTCTTCTTAAGGATTGCTCATTCAATTCAAACAAATTCTTTTGCACTAAATGAAGTTCATCATATTTTTTTTCCAAGATTTTGCAAATACCACTAAACAATTCCGAATGGAATAACCCATTGAAGGTGTAAATTAAAATAGTATCAACTATAGTGATCATCTTTCATTCAATGCACCACAATAAATCGAATTCAGTTTCACATATCCAGCAACGGGCTTATATATTGTGCACACACGAAACAAGAATTAAAAAAAAAATATGTTCATTCGAAGCAATTGCACCCACTCAATCAACAATCGATCAAAACACAATTCCAACCCAAAAGCATGAAAAAAAAAAATTTCCCATTCGTAGGGTTTGTTTTCATTTTTTTTCCATTGCTTCTGTGTCTTCTCTCTTTTTGGTGAAAACGGCAAAAATCACACACCAAACCAATCCTACCTCTAGTCTGTGGTGGAACAATATATAAACTGATCGTGCCATATTACACAAATTTTATTCACTCTTCGGCCAACAAATTGAGCGCACATAACAACAACAACAGCAACAGCAACAGCAGCGCTAACAGTACCACTGTACAACTACACAACACACACACGCGACAGCTTTTGAATTGGATCGCACAAGAAAAAACAACCGTAGAGAAAAAAAGAAACGTGTACAGGTATGTGTACGCACTTCGAAGGTATGCTTTTTTTTTACAATACATATTCTCTCTGTCGAAATAACACAGCGACGATCGATGTGGGAAAAACACAGAGAGTTTCTTGCGATCATTACGACACCAGTTAACATTTCTGTGGCAATGCGCAGTTATCTTTGTGTTTGTATGTTCCATTGGTACATGTTGGACTCGTTAACGACGATCGCCAACCGAAGAAACGAACGGCCAAAGAGATCTTAAGACAAACACAAGCACAAACGCAAATGCACACATTAGGGTGGT